>NC_091644.1:33918049-35125201 GCF_027580195.1 Bos mutus
AAATATTATTGGTCACTTTTCTCTATGGAGGTAATGTATGAAAAGAAAAGAATTTTCTATACCATTTTAGATTTAATTACTGAAGCCTACTAATAAAATTGACAAAAGATTAATAGGAGAAAAGCATACAAACTTCACTGTTGTTAATATTTATACATATTTTCACAGAAAAGAAGTGAAAATTCAAAGAAATGGTTAGACATGAGAGTTTATATACCATTTCAACAAAGAGTGATAAATTCTGAAGAAGTGACTAAACAAAAGAAAGGGGGCTTGGCCTTCTAGGAACAATAAGTTGTGGGAAGGTAAATATATGAAGAAATTAATGGAAGATAAGGGTTTTTTCCAAGGTTGTTTATTTTGTTTGTACAGAGTCACATCAGTGCTTCTTCTCCTGGAGAGGGGAGTCTTTATTTCTCAGAAGTTTCTGCATTTAGTTAGATAAGGAGAGACACAAGGAGACTTCTTCCTGAATCTGTCAATTCTCAATTGTCTTCAGCTCACAGTAATCCATATTCCAGTATGGCATACTTCAGGGTAGGATGCCTGATCCCCTTAAGTAGCAAAGCTTTACGTGATAGTCTCAAACAAAAACGTTGCCACTCTACTTTTACAGTTCCTGTTATAAGAAACTAAAATTATCTCTTGCTTTTGAACAGTTGTCAGGAGTCATCTTTAATTAAGATTCCAGCTATATTTTCATTTCCTGGGATAGTATCAGTTCAAGGTAGGTCAGATTCCCTTAGGGCCACTTGTAAAATTCTGACTATTTTAGGCAATTCTAGAGGTTCCTTCCTCTTTCACTTGAATTTTCAAGGGTCTTACAGAAAACAAGTGTAACCATCTATTCAGAACATAAGCTCAGAATTTCTGAAAATACCTTACTGGTGTGATGTAAATATTTGAGAAGAGAAGCCTCCTTACTCTCTTGTTTCACACATTATGTGATTCTTTGGACTCCAGAAGAGGATTGATTACTTTAATCAGACACCATATAGAGATCAGAGATTAAAAGCTTCCCTTTCTCTTCCTTCTTTACATCTTGCTCAAATGCCAAATGCCTCTTTTTAATAAAATCTATGTGAAATCCTGCTGGCAGGTAAGTCTAAGAAAAAGTTTCCTGGGCTTAGCTTCCTCAGCAGAGGGGAGAATTGAGAAGGGTGAGGGTAATAAAGATTATAAATAAAACTTTCTGATGTTTTATGTAGGTATAACTTAGAGTTATCAGAACAATTCACAAATATTATCAAGTAGCGTCCTTAACATTTTTTGTTCTAGACAACAAAACATCAGAGTTATTTTATCCTCCTTCTTAAAACCTTTTTTAAATTGTACATCATTAAAGCAAATTTTCTTAGGGTTAGCTTCTTCCTGGGGAAACTAATAAAATGGCTAAACCATCAGGTACATTTATCCCCAAAATGTAGTACATCTTTTGACCAAAAAATCAGGGTTTACATGCCAAAGCAATTACATGTAGGTTTCAGAGATGACTAAATATAGTAAGTATCCCAGAGTCAAACACATTGAACTCCTCCCTTAGGTAGCCAGTGAATCAAAGGCTGTTGTTCTAGCTAATGCCCTCAAAACTTTTACTAATTTTAAGAAAATAAAGTGTGTGCCTGCTCCTAATACTCTATGTTAAAATTTGCTCAGACATTGCTTGCTATTAGATTGTAAACATAAAATAAGCATCATTCAATGAATGACTAACATCTGTAACTTTTGTATACCCCTTATATGACATCAATGAATGTGAAAACTGAAACATACAGTGTACGAATCTAGCTCTCTCCTATTTGGGTCAAGGGAGTCTTTCTTAGCACACTCAGACTATAAATGATAGGAGGGCAAACTCTACCCATTTCTTTTTTGTGTGCAGGATCTAAAAGTAAACAATGGTCCCAGACCAGACTACAGTGTATATTTTACTCCTTTTTTGTAAGTGTACTGTACATAGAAACTATAGCAATGTATAGCTTTTAAAATGTCATTTCTGTCATTTTGAATAAAAAATGTGGGAGCAGCTGGGTAATTACCTTTGAAGAGAGAGAAGATGTGTAAGAGGATTATCTGATGACTGGGGAAACACAAGACCAATGCAAAATTTAGTTTTGGTTTTAACTTTTCTACTCAGTCTGTGTTTTTGTTTGGTTTGAAGTTACTGCTGATAATTTAAGAATAGAACATTCAATCAAATCTACTTTGAATCCAGATGAGTATTAAAATGTTGCTAATGGAATTGAGTATAATTATAAATAAGAACATAGGCATTTATTCAGCACAGAATGTATTATCTGTTAGGTTGGAAGTTATAACGTGTATCATCAAGGCTGTCTTTAGCAGCTTCTATCTGTAGGGTGTTTGGCAGTCAAGTTACTAGCTATTCTTCATAACCAAACAGTGAAACATGTCAATAATTTTTGCTCTGTTGTATAGCATCAGAAACTGTGATAGGCTATACAAATCTTGGAATAAATATGGACTAGAGGGTTTAATTTAAATATGTCATTGCTGTTCAGTCAGTAAGTCATGTCCAACTCTTCACAACCCCATGGACTGTAGCCCACCAGGCTCTTCAGTCCACAGGATTTTCCAGGTGAGAACACTGGAATGGGTTGCCATTTCTTCTTCCAGGGTATCTTTCTGACCCAGTGATGCAACCCGTGTCTCCTGCGTCTCATGAGTTGGCAGGCAGATTCTTTACCAATGAGCCATCTGGGAAACCCTCTTAAATATTTTGAGAGTTAAATAAGCTATATGTTTGTGTATAAAGTATCAAATGAAGCAAGGAAATTAACCTCTTAATTTGGAAGGCCTTTTTAATTAAGCTGGAAATTTCAAACAGTATCAGAATGTCAGTGCTAGAGGTTTGGAGATTAATTTAACTAAAGTGGTTTGTGGAATCTACAAATTCAATTTACTATATTGATGTGGTCACTGGAAAAAATATATGATATAAAGTAAAATTATAATAGTGAATAAGATAAATATTACATATGCTATTCTTCCTATCCAAATATGTTGATTATTTAGTAACTCTTGATATTTCTGGTTTCACCTCAGTCATGTAAAGAGCTCAGAAGATATTAGTCTCATCTTTACAAAAGGAAAAAATAACTGAACAAACTTAAAAAAAAAAAAACTAGCATGTCTCTGTCACTCATAATCTTGGTTAACTTCTGTCATCTTTGGAACATTTATTATCAGTTTTGAAAAAAAAATAAATCTCAAGGAGCGCCTAGTCTTTTCTCTACATTTGCTTTCTCTCAAATTCACACACACACACACAAAAACTCCTTGTCAATGAAGAGGCCTGATAACAAAGGAAAACTGTTACCTTTACTCAATCCTTGCTTGAAAACATCCTTCCTTCTGCTCTTTCTGCCACTCATTGTCAAGATAAAAGAAAAGTTATGGGCTTCTGAATCTTTTGGTTAATGCAAAGGGCATGGCAAGAAAGGAAAGTAGATTTTTACACTTTAAAAGACTAGATAGAAATCAGATGAATCAAAAGGAAATAGTATAGTTTTAAAAAACTGACTTCAGTTTTTATCTTTGCACAGTTAAACTGGATAGGATTTTTTCTGTTTCTGTATTTCTCTATAGAACCATGAGAACAATAACACATGACATTGTGTGTATGTGTATATGTGTGTGTGTGTGTGCATGTATGCAAAGCAAAACTGGCTTATTTACATGATAAATTCAGTTCTCCCTTCTGATCACAATGTTCATAGTCTCATTTAATATTTGGGTTCTACTAACAGTTTGTTAAGCCTCCACAATCAGACTGAAATATAAATTTCCCTTCAGAGTCAAGAGAGTTCTTTACAAGACTATCTTCCACAAAGGTCTCATCCTTACAACTAAAAAAAACTAGATGCAAGTGCACAGTTGTTCATTTGTTCTTCCATCTTGTTTATTAATCTTTATATAATTTACTAGACTTAGTTATATTATTTTGTAATAATAGCATTATTGAGTATATACAGTATAGTATGTGAATTGTAACTCAAATACCACAAAACTCACCCTTTTAAAGTGTACAAGTCAGTGGTTTTTAGTAAATTCACAGAATTATGATCACTATCTAATTTCAGAACACTTTCATTCCCCAAGACTAAATCTTCATTTATAGTCACTCTCCATTTCTCCCTTCTTCCAGTCTCTGGAAACCACTCATCTACTTTCTGACTCTATGAATTTGTCTCTTCTGAACATTTCATATTGCTCTTTTTCCTTTACAGCTTTACATAACAATCCTCAACATTGGTTGCCTGACATATTTCACTTGGACATTTCAGTCAGATTTATATCTTCTTAAATAGAGAAATTACATATTAAAAATATCTTTTAAGGGGAGAAATTGTTAGCTCATTTCTTTAAGAATAACACATTACAAAATGGTGAATCTTTTTAAATGAATTCATTTCAACAAATATTATTGAAGCATTTAAGCAGTGTGTCTGTAAGTGTTAATTTTGGGTGACCTAGCTATATCATAATCACCTGGGGTGCTTTTTAAACATGCAAGTATTTGAGATCCACCTCATATCTATTGAATTAGACTTTTATGAAGAGGGGAAAGAATCTTCATCTAACAGGGCCTCTGGGTTATTCTTATGCACAGTAACATTTAGCTCCTCAGAAACCCACCCTGAGTAGGATCTAGCCATAATACAGATGAGTAAGACACAGTATCTGATATTAGATGGTTTCAACATATTTTGTCTATACATTTGGCCAACGGTTTTTTATAGAAATAAATTGATAGAAGTAGAACTAAAAGACTCCCAGTGATCAGTCACTATCTGCTTCTTATAAAATATTCTACAGATACTCTTTTGTTTACTTATTAAGAGTATCATATGGCACTAGATGTTGTGATACATACATATAGATACTAATGTTCCATATTTGCTCTTACATTAAATATATGTACATGAGTATTAATTCATTTGTTTATTTGCTTAGTAAGTGAATATGTATTAAGTTACTATTCTATGGCAAGCACTGTTTATGGCAGTAAACTAAACTAAGTCTTCAAGCAGTAAAACTAAAGGAAGAGGGAATGAAAGCAAGAGATATTTAGAGAAGAAAGCAATGTGGATAGGCAAAGCCTTCATGGAAGGAAAAAAAAGGAACTAGTTCTCTGATGATGAATAGGCTTACTCTGGAAACCAATAAATAGAGGCTTCTCATAGGGAAAATCCCATGGACGGAGGAGCCTGGTAGGCTGCAGTCCATGGGGTCGCTGAGTCGGACACAACTGAGCGACTTCACTTTCACTTTTCACTTTGATGCAATAGAGAAGGAAATGGCAACCCACTCCAGTGTTCTTGCCTGGAGAATCCCAGGGACAGGGGAGCCTGGTGGGCTGCCGTCTATGGGGTTGCACAGAGTCGGACACGACTGAAACGACTTAGCAGCAGCAGCAGCATATAACGAAAGATACATAAATAAAAGCGTAGTGATGGTTTAGTTACTAAGTCATGTCTAACTCTTGCTACCCCATGGACTGTAGCCCATCAGGCTCCTCGGTCCATGGAATTTCCCATGGTAGAAATACTGGAGTGGGTTGTCATTTCCTTCTCTCCAGGGGATCTTTCCGACCCAGGGACTGAATCTGCATCTCCTGCAAGGCAGGTGGATTCTTGACTGCTGAGCCACCTTTGAAGCCCAAATAAAAGTATACACTTATATATACCACCAAAACACTGACACTTTTGATTCAAGTTAGAACCAACTATCAATAATAAACTACTTGCCCCTAAGTATAGAATCCTGTTACTTCTGCCACAAATGTGGCTATTTCCTCTGAAGGTACCCCAGAAGAATGGTGTTCTGCATGAATAAACCACAGTAATACATCTAATATAACTGAGCAAGCTGAGAGAGAGGGGGAAAATGTTCACTTGAATTAAGCACTAAAACCAATCCATTCATATAGAAGTGATAGACCAGACCATGAATCATAGCATTTAGGGAATTTCATGCATGGTACAAAAGTTGTAGGAGTTCTGGAGGGAAGGGCCAAAACAGATAGAGGACAGGAAATAAAGCATGTATCTAACTTGAGCTGAAAAAAAGCCAAGTCGACAGATGAAAATTATTCCTTTAACAACCAGGCAAAGTTAATGATTTTTTAAAAAGCTTAGAGAAATTCCAGAACTTCAAAGAAAAGGAGAAAACTCTTGCAAGCTTCCAGAGAAGAAACAGATTACCTAAAAAGGTAAAAAGGATCAGACCAGCCACAGGCAAGTTATCTGTCACACTGACAATGAGAAAGTAGATGAAAACCACCTACAGAATTTTGAGGAGTAAGAACTGTAGCCTGATCATTCCATTACTGACTGGGGGTTGGGGGAAGGAGGCAAGACATATATGGACGTGTTACACTTTAGGAAACACACTGTCTTGTTCCTCATCTAACCAATAACATTGTATTAAGGGAAAAAACCATCAGAAGTGAGAAAGTAAAGAAAAGAAGAACAATCTTCTTTTCTTTAGAAGAAGGTGGAGTGGGATGAATCTCATATTTCCTTTATATAGTTTATATGTATCTCATATTTGTTATATATATATATTACATATGATGGGCATTGATAAAACATTAGGAGTGCAACAAAATGATAAGAAAGTTACTCAGAATTAAGGAAAAATCCTGGAAGTCAAATGGATGTAAATTATAAAAATTGAAGATTAATTCTTGCCATTGAAGGGAAAATACAGAATCTGAGATTAAAAGTATTAAACTATCCTAATGAAAATTCTAAGTTGAGGTGTATTGAAGACAGACAAAAGAAAAAAAAAGAATGTCTCTTTCAGATTGTGGTAATAAAGGACAGTGAGTAAGTTTAAGCAGCACAGCATGTGGAGAATGGTGCTGGAGAGCAGGGTCACAGTCCTGGTAAAGGAATAGTAGCTGGAGACGTGTCCCCAAGTATAACAGGGAAACGTGAGTGTAATTATAGGCAGGCAAGATAGAGGTGATGACTATCAATGAAATAAGAGCTTCAGGAAAAATGAATACAAGTTGTTCAGTGCTTTCAAAACATTTTTAAGATAGAGGAAAAAAGTGTAGAGAAACAGATTTATTAGTATAAATAAATAAAATGGAGGAAAGCAACTAGATAATCAGCAAAGTTGAACACACACACATATGATGTATATTCAAGAGAAAGAAATGTGTATTATGTTTTCATTACAAAAGACATGAAATTGGAAATAAATTACAAAAACCATACTAACATAATCTTACCTACTTAGAAATTAAGCAATGACAGTGCATAATGACTCTTAAAACAAAATAAAAAATGAACACCTTTTATAAAGGTGCAGAAAGAAGAATACATCATACTAAAACCTATAAAATAGAAAAAAACTGTAAATAATAAAAGTTTTGCCTTAAATGCCTTAATTATTAAAGAAAACAATTACTCTGCTGAAATTTCTCATTATCAAATTATGATTGTTAATACTTTACATTGAACTTAATTCATACAATATCTGGTAAGATTCGTATTTTCAGTCATTTCAATATCTAAATTTAACCATCCCGATTAAATTGAATAATATTAGCAGTAGTTTGCTCTTAAGTGAAAAGAAAAGGCATTCATAAAAATTCAATAAAGTAGTTTATTGGATGAAAACTGAAACATTCATTAAAATGTCAAAATCAGAACATTTGAAATATCTGGATAATTTGATAAATTTTTGAAACATGTGTTGGTCAGCAAGGCTGTCATAAAACAAAAGCAAAAAACATAGATTGGGTGGCCGAAGCAATAGGAATTTATTTCTCACAGTTCTGGAAGCTGGGAATTTCAAGGTCAACATGTCAGCCAATTATGCTCCCCAGAGAGGGCTCTCTTCCTTACCCTTCTCACTGTATGAAGAGAGTTCTGGTCTCTTTACCTTCTTATAAAAGTACCAATCTCATCATGGTTGCTCCATTCTCATGACCTCATCTAAACATACTTACTTCCCAAAGGTCACATCTCTAAATGCCTTCACACTGGGGGTTAGAGTCTCAACACATGAACTTGGGGATGACAGAGAAACACAATTCAACCAATAGCAATACCCATCATGGACTTCATATTTTCATTGCCTTTATCAAGAGCTTTCATTCCGTTTAAAATTAATGCATAATATCATGTATGAAACGAGTCGCCAGTCCAGGTTCGATGCACGGTACTCGATGCTTGGGGCTGGTGCACTGGGAAGACCCAGAGGGAGGGTAGGGGAGGGAGGAGGGAGGAGGGTTCAGGATGGGGAACGTGGGTATACCTGTGGCGGATTCGTTTCGATGTTTGGCAAAACTAAAACAATATTGTAAAGTTTAAAAATAAAATAAAAGTTTAAAAAAATAAAAATAAAAATGTAAATCAGAATAAAATTAATGCAGTGTTTTACTTAAAGTGAAAGTCTCTCAGTTGTGTCTGACTCTTTGTGACCCCATGGACTGTACAGTTCATGGAACTCTCCAGGCCAGAACCCTGCAGTGGGTAGCCTTTCCCTTCTCCAGGGGCTCTTCCCAACTCAGGTCTCCTGCATTGCAGGTGGATTCTTTCCCAGCTGAACCCCAAGGGAAGCCCAAGAATACTGCAGTGGGTAGCCTCCCCCTTCTCCAGCGGATCTTCCTGACCCAGGAATTGAACTGAGGTCTCGTGCATTGCAGGCAGATTCTTTACCAACTGAGCTATCAGGGAAGCTCTGTTTTACTTAAGCAGAGCAACAATTTCAATGATACTGTAAATGTTTACATGTAAAGTGAGCTAGCTAGTCATTTTATTAGTTAAGGAGTAATTTTAAACATGCTTCCCATAGACAGTTTAAGACGGTCTTTGATACCTAGGCAGTCATACACCTTTAAGTCTGTTCTTTCTTCAAAAGCTTTCTAAAAACTAACATGGCCAGCTGTTGAAAATATCCATTAAACATTAACTGCTCCAGGTAAAAATTATCACGATCCATGCCTTACAGTAAAAAGCTATCTTTGAGATTATTATTGTAATACTTAACTATACTGCTAACAGTGGTTGAGAACTAAACAGCTCATAAACTTGCCACTCCAGCTATTACAAAGTCAAGATAATGTAGTTGAAAGGAGAGCAATAAAATAACCAGGGCATCATAAACCTAAAGTAAACAAAATCACGTAGTAGTAACTAACATGACACATACAAATCTTCAATATTATTCACTGTTTGAAGTCCTTTATATTGAATGATTATATGAATTCTTTGTATGAAATGATTTTATATAGTCCTTCATATGAAATTAAGTTTCTTCCTCTTTTCTGTGGGAATAAATGAAGCTTATTAAATGAAAACAAGTGAAGGCTTTATTCAGAGCTTGCAAAAGAGTCAGTCACTACCACTTGTACTTGTCAGAGGCTCAAAAGGCAGGTGGAGGAGTGAGAAAATTTTGTAGAGGGAAGAAATGCTTCAAGTTTGCCTTAATTGGAGTTTGTTGGCACGCAGAAACTGGAGGTGGGCTAAATTAGAAGGGCATTCTTTTTTGTTCTTTGTAAGTGTATGTTTATTGCAGATTGTACATATGACAAAAATAATCAACATATAACTGAAAACAAAAGTAATAACTATCAGTAAAGGAATGATTGCATAAATGATAAAATAACCTTAAATAAAAAAACCTATAATGATAAAAAAAAACTTCCATCATATGGAAGGTAATACAACAAATATAAAAAAACAAAAACAAAAAATGAATGAGAGCTAAATCAGATAATTTGTAGGGATTTCCAAGAGGTTTTGTTGATTAAGAAAAGAAAACTGCAGACAAGTGAATATAGTACATTTTCATTAAACAAAAACTTCCAGTATATGTGTATGAAAATATGTTTATGTGTATATATGTGTCTGTGTATTAAATTAAATGAGCATGGAAAAGTATTTTTAAAACTATATAAAATATTTTTAAAAAGACAACACAGGACATTAAAGCTTGAATTATAAGTATGAATGGCAAGGAAGTTATGTTATTTTGAATAATGTTCCCCCCAAGATGTCCATGTTCTGATCTAGAAGAGAGGTATTTTAAGCAATTGATTAGGGGAGCATATTTGGCTTTCAATGGTTGGCTGTAAATTAGAAGTGGAAGCAGAAATTCAGGAAACTGGCAGTTATCGATTACTCCATTTTGGGCTGATTTCACTTACTCCTGGACTAGCTGCTGCAGACTGTGGGTTGTGTTCTACTTTTACGTATGGTCTGGCTGCTCTCCATTTGTATATTCAGTCTCTCAGTTTCTACTCTGACAAATACTGCCCCAGAAAATTTGAATTCATAATGGTTTGGAGCAGGATTAGAGGAAATAACCCAGGAAATAACTTCTAAGAAAATGCAGTCAATCTGATCACCTCATTTTAGACACATATTTTCTATAATAGAAAGGGTTTTTTTTAATTATTATTATTACACTTTCTGCTAACTGCTATATTAACTAAATTACTTCTAAGCATAAAATTTTAAACTGATAAAAATACATACACATAGGACCAAACTAACTTTATTTCATTTTAAAGTATGTGTGTAAGTTGAAGAAATGTTTCAGACTATAAATCATGTTGTCTTTTTACCATTATCACCAAAGAGATTCTTAAGTGCTGAAATACATGACTTCTCTTGATAGGAATACATTGAAGGCATAGTTTTTAACTTCACTTGAATAAGGCTTTCAGTAGCCTTAGGGAAGATACGATTCAACAGAGGTATTCTAGTCTCTCACTTCAAGTTGAAAGGCCAGTTAGCTTCAGAATATTAAAAGCTACCACTAGCATAGCAATTATTATTACTATTTATCAAGCCATTACTGTCTGCCAGGGTCTCTATATGTTCACATTTAAGTTGATTTAATTTTTGCAAGACTTTCAACATAATTTAAAATAGGAAGCCAAGTTATATCAATTCATTTATCCATTAAAAAACCATTTGCTGTGTCTCTCTGAGACCCAAGGATGACTGGCTAAAGTGGATGATGTGTCAGGGGTCAAATCCAAACCTGCCTGCATCCACTTTCTGTGTTCTCATCCAAATGCACCCAAATTTCCTCATGCATTAAGCCTTACTCACAGGAAAGAAATCTTGACAGGCTCTACATTATGGACTAGGACATTCCTGATAAGTTTTCCTACCACCAAAATTAAGTGCAAATGGCACATAAAAAGAATTCAAGAAGTAGAAGTTTATACTTTAATATTATATTCTGAAGTGATTTTTAGAATTTTTTTTCCAGTTAGCAAATAGTAATCATGACATACTGCTGTAGGTTGTTAAATTAATGTCCATATGATGATAAACATAAAGCAACAAAAAATTGATTCCTTGTGATGGTTGATTTTATGGGTCAACTTGACTAGGGCATGGAATACTCAGACATTTACTTAAAATGGTAAGTGCTTCTGCAAAATTCCTATTGATGAATAGGATTTTAACTTTATTTACTTAGTTATTTATGTATAACTTCTTAGATACCAAAATAAATATAATTAAATATCAGGGTACAAATGCTTGTTATATTATTTTATGTGTTTGAAATACACTTTATTTAGTGAAAAAATATGCTAAAGTTACCTGAATTTCTAACAGAAATAAGGGAAAATGTGTAAGGTGAACTTGCAAATGATTATATGAAATATAAAATGTTAGCCAGTTATAACATATAATGAAATAAAACATTACATTAAAACTAAGTACAAGATATAAAATTCCTAGGGATATTTTAATAAGAAATGTGCATCGCATGTAACAATCTTAACTGAAGAAACAGAAATGTGTACCTGAACAGGTAGAAGGGAATTTTTCAAATTTTAATTCTTCCATTAAATAGTTTTAAAGAATTTCAAATCAATGTCAGTGGTGGTTAATTTGATATCCTATAGTGAGACTGCAAATTCAATGAAATTTTAAATGAATAAACAACTAAGATATTTAATACGGTGTAAGAAGGATGTTGAAATTTCAATGAGTAAAAGAACAGGTTACTTATGTAAAGGTGTTACTAAAACGTCAATGGATTGTGATTCTAAAGAGATGTGTCAGTGATCTATCTATAAGAATTTCTCTTTGTAATTCTTGTTCATATGAATTTAGTACATAATTACCTTTTCATTACAAATAGCTAGGGAATTAAGTCAATCAAGAAATAGAGCATAGTCAATTAACTGAAATTTAAGGGGGGAAAACAGGCTTCCCTGATAGCTCAGTTTGTAAAGAATCCGCCTCCTATGCAGGAGATACCTGGGTCAGGCAGATCCCCTGGAGAAGGCATAGGCTACCCACTCCAGTATTCTTGGGCTTCCCTTGTGGCTTAGCCAGTAAAGAATCTACCTGCAATGCAGGAAACATGGGTTCGATCCTTGAGTTGGGAAGATTCCCCAGGAGAAGGGAAAGGCTACCCACTCCAGTATTCTGGCCTAAAGAATTCCATGGACTCTATAGTCCATGGGGTTACAAAGAGTCAGACACAGACTGAGAGACTTTCACTTTAGGGGGAAAAAATCAGTTCTCCAGGATCTCCATCAAACATTTGAATGCAGAATAGCTGGGTGCTGAATCCTCTACCCTGATCTATTGCCACAACCACCACCATTCCAGGCTTTACTCAAACACAGATAGTGCACTAACAAAGTGGAGATTTGTGGTCACAGACCCTGCTGGAGAAATCATCCCTGGGTCACAGAATCACTGGAAGAACCAGCATCAGCAACCCAGTCTAGGAGCTACCCTTTCATTTTTCCTTTTAATATGAGCAGTCATTATACAACCCTGGGCACACGAGGAAAATAACAGCCAGAAATGATAATTTCATACTCTAAAATGAGTGAATATCTACCAAAGAAAACAGAATTATTAAAAAAAAAGTAAGAGAACTTAAAAAGTATCTGACTAGCATTCTCAGTCAGATTCAAGAGAATCACAGTGATAAATACAAAAACAAGTTACAAGAAAAAAAAAAAAGAGAGAGAGAGTCAATGTGGCTGCAAGAAGAATTCTTGGAAGTAGAAAGCATGATTGAAGAGTGTCCTAATTCAGTAACAATTTAAGAACAAAATGTGTATTTCTAAAAACTAAATTTGTGAAGATCAATTGTATTAAAATTATGGGAAAGTGAAAAAATGAAATACATAAAGGATTGATAGAATATGTGCTTCTTGGCAAATCTAGGTAAGCCAACACACATTAAGCAGCATATAGAAAGAAAAAATAATGGAAATGGATAATCAAGCAAACTGTATATGACAAATATCTAGAACTGAGGAGAACATTTTGGGAACATACACAAACAGATACAAATCCTATCAGAAATTTGGAATTACTAAGATAAAATTTAAATGTGACAAGCTTCCAGAAACACATATAAGCACACACAAAAAATGGTACTAAAATAAACAAAAATAGCAAACAAACAAAAACCCAGGTTTACAAAGGAGAAAGAATCAAAGTGGCTCTGTAGTTCTTATCTGCAATCTCCCAGCTCAGCATAATAATCAGAAGTCATTGCAAATCCCTCAGACCAGAGTCCAATTGGGAAGATAAAAAGCAAGAAAAGCAGATTAAGAGTACCAATCATGTTTCAATTCTTTCTTTTTTTTTTAACTATATATGTAAACATTGTCACTCAGCAAAGTGAGAAATTTGACTTTTTAGCTATTTTAACACATGAAGGTCATGACAAGTGTAAACATTTATGAAATCTAATGAGGTATTCTGGAACCAATTCCAATACCTGGAGGAAGGGGGAATTCCTAACATGGAGCCATGCTCTAACACCAGGGTCCTATGATTTAACTCACTTCTGACTCTCTACTTGGAGATAATATCAGATTCCACAGGTTAAGAACTCAGTCCCACAAAACCGTCCTGTCCCCTTAGACACCAATCCAAGACCTGTTTGTCATCTGTGCTTCTGACTGTTTAGCTGTAACTCTGAGGTTCCCACCATCCCTTCCTCAGGTTTGATTAATTTGCTAGAGAGTTTCACAGAACTCAGAAAAGCTGTTTGTAAAATGTTTACCTTTATTATAAAAGCATGCGATTAAATATACAGATGAACATCCAGAGGAAGAGATGTATAGGACAGGGTATGTGAGAAGTGAAGCAGAGTGCCACTCTCCCCTCCTCCCTATGTTCACCTATCTGGAAAGCTCTCTGAATCCCATACCATTGAGACTTTTATGGAGGCTTCATCATGTAAATATGAGTGATCACTAACTCTGTTTCCAGCCTCTCTTTCTTCTCAAAGAATGGGGGATAGGGCTGAAAGGTCTGAGCTTCTAATCAAGTTTTGAACTTTTTGGTGACCAGCCCTTCCCCAGGTGGCTCAGAAGTTAAAGAATCCATCTGTCAATGCAGGAGATACAGGTTTGAACCCTGGGTTGGGAAGATTCCCTAGAGAAGGAAATGGCAACCCACTCCAGTATATCCTTGCCTGGGAAATCCCATGGACAGAGGAGCCTGGCAGGCTACAGTCCATGGAGTTGCAAAAGAATCAGATACAACTTAGTGACTAAACAACAGCCTCATCCAGGAGCCACCCAGGAGCCTACCCAGAGTCATTTCATTAGAAAAAAGATAATTCTATCACCATAAAATTAGAAGAGGTTTAGGAGTCCTGTGTCCAGAACCAGGATCAAAGACCAAATATGAGTCCATTGACAGATGAATGGATGAAGAAGATGTGGTACGTAAATACAATGGAATACTACTCAGCCCCAAAAAGGAACGAAATTGGGTCATTTGTAGAGATGTGGATGGACTGAGAGTCTGTCATACAGAGTGAAGTAAGTCAGAAAGAGAAAAACAAGTATGGTATATTAATGCATATGTGTGGAATCTAGAAAAATAGTATAGATGAACCTATCTGCAGAGCAGGAATAGAGATACAGACGTAGAACAAAGATTTGTAGACACAGTTAGGGGAAGGGGAAGGGGGACAAATTGGAAAGTGGGTTTGACATATATATATATATATAATATATTCTACCATGTGTAAATAGATATCTAGTAGGAACTTTCTGTATAGCATGGGGAACTTATCTTGGTGATCTGTGATGACCTAAATGGGTGGAATGAGGGGATAGGATCGAGGTCTAAGAGGGAGAGGATACACACACACACACACACACACACACACACACACACATATAGCTGATTCACTTTGTTGTATAGCAGAAACTAATACATTATTGTAAAGCAGTTATACTCCAATTAAAAGAAATAGAAAAAAAAAAAAACACCAAGTATGAGAACAAAAAGATATTCCTAGTGCTCTAATCACCTAGGAAATCATAGTTGCTTTGTGCCAAAAATGGAATGAAAACCAAATATATGTTTCCTATTGTAAATCAAAACATTACAGAGTCCCTGTTAGGGGCCAAGCATTGTGTTCCTCTACCTTCGGGGAGTCCCCCTTCAATTAGGATAGACAGGAAAACCAGTGCAAAGCCAGTAAGGATGCACTGAGGAAGCTTTCTTTCCATATGGTTTCAGGAAGCCACTTTGAAGTGATCCTAAGCCAGCCAAGTGAATGTGTCAGGGAGGGCATTGCTAAGGATTAATCTTGAGGGATAGCAGGACTTCACCAACTCACAGGAAAGGAGACAGCCTTGCAGGCAGATTAGAAAACAAGAGGCAAAAACAATACATTGTGTAGGAAGGAAGAAGCAGGGCTACAAACTTAGCGGTAGTCAGGATGTTTAGAGAATGAGTCATTATGTAGACTGAAATGAGGCCAAAGAAGTGGGTTGGGCTTCAATCATAGAAGGTCTTATAATCCTATGGTAAATGATTTGAAGCATATTCTGTAGGGCATTGCTTCTCAATCTCTTAAAGGAGAACAACCCTTTTTTCAGATAACATCTACCTGGAGATATAATATATAAAAAGATGAAAACACGTACCTTATTAGCATAATTATAGAAGCGACAGTTGTGTGCTTGTGTTAGTCACTCAGTCGTTAGTGACATCAATCTTATAGTCAGGCAACATGTACAATGAGGCAATCCGATGAACCCCCCCAAATCTCACCCTTGGCTTATAATTTATTTCTAAGTTTACTTTTAGTTGTATATTAGCCAAAAAGTTCTTAAATCACAGAGATAAATACTTGCAAATAGTCATTCAACAACTTTTATAGACAGAAATGGGAAAAGAAGCATTATTCTGGTATCTGGATGGAGAAAGAGAGAGCTTGAACACTAGCAAACATGAAACACAGGTTAATAAGCTGAACAGGAATGGGTCCTACAGGTGAACCCCCAGGACAGGTCAAGGATTTCATAGTCTTTCATCAACAACCTTTAACTACTTGCTTAACATTTGTTAATGGCAGTGGTGAAGGATGAAGGAAGATAAGTTTTGTTCAGGAAATAATGTGTTTATTTGTATCCAAAAATTCTTATTAGCAAGTCAGAAAATTCAAATCTAGACATTTAAGCAAAACAAGAAATTATCGAAAAGTATGGGAGTTCCCAGAATTGACAAAGTGATGAAAAAGCCAGCCTAAAAAGTGCACAGAAACAAAAACAACTTAAAGTTCCCAAATCAGGAAAAATGGAAGCTTTACCTTCAGTAGGGACAGTCCACCCAGGATGCATTCACACACTGCAGGACACCCTCTCCACAGCAGGACACAGCAGCATCTGTCATGGGTCATTCCCAGCCCACCCAGGCATGAATGTGTTTTCAGTTGAGCTTGGATCCTGAGCTCATTCCTGTCTCTCAGACAATGGGGAGCAAGAGGCTCTTTCCCTTGAACCCCTGGAATGGGAAGGTGAGCAATGGTGGCTGACGGGGAATGATACTGTGCCCAGCGTTTGAAAGATAGACGTCAAAGATGAAGGAACAAGATCCCAGAGAATTTCCCTTGAAACTCAGAAGGGAATGGGAATATTATGTATTCTCTGAATAGCAGGGTCTCAACTTCTTTATTTCCACAACATCCTAGGGAATTCAGTGGACATTGGAAAGAAGTAGTTGATGATTTTTTAAACGTCTTCACTGAATTTGTTACAATATTTCTTCTGTTTTATGTCTTGATTTTTGGCCACAAGGCATGCTTAGCTCCCTGGATCAGGGATCAAATCTTCATCTCCTGCATTGGAAGGTAAAATATTAACCACTGGATCATCAGACAAGTCTTTGACCTTTAACAGACAATGGCCATAACAAAAAAAAAATGCCTGAGATTGGTACAAAGATAAAAAAACAGCTAATTCCCTGCTGCTGCTGCTAAGTTGCTTCAGTCGTGTCCGACTCTGTGCGACCCCATAGACGGCAGCCCACCAGGCTCCCCTGTTCCTGGGATTCTCCAGGCAAGAATACTGGAGTGGGTTGCCATTTCCTTCTCTAATGCGTGAAAGTGAAGAGTGAAAGTGAAGTCACTCAGTCGTGCCCGACTCTTAGCGACCCCATGGACTGCAACCTACCAGGCTCCTCCGCCCATGGGATTTTCCAGGCAAGAGTACTGGAGTGGGGTGCCATTGCCTTCTCCGGCTAATTCCCTAGGACATTGCTATTCTGACTACATACCAGCTATTACCAAGTGATACTGAGCTTCAGAAGGACTTCTTCCTTGAAATTTCTGTATACTCTGTAAATCTCTGGAATCTCTAGAGAGGGCAAGTAATCAGAGTATATCATAGAGTTTTGATGTTGAAAAAAATCTTACTTTCAAACACTTATTGTTCACCAGGCAATGATAGTCCTATCACTTTACATATTCAAGTCATTTTACCTTCACACCAACCCATAGAATAGTTCCAGTTGACCTTAAACGGGAAGGGGATTAATCCAAGCATAATTTATAGTCAGTACTCTGTAATAGAGGTTCTTTTAAATACACAGATTAACCAAATGTATGCAGTACATACAGTGTAGTACTGTAGCATTTATTATTGAGAAATACCTGGATATAAGTGCATCTGTGCAGTTCAAACCTGAGTTATTCAAAAGTCAGCTGTCCTAGTCCTATTCCTATTTCATGCATGTGGTATTGAGAAACATATTAAATAATGGAGTCATACAGGAGAAGGCAATGGCAACCCACTCCAGTACTCTTGCCTGGAAAATCCCATGGACAGAGGAACCTGGTAGGCTGCAGTCCATGGGGTTGCACAGAATCAGACACGACTGAAGCGAATTAGCAGCAGCAGCAGCAACACTAAATAAAGAACAGAACCAGATTTCAAATCCAGGCAGCCTGCCTCCTGAGTCCATTTTTTTTTTTTTTTTTTTTTTAGCCTAAAGGCTACAATTCTCCTAACAGTCTACAAACTAAAACATATCAATTCTGTTCAGTTCAGTTGCTCAGTCATGTTTGACTCTCTGTGACCCGATGAACCACAGCACACCAGGCCTCCCTGTCCATCACCAACTCCCGGAGTCCACCCAAACCCATGTCCAATGAGACGGTGATGCCATCCAACCATCTCATCCTCTGTCGTCCCCTTCTTCTCCTGCCGTCAATCTTTCCCAGCATCAGGGTCTTTTCCAGTGAGTCAGCTCTTTGCATCAAAGGGAAAATTATTGGAGTTTCAGCTTCAACATCAATCCTTCCAGTGAACACCCAGGACTGATCTCCTTTAGGATGGACTGGTTGGATCTCTTTGTAGTCCAAGGGACTCTCAAGAGGCTTCTCCAACACCACAGTTCAAAAGCATCAATTCTTCAGCACTCAGCTTTCTTTATAGTCCAATTCTCACATCCATACTTGACCACTGGAAAAACCATAGATTTGACCAGATGGACCTTTGTTGGCAAAGTATGTCTCTGCTTTTTAATATACTATCTAGACTGGCTATAACTTTCCTTCTAAGGAGTAAGCATCTTTTAATTTCATGGCTGCAATCACCAATACAGGGATTTTTGAGCCCAGGAAATAAAGTCACCCACTGTTTCCACTGCTTCTCCATCTATTTGTCATGAAGTGATGGGACCAGATGCTATAATCTTAGTTTTCTGAATGTTGAGCTTAAAGCCAACTTTTTCACTCTCCTCTTTCACTTGCATCAAGAGGCATTTTAGTTCCTCTTCACCTTCTGCCATGAGGGTGGTGTCATCTGCATATCTGAGGTTATTGATATTTCTCCCAGCAATCCTGATTTCAGGTTGTGCTTCCTCCAGCCCAGCATTTCTCATGATGTACTCTGCATATAAGTTAAATAAACAGGGTGACAATATACAGCCTTGACGTACTGCTTTTCTTTTTGGAACCAGTCTGTTGTTCCATGTCCAGTTCTAACTATTGCTTCCTAATCTGCATACAGGTTTCTCAAGAGGCAGGTCAGGTGGTCTGGTATTCCCATCTCTTTCAGAATTTTCCACAGTTTATTGTGATCCACACAGTCAAAGGCTATGGCATAGTTAATAAAGCAGAAATAGATGTTTTTCTGGAACTCTCTTGCTTTTTGTTGGCAAAATGTTGGCAATTTGGTCTCTGGTTCCTCTGCCTTTTCTAAAACCAGCTTGAACATCAGGAAGTTCATGGTTCACATATTGCTGAAGCCTGGCTTGGAGAATTTTAAGCATTATTTTACTAGCGTGTGAGATGACTGCAACTGTGTGGTAGTTTAAGCATTCTTTGGCATTGCCCTTCTTTAGGATAGGAATGAAAACTGACCTTTTCCAGTCCTGTGGCCACTGCTGAGTTTTCCAAATTTGCTGGCATATTGAGTGCAGCACTTTCACAGCATCATCTTTCAGGATTTGGAATAGCTCAACTGGAATTCCATCACCTCCACTAGCTTTGTTCATAGTGATGCTTCCTAAGGCCCACTTGACTTCACATTCCAGGATGTCTTGGCTCTAGATGAGTGATCACACCATCGTGATTATCTGGGTCATGAAGATCTTTTTTGTACAGTTCTTCTGTGTATTCCTGCCACCTCTTCTTAATATCTTCTGCTTCTGTTAGTCCCCTAACATTTCTGTCCTTTATTGAGCCCATCTTTGCATGAAATATTCCCTTGGTATGTCTAATTTTCTTGAAGAAATCTCTTCTATCTCATTCTATTGTTTTCCTCTGTTTCTTTGCACTAATCGCTGAGGAAGGCTTTCTTATATCTCCTTGCTATTCTTTGGAACTTTGCATTCAAATGGATATATCTTTCCCTTTCTCCTTTGCTTTTCACTTCCCTTCTTTTCACAGCTGTTTGTGAGGCCTCAGACAGCCATTTTGCTTTCTTGCATTTCTTTTTCTTGGGGATGATATTGATTCCTCTCTCCTGTACAATGTTGCGAACCTCCATCCATAGTTCACCAGGCACTCTGTCTATCAGATCTAGTCCCTTAAATCTATTTCTCACTTCCACTGTATAGTCATAAGGGATTTGATTTAGCTCATACCTGAATGATCTAGTGGTTTTCCCTACTTTCTTCCATTTAAGTCTGAATTTGGCAATATGGAGTTTGTGGTCTGAGCCACAGTCAGCTCCTGGTCTTGTTTTTGCTGACTGGATAGAGCTTCTCCATCTTTGGCTGCAAAGAATATAATCAATTTGATGTCCATGTGTAGTGTCTTGTGTCTTGTGTTGTTGGAAGAGAGTGTTCGCTATGACCAGTGTGTTCTCTTGGCAGAACTCTATCAGCCTTTGCCCTGCTTCATTCTGTACTCCAAGGCCAAATTTGCCTGTTACTCCAGGTATTTCTTGACTTCCTACCTTTGCATTCCAGTCCCCTATAATGAAAAGGACATCTTTTTTAGTGTTAGTTCTAGAAGGTCTTTTAGGTTTTCATAGAAATGTTCAACTTCAGCTTCTTCAGCGTTACTGGTTGGGGCATAGATTTAGATTACCGTGATATTGAATGGTTTGCCTTGAAAATGAACAGAGATCATTTTGTCTTTTTAGAGACTGCATGCAAGTACTGCATTTCATACTCTTGTTGACTTAATGGCTACTGGATTTCTTCTAAGGGATTCCTGCCCATACTAGTAGATATAATGGTCATCTGAGTTAAATTCACCCATTCCAGTCCATCTTAGTTTATTGATTCATAGAATGTCGATGTTCACTCTTGTCATCTCCTGTTTGACCACTTCCAATTTGCCTTCATTCATGGACCTAACATTCCAGGTTCCTATGCAATATTGCTCTTTACAACATTGGACCTTTCTTCTATCACCAGTCCCATTCACAACTGGATGTTGTTTTTGCTTTGGCTCCATTCCTTCATTCTTTCTGGAGTTATTTCTCCACTGATCTCCAGCAGTATATTGGGCACCTACCCACCTGGGGAGTTCATCTTTCAATGTCCTATCTTTCTGCCTTTTCATACTGTTCATGGGGTTCTCCATGCAAGAATACTGAAGTGGTTTGCCATTCCCTTATCCAGTGGACCGCATTGTGTCAGACCTCTCCACCATGACCCATCTGTCTTGCGTGGCCCCAAATGGCACAACTTAGTTTCATTGAGTTAGACAAGGCTGTGGTCCATGTGATCAGATTGGCTAGTTGTGATTGTAGTTTCAGCCTGTCTGCCCTTTGATCCCCTCTCTCAGTGCCTACCATCTTACTTGGGTTTCACTTACCTTGGATGTGGGGTCTCTCTTCACGGCTGCTCCAGCAAAGCCCAGCTGACACTCCTTACCTCAGACGCAGGGTAGCTTCTCTCGGCCGTGGCCCCTGACCTGCCTCCCTAGGTAGCTCCTTTTGGACATGTTCATGCACCATCGCAGCTGCCATGCTCAAAACATATCAATTCCGTTTGATGAAAAATAAGGAATTTGTATACACCAAAAATAACTTTTAGAATTATTTTTCAGGTTGTTCATCCCTCTCTAAAAGATAACATTTGTTGCTCATATCCATGAAGAACAGTGACTAATAATTCTCAAAATTTTCTTTAAAAAATATTTTTTCTGTCATTTATGTGAAAAAAAATCATACTATTCTATTATTCTTATTTTCTTTGATTTTTTAAAAATAATTTTCCAGCAGTCGCTTCAGCAGCACATATACTACAATTGGAACAATACAGAGAAGATTAGCATGGCCCCTGAGCAAGGATGACATGCAAATTCAAGAAGCATTCCATATTTTTTCTGTGTAACCCTGTGAAGATCTCAGAGGGGTTCAGACTGTGGAGAGCACATAGGGAAGTGATTACTGGCTAGCTTGCTCTCACCCAAGACATATATTAATCAAATTAACAAAGATTAAACAGAAAAAGCAAATATTAAAAGCAGCAAGGGAAAAATAACAAATAACACACAAGGGGATTCCCATAAGGATAACAGCTGATCTTTCGATAGAAACTCTTCAGGCTAGGAGAGAATGGCAGGACATATAAAGTGATGAAAAAAAAATAACCTATAGCCCAGATTACTGTACCCAGCAAGGATCTCATTCAAATATGAAGGAGAAATCAAAAGCTTTACAGACAAGCAAAAGCTGAGAGAATTCAGCACCATCAAACCAGCTCTCCAACAAATGCCAAAGGACCTTCTCTAGACTGGAAACACAACAAGGGTGTATAAACTTGAACCCAAAACAATAAAGTAAATGGCCAAAGGATCATACTTATCAATAATTACCTTAAACATACATGAGTTGAATGCCCCAGCCAAAAGACAAAGACTGGCTGAATGGATACAAAAACAAGACCCCTATATATGTTGTGTACAAGAGACACACCTCAAAACAGGGGACACATACAGACTGAGAGTGAAGGACTGGAAAAAGTTATTCCATGCAAATAGAGACCAAAAGAAAGCAGGAGTAGCAATACTCATATCAGATAAAATAGACTTTAAAACAAAAGCTGTGAAAAGAGACAAAGAAGTACACTACATATTGATCAAACATAAGATCAAAGAAGATATCAACCCAAGAAGAAGATATAACAATTATAAATATATATGGACCCAACATAGGAGCACCACAATATGTAAAACAAATGCTAACAAGTATGAAAGGAGAAATTAACAATAACACAATAATAGTGGGTGACTTTAATACCACACTCACACTATGGATAGATCAACTAAATAGAAAATTAACAAGGAAACACAAACTTTAAATGATACAATAGATCATTTAGACCTAATTGATATCTATTGGACATTTCACCCCAAAACAATGAATTTCACCTTTTTCTCAAGCACACACGGAACCTTCTCCAGGATAGATCACATCCTGGGCCTTAAATCTAGCTTTGGTAAATTCAAAAAAATTGAAATCATTCCAAGCATCTTTTCTGACCATAATGCAGTAAGATTAGATCTCAATTACAGGAGAAAAACTATTAAAAATCCCAACATATGGAGGCTGAAAACATGTTGCTGAATAACCAGCAAATTAGAGAAGAAATCAAAAAAGAAATCAAAATATGCATAGAAACAAATGAAAATGAAAACACAACAACCCAAAACGTATGGGACACTGTAAAAGCAGTGCTAAGGGGAAGATTCATAGCAGTACAGTCATACCTCAAGAAACAGGATAAAAGTCAAATAAATAACCTAGATCAGATCAGGTCAGTTGCTCGGTCGTGTCCGACTCTTTGTGACCCCATGAATCGCAGCACGCCTGGCCTCCCTGTCCATCACCAACTCCCGGAGTTCACTCAGACTCACATCCATCGAGTCGGTGATGCCATCCAGCCGGTGATGCCATCCAGCCATCTCATCCTCTGTCGTCCCCTTCTCCTCCTGCCCCCAATCCCTCCCAGCATCAGAGTCTTTTCCAATGAGTCAACTCTTCGCATGAGGTGGCCAAAGTACTGGAGTTTCAGCTTTAGCATCAGTCCTTCCAAAGAAATCCCAGGGCTGATCTCCTTCAGAATGGACTGGTTGGATCTCCTTGCAGTCCAAGGGACTCTCAAGAGTCTTCTCCAACACCACAGTTCAAAAGCATCAATTTTTCGGCGCTCAGCCTTCTTCACAGTCCAACTCTCACATCCATACATGACCACAGGAAAAACCATAGCTGAACTCTACACCTAAAGCAACTAGAAAAGGAAGAAATGAAGAACCCCAGGGTTAGTAGAAGGAAAGAAATCTTAAAAACTAGGGCAGAAATAAATGCAAAAGAAACAAAAGAGACCATAGCAAAAATCAAGAAAGCCAAAAGCTGGTTCTTTGAAAGGATAAATAAAATTGACAAACCATTAGCCAGACTCATCAAGAAACCAAGGGAGAAAAATCAAATCAATAAAATTAGAAATGAAAACGGAGAGATCACAACAGACAACACAGAAATACAAAGGATCATAAGAGACTACTAACAGAGATTATATGCCAATAAAATGCACAACGTGGAAGAAATGGACAAATCCTTAGAAAAGTACAACTTTCCAAAGCTGAACAAGGAAGAAATGGAAAATCTTAAGAGACCCATTACAAGCATAGTAATTGAAACCGTAATCAGAAATATTCCAGCAAACAAAAGCCAAGGATCAGATGGCTTCACAGCTGAATTCTACCAAAAATGTAGAGAAGAGCTAACACCTATGTTACTCAAACTCTTCCAGAAAATTGCAGAGGAAGGTAAACTTCCAAACTCATTCTATGAGGCCACCATCACCCTAATACCAAAACCTGACAAAGATGCCACAAAAAAGAAAAATACAGGCCATATCAATGATGAAGATAGAAGCAAAAATCCTTAACAAAATTCTAGCAATCAGAATCCAACAACACATTAAAAAGATCATACACTATGACCAAGTGGGCTTTATCCCAGGGATGCAAAGATTCTTCAATAGCCGCAAATCAATCAGCAAAATACACCAAATTAACAAATGGAAAAATAAAAGCCATCTGATTATCTCAATAGATGCAGAGAAAGCCTTTGACAAAATTCAACATCCATTTATGACAAAAACTGTCCAGAAAGCAGGAATAGAAGGAACATGCCTTGACATAATAAAAGCTATATATGGAAAACCCACAGCAAACATTATCCTCAATGGTGAAAAATTGAAAGCATTTCCACTAAAGTCAGGAACAAGACAAAATGCCCACTCTCACCACTACTATTCAACATAGTTTTGGAAGTTTTGGGCACAGCAATCAGAGCAGAAAAAGAAATAAAAGGAATCCAAATGGAAAAGAGGAAGTAAAATTCTCACTGTTTGCAGATGACATGATCCTTTACATAGAGAACACTAAAGGCTCCACCAGAAAACTACTAGAGCTAATTAATGAATATAGTAAAGTTGCAGGATATAAAATCAACACACAGAAATCCCTTGCATTCCTATACACTAACAATGAGAAAACAGAAAGAGAAATTAAGGAAACAATTCCATTCACCATTGCAACAAAAAGAATAAAACACTTAGGAATATATCTACCTAAAGAAACTAAAGACCTATGTATAGAAAACTATAGAACACTGGTGAAAGAAATCAAAGAGGACACTAATAGATGGAGAAATATACCATGTTCATGGATCAGAAGAATCAATATAGTGAAAACGAGTATACTACCCAAAGCAATCTATAGATTCAATGCAATCCCTATCAGGCTACCAATGGTATTTTTCACAGAGCTAGAACAAATAATCTCACAATTTGTATGGAAATACAAAAAACCTCGAATAGCCAAAGCAATCTTGAGAAAGAAGAATGAAACTGGAGGAATCAACCTGCCTGATCAGACTCTACTACAATGCCACAGTCATCAAGACAGTATTGTACTGGCACAAAGACAGAAATATAGATCAATGGAACAAAATAGAAATCCCAGAGATAAATCCACGCACCTATGGACAACTTATCTTTGACAAAGGAGGCAAGAATATACAATGGATTAAAGAAAATCTATTAAACAAGTGATGCTGGGAAAACTGGTCAACTACTTGTAAAAGAATGAAACTGGAACACTTTCTAACACCATACACAAAAATAATCTCATAATGGATTAAAGATCTAAACGTAAGACCAGAAACTATAAAACTCCTACAGGAGAACATAGGCAAAAGAGTCTTCAACATAAATCACAGCAGGATCCTCTATGAGCCACCTCCCAGAATATTGGAAATAAAAGCAAAAATAAACAAATGGGACCTAATTAAAATTAATAGCTTTTGCACAACAAAGGAAACTATAAGCAAGGTGAAAAGACAGCTTTCAGAATGGGAGAAAATTATAGCAAATGAAGCAACTGACAAAGAACTAATTTCAAAAATATACAAGCAACACCTGCAGCTCAATTCCAGAAAAAATAAACGACCAAATCAATAAATGGGCCAAAGAACTAAACAGACATTTCTCCAAAGAAGACATACAGATGGCTAACAAACATATGAAAAGATGCTCAACATCACTCATTATCAGAGAAATGCAAATCAAAACCACAGTGAGGTACCATTTCACGCCAGTCAGAATGGCTGCTATCCAAAAGTCTACAAGCAATAAATGCTGGAGAGGGTGTGGAGAAAAGGGAACCCTCTTACACTGTTGGTGGGAATGAAAACTAGAACAGCCACTATGGAGAACAGTGTGGAGATTCCTTAAAAAACTGGAAATAGACCTGCCTTATGATCCAGCAATCCCACTGCTGGGCATACACACTGAGGAAACCAAAACTGAAAGAGACACATGTACCCCAATGTTCATTGCAGCACTGTTTTTAATAGCCAGGACGTGGAAGCAACCTAGATGTTCATCAGCAGATGAGTGGATAAGAAAGCCGTGATACATATACACAATGGAGTATTACTCAGCCATTAAAAAGAATACATTTGAATAAGTTCTAATGAGGTGGATGAAACTGGAGCCTATTATACAGAGTGAAGTAAGCCAGAAAAAAAAAAAAAAAACACCAATACAGTATACTAATGCATATATATATAATTTAGAAAATGGTAACGATAACCCTATATGTGAGACAGCAAAAGAGACACAGATGTATAGAACAGTCTTTTAGACTCTGTGGGAGAGGGTGAAGGTGGGATGGTTTGAGAGAATGGCATTGAAACTTGTGTATTATCATATGTGAAACGGATCTCCAGTCCAGGTTTGATACATGATACAGGGTGCTCTTGGTTGGTGCACTGGGATGACCCAGAGAGATGGGATGGGGAGGATTTTGGAGGGGGTTTCAGGATGGGGAACACATGTACACTCGTGCGGATTCATGTCAATGTAAGGCAAAACCAATATAATATAGTAAAGTAATTCGCTTCCAAAAAATAATTTAATTAATTAATTAATAAAAATTTCCAAAGCAATCTTTTTCCTAATTTATATTAAAGATTTTTTTAATTTTAGAAATATAAAATTAACCACTTGTTCCCATAAATATAAATATCATTTCCCCATACTAAATAAATATCAAAATAAGGGTGAGTGGTAACAGATCTCTTAGCTTAGAGCTCATGTTTATGGGGACAGTCAACTTCAGGGAGTCTTGGCAGGAATTTTATTTTATTGGTAGTGAGGTCTTATATTGAGTATTCATTGGTGATGCTGAGGCTAAAGGTCCAATACTATGGCCACCAGATGTGAAGAGTCTACTCGTTGGAAAACACCCTGATTCTGGAAAAGATTGAGGACAGGAGGAGAAGGGGGTGACAGAGGATGAGATGGCTGGATGGCATCTTCAACCAAATGGACATGAGTTTGAGCAAACTCTGGGAGATGATAAAGGACAGGGAAGCCTGGCGTGCTGCAGTCCATGGGGTTGCAAAGAGTCAGACATGACTTAGCAACTGAACAACAATAAAATAAAGGTCTTTTATGGTTTGTAATTTATCTTGAAATATTTCAACATAGATAGTTTCATATGTAAAATAATATATCCCATGAAAACTCTCATTTAATTATGAATTGACTAGTGATAGCCTCCCATCTTCTGTCCAGCCCTTATTCTGATATTAGTCAATATTTCTATTTGGAAGATTAGGCAGCATGCTACATATTCACTAGGCCCTATATCTCAAGATCACCTACATATGATACAAATGGATTGTTTGGATACTACTTACTCATTCTGGTGGGGCTGGTGTTCAGGTTCATTTTCACTTTCTGTCTCAGAGGTGACCAGTTAACAATTTCACTTTTAGTTATGACTTAAAGCCTATTATTCAGAAATGCAGAATCCAAATACGGCTACCACAAATGCTAACACTACCTCTATCCAGGATGTGTTCATTAGCATTCTGTATCTTAACACTTCCCAAGATATGTCCCTTCACTAGAAATATTTAAGAATTCTACCTTTTCAAGAATCCACTGAGCCCAGTGTCCTACACCTTGTGGAGCAGAGCCCTGGGCTTAGGATTCAGAGGTAGACCCAACTGTCTCAAATTAATCAGAGAAACAGTTCCTTTCCCTAACCTAAACTTCAGGTGAATTTTTCTGCTAAAATGCTTTCACATCTACCTGGAGAGAATGCTTCGTGTAATGTGTGAGGAAAGAGAGCAGAGACTTCTGATAGCACAAGTTTTTATAATTTCTTCCTAATAGATGCTTTTACATGTGGTAGAATTCTGCCCAAGACTCACCTTCATTTTAAGACCATCTATGGTGCCACAGTTGGAGGATTAGAAACCTTAGATATCAGCTATATCTAAAATTAAAGAATGCTCCATACCCATCAAAAAGAAATGATAGTTCAGAATATTTGAGTCAGTTATGACAATTTGCTGCAGGACTGAGACTGGGTCATTCAGTGAGCCTTGTCAGTTGTAACATATTTAACATAGGTCATATCAGTGAAAATTGATTTTTTATTTATTGATTTAGTTTGTTTTGTTTTAGAGCACTAAATATTTTGGACGAAAAACAATATGCTTACATTTTGCTGTTGCAAGGGTCTCACAGAGATCTAAGTGTACTGGCATCATGTGTGCTCAGTCGCTTAGTCATTACTGACTCTTTGTAACCCCATGGAATATAGCCCGCCAGGCTTCTCTGTCCATAGGATTTTCCAGGCAAGAATACTGGAGTGGGTTGCTATTTCCTTCTCCAGTACTGGGATCACACAGCCAGTGTGTGTGATGCTCTCATTCTTATGAGGGCAATTTTAGTGTCCCTTATTTGTAGGCACCATGACCCAGATATTTGATAGTCTGACCCTTCATCCTACACCAACGTCAAGGGGTTAAAAACAAGTTTTACTACAACAATTTTGATCTTTTAAAAGTATAGAACATTAACACTATTTTAAACTAAAATTGTCATTGGATTTGGCCACCTGATGCAAAGAACTGACTCATTTGAAAAGACCCTGATGCTGGGAAAGATTGAAGTTGGAAGGAGAAGGGGATGACAGAGGATGAGATGGTTAGATGGCATGGCCAACTTAAAGGACATCAGTTTGGGTAAACTCCAGGAGTTGGTGATGAACAGGGAGGCCTGGCTTGCTGCAGTCCATGGGGTCACAAAAAGTCGGACATGACTGAGCAACTGAACTGAACTGAACTAATTTGTAGAATCCCTAAAGTACCTGCTTGCAAAAACAGTTTGAAAACTGCTAGTGTAGGTAAAGGGAAATTACCCCAGGATTTTAAGGAAGGGAATAATACTATTGGTTTACGTTTGAAAGATATGTCTAGCATCTGTGGGAAGAGCAAACTTGACAGGAAAAAAACAAAATACAAAGCCCCATTAAGAAAGAATTAGAATGAGAGTAATGGTGATAGGAATGGAGAGAAACTAGATTGAAGCCTTGTTTAGAAAATAAAACTGCAAGTATTTAAGTCATTCTCCTATCTTTTAGTCTCATTTATAGTCTTTCCTAAAAGCCATTAGATTAACTGATGTTTCGAATAAAACTGGCTGCTTGGTAATGTTAAGAAACATAGACTTCTGTTTAAACTCGAGTCCAGGACTTATTAATTCTCTGTTGTTGAGCAAATTGGTTAACTTCTTGATCCTCCATTTCCTCATCTGTAAGATAGAAATAATAATTCCTACCTCACACGTTTAATAGTGAGAAAAAGGAAAATAGTAAATGTCTGTGTTAAAGTATTAGAACAGTATCTACCCAAACAATGAAAGATCATTTTTTTCTTAAGAAACGAACAGTTTAACTATGACTATACAATAAAAGCAAAATGGTGTGTTAAAAGTCTACATGCAAATACAAAATAAGGGTGTAGGAATTAAGCAATATATTCATGTGGAAGCAGGGCTATTTAAGGGAGATAAAGTGAAATGAGTAAAACTGTATTACTTTTGTTTTGTTTTGCTTGATTCAATTTATTTTTCCAAGTGGGATTGTGTGAATAGCAGAAAGTTCTCCTGCCAAAATAAAATAAACCGGAGAAAGGAAAGAAGGTAAAGATAAATTACATGTGCCAACATATAATCCTTTTCAAATTTGGAAAAAGAATGATACCCTTGCTGGCAAGTCAGTTGGCCTCATTAGAAAGAAAAGCAAAGGTGAAGACAATGGATGAGATATATTAATACAATGACTTACTTTGATCAGAAGCCAGAGATGGGCAGCCAAATGCAGCTGTTTCACCATATGAGTTCCTTTTCATATCTTGAGTGCTGTATCTCCCTGGGTATGAGGATAAAATCTCTTCCATGAGAAGCCAGGAAAAGTTTCTTTAGTCTTCCTAAAGGGATTGAGAATGAAATTAATTATCAACATGGCAAATTTAGAACTTCTTTATGTGTCTCGTGGATATTTAATTCTAAGTCACACTTCAGAGGCTGGATTTTGAGCAGAGAAGACACGAGTCTGCATGTGAAATCAACTTTTGCCTCTATTCTAGATGCACCTGCTTGATACTAAACAGTGATTTCACTAAGATAGGTGGAACCACTATTAATATCCTAGCACCCTTCTTATGTTTACAATCACAGGCAGCCAGTTACCCCTAGGAACAAATACTCATTTTTTATCATTTTATTTCTTTTTTGTCATAAAGTATCATTTTTGGTCACATAATATAAGGATAAATTGTGTTGACCTTTGAATATCACCAAAAAGCAGAACATCTAGGTTTTGATTTTTTTTTCTGACACAGGTGATAAATTTTCATTACTTTTTTTTTTTTTTTAGTTCATCTCAGTCCTGGACTCCTATTAAAATGGTTTCTTGAGAAATTCAACATAATGGCATTGAGATCATGTGGCACTGAGCCTCAGTATTATCCCTACAACTTATTCTCAAATGTTTTTTTTATTTAAATATTATCATTAGAATAATTGGAATCTAATATAAACAGCAACACAATGAACTGTCCCCATTAAAAAAAAATAGCATTTATTTGGCTCTGTTAGCTATTAGTTGTGTCAGGGGAAGCACACTGAGTGAAACCACCCACCCTGGCCAGGAGTGAGTTGTTTTACAACAGGAGGTCCTGGTAAGGAACATGTAACTAAAAAGCCACCACCAACCAGAAGAGTTCTGGAAAGGTCAAAAGGTGACACCATGCATCCAACCACCTTCCAGAATCCTTCTTGTGGCATCCATTTTGGCTGAGAAATGCGTGAGCCACCAGGAAGGACTCTGAGTCATAATGACTGGCCAAAGACAACCAGAAAATAATCCCATCACCATAAAACCCAAGACTGCTAGCCATGTGGCAGAGCAGTTCTCCTGGGTTCCCTTACCCTAATGCTCTCTGCTTGGGCACACCTTCCCAATAAAATTTCTTGCTTTGTCAGCTCATGTGTCTCCTTGGGCAATTCATTTCTGAGTGTTAGAAAAGAGTTGCATCATGTGGGATCTTCATTGCATTAGGCGAGATCTTTTGTTGCAGCACGTGGACTCTAGTTGTGGAGTGAGTTTGGTTCCTCTGCGGTACGTAGGATGGTAGTTCCCTGACCGGTGATCAAACTCACAGCCATTGCATTGCAAGGCAGATTCTTAACCATTGGACCACCAGGAAAGTCCCTTGCCCCAATTTCTTAACCTCATACTAGGTACCACCATACTGTGCCTTCTGGAGTTTCCCTGGATACCTTCACACACAAGCTGGCAGGTAGGCAAATACATCTGCCCTAGGCTAAAATCTTTGGGCATGGTCCCAAGACTGGGTGTTTCTTTAGCTTTGCTGAGATAGCTGTAAATGCATGATAAAGGACTTTGCATCACTAAATACAAAGAAATCCAGGTGAAGTGACAAAAAATCTCTGCCCTCATGGAGGTTACATTTTAGTTGGATTGTGGGACACTGTTCACAAGCACATAAATAAAATATATGTTATAACTCATAGAAATAAGTGCTACAGGAGAAACAAAGCAGAGAAGGGGACAAAGGGCATAGACAGAAGTACTATAATTTTAAACAGTGTGTCCTGGGAAGTGTGAAATTAGAAGACACATGTGAGCAGACCTGGAGGGTGTACAGAAACAAACCATGAAAAGCCTGGAGGGTTGTCTTTTAAGCAGAAGTGGGTGCTTCCAGTGTGACTGGTAGTGTGTTCTATGGTAGAGGGGTAGCAAGGAGGCCAGTGTGGCCACAGGGATGTGAGCCAAGGGAAGAGGAGTCAGAGATAAGTACAGAGAATTAGTGAGCAAGACAAGAAAGCAGTGGAGTAAGACCGGAGAAAGAGCAGGTTTGGGGGAAAAGATTAAGAGGTCAATATGTAGCATCTTTAGGACCAAGGTACCTACTATTAGCCATCCAAGTGGAATAAGTAGGCTGCTAATGATCAGGATAAAATTCAGGGAGCAATGACTCTGAAGGAAGAGCTGTGATTAGCATTGTGCTAAAACCCAAGCCATGTAGGATAGAAGAGCGGATTAAAAAAAAAAAAAAATCATTCTGCAAAGAGGACAATGGTCAAATGAAGCAGAGAGATCATGGCATTGGAAAGCTTAGAGCCACCTCTGAGAAAAGAATGGGGTTGGTGGGACATTTAAAGATCCAGGTGGAGGCAGTATGTTAATTCTAAGAAATCTAATCCTAGTGTGGGTAAAGAATTAAATTTGTTGAATTCTTCTCATTGTATTTCTCTGTTAAAACCAACAATAGCAACAAAAACAAAACACTCAATTCTTCTGTGAGATGTGAGTGACATTTTGATATGTGTCTATTATAATCTGGGGAACAATGAAGAGGCAGAAAGTACTAAGGAAAGGATGCTAAGCACTTTCGAAGCATCCTGTGAAAGTTCCAGCAAGGATGTGTAGATTAGGACATGTGATCACTTGGAGACCCTCATCAGACTGAGCCATAAAGGAGGGAAGCAGAAATAACCAATTCTCTTCAACAAAAGGCAGCAAAAACCTGGATTTCCTGCTGATCCCACACATACAGAAGATATACACTAAGAGACAGAAAAGAACCACTTTTATTATGATAAATAAAATAATTGTTCCTCTACTTGATCCCTTTCTTTTGTTCTAAAGAGTGCATGTGAATGCTCAGCCCCTCAGTCATGTCTGGCTCTTTGTGACCTCTTGGACGGTAGCCTGCCAGTCTCCTCTGTCCATGGGATTCTCCTGGCAAGAATATTGGAATGGGTTGCTATTTCTTCCTCCACAGGATCTTCAGAATATGAATGGGTTGCCATTTCCTCCTCCTCCAGAGGATCTTCCCAACCCAGGGGTCAAACCTGCATTTCCTGTATCTTCTTGCATTGGCAGGTAGATTCTTTAGCACTGAGCCACCTGATAAAGTCTGTTCTGGGATGACCCGGAGGGATGATATGGGGAGGGAGGTGGAAGGGTGGTTCAGGATGGGGAACACCTGTACGCCTGTGGTGAATTCATGTTGGTGTGTGGCAGAACCAATACAATATTGTAAAGTAATTAGCCTCCAATTAAAATAAATAAATTTAAATTTAAAAAATAAATAAATAAAATTAAAATGATACAACACCTAAAAAATAAAAAATAAAGAGCAGTGTTCTTTCAAGAGTCACAAAAAACAAAACTCTAAAGTCCACTTGTGTAGTAAATTTCATAATGTATCATCTTCAAAATAATTTCTTTTCTCAGTGAATGATTCAAAATTTAGCCTTGCTTAGAAGGAAATGGCAACCCACTCCAGTATTCTTGCCTGGAGAATCCCAGGGACAGAGGGGCCTAGTGGGCTGCCATCTATGGGGTCGCACAGAGTCGGACACGACTAAAGCAACTTAGCAGCAGCAGCAGCAGAGTAATCTAGAATCAGATCTACAGCAGTGAAGTCTGGTTTACATATTTTTTATGAAAATATAACATTTCCCTTTTGGTTGTGATCTGTTGTTCTGATCATCTTTGGATGAGGATTGGAAGAAAGGAAAAGTCCATGAAATAGAACCCTATTATGAGAATTACTACATATAGCAGGAGTTTTTAACTTATTGGGGATCAAAGAGTCTATCAAAAGTCAGATAAAAAACTATGGACATAAACTAAATGAAAATAAAAATAAAATGGTTAGCCCAGAAATATAAACTAACATTTTCATGAGGCTCACAGTTACTTTACCTAGAAAACATTCATGTGCCTCATTAAATAAAAGGTAAGTTCTGAAGATATCAGCAGCAGCTGCTGCTGCTGCTAAGTCGTTTCAGTCGTGTCCGACCCTGTGAGACCCCATAGATAGCAGCCCACTAGGCTCCTCTGTCCCTGGGATTCTCCAGGCAAGAATACTGGACTAAGTTGCCATTTCCTTCTCCAATGCATGAAAGTAAAAAATGAAAGTGAAGTCGCTCATTAGTGCCTGACTCTTAGCAACCCCACAGACTGCAGCCTACCAGGTTCCTCCATCCATGGGATTTTCCAAGCAAGAGTACTGGAGTGGGGTGCCATTGCCTTCTCTGAAGATATCAGTTAGTGGCTAGCAAACCAAAATGAATACAGGGCCGCCTCTTGGCTATCCACTGTTTCACAAAGCCTTTTTGAGAGGAGAAAGGAAATAGGGTGTCAAGTTAATAAACCTATTGAAAAATATGGACTTCTCTAAATTTAGTCCTTTAAACCTGAAAAGCCATCTACCTTTTAAGACAAAGGAATTTTTTCTGCACATCTTTAGAGAAGAGCTGTTTAGTAATGATGCTTAATTTAAAGCAGCTGTTGCTTCTCATAAAGGAGATTTGACAGCACTGCTGGATGAGCCATGAGTCACACATGAATATGGAATTAGCCAGATGATCATTTGTTCAGTTGTCAAGATCTGTCCCTCAAGAATGTAAGTTTGTTATGCATGTGCAGTCTTTGTGAAAACACCAAAGAAGGAACACACTTTTATTATGGACTAGGGACTTTGGATTCATCCTCACTAAGGTAAAACACTATAGAGAACACCTGGTAAGGAATGCAAAAAAGAATTTGAATTTTTAAAAATTATTATAGAATGCAACTAGTTCTTCTCTACTGTCCCCAGGGCATGGTTATGAACCAGGGCACTCTGGTCCATTGCTGCATAGATGGTCCTTCCTAGGATCTTCTACCAATCTGGCTTCTGGAGTAGGGGACTTGTAGTTGAGAACAGAGATGTAGAACTAATTTGACATGACAGATATAGAACTAGATCAAAGAGTTACCCCCTCGTATGTTCTATGAATAAATATTAACTTAGCTAAGTTTAAATGACTCTTACACTAGATGAGGTATCTTAGACTGGACTTAGGCAACCTTTCCTTCAGAGAAGAGCATGATGTATAGAAAATGGTCTGAGTGATTGGGGAGGGGATGAGGCCTCTCAGATCTTTAAATATTTAGATGTATGTCTCTGATTATATCATTAGAAATCACATTCTTCAAAGCTTAGAGAAGATCATGTTCATTAATGAAGCCTGAGAGTTGTCTGAGAGAGTGCATTATGTTTTTCCTGAGGAAACACACACACACACACACACCAAAGTGAATTTTGACATTTAAAAAAAAAGTTATTCTTAATGAACATTTTTTCTTAGGGAGAAATGTCTATGACAGAATAAATATTAATGTAACTAAAGAATGCATTATTCTTAAATCATACAAATCACATTCAAAGCTTGGAAATTAATAGATTTTTTAATGGTTTTAGGCTTCCTTGTTTAGCTCAGTTGGTAAAAAATCCACTGCAGTGCACGAGACCCCGGTTCAATTCCTGTGGCAGGAAGATCCACTGGAGAAGGGATAGGCTACCCACTCCAGTATTCTTGGGCTTCCCTTGTGGCTCAGCTGGTAAAAATTCCACCTGTAATGCAGGAGACCTGGGTTCAATCCCTGGGTTGGGAAGATTCCCCTGGAGAAGGGAAAGGCTACCCACTCCAGTATTCTGGCCTAGAGAATTCCATGGACTATCCATGGGGTGGCAAAGAGTCAGAAATGACTGAGCAACTTTCACTTTAATGTTTTAAGTCAGTATTGAAGGCAATTTTAAACCTATTCTTTAAATTTAATTTACAATTTTACACTGTTGATGTGAAGACCACATGCTAATGAGAACTTAAATGCTATGAAATACAAACCATGATACTATTGAATGTGTGTAGTTTTAATAAGCTCCTAAAAGTTAACTTGTACAATCTGTGCAGACTGGTTAAGACTCTAAACTTGAGATGGTTGCATTATGCTCTCCAGTTTGTGCTATTCTAAGCTGTTCAGTTTATCATTTCTATGATACTCTAAGTCAAGTGAGGACAGCTTGATTTTGCTGATAGCTGATGAAACTGTAGAATGCTGCATAATTAGATAGAAGGGAAGTATCTATTTAAGAAGGAAAATAAACATCCAGGAAGTTATTTTATGGTGGGGGAACAGTTGGGTAAAGGAATATGGAAAATATTTTGTGCCCTGTTACCCAACTTTTCCAAGAACTTTGATTTAGCTTTTGTTTATAGCATTAAGTTCGGCATTCCTAAAAGACCTTACTTAAATAATTGCCATTTGAATGGTGCTTTATGATTATGAAAGTGCTCCACACATATTGTCTCCTTCAGGACTCCAAAATAACTATGAGATAGATAATGTTGCTACCCAACTAAATAAGGATGCTTGGGCTGTCTGAATTTAAATTATTTCCCCAAGATTATACATGGTAAGTGATAGAACTGGGAAGTAAATCTTAAAGTATTCTGCCCTTTTATCAGTGCCATGCTGTCTTTCACTTGGGAATTTCCAAGACTGAAAAGAAGAAGGAGCTGTCATCTTGACTTGCCTAAACTATGGTAAAATCTCCTTGACTTGTATCTCCCCTTGCAGCCTCTCCTACACAGTGGTGATTTCTAAAGTAGGAGCAATGAATTCACTGCTGATTTGGGATGCTTCAAACATCTTAGCTCAGGAAGAAAGCTCTTAAAAATCAGCCACATATATATGTGTTAATATACGATATTTGTTTTTCTCTTTCTGATTCACTTCACTCTGTATAACAGAATCTAGGTTCATCCATCTGAGTTCAACTGACTCAAATTTGTTCCTTTTTATGGCTGAGTAATATAAATATACATGGAATCTAGAAAAATGGTACTGATGAACCTATTTTCAGGGCAGGAATAGAGATGCAGACATGGAGACTGAATTTGTGGACACAGTTGGGGAAAGAGTGGATGGGGCAAACTGAGAGAGTAACAATGGCATATGTATACATTGAAAGTGAAAGTGAAAGTCGCTCAGTGGTGTCTCACTCTTTGTGACCCCATTATACAGTCCATGTATTCTCCAGACCAGAACACTGGAGTGGGTAGCCATTCCCTTCCCCAGGGGATCTTCCCAACCTAGGGGTTGAACCTAGGACTCCCTCATTGCAGGCAGATTTTTTACCAGCTGAGCCACAAGACATATATAAAATAGATATCTAGTTGGAAGCTGCTGTATAACATAAAAAGCACAGCATATATATATATATATACGCCCACACACACACACTTAAGGCTGATTAATGTTGTTGTATGGCAGAAACAATACAATATTGCAAAAGAATTATCTTCCAATTAAAAATAAAAAAACAAACACAGCCAAACCTCATTTGCAGTAATAATAATAATAATAGTAATTACTTACATATATTTCCATTCATTATGTGGCAGGCACTATGTCAAATATTATATGTATATATTATCTCATTTATTCTAACCAGAAAGCTTATGAAGCTGCTGATATTATTATATCCTTCTTCCAACAGAGGGAATACGGAAAGCTGCAAGATCAAGTTACCATTTCAGGATGCCTTATCTTCTCTCTCACTAGGTTCATTTCCTTTTCATTAAAAAGGTCAAAAATAGAAGGGTTGGGGGTATACTGCATCTGAATGTAAAGAAAACTGTTTTCAAGTGAAAAGTGGAAGGACTGTAGCAGTGGCACATCTTGGAATTTGAAGCTGAGGCAGGAGGTATATGAATCCCCCAGAGTGAAACAACTGGAGATTCATTCCCTATGGACTTAACCTCCAAAATATCAGTAGCAGGACAATTGAGAGAGGATACTGGGCCCTGCCCAGATAGAAGATAAGAGACCACATATTTTTCATTCTCAAAGTCAGGAGACCTCTCCTACTACATATGTGCAGAAAGGTTCCTTGGAGTTCAAAAGAGGAGTGATGCTAAGTGATCCTCTACCCACGGGCCTGGCTAAGAAATACGTGCACGCACGCACACACACACAGGAGGATCCTGAAATATACCAAATATGGACTTACAGGCAAATTAAAATGATTGGCCAAAGGAAACCCAGAAGAAATGCCCCATACAAGTAATTCAAACTACCATATGGGCATAACTAAGCAATTCTGAGTCTGCCCATGTGTCTGTCTACATGTACTGTACTTTTTTCCCCTTCTTAATAAATACTTTACTTGTTTACTACTTTCCATCTTTGTGGAATTTCTGCAAAGATGAAGAGCCACGGTCTTGTTACTGACCATTGGTCTAGTGCTTAGGATTCCGTGCTCTCACTGCTGCGACCCAACTTCAGTCTCTGGCAAGGGGCCGAAGCCCTGCTTCAAGTGCTGCAGGCTGAAGCCACTGGAGATCAAACTGTTTTATAAATTTTGCTTACGATCAAAGAGAAAACTTAGAAAGTTTCGGATTACAAAGAAAATTGCTATTCTCAAAATCCAAGAATGAGACACAATGGGTACAAGATGACCATAACCTTGATAAATTGGTATAGAACTCAAATTAGTTTACATAACTACATCCAACTAAATCCTGATTACACAAAATGTTTCTGAAATATTCTAAATAAGTAAAAGTAAAAATAGAGGGGCGATTAAGAGATGAAAGAAAAGAAAAATTGGAAATATAATGGGATATGGCTCAAATTAATTTACATAAGTAGATCCAACTGTATACTGGTTATATGAAACACTTCTGAAACATCAGTTCAGTTCATTTGCTCAGTCATTTCCTACTCTTTGCGACCCCATGGACTGCAGCACACCAGGCTTCCCTGTCTATCACCAACTCCTGGAGCTTGCTCAAACTCATGTCCATCGAGTTGGTGATGCCATCCAACCATCTCATCCTCTGTTGACCTCTTCTCCTTCTGCCTTCAATCTTTCTCAGATTAGGGTATTTTCCAATGAGTCTGTTCTTTGCATCAGGTGGCCAAAGTATTGGAGTTTCAGCTTCAGCCTCAGTCCTTCCAGTGAATATTCAGGACTGATTTCCTTTTGAATGGACTGGTTGAATCTCCTTGCAGTCCAAGGGACTTTCAACACCACAGTTTAAAAGCATCAATTTTTTGGCGCTCAGCTTTGTTTATAGTTCAACTCTCACATGCATAGATGACTACTGGAAAAACCATAGCTTTGACTAGATGGACCTTTGTTGGCAAAGTGATGTCTCTGCTTTTTAATATGTTGTCTAGGTTGGTCATAGCTTTCCTTCCAAGGAGCAAGCATCTTTTAATTTCATAGCTGCAATCACCATCTGCAGTGATTTTGGACCCCAAGAAAATAAAGCCTGTCAGTGTTTCCATTGTTGCCCCATCTATTTGCCATGAAGTGATGGGACTGGATGCCATCATCTTAGTTTTCTGAATGTTGAGCTTTAAGCCAACTTTTTTGCTCTCCTCTGAAATTTTATGAAACAGTGAATATTTAAAAACAATAAAAAAAAAAAAAAAAAAAGAAAACAATCAGCAAATTAATACTGGGGAAAAGGAGAAACTGAAGTATAAATATCAAACTGCTTTGATACAGCCAAGAGAGAGACTTGGTACTTAAACCATAACTGACTTTTGTCTTGAATGATGGAACATGTTTGTGACTAGAGGAACACTGTCTTTATAAAGCTGTATAGTCTTTTTGCAACTAGAGGAGGAAAGATAAGAAATCTTAAAAGGAGAGCAGAGCAGTTTATCTTTTGTATAAGTTAGGACCAGATAGTCTCAGAGCTGGTGTTGGCGGTCTGAGTTAGAAAGAGATCCTTTTAATTATATGAGGGTAGTTAAAAAAAAATTGCTTAAAAAAAATTGCTTGTTGTTTATAGCTTCTAAAAGGGATGTTTAAATTTTTACTTATTTCTATTTGAGCCATGTAAATGAGCTCACTCAGCTCCAGGCTCTCTGTAAAATACAGCACAGACACTTGTGTACATGCTTCTGGATGTGCAGGGCTCCAAGTGTGTGGCTGTGTGTATGTGTGTTTACTTTGGGTGTTTTGAGTGACTATTGGTCAAATTTTGACTTATCCAAACACCTCCTAAGTTTCTCAAGATTTTGTCCTTTTTCTCTTGGGCTAATAATAGCAATAATAAATTGCAACTATAAACTATTATCCTCAGATATGTTACATGAATATATCTGTGCACATTTCTTAGGTATATAACTTTCGTGTGATTGTTAGAAATTGGCTATGGAATGCATGTAATTCATGAGAAATTTCTATCCAAATTTGTGATGTTTTTCTTAGAATAAAGCAGAGAGAATGCAACCATTACACATAAATACAACCATTATGCATACAAATGTTGTAAGATAGAGTTAACCTTACCATGCCCAGTAATTTCTGCCTGGAGAAATTACTAGAGTTTAATTGTTCTCCACAACTTTGGATCAGATACCTAGGTTTGAGGAAAGCCCCTGTGCCTACATCCACACCTCCACAAACTGAGTCTTTTTCATTTAAATCATTAATAATCTCAAGAAATAGGAAAATACCATAGAATCACAATAAGTGATAAAGGGCATTCTGAGTTATAGATACCAGACATACAGACATAGAGGATGCTTAAGTTGCTATTCTCCAATTTTAACCAAGAATAAATATAGAAGCACAAAAATTCACTAGTCTGGATACTAAAGAATGTTTTTCCCCCCACCAGTGGTCATAAAATTCTTAATTGATTTAAACTCAAGTAGACAAATAGTCAATCAAACAAATTAAGAGAAACAAAATAGATTCTCTACCATTTCTCATCCAAAAGATGAAAGATCTCAATAAACCTTTAGTCTATTTACAATGATTAGTCAATAATAAGACCATAAAACAAATTATTAATCATTGTGGTCATCAGTGAGAAATAATAACTTATCTGTCTTTAACAAACCAAAAATACACCATAACAGAAAACAAAATTATTGGAGAGGAGAAATCAAATTTTAGAAAAATCAGCCAAGTTCCACTATGATTTGGAATCACCGGAAAGAGACTTGCCCACTTCTCTGGTAGGGAAGTTTATCCAGTTCTGTCAGGTAAATCCATTGAGTATCTCTGAGGAAGACTTCTAAAATTAGATAAAATTATGATATTTAAGCTTAGTACAAAAATAGGAAAATAATTCAATAAAAGGTGAAACAGCCTCAAGTTTGTAGAGTATATAGTATAATTTAATATATATTAACAGAGATATTTGGAGAAGGGAATGGCAACCCACTGCAGCATTCTGGCCTGGAGAATCCCAGGGACAGAGGACCCTGGTGGGCTGCCGTCTATGGGGTTGCGCAGAGTTGGACACGACTGAAGGGACTTAGCAGCAGTATCAACAGAGATATTACAGATCAGTGGAAAAAATAAGAATTATTCAATAAAAGGCCGAGAGATTTAGTTATTTAGAAAGAAAATAAAATTAAGTCATAGTCTTATACTATCTAGCACAATCCAGTTCAAATATATCAACTGACAAAATTAAAAAAAAAATCAATCATTTAAAAAACTACCAGACAAAAAACAATCTGATTGTTTTTACACTGGGGGAAGAGTTTATAATATAGCTGTTTTTCTTTCTTTCTTTTTCTTTTTTTTAACTCAGATAAGAAAGCTTGATTCTATGGTACTCTTGGTCTGTGACATATTCTTGTCTTTGGTAACTTCTAAGCTCTCATTTTATTCCATTTTTTTTGTTTGTTTGTGCTAATGTTCATGTCTCATATTCCTTCCCACCCAGAAAATAGTTTTATGTTTTCAAATATTGGTAGTTTCCATTTATATGTTCATATGTATACATGTTTTTAGTCTTCATGGATGCCTTTGTTATATATCTCATTATTTTGTTTTCTTTACTCAGTATCATGTTTCTAAAATTCTGCCTGTTGCCATGTGTACTATTATGACATTGCTTCAAACTGCTTGCATGATACTCCATGTTGGGTGGGCATGGAGTGATTTTGTGTTTTGTTTTTGGTTTAATAAAGGAGAATAAGTTATTGTTCCCCATTGGTGGAAGCAATGATTGAAGATTTGATTTTATGCTCTGATTATTTGATGAGCACTGTAAATGGATCAATGGTTTATAGATATCTTTCATCTCTTGAATGAGAGATAAACAAGAATTTTTGTTATTGATTACTTTGACTGCCTACTAGTCTGTTTGAATTCAGTAGACCCTTTGAAGTGCTACTGACTGCATTTCAATTATATCCAACTTCTGAAACACAGTTACACCTAAATGACTTCATAGATGGTCCTCTGTGCACTTGCACGAATGTTTCTTTGGCATATATACCCAGGAGTATATGGTTGTAGGGAAGGCTTATGTTTAATTTGAATAGATGGTGTCAGTTTGTACTATAGAATGATTCAGTTCAGTTCAGTTCAGTTGCTCAATCGTGTCCGACTCTTTGTGACCCCATGAATCGCAGCACACCAGGCCTCCCTTTCCATCACCAACTCTCAGAGTTCACTCAGACTGACGTCCATCGAGTTGGTGATGCCATCCAACCATCTCATCCTCTGTTGTCCCCTTCTCCTCCTGTCTCCAATCCCTCCCAGCATCAGAGCCTTTTCCAATGAGTCAACTCATCGCATGAGGTGGCCAAAGTACTGGAGTTTCAGCTTTAGCATCATTCCTTCCAAAGAAATCCCAGGACTGATCTCCTTCAGAATGGACTGGTTGGATCTCCTTGCAGTCCAAGGGACTCTCAAGAGTCTTCTCCAACACCAAAGAATGATTACAATTATCCAAATGAATTTGATAGCCTTACAAATGGTATAAATAGACTAGCAATCTTTACCTAAGTGAGGCTACAGGAATAGAAGCAAGTTATTAGATTTTAGTTAATCTCAGTTGGTAAAAGGGGTGAATTCTCTTGTCTATCACTATAACGATGCTGCATTATTAACCACCCTAAAATCAATGGCATACAAGCCAAGGCCTTTCTTTCCTTATGCACAGGTTTGTCTGGGGCTGCTCTGCTTAAGTCTACCGATCACTTGGATTTGCTTCCAGATTCTGGGTTACATTCTGATCAGTTTTAGTCATCTCTTCCCTTTCTTTGGATCCACAGTTACCTGAGGCAAGTTATTGGTGGATGATAATTCTGAGTAGGAGAACAAAGAGGATCATTAAGGCTTTAGCTTGGAACAGACTGTTAGGTAGGAAGACAGGCATGAGCAATGAGGGGTGGCCTGGCTGAAAGGGATCCAGGTGATCCCTAAACTCTCTAAACTGATCTTTAAACTCCATTCCAGACACACCCAGGAGACCTCACAGATATGCTACAGAATAACCACAGAAAATTTTCAACTCTTGCACCCTAGGCACACAGTGCATACAAAATAACCATAGGGGCTTCTCCAAGTGACCTTAGGTAGTTAGGTAGTTAGGAGTCTATTAAGGACTCATGAATATTCTACATCTAATTATAGAAGACTGAATTATCGGAAGACAAACAGTACAGCCTGCTGTTAAAACTTGCAATTGTCAACTGGCCTCGAGTGTATGCCTATTTGCACTCCCTTTCATTGACTGGTGGTGGATAGAAGCCTTACTTTGCACCAGGCATAACCAAAAAGAGACGACTGGAAGTATAAATAGGGGAAACCAAGAGGACTTGACAAGAAGAACAAGAAGGGCTTCTTTGCAGCTAAGTTTGTTCCCATACCTTAGGAATCTCTGTCTAATAAAAAATCTGTTTGAGCTGAACTGAGGTATAACTTATATATTCAATGCTCTTTAGTCAATTGCTCCAAGTTTTTGTTGTGAGGAGATAAAGACCAAGGCAAAGAAATAAACTGACATGACAGATCCTTATTTTTGTAACTAAGATGTTTAAGGGGTTGGAGACCATAATAAAAATTAGACCTGGCAGAATAAATGCCCTTTAATTCAAATTTTCTTTTTAAGTAGAAATACTTAACAGACTTTTTTCTGTCCCCTTACAGCATTCCACATTTCTTTGAGAGTTACGGGCATTAGGTCTAAATGAGTCCCTTAGCTTGTGGGGCTCAGTTGTCACTGAGTTTGAGCAGCACTGTGAAAATTATCCTAGCTTTTTTCTTTTACCTCTGGATTATGTTCCTATTAACTGAATTAAGCAGAATGAAATGTAAAATAATTGAATGACTATGCCTTAATTAAAAAGAAAGAAAAAAGAGCACTTACTTTCTCATTGTTCTTCATTTGGAAAAAGCAATTAGTTACATTTTAGAATACTTCTAGTTTAATCAGAACTACAATGATATTAATTTATTTAATCCTAAAAGCATGGGCCTGGTAAGATTAATTCATTTTTTAAACATCAGATTCATTCATCAGTATATGCAAATGATGTCACATATAACACTATCTTTCCCATTCATGCCTGTTCACATTTTCTATATGCAAATAGATCTGCTCTTCATTGTAAGTGTATTTAATCACTACATAAGCAACACTTTACTACTGACAGCTGAACAAATGAGATCTCAATGCTATGTTCAAAAGACATCTTGATTAAAAACATTTAATGATATATATATATATATATATATATATACTTTCTTGAATCGTGCCTGAATGATTCTTACAAATTCAAGTTTCTTCTGTTTTAAGAAGGGCAAAATTGATGGAGTTAGTGAGGCATTTTGAGAGAAACATAATTGTAACAAGACCCCCAGACTCTTTGTCACCTCAGCATTCCAAACAGAAGTATCTAGCACTTAAAACATCCTTATCCTTTAACCCTAAATTTAAAAATATCCTCAGGAGATTTCCCTGGTAGTCCAGTGACTAAGACTCCACACACCCAATGCAAGGGGTCTAGGTTTTATCCCTGGTCAGGGTACTACATCCCACATTTCCCAACCAAGTGTTCCCATGCAGCAACTAAAGATTCCTCATGCCTCAAGGAAGACCCATGGCAGCAAAAAAAAAAAAAAAAAAGAAACACTTGGTATGGTGGTTGATCTAAGTTATCAGATTCTTATCAGCAATCAGAACTTAAAAATATTTTCTGAATACAAAAAAACCTCTGACTGGTAGAGCTATGTTCAGCAGGACACTCCCTTGCTTGGTTTACATTGCTGGCCCTACCCCAAACCAGGTATCTGCTCTTTCATCCCATTTCTGAAATGGGCCCAAAGTCTCTCCTAAAGTGTTCAGTAATCCATACTAGAAACTCATGAAAGACACATTTACACTCATGGCTGATTCATGTCAATGTATGGCAAAAACCACCACAATATTGTAAAATAATTAGCCTCCAATTAAAAGGAAAAAAAAAAAAAAAGAAGAAGACTGAATGGTGCTTTCTTCATGTGTTCTATCTCTGTCCTCAGAAACAGAATCATAGCTAAAACTGCTGTGGACTCTGTAGGAAATTTTCCCAACTAGCAACTAATATTCTCAAAGGAATGCTTTTAAGCCCAATTTTACTGCTCGTATTTTCACTTCTAGCAGTGTTCATTACAAAATTAACAGTGACAATTATTTGCATATTTTTTCATTATTTCCTTCCAGTAACTCAGTCACTGCCTGCAATGCAGGAGACCTGGGTTCGATCCCTGGATTGGGAAGATCCCCTAGAGGAGGGCATGGCAACCCACTTCAGAATTCTTGCATGGAAAATCCCCATGGACAGAGGAGCCTGGCAGGCTATAGACCACAGGGTCACAAACAGTTGGCCACAACTGAGCAACTAAGCACAGCACAGCTCAGTCACACCCCCCTGACAGAGCTTGACTCTAAGTTCCTGACCTTTACAGAGAGATGTGTGCACAGTGGGCGCAATGAAGGTCAGACTTTTCATCTAACAGATGGAAGATACTATCAGTCTTACCTTCAAGGTCCATGGAATCAAACAACTCGTTACCAGAGGTGGTGATCAAATTGATAACATGGTCTTTAATGGATTTTATCTCCTTCTCACTTTCATTTTCCTGTTCTTAATTCCTCCTCCTTGTGATGGGCTCTAGAATTAATCATCCACATTTAATTTTTTATCTCAAGCTCTACTTTTGTGAGAACTCAAACTAAACCCGTACCTTCACTTCCCCTTATTTCCCTTCTGTTGATTTGTCTGGTTATCTTTCTATTTACTCATTTGTCTTAGAGACATTGTGTTTAGATGAAAATCATGGCATTGAGAGAAATAATAGGTCCATGCATTAGTAGTATGTAATGCTAATAAATGTCAAAATACAAACACTTTTAATATTATAAGTGTGCTTTTCCAGGATTTTTCTTCAGAATATTAAATATTTATGCATCTATAGAATATTTTTACAAAAAAATGAGATCCTACTATCTTATATCCACACATATGTATATATAGAGAGATTCTGCTTTTCACCTAATCTTAACATGGTATTTATTTCAATAACTCTAGATGTAAAATCAGAGAATGCAATGGCAACCCACTCCAGTACTCTTGCCTGGAAAATCCCATGGATGGAGGAGCCTGGTAGGCTGGATTTAGAAAAGGCAGAGGAACCAGAGATCAAATTACCAATTTCAACATCATTGAATGGGTCATTGAAAAAGCAAGAGAGCTCCAGGAAAACATCTACTTCTGCTTTATTGATCATGCCAAAGTCTTTGACTGTGTAGATCACAAAAAAAACCTGTGGAAATTCTTAAAAAGAAGGAAATACCAGACCGCCTTACCTGCCTCCTGAGAAATCTATATGCAGGTCAAGATGCAACAGTTAGAACTGGACATGGAACAACGGACTGGTTCCAAATCAGGAAAGGCGTATGTTCAAGGCTGTATATTGTCACTCTGTTTATGTAACTTAAGTGAAAGGAAGTGAACGTGATGTCGCTCAGTCGTGTCTGACTCTTTGTGACCCCATGGACTGTAGCCTACCAGGCTTCTCTGTCCATGGGATTCTCCAGGCAAGAATACTGGAGTGGGTTACCATTTCCTTCTCCAGGGGATCTTCCCGATCAAGCCCAGGATCTCCTGCATTGGAGGCAGATGCTTTAACCTCTGAGCCACCGGGGATGCACAGAAAATCATGTGAAATGCTGGGCTGGATGAAGTACAAGCTGGAAACAAGTTTTCCAGGAGAAATATCAGTAACCTCAGATATGCAGATGACACCACCCTTATGGAAGAAAGTGAAGAAGAGTTAAAGAGCCTTTTGATGAAAATGAAAGAGGAGAGTGAAAAAGTTGGCTTAAAGCTCAGCATTCAGAAAATGAAGATCATGGCAACCAGTCCCATCATTTCATGGCAAATAGATGGGGAAACAATGGAAACAGTGACAGACTTTTTTTTTCTTGGGCTCCAAAATCACTGCAGATGGTGACTGCAGCCCTGAAATTCAAAGATGCTTGCTCATTGGAAGGAAAGCTATGACCAACCTAGACAGCATATTAAAAAGCAGAGACTACTTTGCCAAAAAAGGTCCATCTGGTCAAAGCTATGTTTTTTCCAGTAGTCATGTATGGATGTGAGAGTTAGACTATAAGCAAAGCTGAGTGCCAAAAAATTGATGCTTTTGAACTATGATGTTGGAAAAGACTCTTGAGAGTCCCTTGGACTGCAAGGAGATCCAACAAGTCCATCCTAGAGGAAATCAGTCCTGAATATTCATTGGGAGGACTGATGCTAAGGCTAAAACTCCAGCACTTTGGCCACGTGATGCAAATAACAGACTCCTTGGAAAAGACCCTGATGCTGAGAAAGATTGAAGGCAGGAGGAGAAGGGGACGACAGAGGATGAGATGGATGGATGGCATTATCAACTTGATGGACATGAGTTTGAACAAGCTCCAGGAGTTGGTGATGGACAGGGAAGCCTGGTGTGCTGCAGTCCATGGGGTCGCAAAGAGTTGGACATGACTGAGCAACTGAACTGACTAACTGATCTTAGTTGTGGCACTTGGGATTTCATTGTCATGTATGGGAACTGTTTAGTTGAGATATGGGGAATCTTTAGTTACAGTATGTGTGATCTTGTTCCCCCATTAGGAATTGAAGCCAGGTCCCCTGCATTTGGAACGTGGAGTCTAAGCCACTAAACCACCAGGGAAGTCCTCCTTGCAGTACTTTAGATATTTTATTTTCTTTCAAACTTCAAAACTTTGGAATGTATTTGGTTGTAGTTTTAAAATGGATATCTCTTTTTAAGATGAATTTATAATCATTTTTTCTTCAAGCTTACATTATCCAAAAGACTCTTATAGTTAACCATAGAATTTTCTTGAAGCAAATGTATGTCTTCTGTCACATATTGGTTCAAATCACAGTAATCAAACACCCCCAAACATTACCAAGTCTCTTTCTCTGACCCAATATATGCTTCTCTCTGCTCCTCACTCCTAAAAGACATCTCAATAATTTTGTAAAATCTTTACAACGTGCTCAGTCCATGACAGTTTCCCCAAATTAATATTTTTATTAATATTAATAAAAATAATACATTTATTAGTCAGCTGTGAAAGTGACAAGCTAGAGAACAGAAATTAATATCTATTTGGTATTCTTTGGCCGTATGTGATTTGGTAAAATTGTTTAGTAATTTTTTAATAATAGTTCAAAAATAAAACCAAAGAACTTACCCATTGGTTAAACTTAGACTGCATAAAATTGGCACAGTGAAACAAACAAAATCATTCAGAAAGGGTACATCATTAAAATAAGATAATTTGTATAGTCAGTTTCCACAAGGAAGATTAGATTCTCCCTAAAGCAAAGATACTTTGTTGATCTTGAGAAACACAAAATACTTTTGCTTGTAGAAGCTTGAAGTCTGGCAGATGGTCACAAAATATTACCAGAAATATGAAATAAACATTGTCAAATGCATTCCATATTTTACAGGCAGCTCAACCAAAGTAGCTTACAAAAATCTAGGGTCATTAAACTATATAACTAAAAATGTTATTATTTTGATGACAGTAGTAAGAATGCAGTTATTTCCCCCTTCAATTTTGTTTTCTAATTTTAAATACATTTTACATAAACTCTCAAATTACCTGGGAGATAAAATTAGCTTTCATATTATAAATATGAAAAAAGAAGTGATTACTCTTTTCCTGAAGAATTATTGTCTGTGATGAATGACAAGATGCTGGCATAGAATGCAGTCACATTATACATACCTATCCCTTCTCACATAAGGTTTAGATCCTAATTAATTCGGTGAGGTGGAAGAAGGAGGATTGATGTTAGGAACCAAAAAAGTGATTAATTTGTCACACTGATCTGAGGATTCATCATTTCATTTTGGTGGGGAATCCTCAGCCATGAAGCAATGATTAGCAGAACCTGTAGCAAAGCCTAGATTCAAACTTAGGAGTGGCTCAAGAAAGACAGTGAGTCTTGAGTCCTAGGAAGCTAGTGAGACTCATGAAGAGCTGCCAATGCCACATCCAAGAAGATCAGGACCAGAAAAATATAAACCGTTTGGCCTAACTGCACAGTTTTGGCCAGGAATCATCCTAGTCCTTTGGTAAAAGGTACTCTTGTACACTGTCTTGTCCGAAGAATGGCCACACATCTCCCTGGTCTGAGCTTTGGCACCATATTGTGTATTTTTGAGAAAGGAAGGGCTTGGAGCCATAAACAGAAGAGGCATCTGAGATAGAGCTGGACTGCCAGGTACTCAGTGATAAAGAATCTGCCTACCCATGCAGGAGACATGGGTTTCATCCCTGAGTTGGGAAAGACCCATGCAGGAGGAAATGGCAATCCACTCCAGTATTCTTGTCTGGGAAATCCCATAGACAGAGAAGCCTAGAGGCTACAGTTCAGTGGGTCATAAAGAGTTTGGACAGGATTGAGCAACTGAGCATGCATACACACACGCTGTAGAAAACTGCTTTTGCTCATGAGCACAGGGGTGCTTTGTGGGGTGCATGAGGACAATGTACTCTAAAATAATACCTTTCTTTTATCATTTATCTTCCTGAAGAATATAAATATCCACTTTAAGGTAAGATGTAGTATTTGCCAAAATTGTAAACCACACTGAAGAGTCAATTCTGGGGTTTAGCAAAACTTCTCCCCTCCCCCATCTAATCTAGTATCTAGTTGTCTAAACTTTTGTTATGTGGTTTAGCATCTATGTTAAGACTAGAATGAGAAAAAATGTAGAGGAAAAAAAAAAAAGCAGAGGAGTATAGAAAGAGGAATGAGGGGCTGTATTCCATTGCTAAGACTTAAATTGCAAGTAGGAGGGATTATCTTGGAAGACACAAAATATCTCAAATTATTAAAATTTGATTCTTGTGCCCTAATGATGTACATCACCTGCCTAGCTCTAAATTGCTGTTCTCTTCACTACAAGCCAGTCTGCAGCTCTTCCACTGACTGCAGCATTTGCCAAACCTGTTCTATTCATTCCCTGATGTCAGTTTGCTATGAAAACAAGACACTAGATGTGGTAGTGAACTGATGCAGGTTCTGATGTAAGAGATGCCCTCAACCTGTATGGTGTTCAGGAATACACGCAGTACCAGCCCTCTCCACACAGAATAGTGGTACCCATTCTCTTCTCAAACCAGTTCTGGAGCCACCACTGATATTGTTGGTATCTCCATTTATATCTTATACAAGGAAACAAACAAGAAACATATGTACTTGTCCAAAAGATAGTGCATTTCAAGGTGGAGCCCCTTACATGACAGAGTAATAAGAGGTACTTCACTAACCCTATCCACATTGACTCTTAAAGGGCAGAAGAAGCACTTTGGCTGAATCAAAACCCATAACTCTTAGGAAGAACATAATGCTTCTGATGATGTCAGTTATTCAAGACAGGATTGAAAACTATGAATGACTGCTAGCATTTTCTCAATAAAATGCTAAATAACCCAAGGATATCATTTTAACAAGCAGAGAGGAGGTGATTGTGAGCCTCACACTTGATAAGGAAAGCCAAGGTGACAATGGTTTTATTACTGATGGTTAACACTGACAGCTTTCCAGGGAAATGTTTTGACTGACTGCATCACCAAGCTCATTAATGAATTTGAAATTGAGGTTAATTCTAAATAAGACTGCAACTGAGAGGAGGAAAGTCAAGTTCCAATAACCAGCTCCCTTTCAGCAGAAGTCTAAATGTCAGAGGACCATGCAGATATAACAATGGCTGCCTCTTATTTCTTATCAAATGTTGGCAAGGGAGCAATTATGGACATGTACAGACAAATAGACCATGATTCCTGCCTGCCCAACACTTGGGAGAGTGGTTGCAGAATCCCAAGATAACTGAAATTGACTCTGTTGATAGATAAATAGGCCTCTGCTGCTGCTGCTGCTGCTGCTAAGTTGCTTCAATCGTGTCTGACTCTGTGCGACCCCATAGACGGCCTCCTACCAGGCTCCTCTACCCTGAGATTCTCCAGGCAAGAACACTGGAGTGGGCTGCCATTTCCTTCTCCAATAAATAGGCCTCTAGAAGAGAATATCCAGGGGCAGGCAGCCTCTTCATACCAAACACCATGCTTGATGTCTTCTGATTAGAAAGCTCCTTATATAACCTTTATAATGCTGCTTCCACTTGAGGACACTCCTCCAACCCTATCTGCTCCTCACCCATGGATTCCAGATCTGGGCTCCAACAAAGTTGGGCTTACTTTTGAAAATGGGCTTCCCTGGTGGCTCAGATGGTAAAAAATCTGCCTGCAATGCAGGAGACCTGGGTTTGATCCCTGGGTAAGAAAGATCCCCTGTAAAGAAGGGAATTGAAACCCACTTCAGTATTCTTGCTTGGGAAATCCTGTGGACAGAAGAGCTTGGTGGGCTACAGTCCATAGGATCGCAAAGAGTTGGATACAACTTAGCGACTAAACGAAAACAACAACAACCTGTACTGTGTATCATAACCCAGTTCACACTCAGGTCTTAAGAGACTTTGGGCTTCTGCAACAATAATCCCATGGGTTGTGCCTCATTATACCTGACATTGTTTTGTTTTATAGAAGGAGATTAATTGGTTGCCAGATCACTGATCACAAGATAAATGAAGACATAATGAAAATAGCAAAAAGAACCAAGAAACTCAAGATTGTATTGCCATACTTTATCTCAGTGGACTTCTGTGATATCCTCATGTCAAAAAAATGTTAATTTATGTCTGTAGATTCTAAGTGCAAGCTATTAATTTGTTTTTGTGGTTTCTAGATAAACAGAGATGAGGTGGGGGAAAATAAGGTAACTACCAGAGAGTAAGCAAAAGGGATTGGACCAGGAGGCTAAGCAAGTTTCACTTTATTTGCCAACTTCATTTCATTTTTAGGGATTTCCTGAAGCACTAGGCAGCCAAGGAGTGTGAGGCTGTATCCAGACTAAGTCAAAAAGAGGCAAAGGCTGACTAGTGATGTTGTCAAGGGAGAAAGTTGGGTCAGGGAGAAAGTAGAGAAGGAAGAGTTAGGAGCAAAACTTGGATCCTGTGTTTACTATCCCTTGATGAATAAAGTGGTATTGCGTGTTAAGGACTAGAGACCCTAACTGCACTAATAAATCATAAATAGCTCACTCATAAAATATTTTGAATCTTACTGAATAAGGACATACCTGCTGCTTTTGCAGACTGAGCTACATAACTACTTAAGACCTGAGCTGAATTCACAGAAACCAACATAGCATCATATGGAAAGAAATTCATTTAATAGGCTTCCAGTAGAAAATATTGTTTGTAATGTGATGCATTGTTTGAAAGAGGAAATCTTTTAATCTATACTTGATTTCTGATGTCAACAATAAATTTTTAAAGAATGACAACTCCATTTGAAATCAAAAGCAAAGGCAACAAAAGCAAAACAAACAGTGTAACTACATCAAACTAAAAAGCTTCTTCACAGCATATTAAAATAGAATATTATTTTACTTTTAGGTGTATGACAAAAAGGTTCAATATTTGTATATATTGCAATATCATCATACAGTAAGTTTAGTTGACATCTGTTACCATATATAGCTACAGAATTTTTTTTTTCTTATAATGAGAAACTTTAAGATCTATTCTTTCAGCAACTTTCAAATTTGTAATATAATATTATTAGCTATACATTGGTATGGGTATAGTCTCCATGCTATACATTACATCCCATGTTTTTTTTTTTATCTTATCACTGGAAGACTGGAAGTTTATACCTTTGATTCCCTTCACCTATTCTGCCCACCTCCCATCTGTGCCTCTGGTAGCGACTACCTTATTCTCTGTATTTATGTGTTTGTTCATTTTTTTTTCTTTAGATTTCATATATGAGATCATATGTCATTTGTCTTTCTCTGTCTACCTTATTTCACTTAAAAGAATGCCTTCAAGGTCCACCCATCTTTTCACCAATGTCAAGATTACATTCATTTTTATGGCTGAATAACATCCCACAATAAATCTATAAAAACAAACAAAAAAAGTCAGTCGTGTCCAACTTTTTGTGACCCCTTGGGCTATACATTCCATGAAATTCTCTAGGCCAGAATACTGGAGTGGGTAGCCTTTCCCTTCTCCAGGATCTTCGCAACCCAGGGATCTACAATAAATCTATATTGATAGATAAATACAAAGACAAACAGATACATAGCTTGTTATCCATTCTGGACACTTAGGTTGTTGTTGTTGTTTGGCTACTGTAAATAATGCTGCAATGGACCTGGGGTGCATATAACTTCAAGTTAGTATCTTTATTTTCTTCAGATAAATATTAGAAGCAAAATGGTTGGATCATATGGTAGTTTTATTTTTAATTTTTTGAGGAACTTCCTATTTCCATAATGCCTACACTAATTTACATTCCCACCAACGGTGCACAAATTTTCCTTTTCTCCACATTCTCACCAAAACTTATTATTTTTTGTCTTTTTGATAATACCCATTCTAGAAGACAATAGCACCCCACTCCAGTACTCTTGCCTGGAAAATCCCATGGACAGAGGAGCCTGGAAGGCTGCAGTTCATGGGGCCACTGAGGGTCGGACATGGCTGAGGGACTTCACTTTAACTTTTCACTTTTCACTTTCATGCATTGGAGAAGGAAATGGGAACCCACTCCAGTGTTCTTGCCTGGAGAATCCCAGGGACGGGGAAGCCTGGTGGACTGCTGTCTATGGGGTCGCACAGAGTCAGACACGACTGAAGCGACTTAGCAGCAGCAGCAGGTGTGAGGTGATATCTCACTGTGGTTTTGATTTGCATTTCATTTTATAATTAATGATATTGAGTACCTTTTCATGTACCTATTGTCCATCTGCATATCTTTTTTGGGAAGAATGTCTATTCAGATTTTCTACCCATTTTTTTAAAATCAAATTGTTTTGTTTTAATATTGAGTTATATACACTCTTTATATATTTTAGATATAAAACATAAAATATATGATTTGCAAATATTTTTTCTCCTGTTCAGTCTTTTGCCTTTTTCATTTTCATTGCTGGTTTTCTCCCTTTTTCAGTCTTTTTCATTTCATTGATCGTTTCCTTTACTATGCAGAAGTTTTTTAGTTTCATGTAGTTACACTGTTTATTTTTGCTTTTGTTGCCTTTACACTTGGTGTCAAATACAAAAAGTCATCACCAGGATTAATATCAAGGAGATTACTGTCTATATTTTCTTCTAGGAGATTTATAGCTTCAGGGTTACATTCAAATGTTTAATTCACTATGAATTATCTTTTGTATATGATGTTAGATAGCAGTCCAGTTTTATTCTTTTGCATGTGACTGTCTAATTTTCCTAACATTGTTTAGTGAAGAGACTGTCCTTTCTCGATTATATATTCACGGCTCCTTTGTCATAATTGGCCAAATATATGTGGGATGAACTTTCTATTATGTGATACAGGGTGCTCTTTATTGGAATACTTGATTAGAAGTCAAGTATCCTGGCAACACCTCCTGCTCTGGGCCATTAATTAGCTCTGTGACCCAGCACAAGTCAAACTTTAATTCTTTAATTACCTCCAGTGAAAAATTAGGGGATTAGGCAATTAAACAATAAGTTCTTATTCAGCTTAAAATCTACAGAATTATAAGTTCAGAGAAATTCATATTCTATAACAAATGAAAAATTTTTTACGGTAATGGTTTTAATACATTGATAGATCTGTAATGTTTATAACACTGTAATTCACTAGCCATATGTTCTGAATACAGTTTTTCCTGGGTGGAGGTGGGGGTGGGAGGTAATACAGGCTATTAGTATGTGAAAAAGATGCATGATTTTCCTTGTCAACAAGAAAGAATTGCAAATTAACATTTATTTATTTTAATTGGCATGCCTCCCAGGCATATATTTATCATTTCTAATTTGAATTAGTTTTTTAAATCTGATTTTTGACACCAACCAACCAAATTGAAACATTTTGAGAGCAATTCTTGGGAGGCCTTGATATTATAATATGTCTATATTATGTCACACAACAGGTATAATTCTGACACATTCTGGTTACAAGGAAAGCCTCATGAGGAACCCCCTAGTAAGATTTTTTTTTGCTTCCAAGTCTTGTTCTTCACCATGTGGTCAAAGCCAAAACACAAACAAGGGGTAGGATAAAGGAAAACTGCATGGCATATTTGACACCAGACCTAAATTGCAATTTATGCAAATTAGAAAATCCTGATGTATAATCAAGGCTTTGCCTGTTTGTCCATTCACTACACAAAACACACTGACCATAGTAGTCAGAGAAGTTTATTTTAATGCATTAATGAACAAAATTATAAATAAGTGATAATAGATGACTAAGGGAAGAAGCATCATTAGATTTGTTTAGACTTCTCCCTTTACAGTCCATAATCCATCTGTAAAATTCTGAAGTACATTGCTTTACTGTACAGAAATGTCTAAGCTTAAGGTAAAAATTGTTATGCTTCTTTTCATAGTATAACATGATAGCTAAAAGTACATGCTCTTAGTTTCCTAACAAATTCACATTAAAGTTTATTACAGAAGCTTAAAAATAGAAAATAAATCAAACACAAGCAAAACAAAAAAAGAGACATTTGCTGAACTTAGCAGTTGTGATCAGTTCAGTTCAGTCGCTCAGTCATGTCAGACTCTTTGTGACCCCATGGACTGCAGCATGCCAGGATTCCCTGTCCGTCACCAACTCCCAGAGTTTGCTCAAACTCATGTCCACTGAGTCTGTGATACCATCCAACCATCTCATCCTCTGTTATCCCCTTCTCCTCCTGCCCTCAATCATTCCCAGGATCAGGGTCTTTTCCAAGGAGAGAGTTCTTCATGTCAGGTGTCCGCAATGTTGGAGTTTCAGCTTCAGCATCAGCCCTTCCAAATAACACCTAGGACTGATCTCCTTTAGAATGGACTGGTTGGATCTCCTTGCAGTTCCAGGGACTCTCAAGAGTCTTCTCCAACACCACAGTTTAAAAGCATCAATTCTTTGGTGCTCAGCTTTCCTTATAGTCCAACTCTCACATCTATATATGACTACTGGAAAAACCAACACTTTGACTAGACGGATCTTTGTTGACAAAGTAATGTCTGTGCTTTTTAATATGCTGTCTAGGTTGGTCATAACTTTCCTTCCAAGGAACAAGTGTCTTTTAATTTCATGGCTGCGGTCACCAACCACAGTGATTTTGAAGCCCCCCAAAATAAAGTCTGTCACTGTTTCCACTGTTTCCCTATCTATTTTCCATGAATTGATGGGAGCAGATACCATGATCTTAGTTTTTTGAATGTTGAGCTTTAAGCCAACTTTTTCACTCTCCTCTTTCACTTTCATCAAGAGGTTCTTTAGTTCTTCACTTTCTGCCATAAGGGTGGTGTCATCTGCATATCTCAGGTTATTAATGTTTCTCCTGGCAATCTTGTTTCCAGCTTGTGCTTCATCCAGTCCAGCATTTCACATGACGTACTCTGCATGTAAGTTAAATAAGTAGGGTGACAATATACAGCCTTGACAGACTCTTTTTCCTATTTGGAACCAGTCTGTTGTTCCATGTCCAGTTCTAACTGTTGCTTCTTGACCTGCATAACAGATTTCTCAAGAGGCAGGTCAGGTCGTCTGGTATTCCCATCTCTTCAAGAATTTTCCAGTTTGTTGTGATCCACACAGTCAAAGGCTTTGGCATAGTGAAAAAAAAGGCTTTGGTAGTTGTGATAATGGAGAGGAATGGATAGAAGTGCTTTTGAAACCCACCAATATATTTTTTTACTATCAATTCTTAATTACAAGCACTTAGAATGTCAGAGTAGTCTACATGTAAATAATGCTGATGACACCACCCTTATGGCAGAAAATGAAGAGGAACTAAAAAGCCTCTTGATGAAAGAGGAGAGTGGAAAAGTTGGCTTAAAGCTCAACATTCAGAAAAAAAAAAAAAAAGATCATGGCATCTGGTCCCATCACTTCATGGGAAATAGATGGGGAAACAGTGGAAACACTGGCAGACTATTTCTTTGGGCTCCAAAATCACTGAAGATGGTGACTGCAGCCATGAAATTAAAAGATGCTTACTCCTTGGAAGGAAAGTTATGACCAACCTAGATAGCATATTCAAAACCAGACACATTCCTTTGCCAACAAAGGTCCATCTAGTCAAGGCTCTGGTTTTTCCAGTAGTCATTATGGATGTGAGAGTTGGACTGTGAAGAAAGCTGAGCACCAAATAATTGATGCTTTTGAACTGTGGTGTTGGAGAAGACTCTTGGAAGTCCCTTGGACTGCAAGGAGATCCAACCAGTCCATTCTAAAGGAGATCAGTCCTGGGTGTTCTTTGTAAGGAATGATGCTGAAGCTGAAACTCCAGTACTTTGGCCACCTCATGCGAAGAATTGACTCACTGGAAAAGACTCTGATGCTGGGAGGGATTGAGGGCAGGAGGAGAAGGGGACGATGGAGGATGAGATGGCTGGATGCCATCACCGACTCGATGGATGTGAGTTTGAGTGAACTCTGGGAGTTGGTGATGGACAGGGAGGCCTGACATGCTGCAATTCATGGGGTCGCAAAGAGTGAGACATGATTGAGTGACTGAACTGAACTGAACTGAATGTTCAATCTTAGTCCATGAGAATCATCATATGCACTGCACAGTTGCTTTATTTCCTAGAGAAGCTTTCCTTCTTGCATTTCATTTTAGAATTCTAATTTAGAGCATTAGCATACACACACATATTCACAGACATATTGTAGAATAAGTTATTTTAGTCTCAGCAGAAGTTCCCCCTGGAGGAAGGCATGGTAACTCACTCCAATATTCTTGCCTGGAGAATCCCATGGACATAGGAGCCTAGCCAGCTACAGTGGATAGGGTCACAAAGAGTTGGGCACGACTGAAACAACACAGCACACACACAGGTGCCACATTCTCTACAGAACCTTGGTGGACTCCTTAAGACTGAAATTGACTGTTTCAGGAGAACAAGGCACTCAGAGCTACCATGATGGCTCGTCTCCCCAGTTTTGACCATGAGCTTTCTCCCTTTTGTAGCCCCAGTGCTAAGAACAAACATAGCCCATAGATCTGTTCAGTAAATATTTTAAAATGAAGAAATGACATCATAGGTGGACAGAAGTGATACAGGACATGACTATAAATTTCTCTATGGACTTAAGGCAATTCGTCCCTTAATCACATAAATATTTACTATTAAAAATTGTCAAAAGAAAATAATACTGGTCATTACACTGTTCATTAACACCATGTACAAGATTTGCATAATGCTTATGCCTGAAGTTTAATATGATTTTAAGACATATATTAGGATAGAAAATTTTTAATATCAGCCTTACTATTTTAATGAACTGCATTTTATAATTGGAGCGATCTAAAAATTATTACTTTAAAGGTTGAGAGACAAAGGTAAACTAAAAAAAAGAAAAAAGCAGATCCCATGAGAACTTAGTAAGAGCAGTTTAGTGATTAGAATATTCTCATGGAAGAAATGGAGAATTTTTAATATCACACTTTTGATTAAGACATGAGTTTTATGTCTTTACACAGTCTCTAAAAGTCATCTGTAAAAATTTAAATAATCTATTGTAATTATTAATTTTTTTTAAAAAGTTATTCATAAAGTGGATCCACTGAATTAATATTCCAATAAGTACATAACCAGTCTCTAGGATTTAAAAATGGAGTTTGGTCATGCTTTCAGTGAGAAGTTTATTTTAATTTAAAACACTATGGTTTACTTTTTTGAAGAAATATAATTTTGAGTAGCTTAGAATTATTTCATACCATTTGAAGAAATCTTGAAATGTGTGTGAAATATCTATGGTTTATAACTTTTCCTATATTCTTACATATTTCAGTTTGTATAGAACTTTATACCTTAAAATTACTTCAAAGAGAAAAATGGTCTACTTCAAACTGGTTTCTTCAAAAATACAGATAGAATTGTGATAGCTGGTATGAGCAGTTTTGCTTTGTAGAATCCAATTTTAGAGTTGAAGATGGAATGAGGTGGGATGCCATCTGTCCCTTTTCTTACATTCGGAGCTTAAATAAATACTGTATCATTTTCAAGACTAATGATTCCTCATAAAGCATATTTGTCCACTGTGAGAAGAGTGGGGCATTCCATTTGGGAAGCAGATTGATGGCCAGACAGCAGAGAGCAATTTCAGCTAGTAAAAGCACTTGGATAAGTTTTGCTCATATCACCCTGTTCTTTTTGTTTGTTTTATTTTCCCTATGACATAAAGGGTCCTGTACTTTAAGTTATTTATCACTTCCATGGATTGGTTTATGTACTATTTATCTTAGCTATTCTACTTTTCATTTTTACCTTGTCTAAGGCCTTAGAAAAAATAATCTTTCATACCCATCATGTAGTATTCTTTCTCAAATGACTCTTTGGGGAGTTTGCAATGAAGTTGTATTTTTATGTATTCAGTATTTTGCCATGATCTGTTCTTCATATGTCTGTCCTTAAGGCAGGTTTTACTTCCTTTGGTTAAGAATATCATTTCCACTTCTCTTCACAATACTTATTTATAAGGCAGTTGTTAATTTAAGAGAAAAAAGAATTTAGAATATTTGCTAAATCCTCTTTTAATAGAAAGTAGTGTGCTTAGAAATACATAAAATTATGAAGATAATTCTGTTGACATATCTTACCTCATCTTTATTCACATGAGAAAGTGATCTAATGAAATTCTAAGCTGATGTGCCAAGTGAGTTTCTATTATCAGTAAATCTTTGCTAGTATTGTTACTTTCTTCTAAAAATATAAAATAACTTATACATGGAATTTATAGAAATTTCTAAAAAAATGTAGAGTCTAGGGCAAGCTCCCTACAGTAAATTCTTAATCAAGTGGAAGTGTTAGTCACTCAGTCATGTCTGACTTTTTGTGATCCCATGGACTGTAGCCCAACAGGCTCCTCTGGACATGGAATTCTCCAGGCAAGAATACTGGAGTGGGTAGTCATTCCCTTCACCAGGGATCTTTCCAACCCAAGGATCAAACCTGGGTCTTCTGCATTTCAGGCAGGTTCTTTTACCATCTGAAACATCAGGAAAGCCCAATCAAGTGGAAAGATACTATGATTTTTGGATGGACACTCAATAAGGTAAAACATTACTTTAAATCCATTATAATTAGGATGAAAAGAAGTTAACAGACACGTATGAATGCAAATATAAATATGTATAGTATACAAATATTGACATTTCAAATCCCAGTACAGGTTAATATTTTTAATGTAAGTAAGACTAAACCAGAGAACTAATTATTTTCTACATTGACATTGACACAGAAGCATCTAAGTGTTTATTTGATGCACTTGTTGCCTAACAGATTATCTTTTTACCTCTTTTAATGCCTGAGGTTCACTTTGCACTTAAAAATATTGTTTTACAAAAGAACACCCATTTGTACTCATACATGTAATGTTTAATAAAACAGAAAATATAATTTACCCCCTAAAAATGGCAACTATAATGATGAGTCAGTATATTTCCTTATTATAAGCACAATGAAATATTGGATTAAAATATTTATATGTAAAAAATTATCTGGTTGAATGCAAACCAAAATGAAAAGTCATGAAATCTTCATCAAAGAAGAGGGTACTGAAACCTTGATATCAGAAGATCAAGCCAAAAGTCTCACATGATCATCAGCATTGGAGTTAAGCCTTAGAAGCTGTAATGTGAATGTCCTCAGAGACACAGCCAATGTGTCTTTAGTTAAATCCATTATCAAAATGACATGCAAATGTACTTTCCACATAAATCTTGGAGTCAAGTGCTTCCCAGTTGGTGCTAGTGGTAAAGAACCTGCCTACCAATCCAGGAGATGTAAGAGATGTAAGATCAATATTTGATCCCTAGGTAGAGAAGATACCCTAGAGAAAGACATGGCAACCCACTCCAGTCTTCTTGGCTGGAGAATCCCAAGGGCAGAAGAATCGGACATGACTGAAGCAACTTATATGCACACACTCACACTTGGAGTCAAAGACAGCTAATGTGTCTTTAAAGGAGAAAACTGGAAAAACTCTGCCTAACGATTATGGTATGGATATTGACTCTGGCCTGGAGTGTGAGTTTGTATCATGATTAAAAACGCATTTTAAATTCTCAATGTCTTCAGCTTTGGATATTAATATGAAAACTGAAGATAAAGAAAATGAAAACAAGAAAAATACTTTTCTAGATTGAAAAACACAGCAATTAAAGATAATGTAAGAATCTTGAGTTGCCCTTGACTTAAGGGGAGGCAAACATTTTGCAACAATGTGAAAAATTCTAGACTAGACACTGTTTGATGTTATGGAATTATTGGTAGTTCTCTAAGGTCTGATAACATGGCATTGTGGTTGCAGGATAATATTCTTATACTTGGGAGATATGAGCTGAATCATTTGGTAGTGATGCATCCTAAGCAAAGACAGTTTGACTTTAAAAAAATAATTAGTGTGACTCAACACTTTAAAGGAAAGAGAAAAGCATGTGTTCATCTCAATATTCAAATTTGAAAGGCTTATATCAGTCATGATTTCAAAAATTATTTCATAGCACAAAAGATACAGAATAGAACAAAAATTAATATTTAGCCCATCAACAATTAATATTCAAGTATCTTGACTATATAAAAATCAAGAATAAAGAAAAGGTAAAAGCTAGTTCATAAATATAAGAATATGGGAGGGGCTATGACATATAGAGCATACTTTTTTTAATTTACTATTTCCACATTCTCCAAAGGGGGGAAAAATTATCCATACTAATTGTAACTAAGGTGATCCTTAGCACATCTGAAACAGGAGGACATTAGAAACCACACACCGTTTGCAACCTGGGATAACTTATCTAACCTTTGAAAGCTTCAGGAGCCTAATGATAAGTAAACAATAAAATTTAAACTCTTGAACTCACTCAAAACCATTTGCTTTATGAAGGACAAATTCCCATCCCTTGAGATTGTGAGGTATATAGGCACTCAATGAATATTTGTTAAACAAATTAATAATAGTATTAACAAATAAGGCACTATAAGGATTCAAATAAAAGAGATAATACCCAAAAGCACTAAATACAAGCTTTAGTGTATATATAAACATTCAAAATCAAAAATTGTAGTTAACATCATCATCATTATTTTCTATTACTATTATTATAAGTAATGTAATTAATACCTTCACATCCAAGGACATATAATTATTCTCTCGAGCTTTGATAAGACTTTGCAACATACCAATTCAAGTGGACTGGGAACATTTGCTCCTGAGACAAAACCTCTGAGCAAATTATAATGGAGTGAATTTTCTCAAGTGTATTAACAATACCGGTGGCTGAGACTGATCATGAAATCTTTGTTGAATTCTGAGATTGAGTGATACTAGTAACGAGAAGGTATTTTAAGTATTTTTAATCTAACAACTTATATACATTTGACAATATGCTGATAATTTTGTCCAACTCAGGTATTTGTATATACTAGAGCCTCTGGGAATATTCTTTATATATAAATTTTGAAGCTTAGTAATTTTATTACAAGTGAAAAATCATCCAAATATCTGGATAAACCCCAGGCTCTGAAGACCACTTATACTAGTCCACAGAGAAGAAGGTTTAGTTTTTAATGTATCTTTTTGGTAACAGAGCTGCCACCCTTCAGGAACAAAAGTGATATGCTTTCTATTTTTATGTACTAAACTGACTTACTGTAATCAGTAATTTTAAGTTATAAGATATAATATCCAAGAAAAATGCAGATGCTTTCTTGTAGCTTAAATTCTGAGAATGACAGCCTAGTAAACTCAACTACCTAATGAAATATTCAGATTGACATTTTATTTTACTGTATTTATAAGGGATATAAACAATATGATCTTTAAATGTTATACTTTTTCTTCTTTAGTTTAAAAAAATGCCACATTCAATATAGATTTGTAGTTTTAACACTATATATGAGAATCTATAAAAAGCAACCATAAAAGCTTGAATAGTGTATAATAGGTTGCCTATTATAAGCAACTCAAACAGATAAACACAATTTTGACTGAAGTGTATGATTAATAGCAGTCTTAGTCTGTGGAACAGAAAATAAAATAGGAATATTTCACCTCTATTGTAACTGTACTTTTTTTTTTTTTGAACACACAGCCTGTGGGATCTTAATTTCCCAACCAGGGATTGAACCTGGGCCCTCGGCAGTGAAAGTGCGAAGTCCTAACCACTGGACTGCCAGGGAATTCCCTGGACTTTTTAAAGAATAAGAATTTTTGTAAAGGATGATGATGATACTAATAATAACAAAATGATCTCTCGCTTGTATAGATTGCTTGCTAATTACTAGGTATTTTTATTTTCTTATATAAATTATCACATTTAATCTCACAATAACCCTATAATATAAAACTATTATCATTTTATAGATGATGAAAAAAGCACAAGACTCAGATCTTGAGCTTGTGCTACGAAAGATGTTTTGCTATAATATGTGATACTATGATCAATCAAATATTTCTGAATATTTCTTCTATATATAAAGTCTCAGATATATTAATCAATAGATGTGTTAACATGGCAAGTTGCTATTCTCCATATGCTCAAATCAAAGCTAAATCAATATCAGGTATCACAGTCCTACCTTCATATAATCTGCCACTCACAGCCTAGGGATCTCCTGCCCAGTCACCTCCAGCATCAGCATTAGTGGGTTTGGGCTCATCTTGTCCTTGAGGTAATTCTGACAGAGGCAGTGATTAGATTAAAGCTTCAGATTTAATCCCACCCTCTTCTTTCCCCTGTATTCTGGTGTGACTTGAGTCAGGCTTTCCAAATCTGAACTCAGGCAACCCTGCTAGGTTCTTACTAAGAACCAGAGCCAGGTACATCTGCAGGAATTATTCTTGAGCGCTCACATTTATCAAAGCTTACCTGGTCTTCTTCCTCTGATGCCATGCTTGCCCAAACATAAAAATTGTAATCCTTTTGTTTTCATCCATTTATTCAGCCTGGTTCTTCTATCCCCTTTTATGGCAGGAGTTGTGCTCTGATTATTTTTTGATGATAATTGGCTTCTCTAAAGTTCTTACCTGTGACATCTTTAATGTCACAGGCTACTGACCTACTCTATTCCCATTTAGACATGCTAGTACCAGCCATTGCTTGAATCTCATCTGAGCATTCTACATACTCTGAACTTTGAGTCTACCCATTCAACTCTACACAGTTTGGAGTCAGTTGCACTTTTTTCTTATTACCTTTCTAGTCTTAAAGGGCAGTTGTGCTATTTCCTGGTTTTGGAGTCCCTCTATCTTGTCTCATACCCTGATGTCTAAATATAATCAGTCCGCCAATAATTATGATACTAAACCAAATGTAGCAATTTCTAAGTGTCTACACATTGTTAAGGGTCTTCAGAGATTAAATACAATTTTTTTCATTGTAAAAAACAATGAGTGCAATCCATGAAATGTGTGGTACACGTTTTAGAATTCCGTGACAAGCAGAGGTGGTGAATGGTATGCTAGAAGAGAAATAGCCTCTGGCAACTGTATAGAACAATCAAAGTCTGTTAACATTGCTGACCCGAGGAAATCCCTGGTGGTTCTGTGGTTAAGAAGCTGCTTCCAAAGCAGGGGACATGAGCTCGATTCCTGCTGGGGAACTAAGATCCTACCTGCTGCTAAGTCGCTTCAGTTGTGTCCGACTCTGTGCGACCCCATAGACGGCAGCCCACCAGGCTCCGCCGTCCATGGGATTCTCCAGGCAAGAACACTGGAGTGGGCTGCCATTTCCTTCTAAGGGACAATTAAATCTGAGTGTTACAAAGAAAGGTCCTGCATGAAGCAACAAAGATCTCATGTGCCCCAACAAAGACCCAAGGCAGCCAAATAACTGAATGCTTTTTTTATAAAAAGCAATATTGACCTGAAACAAACAGATTGCCATATATTTCTCTGGCAAAGATGGGCTCATTTCAGATCAGCAGAAAATTGCAATCAAGGGGCTGAAATCATGGTGAGCCATGTGCAAGTTCCTGCAAGACAAGTGAAGGAGGACCCTTTTATAGAGGGGAAAACGAAGCTGGGAGGGCTACAGTAAACAAAAAGTTCATGGCTTTTCACTGGAGAGTCCTTCCAGTAAAGAAGAAACTTTTTTCTTCCTCTTAGCCTCTGCTGTAAACCCAGGGCATGAGAACTCCCCCTTCTGGTCTCCCAATTTTGTTTAATTGAATTTTCTGTTTATTATTATTATTTTTTCCCAACAACAGGACTACAGGCCTAAAACAGATTTGCTTATGCTAAGCCTCACATTACCAAACCAAGACTAAAGTTAATTAGAGTTTCAGTTCTTTCAGAAATGGAATCTTGAACCAGTCAGTCAAGACTCACCCAATCAGTGCTATTAATAGTTGGGTAATCTCCTTTCCATTCCCTAAAGGAAAGTAATCTTGTAACAACCAGTTGACTTTCTTTTTTTTTTTCCCAGTATAACTTCCTTTTTCCTGCCCCCTTCTAAAAATTCTTTCGTTGTTTACAGCTTCTCAGAACACCTATCGACTAGATTTGATGCTTCTCGATTCATGAATCATTGAATAACGCCAATAAAATATTTAAAATGGACTCAGTTGGTTTCTTTATTTTAACAAGTCCAAATCACATACCACAATTAAATAGTTCAATTTAGTTTCTCTTTGTGGTATATGGGACAGAGTAATATGAGGCAAATCTAAAAAGGCAGACTAAAATCATATGGGGAAGCATCTTGAATTCCAGATAGATGAGTGTGTATAAAATATTTTACACAGCACAAATTAATGAGAAACTTTGGTTACTCTTTTATTTCACTTTCTCCATCTCTTTCTCTTTTAGAAGTTAATATAAAAAGAATTAGGACAGAAAAATATTAGAAGCTGTAAATACAGTTAGGAGGCAATTGCAACAACACAAGCAAGATGAAAATTTAAATGACAGCCTGAAATTAGCTGTTGATAATATAAGAAAAAATTAAGCAAACAGTTAAAAGTTGGTATTTGAAAGACAGTCTTCTTGTTTCAAGAACCAGAAGAATAACTAAGCCCAATTTTCCTCCACAAAATTGACCTTCCCTCTGGGTCCCCGTGATGACACTCTCACAATAGACTGCCTCTATTCTTTGACCCAAGAGTGGAGAGCTAAGTTTTCTTCTCCACAGATTGCATAGCACCGCAGAGATGAGATTGGAACAACTAAGAAATAATATACTGAAGACTCATCTACACATTGATGCAGAGTATAAAATCTGGATAATTTGGCATATAAAATACAAACATCATCTTTAGCTTGTGACCCACTAAAGAGGACCTAGCCCACAGGCTACCAAAGCTGAATAGATTCTTGGTAATTACCAGAATTACACATCTGAACATAATTCAAGTCAAAGGAAGGCTTCAACTACTTAGGTCAGTACTTCCATTTCTAGCTTACTGCTTCAGAAATTACTTCATTTCCTGGCCAATTTGTGCTAAGAACTCATCCTGTTCAATTATTTGTCCATTGTTTTATCTTTAACCTATTTAGAACAACTGTATCAAAGAACAACACTAATAAAGCAAACATTAGTGGTAGGCTAGTAAATTTTTAGGAGTAGGCTCTCTAGGAAAAACAGAAACAAAAACCAAACTGTTTTTTATTGTGTCCCAATTTCTATGGGTAAATATTGCACGATGTCAAATTTTAAGCTACTAATATGAAGCCACTGAATTAAGAGTTCAGAAGAGTGTGTGTGAACTCTTCATGTACAACAACTACCTATTCCTGTACAGCGCTAAGAGCTAATATTTGTTAAGTTCTCACTAAGTGCTAGGAAGATTACTATGCAATGAACATACATTCTCCCCTTTACTCTTCCAATTGCTCTCTAAAACAGGCATTATTTTTTATCATTCTTATGTACATGATGAGGATATTAAGGATTAAAAGTGTATATCTCCAAATTTCGCAAAACCAGTAAATGTAAGAGCCAACACTTGAGTTTCATTCTGTTATTGGACTTCAAATATCTTTGTCTATCTCTTAATCAGCAAGTCCTAATGTTAGCATCATTTTTTTCTACCCAAGAATCTTTCTCCAATGCTTATATTCTTGAATATGTCTCTATACTTTCTCTTATAAAAAAGAAAGCACCAATATAAAGATTATTGCCATAAAAGTAATAAGCTATAAAATGATATCATTTTATAAATATTGCAGGTATAAACTCTATATAAGTAGGCAATGTATTAAATATGGTGATGAAAGGGACAAATAAAACACTATTTTTATTCCTAGGTTACTGAAAGAATGGAACAATCTTTAAAATTCTGGAATCTGGGAGAAGTCTCGCTTTATGAGAAATATATTTTAGGAATGTTGGTTTGGGAAGAGTCTAAAGATTTTCAAGGAAAATATATTTAGTAGTCCTCATTCTGGCAAGATAAATGAGAAGTCTGCTGGAATCAGATTGGGCAAGGTGGGAATAAGGTAATTAATTTCCATGATTTTAAGTTTCTCAACTCTAAAAACCCAAAGCCAGGAACTCTGCTCAAATTCTGTTTTCAGAGAATGATGGGAAGATTAATGTGCTTTTATCAAGGAAGCTTTTGTATGTATCTCTAGGAGTTGCTGGGGGAAGTTAATGTCAGCTGAAATGACAATCTATCCCTTTCTCTCCATGAGAGAAACCATCAGTTGTAACATCATTCTACTTATCACATTGATTCATTTTCCCATATTTCTTCACATTCCTTTTTTCTTTCTCACAATGATATTTGGGAAAAAATCTCTTAGCATGAGAAAGGTGATTTAAAAAAATAGCTGTACAATTAATGCAGTGGCTTTTTAGCAAAGGTTTAGCAGTTTCAGAGTTATCACAGATTTTAAGCCTTACCTGACTTGCATTCTAATATTTACCAATATTTTCATAAATGATACCTTTGAAATGTACTCCCCAAACTTTATTACCTTAATCAGAAACAACATATACTACATAATACTGATAGCCTTCTTGCTCTGAAATTGCACTTATGCTATCCAGAAGCATGACAGAAGCAGGAAACTTTTTTTTTAATATTCTGGAACGTTTGATTCACAGCTAAATCACTGCCACATTGTTGCTGCCTAGGATAGACAGAAGAGAAAAAATTTATGCAAAGGATTTTTTTTTCTAGGATATGGAGACTAGAATACGGGTGGGTTGAGAATGGAAGTGTACAGTGTTGTGTTGAAGTCAGCATGTACAGGCTTACAGCAGCTAACTGAGTACATCTCTTCCCAATGCATTTTCATTAATGTATGTTGGCATTTTGAAATGGACTGTGGTGGGGTTCTTCACACAGTTGAAATAGACAATTGCTACAACTTAGGGCCTTTTCCCCCAGAGAGTCTGTTGATAAACATTTACAAGTGCACCACTGAAAGTATGCCATTAAGACATCAGTGATGTTTTCCTAGGCAGATAACTAGGCATGAAACAAATAATCCTGAGTGTGAATTCAAGGATGGGTAAGAACAAGAATGACAGCAGAGAAATAAAGGCTGGCAGTGTGGAGGAAGTTCAAATACTGGATAGAGGATTTGGTAGGAATGAATGAAACCTTAATGTAGTGCTGGTAATTAAGAAAGAGAAAGAAGTGGGCAATCTAAATATAGGTTCTGGTGTTAGTCTGGGTCCTCTAAGAAGCAGATGCTAAAGTGAGATTAGACATTCAAGAGATTATTAACTGACTGTGATGGATTAAAGAGAGGAATAGGAGTATGTAGGGAGACTCAGCAGACCATGATATATATCTGATACTTGTGAAAAGATAGTGTAAGGAGGGCAGATTAAATAGCAATAGTCTCACACTCTACCTCAGTTCTAAGAAAGTTTCAACCAGATCCATAGGTACCCTTGGATCTAATGAAGACTCAAAAGCCTTCATCAGAAAATTCCAGGTACTATAACAATAGGCCAACACAGTATTTCTATTATTATTTATCTGTTATCTTTATTCTTTATCTGTTATTCTGTTATTCTTTTATTTGATGGGAGAAACTGGGAGAAGCATGGCCTTGGCATGAATGCAAGGAAACCCCATGCAGGATGTGAGGTGAACAACACAGTAGGTCCCCTATATATGAAGCTTCAAGTTTTGGTGAATTTTCAAAGATGCAAATGTGCATTCTCATGTCCAGGCACATACATTAATTCACCTGTCTGGAGTACACTGCTACATGTTTTCAGCCTCTACCAGTGGTTGTGCTTTTGTGTACTTTACTGTATAGTACTGTATGAAGTACAGTAGTACAGTATCTTTATTTCAAGCCCAGGATGCCTGGAAGCAAGGGTAAAAGTAGCAGTGATGTAGCTGGTACTGCTAAGAAATGCCAAGAAAGAAGAAAGAGAAGTAACTGAAGAACAAAAGAGGTTCATAACATAGGAAATGGCAAGGGAGTTTCCTTTATTTGAGGAGGCAGTATTATTTTTTGAGGCACCGGACTCAAGTGTAGAGCAGTACACAAAGGTTGCAGCAGCTGTTCGGAAAGTAAACCAGTGGTACTGTGCCATCTAAGATGAGGAAAAAAAAAAAGAGTTAATATCCAGATACCACTGGACTGTTTTTTCAAGATGTAGATAGAATTGAATCCAGCAAGAAATCAGAATCTGTGCCATCAAAGTCAGGGGCAAGTGAAACTGCAGCTTGCCCTTCACCTCCAATTGCGGATGATCCCTAAATTCTACCATCTCCCACCTCCTCTCCCTCCTCCAGTTAGTAGCTCTTCTTTCTTGTTCCCTTGATGCCAGCCATTGTATGCCAGCTGTTGTGCTGTGCAACCATACTTTTCAAAGTACTGTACTGTAAGATTTAAAATGTTTTATTTTTTGTGTTTGTTTTTATGTATTATTTGTGTGGAAAGTATTATAAACCTATTACAGTACAGTACTGTATAGCTAGGAGCTTCCCAGATGGTGCAGTTCTAAAGAATCTGCCTGCCAATGAAGGAGACACAAGAGACATGCATTTGATCCTTGGGTCGAGAAGATACCCTGGAATAGGAAATGGCAATCCCCTCCAGTATTCTTGCCTGGAATATTCCATGGACAGAGGAACTTGGCAGGCTACAGTCCATGGGGTCACAAAGAATCAGACATGACTGAGCACATACACACATATTGTATAGACAATTGTGTTGGTTGGGTACCTAGGCTAAATTTGATGGACTTTCAGAATTCTTGGGATGGAACTCACTCATATGTAGGGGACTTATTTACACACATATGGTACAAAAAAGACTTTTTGCCAGATATTGAGTTTTAATGGTGACACTCAGAGTCTTCTGTAGTAAATGCATCCCACCACATAAATCCAAGCTCTGCATCTAGGCCTTCTCTTCTATGGGTTACCTTGAGAGATATTACTATCTCCTCATAGTGGGCTGATGAATCTATTGAGATCTAGTACATTCTCCTGCTACAGTTGGACAAGGACTTGGACCTTGCTAAGCTCTTTAAACAGGGCATTTTATCAACCCCAGAATCTGGGCTTCCTAGTGTTTGGTTCCTTCATGCCTTGAAATTAAAGTCATGTACATTTTCTTAAATTTGCATATACCATGCCTTTTATTTGATATCTCTTCCAACATCAATATTTTTCTGATCCTTAATAATATGTCCCCATTCCTCAGTTCTGGTCTTATATTTTGTAAGGAGTGTCCAGAAGCCAAGCTTTGACTATATGACATGTTTCCCAGCTGGGTTTTGTATTTCTTGAATGTAAGACCCATGTGTTTTTCTAACTCCATGTATTCCCACAGCACATCATATAGTTGGGTATGTGTGGAGGATCTGAGATATTAATCAAGGTCTTTCTTTAATGACTTTACCTTTGAGATGTGGGAGACTTTTTGTGTTTTGTTTGGCATTTATCCTTCCTTCTTTTCATAATATTTGGTTCGATTTACAAGGTGGTACCATTAGCTAGTTGGCCTTGGCTTATACTTTTTGGGAAGCATAGTCAGAGTAGAGGCAAACAGATAATATTTTTAGCATACTTTTATATTTATATTTATTGTTAATACCTAATCTATATAATATTTGCAATAAGAATTTCAAATTGCAGAACTTAACTCACTGAGCAGTGAAATGATTATCTTATCACTACTGTTCCTTCTAACAGCAAATGTATACCTTACCAATGTTTCTACATGGATAAAGAAAAGCATTTATTTTGTATATATAAATAGTGATAATTTGCAAAATGAGCACCCAAAAGCAGTGTGAGAAGAAACATATTTTAGTAGATTTTAACCGAGTCACTTTCTTCTTTTTGTGGCAAGAAGCCTTGCATTGCATCAAAATCAGCAAGAAAAGATAATAATTTAGTTCCTAATTACAACATCTAATATAGCATAGTTTATTTTCTATTAGAAAGCATGTAATTGAAATTTAAAATAAAATAAAATATAACTTTATCTTCTCTTAGCATTTAATCCTGTGCATTTAAAATAATAAAAAGGCCAAACTCACTACATAGATTTCAATCAAATTGGTTTCCAACGATTAACAACAAATACACGCAAAAGTGTTATTTTAACCTTCATATGGCAAAGATTTTGATACATTATAAAAGAAACAACTCTTCTCACATTATTTTTAAAGAAGCAAACTTTTAATAAAATTGAATTAAACTGTGTTTTTGGATTGTAATTGAGAATAAAACTGATCACATTTTATTTTCTGAAAACTTGTGGAATAAATTTGATTAGGGGTCTCCTCTCTTCAAGACATCTTTCTTTTCTGATAGGTGATAAAGAAAGACAAATTCCTATATGACACATCACACATTGTACTAAGTTCTCTAGACAATGGCTCATAGAAATGCTATTTCTTTCTTGCCAATAAGTTATTTATGATTATTGTTGTTGTTTAGTCACTAAGTTGTGTCCAACTCTGTGTGACTTCATTGACTGCAGTGCCCCAGGCTTCCTGTGCTTCACTATCTCCTGGAGTTTGCTCAGTTTATGTTCACTGAGTTGGTGATGCTATCCAACCATCTAATCCTCTGTTGCCCACTTCTCCTACTTCCCTCAATCTTTCCCAGTGTCAGGGTCTTTTTACTAATGAATTGTTATGCTTGTGTTCAAGTGTTACATAGTTTATTTAAAGGATTTTTTTTCAAGGAAAGCAATGTATTTTAGACTCTTTGAGTTGTTCCTTCATTTAATAATTCTCTAAAATCTTAAATACCAACCTGAAGTATTCTCAAAGGAAACAGATGTGATGTCCTACAGTTTAGTAGGTACTAGACACATTACATTTCTAACCTCAACATTCTCATTTAATCTACTACAACATGGGTTCAGAACCTAAAGTCCAAAACCCAGAATTCAGTAGTGTCAGGCATACAGGTGGGTTATTTTCACTAGCCTGTAATCAAAATTTATTATTTATTTTAATAGTGACTCAGTCAACAAACCATAGCAGTAATAGCAATCCTCATTAATTTGTTACTAATAGAAGCACAAATAATTTTTTCTTCCAGTTTATTGACACGTAGCACTCCACAAGTTAATGGTATAAAGCATACTGATTTGACTCCAAGTCAAATGTATGTAAGTCAAACTTCACAATGCATATTGTGGAATGATTACCACCACATTAAGTTCAGTGAACATCCATTATGTCATACAGATGTAAAATAAAAATTAAAGATAATTTTTCTATCTGATGAGAACTCAGGATTTACTCTTAACAACTTTTATATATCACATACAGCAGTTTTAATCATATTATTCATTCTATGCATATAACCTTAGTATTTATTTACCTTATAACTACCACACAATTGCACTCATTTCACATGTTAGCAAGGTAATGCTCAAAATACTTTAAGTTAGGCTTCAGCAGTACATTAGCTGAGAACTTCCAGATGTACAACCTGGGTTTAGAAAAGGCAGAGGAATTAGAGATCAAATTGCCAACATCCATTGGATCATTGAAAAAGCAAGGAAATTCCAGAAAAACATCTATTTCTGCTTCATTGAATACACAAAAGCCTTTGGCTGTGTGGATCACAACAAATTGGAGAATTCTCAATGAGATGAGAATACCAGAACACCTTGCCTGCCTCCTGAGAAACCTGTATGCAGGTCAAGAAGCAACAGTTAGAGAACCAGACATGGAATAATGGACTGGTTCAAAACTGTGAAAGGAGTACACCAGGGTTGTCACCCAGTTTTTGTAACTTCTATGCAGAGTACATCATGTGAAATGCCAGGCTGGATGAAACTCAAGCTGGAATCAAGATTGCCAGGAAAAATATCAATAACCTCAGATATGGAGATGATATCACTCTAACGGCAAAAAGTGAAGAGGAACTGAGGAGCCTCTTGATGAAAGTGGAAGAGAAGAGTGAAAAAGCTGGCTTAAAACTCAACTTTCAAAAAACTAAGATCATGGCATCTGATCCCATCACTTCAGGGCAACTAGATGGGGAAGAAATTGAAACAGTGACAAATTTTATTTTCTTGACATCCAAAATCACCTGGATGGTGACTGCAGCCATGAAATTAAAAGACATTTGCTCCTTGGAAGAAAAGTTATGACCCATCTAGACAGTATTAAAAAGTAGACATCACTTTGCCAACAAAGGTCTGTATAGCCAAAGCTATGGTTTTCCCAGTAGTCATGTATGGGTGTGAAAGTTGGACTAAAAGGAAGGCTGAGCACCAAAGAATTGATGCTTTTGAACTGTGGTGATGGAGAAGACTCCTGAGAGTCCCTTGGATGGCAAGGAGGCCAAACAGGTCAATCCCAAAGGAAATCAACCCTGAATATTCATTGGAAGGACTGATGCTGAAGCTGAAGCTCCAATACTTTGGCCACCTGATGCGAAGAACTGCTCATTGGAAAAGAACTTGATGCTCAGAAAGATTGAAGAGAAAGGATAAGGGGAAGACAGAGGATGAGATGGTTGGATGTCATCACCGATTCAATGGACATGAGTTTGAGCAAACTCCATGAGATAGTGAAGAACAGGAAGCCTGGCATGTTGCAGCCCATGGTGTTGCAAAGAGTTGGATGCAACTGAACAACAGCAGTCAATATAATTGACATAGTAACACTGTTACTTCATGATGTACAACATCGTTGTACATCAAATCAACATGATTTGATATTTCTGTTTATTACAAAATTATCACCATAAAAACTCTAGTTACCACCTGCTATTATGCAAAGATAATACATCATTATTGACTATATCCCCCACTCTGTACATTCCATCTCCACGACTCATTTATTTTATACCTAGATATTTGTTTATCTTAATCTCCTTCAAAATTTCTTTCCTTCTTCCACCTCCTCCCCCTGGCTACCACCTGTTTGTTCTCTGTATCTATAACTCTGTTTCTGTTTAAATGTATTTCTCTGTATAGTTTTTTAGGTTCCACATGTAAGTAAAATCAAACAGTATTTGTCTTTTTCTATCTGATTTAATTTACATAGCATAATGTCCCCTAGGTCCATCCATTTTGTAGCAAATGGCAAGCTTTAATTATTTTCTCTGGCTGAGTAATATTTCATATATATGTCACATCTTCTTTATTCATTCATCTATTGATGGACATTAACAATGTTTCCATATCTTGGCTATGGTCAATAGCCAAGGAAAAGAGGGGTGTATATATCTTTGTTGAACTAGCGATTCTGTTTTGTTTGGAAAAATACCCAGCAATAGAATCATATGGCCATTTTTAATTACTTAAGAAACCTTCATACTATTTTCCACAGTGGCTGCACCAATTTATATTCGTACCAACAGTGCAGGGAATTTTTCCTTTTCTCCACATCTTAGCCAGCATTTGTTATTTGTTGTCATTTTGACGACAACCATTTTGAGATGTGTGATGTGATATTTCATTGTGGTATTCATTTGCATTTCTTTGATTATTAGTGATGCTGAGCATCTTTTCATGTGCGTGTTGGCCATTTGGATGTCTTATTTGAAAAAAATGTCTCAGATAGAAGCAGAGACATTTTCATATTACCTGAACTAGTGTTGCCAAGGAGAATGAAACAGAAGAGACATGTATTTCATTCATGACAATAGTTTTGTTGTCTATTTCATATAGAGGACAAATTTATCTAGTGATTATTACATTTGAATATATTTTTTTCTTCCCATTACACATTGAATACTGCTTAGAATATGCGATTGATACAATAAGAAAAACACATATTAATAGCTTGAACTAGAAGAGGTATAGTTATTATTACTATTGCAATAATACGATTGTATGAAAAAAGAATACTTACAACAAGTTCCAGGAAAATGAAAGGAAAAGTTTACAATTTATTAGCAAATTTATTGTTTAGCAGGGATAAACCAAACATATAAGAATTAATGGTTTTCAGGTTTATTACTCATAACTAATTAGAAAATCTGATGGGAATAAATGATTATCTCTCAAAGTAGCTGCAAACACACTGTTGTGAGATTAAGTGCATGAAGAAATGCATGAGACACTTATGAAGAGAGAAGCATTTTTTGACACAAATTATAAAACTTTCAAATTCTTAGGTGAAAAATTATTCCCAAGTGTATGACAAAGAGTCATTGAAATTTTGGAAAATAATTCAACTTTTTTTCTGGCAAAACGACAAGGGAAACAGAGATAAAAACCTCTTTGAAAAATAGTAAAAATGGTATAGTATTTAATACACCTGCTCATAAATATTCCAGACACATAGTTGAACACTACTTTCTAGCTTTTTTAAACATGCATGGCCATGCAGCATGTTTTTCTCCAAAGAAATGTGAGAAGAAATGATGGGTGTTATCACTAGAAGCTTAAAGGACCAAATTTTGATTTTCCATGTTCTCTTTATTGTACTGAATTAATTGTGAAAATTCATTTAAAGACAGAGCTTCCAATTCCAGAAAAATAAATGACCAAATCCAAAAATGGGCCAAAGAACTAAATAGACATTTCTCCGAAGAAGACATACAGATGGGTAACAAACACATGAAAAGATGCTCAACATCACTCATTATCAGATAAATGCAAATCAAAACAATAATGAGGTACCATCTCACATAGGTCAGAATGGCTGCTATCCAAAAGTTTACAAACAATAAATGCTGGAAAAGGTACAGAGAAAAGGGAACCCTCTTACACTGTTGGTGGGAATGCAAACTAGTACAGCCACTATGGAGAACAGTGTGGAGATTCCTTAAAAAACTGGAAATAGAATGGCCATATCACCCAGCAATCCCACTACTGGGCATACACACAAATGTTCATCGCAGCACTGTTTACAATAGCCAGGACATAGAAGCAACCTAGATGTCCATTGGCAGGTGAGTGGATAAGAAAGCTGTGGTACGTATACACAATGGAATATTACTCAGCTTTTAAAAAGAATGCATTTGAATCAGTTCTAATGAGGTGGATGAAACTGGAGCCACAGAGTGAAGCAAATCAGAAAGAAAAAGACCCATACAGTATATCAGTGCATCAGTTTAGTTCAGTTCAGTAGCTCAGTCATGTATGACTCTTTGCGACCTCATGAATCGCAGCACACCAGGCCTCCCTGTCCATCACCAACTCCCAGAGTTCACTCAAACTCATGTACATCAAGTCGGTGATGCCATCCAGCCATCTCGTCCTGTCATTCCCTTCTCCTCCTGCCCCTAATCTTTCCCAGCATCAGGGTCTTTTCCAATGAGTTGTCTTCACACAAGGTGGCCAAAGTATTGGAGTTTCAGCTTTAGCATCAGTCCTTCCAATGAACACCAGGACTGATCTCCTTTAGGATGGACTGGTTGGATCTCCTTGCAGTCCAAGGGACTCTCAAGAGTCTTCTCCAACATCACAGTTCAAAAGAATCAATTCTTCAGTGCTCAGCTTTCTTCACAGTCCAACTCTCACATCCATACAAGACCCTTGGAAAAACCATAGCCTTGACTAGAAGGGCCTTTGTTGACAAAGTAATGTCTCTGCTTTTGAATATGTTATCTAGGTTGGTCATAACTTTTCTTCCAAGGAGTAAGTGTCTTTTAATTTCATGGCTGCAATCACCATGTGCAGTGATTTTGGAGCCCCCCAAAATAAAGTCTGCCAGTGTTTCCACTGTTTCCCCATCTATTTCCCATGAAGTGATGGGACCAGATGCCATGATCTTAGTTTTCTGAATGTTGAACTTTAAGCCAACTTTTTCACTTTCCTCTTTCACTTTCATCAAGAGGCTTTCTAGTTCCTCTTCACTTTCTGCCATAAGGGTGGTGTCATCTGCATATCTGAGGTTATTGAGATTTCTCCCAGCAATCTTGATTCTAGCTTGTGCTTCTTCCAGTCCTATGTTTCTCATGATGTACTCTGCATAAAAGTTAAATAAGCAAGGTAACAATATACAGCCTTGGCATACTACTTTTCCAATTTGGAAGCATTCTGCATATATATGGAATTTAGAAAGATGGTAATGATGATCCTATATAAAAGATAGCAAAAGAGACACAAGTGTGTAAAGAACAGATTTTGAACTCTTTTGGAGAAGGCGAGGGTGGGATGATTTTAGAGAAAAGCGTTGAAACATGTATATTATCTATGTGAAATAAATCGCCAGTCCAGGTATGATGCATGAGACACAGTGCTCAGGACTGGTGTACTGGGATGACCCTGAGGGAAGGGATGGGGAGGGAGGTGGGAGGGGCTTTAGGATGGGGAACTCATGCACACCCATGGCTGATTCACGTCAAGGTATGGCAAAAAACACTACAATATTGTAAAGTAATTAGCCTTCAATTAAAATAAAGTAATTAATTTTAAAAGTTTGAAAAAGCAGAAATAGGAAAAAAAAATAAAGATGGAGCTTCATCAGCCTGGGTTCTGAAGTGACTATAATGTTCAAAGCACTGTGACAATATATATTTGATGTTTACTGGGTGAAAGAAACTTTGTATTGTCATGTTGTTGTTCGGTTGTGAAGTCCATGTCCTTCACTATATCATGGAGTTTGTGCAAATTCATGTCCATTGAGCCAGTGATGCTATCAAACCATCTTATCCTCTGCTGTCCTCTTCTCCTTTTGCCTTCAATCTTTCCCAGCATTAGGGTTTTTTTCCCAGTGAGTCGACTCTTTGTATCAGGTAGAAAAAGTACTGGAGCTACAGTATCAGTCCTTTCAATGAATATTCAGGGTTGATTTCCTTTAGGAAATTTGGTTTGATCTCCTTGCAGTCCAAGGGACTCTCAAGGGTCTTCTCCAGCACCACAGTTTGAAAGCATCAATTCTTTGGTGCTCAGCCTTCTTTATGGTCCAGTTCTCACATCTGTACATGAAAACCATAGTTTTGACTATATGGACCTTTATTAGCAAAGTGATGTCTCTGTTTTTTAATACATTTTCTAGGTTTTTCATAACTTTTCTTTCAAGGAGCAAGTGTCTTTTAATTTCCCAGCTGCAGTCACAATCTGCAGTGATTTTGGAGACCAAGAAAATAAAATCTGTCACTGTTTTCACTTTTTCCCCATCTGAGTGATGGGACTAAATGCCATGATCTTGGTTTTTCGAATGTTGAGTTTTAAGCCAGCTTTCACTTTCATCAAGAAGCTCTTTAGTTCCTCTTTGCTTTCTGCCATTAGAGTGGTATCATCTGCTTATCTGAGGTTATTATTTTTTGTCCCAGAAATCTTGATTTCAACTTGTGCTTCATCCAGCTTGGAATTTTGCATGATGCACTCTGCATAGAAGTTAAATAAACAGAGTGACAGTGTACAGCCTTATATTGTCATAGGCAAATTTTTTTACATGAGCATAACTTTGCCTATCTTAATTGATACAAATGGAGTACTTCCTTTCCATTAATAAAAGGAACATATTCGTGCAACAATTGTTGACCAATATTATATGTGCACAGTAATCTACATAACAAAAAATAACATTAATGACATGCATACATGTGCACACATAAAATTTGAATGTTTAAAAATATGAAATAAAAATCATGTAAGATGGAAATGTTCAATGAATATTGCTGAAATTATTTTTGAGAAAAATAATTCCAGGCCTTATAACTGTAAAATAATAAGAGCTTACAATGATGAAGCACTTATTGTGTGCCAGTGTTCTTTCCCATGCTTTACATGTATCAGTTCAGTTCAGTTCAGTTCAGTCACTCAGTTGTGTCCGACTTCATGTAAAATTCAGATTCACTACATGAGTTAATAATGATGTGTATATTACACATATGGCAAAACTAAAGCACTGAGAGTGATAATATTTGGCAAAGGTCACACAGCTGATAACTTTAGAAATTAAATTATTGAGCAGAACTCTCAAGCCACAAGCATGAGAAAATTGTAACATTAATATTAGGATGATAGAAGACTCTCTAAAATGAAAAGCATGGGAAGAAGAAGGAAGTATTTGATCATATAAAATTATGCCAAAATATTTAAATAATCTTTAAAATCAAAATACATTTTAGAAAAAATCAAATAATACAATTTTAATACCAAGTGTGTAAAAAGTACTTATATATTCAAAAAGAAGAAATTAAAAGCCTGAAAAATGTTCAAATGTACTAGTAATCTAATATGTTGATAAATTAGAGCTGACCCTTTGGTAAAAATATAGGAAAATATTTTTAAATGATTTTTATCTTTATACCTGAATATTGTGAAATACTTAGATAATTATTATAACAAGGTTTTATTAATATGGGAAATTTTATTATAGCATCAATATTTTCTAGGTGTTTCTAAAATGTAGGAATGACATTTTAAATAAATGCATGTGGGCATATACAAAAACATATTGGGTTTTTGTATTTGCTATTTGTTACAGTTATCTCTGGGAAGGTAAATAACAGACAATTATTATACTTACATATTATCTTAAATTTCCTAATACACTTTAATGAATATGCATTATTTCATTTGCAGGGAAAAATATGATGCTGATTTAAAACACCAAATGCATATTCAAACTGACCTGAACAAAGTTAAAATCTATCCTTACTCTCTGATGATTTCGTACTCATAAAGTTTCTGATTTGGAGATGGAGAACTTTGGCTTTGAAAGATTTTATAAATCTCCATCTCTTGTGACAAATTAAAAGTTGTGTGTGAGTGTGTTAAGTCAATTCACTTTTGTCTGACTTCTTGTGACCCTATGGACTGTAGGCTGCCAGGCTCCTCTGTCCATGGGATTCTCCAGGCAAGAATACTGGAGTGAGTTTCCATATGCTCCTGTAGGGGATCTTCCTGACCCAGGGATTGAACCCTGGTCTCTGGCATTGGATTCTTTACCACTAGCACCACCTGGGAAGCTCAATTAAAAGGTGAGGAACCAAAAAAGGAGCAAGGGGTGACATTTGGTTGCCAGTACCAGAGTTAAGAAAAAGTTAAGCTACATTGTAACTAGATGGGGAGGGCAAAAAACAGACAACAATAAAAAAATTTTATCTTTCTTCTATCTACTCCTATATGATTCCTTCCAAATACTTGTGGGAAAAGGTGGCATCTACAGAGTGGACATCATCTTCATAATTCCTTTCAACTCCTAAATTCCTTTAGGTAATATAGGATAAAAAAATAGTCTGAACATTCAATTATACTGCTATATCAGTATTTAAAAATAATGATCATGGCACTAGTTGGAATCTGAAAATGTTTGGGGTTTAACTTAGGATAATGAAACAGTCAAAAACATTGAACTTACAACATTATTTTGGATTATTTTTTAAAAATATTTTCAACACTGTATATGCAAAAAACAAACAAACAAAAAAGTCCCCTGCCAAAAGATAGTGATCCGAACCCCATCAGTCAAAATAAGTTTGCCAAAAATGAAACGATTCTTAATGTACTTTAAATACATTCTTTTATTTTTTTAAATATAAATTTATTTATTTTAATTGGAGGCTAATTACTTTACAATATTGTATTGGTTTTGCCATACATCGACATGGATATGCCATGAGTGTAAACGTGTTCCCCATCCTGAACCCCCCTCCCCTACCCAGCTCCCTCCCCATACCATCCCTTTGGGTCATCCCAGTGCACCAGCCCTGAGCATCCTGTATCATGCATCAAACCTGGACTGGTGATCCGTTTCACATATGATATTATACATGTTTCAATGCCATTCTCCCAAATCATCCCACCCTCGCCCTCTCCCACAGAGTCCAAAAGACTGTTCTATACATCTGTGTCTCTTCTGCTGTCTCTCATACAGGGTAATCGTTACCATCTTTATAAATTCCATATATATGCGTTATTATACTGTATTGGTGTTTTTCTTTCTGGCTTACTTCACTCTGTATAATAGGCTCCAGTTTCATCCACCTCATTAGAACTTCTTCAAATGTATTGTTTTTAATGGCTGACTAATACTTCATTGTGTATATGTACCACAGCTTTCTTATCCATTCATCTGCTGATTGACATCTAGGTTGCTTCCATGTCCTAGCTATTATAAACAGTGCTGTGATGAACATTGGGGTACACGTGTCTCTTTCAATTCTAGTTTACTCAGTGTGTATGCTCAGCAGTGGGATTGCTGAGTCATAAGGCAGTTCTATTTCCAGTTTTTTAAGGAATCTCCAGACTGTTCTCCATAGTGGCTGTACTAGTTTGCATTCCCACCAACAGTGTAAGAGGGTTCCCTTCTCTCCACACCCTCTCCAGCATTTATTGCTTGTAGACTTTTGGGTCACAGCCATTCTGACCGGCATAAAATAGTACCTCATTGTGGTTTTGATTTGCATTTTTCTGATAATGAGTGATGTTTCATATGTTTGTTAGCCATCTGTATGTCTTCTTTGGAGAAATGTCTGTTTATTTATTTGACCCATTTTTTGATTGGGTTGTTTATTTTTCTGGGATTGAGCTGCAGGAGTTGCTTGTATATTTTTGAGATTAGTTGTTTGTCAGTTGCTTCATTTGCTATAATTTTCTCCCATTCTGAAGGCTGTCTTTTCACCTTGCTTATAGTTTCCTTTGTTGTGCAGAAGCTTTTAATTTTAATTAGGTCCCATTTGTTTATTTTTGCTTTTATTTCCAAAATTTTGGGAGGTGGGTCATAGAGGATCCTGCTGTGATTATGTCGGAGAGTGTTTTGCCTATGTTCTCCTCTAGGAGTTTTTTAGTTTCTGGTCTTACGTTTAGATCTTTAATCCATTTTGAGTTTATTTTTGTGTATGATATTAGAAAGTGTTCTAGTTTCATTCTTTTATAAGTGGTGGACCAGTTTTCCCAGCACCACTTGTTAAAGAGATTATATTTTCTCCATTGTATATTCTTGCCTCCTTTGTCAAAAATAAGGTGTCCATAGGTGCATGGATTTATCTCTGGGCTTTCTATTTTGTTCCATTGATCTATATTTCTGTCTTTGTGCCAGTACCATACTGTCTTGATGACTGTGGCTTTGTAGTAGAGTCTTATCAGGCAGGGTGATTCCTCCAGTTCCATTCTTCTTTCTCAAGATTACTTTGGCTATTTGAGGTTTTTTGTATTTCCATACAAATTGTGAGATTATTTGTTCTAGCTCTGTGAAAAATACCATTGGTAGCTTGATAAGGATTGCATTGAATCTATAGATTTCTTTGGGTAGTATACTCATTTTCACTATATTGATTCTTCGGATCCATGAACACGATATATTTCTCCATCTATTAGAGTCCTCTTTGATTTCTTTCACCAGTGTTTTATAGTTTTCTATATATAGGTCTTTAGTTGATTTAGATAGATATATTTCTAAGTATTTTATTCTTTTCGTTGCCATGGTGAATAAAATTGTTTCCTTAATTTCTCTTTCTATTTTCTCATTATTAGTGTATAGGAATGCAAGGATTTCTGTGTGTTGATTTTATATCCTGCAACTTAAAGAAAGCACATGTACATTTATTGGGGCATTTTTAGCCAAAGGAAAAAGACTTTCTTTGAACATGAGTTCTCTGACTTCAATTTTATTTTGTTTTTATTGCAAATATAAATATATATTGTAAATTTATATATTCAAAGAGGATTGTCCGTGGTTTTCAGTCCCTGTGAAATTAAACAACCCCATAACCACTGAAAAGTTGGTATAGAAGCCTTCTAGATTTGTAGATTATTTCTCCAATCTCTTATGCTTATCTTCTTCCTAATCTGACTGATTTCTTAGCAAGTCATCATTATTGATTGTTTTCATAGAAATCAATCATGGAAATAAGAATTATTTTTATTATGCTGGCCAAATGAGATTTATTTAAATAATATATTTATAATAAGAATTCTAAGCTAGTGTTATAAATAGCTCTTATGAAAACACAATTCAGTTCAGTTCAGTTGCTCAGTTGTGTCTGACTCTTTGTGATCCCATGAATAACAGCATGCCAGTCCTCCCTGTCCATCAACAACTCCCAGAGTTCACTCAAACTCATGTCCATCAAGCCGGTGATGTCATCCAGCCATCTCATCATCTGTCGTCCCCTTCTCCTCCTGCCCTCAATCCCTTCAAGCATCAGGGTCTTTTCCAATGAGTCAACTCTTCACATGAGGTGGCCAAAGTATTGGAGTTTCAGCTTCAGCATCAGTCCTTCCAATGAACGCCCAGGACTGATCTCCTTTAGAATGGACTGGTTGGATCTTCTTGCAGTCCAAGGGACTCTCAAGAGTCTTCTCCAACACCACAGTTCAAAAGCATCAATTCTTCAGTGCTCAGCTTTCTTCACAGTCCAACTCTCACATCCATACATGATCCCTGGATAAACCATAGCCTTGACTACATGGACCTTTGTTGGCAAAGTAATGTTTCTGTTTTTCAATATGCTATCTAGGTTGGTCATAAGTTTCCTTCCAAGGAGTAAGCATCTTTTAATTTCATGGCTGCAATCACCATCTGCAGTGATTTTGGAGCCCCCAAAAATAAATTCTGCCAGTGTTTCCACTGTTTCCCCATCTATTTGCCATGAAGTGATGGGACCAGATGCCATGATCTTAGTTTTCTGAATATTGAGCTTTAAGCCAACTTTTTCACTCTCCTCTTTCACTTTCATCAAGAAGCTTTTTAGTTCTTCTTCACTTTCTGCCATGTTAACTATTGATATATCAATTGGAAGAATGAAAGTATAGGTTTCGTTGGTAGCTCGTGTTCGACTCTTGCGACCCCATGGACTGTAGCCTGCCAGGCTTGTCTGTCCATGGGATTCTCCGGGCAAGAAACCTGGAGTGGATTGCCAATTTCTTCTCCAGGGGAATTTCCCAACCCAGGAATTGAACCCAGGTCTCCTGCATTGCAGGCAGATTGTTTTTACCAACTGAGTACAAGGGAAGCCCCTTGACAGTATACAAAAAAAGTATATATGAAAGTATATGAAAGTATAGGCATACTAACAAATGTCCTTCTATTAATAATTTGGAGGATTCCAGACAGTCTTGAGACTGAAATTGCAGAAAAGTCATTTTGAAAATAAAGTGCTATGTGCAGTCATAATTTTGTTCTACTGAGAGAAGAGAGTGCCAATTAATCTGACACATCCCTTCGATTAAGATGGTAACAGAGTTGAGGAATTTCTCCACCTCATGTATATTATTTACAGTTTCCACTATATTTACAAAAAGTTGCTGCCAGGCTTAATGTACAATTCACAAACATAAAACAATCCTCAACAAAAATGTCTCAGGTGCTAGATGATTTCCACTGTCATATTTCCTAAAATATACCAATCAAAATTATGTGTAAGTCAACTTGCAGTTAGAAAATTCTGAAGAGACAAATAAGCATCACCTCTGACTTTGTATATGATAGTGATTTTCAAGGTATCACAGAGCAGAATCTCCTAGTTACTATAGTCATCAGCAACACTTCACACACATTGAATCATTCTCTGATGATTCAGCTTAAAAGCTATTTTATAATTGTAAGAAAAACATTGTATTTAGAGAGAAGAAGAACACAATGGAAAAAAAAATTAACCGGTATATACGAAAATATCGTCTAAAGGTATTTGGCTAAGAGCTATAGACTTCATTTCACAAGATATTAAAGGAAATATGCAAATTATAAAACATAAAGGGAAGAAGATAAAATATTTTAGACCTTTTCTAGAATCAATGTGGATATAAGTAGAGAGTTTTCAGTTCCATAGTAGTGGGTTTGGTCAATAGCACAGGAAGCTATGGCACTGCCTTCACTCGAAACCAACAAGCTTTCTCCTCAAATACTCCACTGAAGCATACTTTGCTGTCTCACAGGTGTTTTGAGAATAACTTTATTCGGTGATTTTAAGAAGTTTTCTGGAATAGGTTATATTTATCTCCAAAATTTCTTCAAATTCCATAGACATCAATTAAACTTTCTTTATGTAACAGGAAAAATACACTCGTACTTCTATGATTGTATTTTTTTCAAAATTTATCATGTAGGAAATGAGTAATAAATACCAAATACAATGAATTATACTACCTGATTTGAGACAAATACCTATTAAACTATTTATGCACTACATCGTAGAAGCACACTGCCAGTCAGTGAACACATTATAAACAACTACAATAAAATGCCCTCCTTGGTTATATACTATAATAAAAAGCTACAGATTTATTTTAGGTCATGTAAATACAAAAGTACATGACATGGATAATGTATTTTACAACTTTAAAATTTCTTATATTTGACACATAAAGATAGAATTCAGAGGAACTAACATGTATTTAGTGTGTATGTATGAACCAGAAATTTTATAATACATATTATTTCATTTCATTCTCATGACAAGATTTTCATACTTTAGGTGAGCTCAAACTGTTTATCATGACATAACACAAAGAACAAACATGTTCCGAAGAGAGGAAGTTAAAGTAACTCTATTTCACCTGTAAGATTTCCACATAGATGGACAATACTTCTCAAATAGCATTCTGCAAAACAAGAATTTAATAGAATAGTAAAATTCATCATCAATAAAAAATGAAGTGATAAGTTAAAGAGGTTTATCATTGCATCAGAAAGAAAAAATATCCGGAAATAAATGTACATAAGAAGTTAAAAGACTTGTACTCAAAATTGTAAGATGCTGAAGAAAGAAACTGAAGATGACACAAACAGGTGGGCAAATATATCATGTTCTTGAATTGGAAGATTAAATATTGTTAAAATGAACATACTACTCAAGGCGATCTACAGACTGAATGCAACTTCTAAATAATTATCGATGGCATTTTTCACAGAACTAGAATGAATATGTTTTAATTTGTATGGATACATAAAAGACCCTGAATAGCCAAAGTCATCTTGAGAAAGAATGGAGCTGGAATAATCAGGCATTCTGGCTTCATATATACTACAAAGCTATAAAATTCAGAACAATATGGTACTGAACAAAAACATACATGTAGTGCAATGGAATAAGATAGAAAGCCCAGAAATAAATGCACGCAATTTTGGTCAACTAATATATTAAAAAGGAGGCAAGAATACACAATGGAGATAAGAGAGTTCCTATAATAAGCAGTGTTGGGAAAACTGGACAGCTACATGTAAAAGAATAAAACTAGAACATTCTCCAATACTACATGCAAATATATAATCAAATGGATTAAAGACATAAAAGTAAGACCAGATACTTCAAAACTCCTAGAGCTATACATAGAAAATTCTCTGACATAAATTGCAGCAACATTTTTTGGATCCATTTCTTATAGTAATGGAAATAAAAACAAAAATTAACAAATAGAACCTAATTAAACTTAGAAGCTTCTGTACAACAAAGGAAATCATAAACAAAGTGAAAAAAAAAAACTATAGAGTGAGACAAAATATATGCAAATGATGTGGCTGACAAGAAGTTAATTTCCAAAATATACAGACAGCTCTTACTGCTTAATATCAGAAGACAAACAACACAAATAAAAAATAGTCAAAAGACCTAAACAGACGTTTCTCTAAAGAAGACAAATAGCCAAAATATACATCAAAAGATGATCTCAATATCACAAAATATAATAGGGATTAAAAATCAAAACAATAAACTTACACCAGTCAAAATGGCAATCATAAAAAGAGTCTCAGTTCAGTGCAGTTCAGTCACTCAGTCATGTCCAACTCTTTGTGACCCCATGGACTGCAGCACGCCAAGCTTCCCTGTCCATCACCAACTCTCAGAGCTTGCTCACACTCAAGTCCATTGAGTTGCTGATGCCATCCAACCATCTCATCCTCTGTTGTCCACTTCTCCTCTTGCCTTCAATCTTTCCCAGCCTTTCCTGCCTTTCAATCTTTCTGAAATTTGAAACTCCAATACTTTGGCCACCTCATGCAAAGAGTTGACTCATTGGAAAAGACTCTGATGCTGGGAGGGATTGGGGGCAGGAGGAGAAGGGGACGACAGAGGATGAGATGGCTGGATGGCATCACAGACTCAATGGACATGAGTTTGAGTGAACTCCGGGAGTTGGCAATGGACAGGGAGGTCTGGCGTGCTGCAGTTCATGGGGTCACAAAGAGTCGGACATGACTGAGTGACTGAACTGAACTTAACTGAACTGAATACTGTATTGGTGTTTTTCTTTCTGGCTTACTTCACTCTGTATAATAGGCCACCTCATTAGAACTGATTCAAATGTATTCTTGTTAATGGCTGAGTAATATTCCATTTTGTATATATACCACAGCTTTCTTATCCATTTGTCTGCTGATGGGCATCTAGGTTGCTTCCATGTCCTGGCTATTATAAACAGTGCTGCGATGAACATTGGAGTACACATGTCTCTTTGAATTCTGGTTTCCTTGGTGTGTATGCCTAGCAGTGGGATTGCTGGGTCATATGGCAAAATATATCTACCTAAAGAAACAAAAGACCTATATATAGAAAACTATAAAACACTGGTGAAAGAAATCAAAGAGGACACAAATAGATGGAGAAATATACTGTATTCAAGGATCAGAAAAATAAATATAGTGAAAATGAGTATACTACCCAAAGCAACTTACAGATTCAATGCAATCCCTATCAAGCTACTAACGGTATTTTTCAGAGAACTAGAACAAATAATTTCACAATTTGTATGGAAATACAAAAAACCTTGAATAGCCAAAGCAATCTTGAGAAAGAAGAATTGAACTAGAGGAATCAACCTGCCTGACTTCAGGCTCTACTACAAAGCCACAGTCATCAAGACAGTACTGGCACAAAGACAGAAATACAGATCAATGGAGCAAAATAGAAAGCCCAGAGATAAGTCATCACACCTATAGACACCTTATCTTCAACAAAGGAGGCAAGAATATACAATGGAGGAAAGACAATCTCTTTAACAAATGGTGCTGGGAAATCTGGTCCACCACTTGTAAAAGAATGAAACTAGAACACTTTCTAACACCATACACAAAAATAAACTCAAAATGGATTAAAGATCTAAAAGTAAGACCAAAAACTATAAAACTCCTAGAGGAAAACATAGGTGAAACACTCTCCGACAAAAATCATAGCAGGATCCTCTATGATCCACCTCCCAGAATATTGGAAATAAAAGCAAAAATAACAAATGGGACCTAATTAAACTTAAAAGCTTCTGCACAACAAAGGAAACTATAAGCAAGGTGAAAAGACAGCCTTCAGAATGGGAGAAAATTATAGCAAATGAAGCAACTGACAAAGAATTAATCTCAATATGCTTTCTCATTAATATCAGGAATTAGGCAAAGATGTCTGCTTTTACCACTTATATTCAGTAGTATAGTGGACGTTATAGCCAGTGTAATCAGGCAAAAAAAAGAAAAAAAAATAAGAAAAGAAAAGAAATGGAAAAAAAAAGGCATTCAGAGAGAGGAAAATACGTAAACTGTCTTTATTCAAAGAAGACACGATTGTCTATGTGGAAAAGCCTTATAATCTACAAAGATGCTGATACAAATTGTTCAACAAGGTCTCCGGATATAATATAAAAATGAAAATGAGTTTTGCTTCTATATACTAGTAATATACAGTAAGAAATTGAAACTAATAAACAATAACATTTACCATAGCATCAAAGAATGTGAAATATTTGAGGCTAGCCCTGACAGAAGATTTCTCTACTCAAAACTATAAATCATTTCTGAGAGAAATTAAAAATAAATAAATGAAGATATATACCCTTCTCAATAGATTAGAAAATAATTTTTGTTAAAACAGAAATCATTGAATTGATCTATAGATATGGTGCAATCATAATTGCAATGAAAGCCAGAATTTTTAACACAGGTGACAAGATGGTTTTGAAATTTGTATGGAAACACAATGGACCTAGAAAAGCCAAAACAATTTAGGAATTATTTCAAATTTAGCATCATCAAAAATGTGTGGCCTTTAACTAGACAAACATATTAATGACTTAGAAAAAAAAAGTATGGTATAATACTGATACAGTATTATATATATAATACTGATATACAGTCAATTCATTTTTGAAGATGTTTCATAGATAATTAATAAAGGATACTCTCTTCAGCAAAAATCCTGAATAGGGTGTCATTCTCAAATAAATTATTTATCATAAATTCAATAATTATGAATATGAATTATTTATAATAAATTCAATAATTTACTGAATAAAGATAGAGCTTAGTGGTCTAGAATACATAAGGAAAGACTTCGTGTAATAGGTCCTGGCTTCATCACTTAATAAGTGAAATATGACTTTAAAGTTATTTAATCATTCTAAGCCTCTAACCCATGATCTTCCTTTTCATATCCCACCTCAAAACAAACTTTGTCAGAGAAGGAAACAAATAGAAATTTAACTTAACTTCAACCTTTACTTAGCAATATCCCTAAAAATTAGATCATTAAGGATTATAGATTTATACATGAGAGCAAAGACTATAAGATTTCTTGAGTTTAGTTCAGTTCAGTTGCTCAGTCATGTCCTATTCTTTGCAATCCCATGGACTGCAGCACGCCAGGCCTCCTGTCCATCGCGAAACTTCCAGAGTTTACCCAAACTCATGTCCATTGAGTTGGTGATGCCATCCAACCATCTCATCCTCTGTCATCCTACTCTCGTCCTGCGTTCAATCTTTCCCAGCATCAGGGTCTTTTCAAATGAGTCAGATCTTCGCTTCAGGTGACCAAAGTATTGGAGTTTCAGCTTCAACATCAGTCCTTCCAATGAACACTCAGGACTGATCTCCTTTTGGAAGGACTGGTTGGATCTCCTTGCAGTCCAAGGGACTCTCAAAAGTCTTCTCCAACACAATTCGAAAGCATCAATTCTTCTGCATATAGTCCAACTCTCACATCCATACATGACTACTGGAAAAACTTGACTAGATGGACCTGTGTTGGCAAAGTAATATCTCTGCATTTTAATATGCTGTCTGGACTGGTCAAAACTTTCCTTCCAAGGAGTAAGTGTCTTTGAATTTCATGGCTGTAGTCACCATCTGCAGTGATTTTGGAGCCCCCACAAAATAAAGTCAGCTACTGTTTCCACCGTTTCCCCATCTATTTGCCATGAAGTGATGGGACTGGATGCCATGGTGTTAGCTTTCTGAATGTTAAGCTTTAAGCCAACTTTTTAAGAGGAAAATACTGTCAATCCTGATGGTTGAATTAGCTCCAGAGACAGTGGGGGATAAAAGTGTTAAGTTGCTCAGTTGTCTTTGCAACCAAATGAATTGTAGCCCACCAGGTTCTTATGCCTTTGGAATTCTCCAGGCAAGAATATTGGCGACTGTAATCTTTCCCTTCTCCAGGGCATCTTTCCAACCCAGGAATTGAACCCAAGTCTCCCGCATTGCAAGCAGATTCTTTACCACCTGAGCCACCAGAGACAGTGAGGAGTTTCATATTATCCAGGAGTTATCAGAAAAAGTCAGGTCACTGCCAGGAAGAGAGACTGAAAATTGTTGGATATGCACCAAATATAAGACACCTTCAGCTTTCATCTATGAACAGGATGTTTGGTTTAACCAGTATCAGAGAAGAATATTATGAAAAGGTAATCCTTAATCCTCTTATGCAAAATTAAAACAAATCAAAATCATCTCACTCATTCTGGTTTCTCAATGTTTATTTATTTTTTACTTTATTATTTTTTTATTTTTTAAAATTTTATTATTTAACTTTACAATATTGTATTGGTTTTGCCATATATCAACATGAATCCACCACAGGTATACACATGTTCCCCATCCTGAACCCTCCTCCCACCTCCCTCCCCATAAGTCTTTCAATTTCATGCCAAGCTAAAGGCGTGCCTACATTGTTTCTCCATTTTAAGTTGACAGCAATCTAGGAAGTACCTTGTTTTTGAAACCACGTAAGGTTGAGTTCAAATATTAGCTCTGCCATTTATTAGTTGAGTTACCTGAAACAATCCTTTTAAACATTCTTTGTCTCAGTCTTCTCAAAAAAAAAAAAAAAAATGGAGTGGGGTGGGGTGGAGAATAGATTTTATTGTAAACAGTGAATGATGAAGCATGGTTAAAATGTATGTCTCACAGTAGTCATTAAAAAAAAAATTAGTCTCCTTTTTTGAATATCAAACTTTACATTTTATTTGCAACTCAAGCCAGCCCAGCTTCTTTTTAATTCCTCAAGAAATTTTCAGAACAAAAGTTATTTTAGTACTACTCTAAGTAAAACCATTGTATAACATTTTTTTTTCTCCCCTTGTATTGTCCTTCACTCATTTAAACTTTTGTTTTGGTGAATTCATACTTCAGGACTGAGGTAAAATGGTCCATTTTGTCTTATTTGTGCTAATGGGAACAACCAGTGAAATAGAAACAATTGAAATCATTAGTAGTAACCCATAACATCCTTGTAACAATCTTGGTTGAAAACAAACCATTTATCATATAGGAAACAAGTAAAAATTAAACAAATATCTCTCCTTTATGTGCTTCTTTTCTCCCCAGATCTGGTCTCATCCTCTTTTAAAGCTGTAAATTGTTGTAAAAGCAATCAGACATTTTTAGCAAAAGAATGAGGGTAGGTAAAGTGTTTATGTTATCAACAACAGGAGATGAGTTTTTAATAATAAGGAACAACCTCTTTCTCAGGAACCAGCACAAGAACATCTAGTGGTGTGTTTATGGCCATGCTTCATTAGCTAAAACACCTTCACAACTATTACCACCAGCAGCAGCAGCATCTAAAACCCTTTCTGTGACAAGAAAGTATGTCTAATGGTATTTTCCCTCTCACTAGTAATAGCTATTATGATCCTTCAAGGTCAATATACATAAAAGGAAATGGAAATTTAGAAGAAAGAATGTGAGGGGTTTTTTGAGAACGGAAAAAATACTCAAAGGCTTCGTACAAAAGTGGCAAATTATTGTAATATTTCTTAAACATGATTGAAATAACAAGTATATAATAGAAAAACTACTTTTTAAAATTAATAATAATCATTCTGAGTATTAAGTTTCCAAGGGAGAAAAAAAGAATTCAACCTAGCTGTTAATTTTCTCTTGGTGCAAAGGATTCATGGTATTTTGATAATGCAGAAGGATATGTGTGTGCCCAGTCATGCCCAACTCTTTGTGATCCCTTGGACTGCAATCTGTCATGCTGCTCTATCCATGGGATTTTCCTGGCAAGAATATTGGAGCAGGTTGCCATTTCTTACTCCTGGGGATCTTCCCAATCTAGGGATGGAAACTGCGTCTCATTAATTGTATCCATGACATAATAGGAGAAAATTTCAAATATTAGGAACTCTTCACCTTTAAAATCTAACAGGGTTATTTGCAATAATTCTATTATTATTTCCTCATATCTCTGGGTACAGATATCTGGTATCTGTTGTATTTATCAGTTATCTAATACTTACTACATTACAGGCATTCTGCGAAATAATTTACATGGATTTTTAAATTTAATCCTCACAAACCTTTGAAGTAATTTTTACTTGCACTTGAGAAAAAAGATTGTTTGGTTCTTCAATATCACTCCCTGAGAAATTAGAGCAGGTTACATTTTAAAATGGTATCTGTCTGGTTACCAAGTTTAGGTCATTGACATAATGTCTCCAGGACAAAGCTTCTTTCCTTCATTATCTTACTGTATTTAACCTTCATTTATTTTAGGCATTCCACAGTCACTATTTCTTTTTTAATTAATTATTTACTTTTGGCTGTGCTGGATCTTCATTGCTGTGTGCAGGCTTTCTCTAGCTTGGTGTGTGGGCACACATTGTGGTGGTTTCTCTTGCTGCAGAGCACAGGCTGTAGGGCAGGAGGGCTTCAGTAGTTGTGACTCCTGGGCTCTATAGCACAGGCTCAGTAATTGTGGTGCGTGGGCTTAGTTGTCATGCAGCATGTGGGACCATACCAGACAGGGATTGAATCTGTGTCTCCCATATTGGCAGGCAGATTCTTTACCAATGAACCACCAGAGAAGCCTGTCACTATTTCTTAAATAATGTTTCCACATTGAAAATAGAAACATGAATCTATAATTTCCCTCATAAAATCATACAACAAAAACTATTTTCTAGGATTTTAAAAATCATAAAATTCATATTGCTTTAGCAATATTCTTTAGAATAATTTTTAAAAGATAAAATAATGACTCAGAGAAACCTGAAGTGGACACACATCAAATAATAACTCATTAATGTGGGGATATATTACAAGGGGTTCAAAGGAGAATTCAAAGAGTACACACACATGTTTGGGAAGTCAGACATGCTGACATAAAATTCCCTAATATATGGAAAACCAGACAATATTAAAAAGGCAAATCAACCCTATCTACAAGGAAATTTACATTTCTCTGATGAATATTTGGTATTTTACAATTTTCAGAAGAACTTAAAGAAAATGAAAGGCTTAGAGAGTCCACAGAATCACAAACTCAGATGGCACCTAGGTTTCTTTTGAAGACACACAATAATCTTTTCATCCTTCTTAAAGTCTTTCACAATTTTTCCCTAACTTCTCTAATTTTACCTAAATTGTAACACCAAGAAAAACAAAAGGGCGGCAGTGGGGGATGGGGGGTGGTGGTGTCAAACTTGCTTACCACAGCTGGTACACTGAAATAGAGGAATCCTCACATACATTTATCTCCTTTCTCTCTGAAATCTCACTGGAATTAAAATATAGAAATGAAAAAGTATAATCCCTCAAAAATAGGGAAAAGGTCACAAGTTGGACCACAGAAAGCTACCAGCATCCTACAAATAGCATGTAAGCCCATGAACTCTTGCCTCCTGTGGGCAAGAGATTGATCCAACATTTAATTTTCATAGGAATTTAACCAGAAAGGCTCTGGGCTCAGTAATATCAAGAGCTCTTGATAGAGAGGAGTAAGCACAGGAATGAAAGCAGGAGGATTAAGGGAAAGATGCCCCAGTGAACCATGAGACGTTTTGTACCTTCTCTCTCCTCTCTGGAATATGCTTGTAAGACCCAGGATTTGAAGATTCTTCCCTTAAGAAATCAAAAAATTCCAAAGAAATGAACTTCATGTACTCATACTGCAGATCTGCCAAGTTTTGCTTAACAGACAAAAGAAAGCAAGTGTTGAGGAAAATTAACTTTTCCTGTACTCTCTTAGACTGGTTTAATGAGGGTGTGAGAATTAAACTCATGGAAGATAGATTAGCAAAGACAAAAAAAAATAGATTTAATTATGTATGTCTGCACTGGAGTGACAAAGAAATGCAGCTCAAAGAAATTAGAATTTGAGGTTTATATACTATCTTAATGGACTTCCCAGGGGTGCAGTGGTAAAGAATCTGCCTGCCAATGCAGGATATGCAAGAGACATGGGTTCAATCCCTGGGTTGGGAAGATCCCCTGGAGAAGGGAGTGGCAGCTCACTCCAGTATTCTTGCCTGGAAAATTCCATGGACAGTGGAGCCTAGCGGTCTATAGGCTATGGGGTCAAAAAGAGTCAGACATGACTGAGCAGCTAAGCCCAAGCACAAGAACGAAACACAATACTCTCTTAATAGGGGATAAGGTGGGACACAGGGGAGAACAAATAACTTATTTGTAGGAGGAAAAAGGGTCACTTATGAAAAAACAAACAAACAAACAAACAAAAATTGGGGATATATAAATAAACCCTTATAAGAAAAGATAGGTGATATGGTAGTTTTGTGACAATGTCTGTTTGGGTATAGCACTGATTTATCTTTGGGAAGAGAAAACTGAAGTTATTCTGAGGAAAGAGTTTTTGACAACTGAGTTGATTTGGAGTCTCTGCATTTAAGCAGTTAAGGATTTCAGGAACTCAAATCCCTTCAGCTCAAGGTAATTTTTATGCCAATTGGCTTATTCAGGACCCTCTCACAAGTCTTTCTATACCACACCATTAAAACAATTAAAATTGGATAGGGCTTTGCTGGTGGCTCAGCCATAAACAATCTGCCTGCCAATACATGCGAATGCAGGAGATACAGGTTCGATCCCTGAATCAGGAGAAACCCTAAAGAAGGAAATGGCAACACAATCCCATATTGTTGCCTGGGAAATCCCATGGGCTATAGCCCATGGACTCACAAAGAGGACATGACCTAGCGACTAAACAACAACAACAAAATGTTAGAGTAGCAACAACGACACGTATTGAAACTGGCAAAGAATACAAATGACCTCTGTAGAGAAAATAAAAATTAAAACTCGATACTCTCTACACAATTTTACACACCAATAATATAAAGTTTGAGATATCAAAATGGTGTAATTCATTAAATTGGCTGACAAGAGAAAGATGTATTCAATGTATTAATACATCTACTTTGGAAGGGATTATTTCTTTTCTGGTTCAGTTCCCTGCTGGCTCAGATGGTAAAGAATCCACCTGCAATGCAGGAGACCTGGCTACAATCCCTGAGTTGGGAAGATCCCCTGGAGGAGGGCATGGCAAGCCACGCCACTATTGTTGCCTGGAGAATCTCCATGGACAGAGGAGCCTGGTGGGCTATAGGCCATGGGGTTGCAAAGAGTTGGACATGACTGAGTGACTAAGCACAAAATGTGGTCCACTCCATGAAAATATGAAAAGGCAAAAAGATAAGACACTGAAAGATGAATTTCCCAGATTGGTAGGTGCCCAATATGCAACAAGAGATCAGTTCAATTCAGTTCAGTCGCTCAGTCCTGTCCGACTCTGCAACCCCATGAATTGCAGCATGCCAGGCCTCCCTGTCCATCACCAACTCCTGGAGTTCACTCAAACTCACGTCCAACGAGTCGGTGATGCCATCCAGCCATCTCATCCACTGCCATCCCCTTTTCCTCCTGCCCCCCCTTTTCCTCCTGCCCCCAAACCCTCCCAGCATCAGAGTCTTTTCCAATGAATCAACTCTTTGCATGAGGTGGCCAAAGTACTGGTTTCAGCTTTAGCATCATTGCTTCCAAAGAACACAAAGGGCTGATCTCCTTTAGAATGGGCTGGTTGGATCTCCTTGCAGTCCAAGGGACTCTCAAGAGTCTTCTCCAACACTACAGTTCAAAAGCATCAATTCTTCAGTGCTCAGCTCTCTTTACAGTCCAACTCTCACATCCATACATGACCACTGAATGAACCATAGCCTTGACTAGACGGACCTTTGTTGGCAAAGTAATGTCTCTGCTTTTCAATATGCTGTCTAGGTTGGTCATAACTTTCCTTCCAAGGAGTAAGCGTCTTTTAATTTCATGGCTGCAATCACCATGTGCAGTGATTTTGGAGCCCCCCAAAATAAAGTCTGCCAGTGTTTCCACTGTTTCCCCATCTATTTCCCATGAAGTGATGGGACCAGATGCCATGATCTTCGTTTTCTGAATGTTGAGCTTTAAGCCAACTTTTTCACTCTCCACTTTCACTTTCATCAAGAGGCTTTTGAGTTCCTCTTCACTTTCTGCCATAAGGGTAGTGTCATCTGCGTATCTGAGGTTGATATTTCTCCCGGCAATCTTGATTCCAGCCTGTGCTTCTTCCAGCCCAGCATTTCTCATGATGTATTCTGAATATAAGTTAAACAAAAGATCAGTCGAGAAATAACTCCAGATAGAATGAAGAGATGGAGCCAAAGCAAAAACAACGCACAGTTGTGGATCTGACTAGCGATGGAAGGAAGGTTCAATGTTGTAAAGAGCAATATTGCATAGGAACCTGGAATGTTAAGTCCATGAAACAAGGCATATTGGACGTGGCAAACAGGAGATGGCAAGAGTGAACATCAACACTTTAGGAATCAGTGAGCTAAAACGAACTGGAATGGGTAATTTTAACTCAGATGACCATTTTATCTACTACTGTGGGCAAGATCCCTTAGAGGAAATGGAGTAGCCATCATAGTCAACAAAAGAGTCTGAAAAGCAGTACTTGAATGCAATGTCAAAAATGACAGAATGATCTCTATTACTTTCCAAGGCAAACCATTCAATATCATGGTAATCCAAGTCTAGGCCCCAACCAGTAATGCTGAAGAAGCTGAAGTTGAACAGTTCTATGAAGACCTACAAGACTTTTAAAATTAACACCCCCAAAAGATGTCTTTTTCACTATAGGGGACTGGTATGCAAAAGTAGGAAGTCAAGAAACACCTGGAGTAACAGGCAAGTTTGGCCTTGGAGTACAGAATGAAGCAGGGCAAAGGCTAATAGAGTTTTGCCAAGAGATCGCACTGGTCATAGCCAACACCCTCTTCCAACAACACAAGAAAATGCTTTACACATGGACATCACCAGATGGTCGACATCAAAATCAGATTGATTATTCTTTTTGGCCAAAGATGGAAAAGCTCTATACAGTCAGCAAAAATAAGACTGGGAGCTGACTGTGGTTTAGATAATGAACTCCTTATTGCCAAATTCAGACTTAAAAGGAAGAAAGTGGGGAAAACCACTAAGCCATTCAGGTATGACCTAAATCAAATCCCTTATGACTATACAGTGGAAGTGAGACATATATTTAAGGGACTAGAACTGATAGAGTGCCTGATGAAGTATGGGTGGAGGTTCATGACATTGTACAGCAGACAGGGATCAAGACCATCCTCAAGAAAAATAAATGCAAAAAAGCAAAATGGCTGTCAGAGGAGACCTTAAAAATAGGTGTGAAAAGAAGAGAAATGGAAAGCAAAGGAGAAAAAGAAAGGTATACCCATTTGAATGCAGAGTTCCAAAGAATAGCAAGGAGAGATAAGAAAGCCTTCCTCATTGATCAGTGCAAAGAAATAGAGGAAAATAATAGAAAGGGAAAGACTAGAGATCTCTTCAAGAAAATTACAGATACCAAGGGAACATTTCATGCAAAGATGGGCTCAATAAAGGACAGAAATGGTATAGACATAACAGAAGCAGAAGATATTAAGAGGAGGTGGCAAGAATACACAGAAAGAATATTCAAACAGAATATACAAAAAAGATCTTCATGACCCAGATAACCAAGATGGTGTGATCACTCACCTAGAGCCAGACATCCTGGGATGCAAGGTCAAGTGGACCTTAGGAAGCATCAGTACAAACAAAGCTAGTGGAGGTGACAGAATTCCAGTTGAGCTCTTTCAAATCCTGAAAGATGATGCTGTGAAAGTGCTGCACTCAATATGCCAGCAAATTTGGAAAACTCAGCAGTGGCCACAGGACTGGAAAAGGTCAATTTTCATTCCAATTCTGAAGGAAAGGTGGCAAAGGAAAAGAATGTTCAAATTACTGCACAATTGCACTCATCTCACACACTAGCAAAGTAATGCTCAAAATTCTCCAAGCCAAGCTTCAACAAAATACATGAACTGAGAACTTCCAGATGTTCAAGCTGGATTTAGTAAAGCCAGAGGAGATCAAATTGCCAACATTCGCTGGATCATCAGAAAAGCAAAAGAGTCCCAGAAAAACATCTATTTCTGCTTTATTGACTATGCCAAAGCCTTTGACTTGTGGATCTCAATAAATTGTGGAAAATCTGAAAAAGATGGGAATACCAGACCACCTGATCTGACCTGACTCTTGAGAAATTTGTATGCAGGTCAGGAAGCAACAGTTAGAACTGGACATGGAAAAATAGACTGGTTCCAAATAGGAAAAGGAGTAAGTCAAGGCTGTATATTGTCACCCTGCTTATTTAACTTCTATGCAGAGTACATCATGAGAAACACTGGGCTGGAGGAAGCACAAGCTGGAATCAAGATTGCTGGGAGAAATATCAATCACCTCAGATATGCAGATGACACCACCCTTATGGCAGAAGGTGAAGAGTAACTAAAAAGCCTCTTGATGAAAGTGAAAGTGGAGAGTGAAAAAGTTGGCTTAAAGCTCAACATTTAGAAAACTGACATCAAGGCATCCGGTCCCATCACTTCATGGCAAATAAATGGGGAAACAGTGGAAACAGTGACAGACTATTTGGGGGGGCTCCAAAATCACTGCAGATGGTGACTGCTGCTGTGAAATTAAAAGACACTCCTTCTAAGGGAAGTTTTGGCCAACCTAGACACCATATTAGAAAGCAGAGACATCACTTTGCCAACAAAAATCCATCTAGTCAAGGCTATGGTTTTTCCAGTAGTCATGTATGGATGTAAGAGCTGGACTATAAAGAAAGCTGAGCGCCAAAGAATTGATGCTTTTGAACTGTGGTGTTTGAGAAGACTCTTGAAAGTCCCTTGGACTGCAAGGAGGTCCAACCAGTCCATCCTAAGGGAAATCAGTCTTGAATATTCATTGGAATGACTAATGCTGAAGCTGGAACTGCAATACTTTGGCAACATGATGTGAAGAACTGACTCCTTGGAAAATACCTTGATGAGGAGAAGGGGATGACAGAGGATGAGTTTGGATGGCATCACTGACTCAAAGGACATGATTTTGAGTAGACTCCAGGAATTGGTGATGGACAGGGAAGCTTGGCATGCTGCAGTCCATGAAGTCCGAAAGAGTCGGACATGACTGAGCGACTGAACTCAATTCAACTGAGCAACTAAGCACACATAGTATAAAGTGGATAAAATTGCTTAAATGAGAAAATGCCTTTGTTTATAAATGAGGAAAGAATAAAGGAAGCAAAAGCATGACCAAATAATAATGCTGTAAGATGTTACATTAGTTATGTTTTCATACCTCTTTGATCCTAGAATACCAAAGAACTACTTAAGTGATTGTATTTGGATTTCCTGTCAGTTAGCAGCAGCAAAATAGAGACATGGTATATCAGAAATGGAAGAATCTGAAGCATCATTTAGGCCAACTGCTTCATTTCACAGGTAAGCAAATCAAGTTCTAGGGAGGCTAAGAAAGATCCGTGAGGTGCCTCAGTGTGCTCAGATGCCCCAGGTGCTTAAAATCAAAGATCCAGTTCCCCTGCCTTTGGCTAGATTGAATCAGTTTTTAGGAAGTGTGTGTGTGTGTGTGTGTGTGTGTGAAAGTCACTCAGTTGCATCTGACTCTTTGAAACCCCATGGACTGTAGCCCACCGGCTCTTCTGTCCATGTGATTCTCCAGGCAAGAATACTGGAGTCAGCTCCCATAACCTCCTCCAGGGGACCTTCCCAACCCAAGAGTTGAACCCGTGTCTCCTATGTTTCCTGCATTGCAGATGGATTCTTTACTCCTGAGCCACCAGGGAAGTCCATTGTATGTAAGAAACACTCATTTTCTTTTAGTGTTTTTGCTTTGATATATTCTGACATTTATATCTGTGATACTTTTGTCATCATATTCATCTTTTATACATTTATTGACAGGATCATATAATCTAACCTTTGGGTTTTCAGTTCAGTTCAGTTCAGTCGCTCAGTCGTGTCCAACTATTTGTGACCCCATGAATCGCAGCACACCAGGCCTCCCTGTCCATCACCAACTCCAGGAGTTCACTCAGACTCACATTCATCGAGTCGGTGATGCCATCCAGCCATCTCATCCTCTGTTGTCCCCTTCTCCTCTTGCCCCCAATCCCTCCCATCATCAGAGTCTTTTCCAATGAGTCAACACTTCGCGTGAGGTGGCCAAAGTACTGGAGTTTCAGCTTTAGCATCATTCCTTCCAAAGAACACAAAGGGCTGATCTTCAGAATAGATTGGTTGGACCTCCTTGCAGTCCAAGGGACTCTCAAGAGTCTTCTCCAACACCACAGTTCGAAAGCATGGAATTCTTCAGTGCTCAGCTTTCTTCACAGTCCAACTCTCACATCCATACATGACCCCTGGAAAACCATAGCCTTGACTAGACAGACCTTTGTTGGCAAAGTACTGTTTCTGCTTTTCAATATGCTGTCTAGGTTGGTCATAACTTTCCTTCCAAGGAGTAAACATCTTTTAATTTCATGGCTGCAGTCTCCATGTGCAGTGATTTTGGAGCCCCCAAAAATAAAGTCTGATACTGTTTCCACTGTTTCCCCATCTATTTCCCATGAAGTGATGGGACCAGATGCCATGATCTTCGTTTTCTGAATGTTGAGGTTTAAGCCAACTTTTTCACTCTCCACTTTCACTTTCAAGAGGCTTTTTAGTTCCTCTTCACTTTCTGCCATAAGGGTGGTGTCATCTGCATATCTCAGGTTATTGATATTTCTCCCAGCAATCTTGATTCCAGCTTGTGCTTCTTCCAGCCCAGCGTTTCTCATGATGTACTCTGCATAGAAGTTAAAAAAGCAGGGTGACAATATACAGCCTTGATGTACTCCTTTTCCTATTTGGAACCAGTCTGTTGTTCCATGTCCAGTTCTAACTGTTTCTTCCTGACCTGCATATAGGTTTCTCAAGAGGCAGGTCAGGTGGTCTGGTATTCCCATCTCTTTCAGAATTTTCCACAGTTTATTGTGATCTGCACAGTCAAAGGCTTTGGCATTTGAGTTTTATCAAACTAATAATAATTATTTAAAAATATTATGTTATTTTTCATGGGATTGTGATAAAAATGCAAAGGAATTTCAGAAGAGTTGTAACATTTAAATCATCTCTCCTTTCCATTATGTAAAATATAGCATCCCATGTAATTGTCTCCTATATTTCTAAGAAATCTGTTATTTCATACACTTAAATGTACCACTAAGAAGTATTATTTACTCAGTATTTAATTTTTATTATGAAAGATACCTCATTTTTTGGTTATAATTTGTACCTGGTGATCAGGAGAGTAAGGAAATTTCATACATATATATTTTATATTTTACAATTATATATATAACATACAATTATTTCATTATCATTTGAGGAGAAAATATAAAGATTAGTATCTTAGACTTAAAAGGCAAAGCAAAAATACACGTGGATTTGATTCGAATTGTTTATTGTTGACTACTAAATCCCCAGAGTGTGTGTGTGTAAGTGTGTGTAAATGTGCATGTGCTCAGTCGTGTCCGACTCTTTGCAACCCCACGGACTGTAGCCCACCTGGCTCCTCCGTCCATGGAATTTTTCAGGCAAGAATATTGCAGTGTGTTTCCATTTCCTTCTCCAGGGGATCTTCCCCACCTAGGGATTTAACCCACATTTCTTGAATCTCCTGCATTGGAAGGTGAACTCTTAAACCAGTGAGCTACCTAAGAAGACCCCATGGTATGATACCACGCCTATTAGGGGAAAATAGGAATACTAGATGTGTCATGTTTCTCTAGCTCACTATCTTCAGTGAAATGAGGATAGTTATATACAGTATGCAGTCCGTAATGACTGTGTTTTTTTCATTTAACTTCATATACTTGAGATTCATCTACAGTATTTTGTGTATATTTTTAATCATTTTTACTATAATAAAATATTTCTTTTTGTGGATATACTACAATTTATTTATTCTAATGTCAATGGACAACTTTGTGGTTTTCAATTTGGAGCTATTTTGATAATATTTCTGTGAACATATTTGTATGTATACGTTGTATACATTTTTACACATTTCTGTTGGTTTTTACTCAGGAATAGCACTGCTGAATCATAGGTTAGGCATATGTTTAGCTTTATGAAATTCTGCCAAGAAACTTGCTAAAATGATTTAACAATTTTGTTTCACAAATAATGTTATTCCACATCCTTACCAACACTACCATACATTTAAAATAGATTTTGTGTGTGTATTGTGTGATGTAGGGGGTCAAGGTTTGTGGTTTGTTCATTTTTTTCATATGGGATACAAGTTTCATTACATCATTTTATAAAAACTGTTCTTCCTTCACTCTGTAGTTCACCTATGTCAAAAATCAGATGTTCAAAATATGTGTGAAACTGGTGTTGAGCCCTCTTTTATGCTCTTTTATACCTATCAACATTGCATTTATATAGCTTTGTCATAAACAATGGTTTCTGTCAGCATTAAATATAAGTTCTCCAACTTTGTTTTTTAAAATCCTGGGCCATAAATCTAGCCTTCGTAAATTCAAAAAAATAGAAACCATTCCAAGCATCTTTTTTGACCACAATGCAGTAAGATTAGATCTCAATTACAGGAGAAAAACTATTAAAAATTCCAACATATGGAGGCTGAACAACACGCTGCTGAATAGCCAACAAATCACAGAAGAAATCAACATTTGCATAGAAACAAATGAAAATGAAAACACAACAACCCAAAACCTGTGGGACACTGTAAAATCAGTGCTAAGGGGAAAGTTCATAGCAATACAGGCATACCTCAAGAAACAAGAAAAAAGTCAAATAAATAACCTAACTCTACACCTAAAGCAACTAGAACAGGAAGAAATGAAGAACCCCAGGGTTAGTAGAAGGGAAGAAATCTTAAAAATTAGGGAAGAAATAAATGCAAAAGAAACAAAAGAGACCATAGCAAAAATCAACAAAGCCAAAAGCTGGTTCTTTGAAAGGATAAATAAAATTGACAAACCATTAGCCAGACTCATCAAGAAACAAAGGGAGAAAAATCAAATCAATAAAATTAGAAATGAAAATGGAGAGATCACAACAGACAACTCAGAAATACAAAAGATCATAAGAGACTACTATTAGCGATTATATGCCAATAAAATGGACAATGTGGAAGAAATGGACAAATTCTTAGAAAAGTACAACTTTCCAAAACTGGACCAGGAAGAAATAGAAAATCTTAACAGACCCATCACAAGCACAGTAATTGAAACTGTAATCAGAAATCTTCCAGCAAACAAAAGACCAGGTCCAGATGGCTTCACAGCTGAATTCTACCAAAAATTTATCCTGCTCAAACTCTGCCAGAACATTGCAGAGGAAGCTAAACTTCCAAACTCATTCTATGAGGCCACCATCACCCTAATACCAAAACCTGACAAAGATGCCACAAAAAAAGAAAACTACAGGCCAATATCCCTGATGAACATAGATGCAAAAATCCTTAACAAAATTCTAGTAATCAGAATCCAACAACACATTAAAAAGATCATACACCATGACCAAATGGGCTTTATCCCAGGGATGCAAGGATTCTTCAATATCCGCAAATCAATGTAATATACCACATTAACAAATTGAAAAATAAAAACCATATGATTATCTCAATAGATGCAGAGAAAGCCTTTGACAAAATTCAACATCCATTTATGATAAAAACCCTCCAGAAAGCAGGAATAGAAGGAACATGCCTTGACATAATAAAAGCTGTATATGACAAACCCAAAGCAATATATCCTCAATGGTGAAAAATTGAAAGCATTTTCTCTAAAGTCAGGAACAAGACAAGGGTGCCCACTTTCACCATTACTATTCAACATAGTTTTGGAAGTTTTGGCCACAGCAATAAGAGCAGAAAAAGAAATAAAAGTAATCCAGATTGGAAAAGAAGAAGTAAAACTCTCACTGTTTGCAAATGACATGACCCTCTAAATAGAAAACCCTAAACACTTCTAGAGCTAATTAATGAATATAGTAAAGTTGCAGGATATAAAATCAACACACAGAAATCCCTTGCATTCCTATACACTAATAATGAGAAAATACACAAAGAAATTAAGGAAACAATTCCATTCACCATTGCAACGAAAATAATAAAATACTTAGGAATATATCTAGCTAAAGAAACTAAAGACCTATATATAGAAAACTATAAAACACTGGTGAAACAAATCAAAGAGGACACAAATAGATGGAGAAATATACCATGTTCATGGATCGGAAGAATCAATATAGTGAAAATGAGTATACTACCCAAAGCAACTTATAGATTCCATGCAATCCCTATCAAGCTACCAACGGTATTCTTCACAGAGCTAGAATAAATAATTTCACAATTTGTATGGAAATACAAAAAACCTCGGATAGCCAAAGCAATCTTGAGAAAGGAGAATGGAACTGGAGGAATCAACCTGCCTGACTTCAGTCATACAGTCATCAGTCATACAGTCATACAGTCATCAAGACAGTATGGTACTAGCACAAAGACAGAAATATAGATCAATGGAACAAAATAGAAAGCCCAGAGATAAACCCACGCACCTATGGACACCTTATCTTTGACAAAGGAGGCAAGAATATACAATGGAAAAAAGACAATCTCTTTAACAAGTGGTGCTGGGAAAATTGGTCAACCACTTGTAAAAGAATGAAACTAGAACACTTTCTAACACCATACACAAAAATAAACTCATTATGGATTAAAGATCTCAACGTAAGACCAGAAACTATAAAACTCCTAGAGGAAAACATAGGCAAAACACTCTCCGACATAAATCACAGCAGGATCCTCTATGACCCACCTCCCAGAATATTGGAAATAAAAGCAAAAATAACAAATGGGACCTAATTAAAATTAAAAGCTTCTGCACAACAAAGGAAACTATAAGAAAGGTGAAAAGACAGCCTTCAGAATGGGAGAAAATAATAGCAAATTAAGCAAATGACAAAGAATTAATCTCAAAAATATACAAGCAACTCCTAGAGCTCAATTCCAGAAAAATAAATGACCCAATCAAAAAATGGGCCAAAGAACTAAATAGACATTCCTCCAAAGAAGACATACAGATGGCTAACAAACGCAAGAAAAGATGCTCAACATCACTCATTATCAGATCAGATCAGTCGCTCAGTCGTGTCTTACTCTTTGTGACCCCATGAATCGCAGCATGCCAGGCCTCCCTGTCTATCACCAACTCCCGGAGTTCACTCAGACTTACGTCCATCAGGTCAGTGATGCCATCCAGCCATCTCATCCTCTGTCATCCCCTTCTCCTCTTGCCCCCAATCCCTCTCAGCATCAGAGTCTTTTCCAATGAGTCAACTCTTCACATGAGGTGGCCAATGTACTGGAGTTTCAGCTTTAGCATCATTCCTTCCAAAGAAATCCCAGGGCTGATCTCCTTCAGAATGGACTGGTTGGATCTCCTTGCAGTCTAAGGGACTCTCAAGAGTCTTTTCCAACACCACAGTTCAAAAGCATCAATTCTTTGGTGCTCAGCCTTCTTCACAGTCCAACTCTCACATCCATACATGACCACACGAAAAACCATAGCCTTGACTAGACGAACCTTTGCTGGCAAAGTAATGTCTCTGCTTTTAAATATGCTATCTAGGTTGGTCATAACTGTCTTTCCAAGGAGTAAGCGTCTTTTAATTTCATGGCTGCAGTCACCATCTCCAGTGATTTTGGAGCCCAAAGAAATAAAGTCTGACACTGTTTCCCCATCTATTTCCCATGAAGTGATGGGACCGGATGCCATGTTCTCCGTTTTCTGAATATTGAGCTTTAAACCAACTTTTTCATTCTCCACTTTCACTTTCATCAAGAGGCTTTTTAGTTCCTCTTCACTTTCTGCCATAAGCGTGGTGTCATCTGCATATCTCAGGTTATTGATATTTCTCCTGGCAATCTTGATTCCAGCTTGTGCTTCTTCCAGTCCAGCATTTCTCATGATGTACTCTGCATATAAGTTAAATAAGCTGGGTGACAATATACAGCCTTGACGTACTCCTTTTCCTATTTGGACCAGTCTGTTGTTCCATGTCCAGTTCTAACTGTTCCTTCCTGACCTGCATACAGATTTCTCAAGAGGCATATCAAGTGGTCTGTTATTCCCATCTCTTTCAGAATTTCCCACAGTTGATTGTGATCCACATAGTCAAAGGCTTTGCATAGTCAATAAAGCAGAAATAGATGTTTTTCTGGAACTCTCTTGCTTTTTCCATGATCCAGCAGATGTTGGCAATTTGATCACTGGTTCCTCTGCCTTTTCTAAAACCAGCTTGAACATCAGGAAGTTCACGGTTCACATATTGCTGAAGTCTGGCTTGGAGAATTTTGAGCATTACTTTACTAGCATGTGAGATGAGTGCAATTGTGTGGTAGTTTGAGCATTCTTTGGCATTGCCTTTCTTGGGGATTGGAATGAAAACTGACCTTTTCCAGTCCTGTGGCCACTGCTGAGTTTTCCAAAAATGCTGGCATATTGAGTGCAGCACTTTCACAGCATCATCTTTCAGGATTTGGAATAGCTCTACTGGAATTCCATCACTTCCACTAGCTTTGATCATAGTGATGCTTTCTAAGGCCCACTTGACTTCTCATTACAGGATGTCTGGCTCTAGGTCAGAGATCACACCATCATGATTATCTGGGTCGTGAAGATCTTTTTTGTACAGTTCTTCTGTGCATTCTTGCCATCTCTTCTTAATAGCTTCTGCTTCTGTTAGGTCCATACAGTTTCTGTCCTTTATCAAGCCCATCTTTGCATGAAATGTTCCATTGGTATCTCTGATTTTCTTGAAGAGATCTCTAGTCTTTCTCATTCTGTTGTTTTCCTCTATTTCTTTGCACTGATTGCTGAAGGACGCTTTCTTATCTCTTCTTCCTTTTCTTTGGAACTCTGCATTCAGATGTTTATATCTTTCCTTTTCTCCTTTGCTTTTCACTTCTCTTCTTTTCACAGCTATTTGTAAGGCCTCCCCAGACAGCCATTTTGCTTTTTGCCTTTCTTTTCCATGGGGATGGTCTTGTTCCCTGTCTCTTGTACAATGTTATGAACCTCATTCCATAATTCATCAGGCATGCTATCTATCAGATCTAGGCCCTTAAATCTATTTCTCACTTCCACTGTATAATCATAAGGGATTTGATTTAGGTCATAACTGAATGGTCTAGTGGTTTTCCCTACTTTCTTCAATTTAAGTCTGAATCTGGCAATAAGGAGTTCATGGTATGAGCCACAGTCAGCTCCTGGTCTTGTTTTTGCTGACTGTATAGAGCTTCTCCATCTTTGGCTGCAAAGAATATAATCAATCTGATTTCGGTGTTTACCATCTGGTGATGTCCATGTATAGAGTCTTCTCTTGTGTTTTGGAAGAGGGTGTTTGTTATGACCAGTGCATTCTCTTCGAAAAACTCTATTAGTCTTTGCCCTGCTTCATTCCGTATTCCAGGGCCAAATTTGCCTGTTACTCCAGGTGTTTCTTGACTTCCTACTTTTGCATTCCAGTGCCCTATAATGAAAAGGACATCTTTTTTGGGTGTTAGTTCTAAAAGGTCTTGTAGGTCTTCATGGAACCGTTCAACTTCAGCTTCTTCATCATTACTGGTTGGGGTTAGACTTGGATTACTGTGATATTAAATGGTTTGCCTTGGAAACAAACAGAGATCATTCTGTTGTTTTTGAGACTGCATTGGAGTACTGCATTTCAGACTCTTTTGTTGACCATGATGGCTACTCCATTTCTTCTGAGTGATTCCTGCTTTCAGTAGTAGATATAATAGTCATTTGATATAAATTCACCCATTCCAGTCCATTTTAGTTCGCTGATTCCTAGAATGTCAACATTCACTCTTGACATCTCTTGTTTGACCACTTCCAATTTGCCTTGATTCATGGATCTGACATTCCAGGTTCCTATGCAATATTGCTCTTTACAGCATTGGACCTTGCTTCTATCACCAGTCACATCCACAGCTGGGTATTGTTTTTGCTTTGGCTCCATCCCTTCATTCTTTCTGGAGTTATTTCTCCACTGATCTCCAGTAGCATATTGGGCACCTACTGACCTGGGGAGTTTCTCTTTCAGTATCCTATCATTTTGCCTGTTCATACTGTTCATGGGGTTCTCAAGGCAAGAATATTGAAGTGGTTTGCCATTCCGTTCTCTAGTGGACCACATTCTGTCAGATCTCTCCACCATGACCCGCCCATCTTGGGTTGCCCCACGGGCATGGCTTAGTTTCATTGAGTTAGACAAGGCTGTGGTCCTAGTGTGATTAGATTAACCAGAGAAATGCAAGTCAAAACCACAATGAGGTATCATTTCATGCCAGTCAGAATGGTTGTGATCCAAAAGTCTATAAGCCATAATGCTGGAGAGGATGTGGAGAAAAGGGAACCCTCTTACACCATTGGTGGGAATGCAAACTAGTACAGCCACTATGAACAGTGTGGAGATTCCTTAAAAAACTGGAAATAGAACTGCCTTATGTCCCAGCAATCCCACTGCTGGGCATACACACTGAGGCAACCAGAATTGAAAGAGACACGTGTACCCCAATGTTCATCGCAGCACTGTTTATAATAGCCAGGACATGGAAGCAACCTAGATGTCCATCAGCAGATGAATGGATAAGAAAGCTGTGGTACATATACACAATGGAGTATTACTCAGCCATTGAAAAGAATACATTTGAATCAGTTCTAATGAGGTGGATGAAACTGGAGCCTATTATACAGTGAAGTAAGCCAGAAAGAAAAAACATCAATACAGTATAACGCATATATATGGAATTTAAAAAGATGGTAACAATAACCCTGTATACGAGGCAGCAAAAGAGACACTGATGTATAGAACAGTCTTTTTGACTCTGTGGGAGAGGGAGAGGATGGGATTATTTGGGAGAATGGCATTGAAACATGTATATTATCATATATGAAATGAGTTGCCAGTCCATGTTCAATGAACCATACTGGATGCTTGGGGCTGGTGCACTGGGACGACCCAGAGGGATGGTAAGGGGAAGGAGGAGGGAGGAGGGTTCAGGATACAGAACACATGTATACCTGTGGCAGATTCATGTTGATATATGGCAAAACCAATACAATATTGGTAAGTTAAAAAATAAAATTATATTGACTATTCTTAGGTATTCATACTTTTAAATTTTGAAATGAATCTTTTATCTTCCATTTTTCAGTGTGACATTGTGATTGAACTAACTACAGATCAATTTAAAATAATTGAATATTTTTAATATACATTATTTCCATTTGTGAACATAGTCTAGTTCTCTAATTTTTTTTCTTAATTTCTCAAAGTAATATTTTATAATTTTTCCCATACAGGCCTGAGGTGGGCAAAATTCAATGACCTTTACCCTTGCATAATAATTTTCTCATCATGAATGTAGGCAAAATCTGTATATATGATGAAAAATCACCTCTGTGGTTATGTTACACGGTATGGTAAAATGAATTTTTAAACAATTAAATTCCAAACTGTTAGACCTTAAAATCATGAGATCATTCAGAGGGGAATGATCTAATCACATCAGTGTTTAAATCTGGATCTAGAAGTCAGAAAAGGAGAAAGTCATAGATTCAAAGTTGGCTTCAGGTTCGAATGGGGACATGTGGCAAGATACGTGTGTGGCCTCTAGAAGCTGAGTATACATCCTGGCTGTCAGTCAGCAATGAAATATAAATCTGTTTTACAATCACAATGAGCAGAATTCTGAAAACAAAAATGGGCTTGGGGATGAATTTTCTTTTAGAGATTCCAGACAAAAATCCCACCTGGCTGACACCTTAATTTTGGCCTTGTTGGTACCATTAGAAAATAAACCAGTCATGTCTATCCAGCTTTCAATAGAACTGTACACTAATAAATTTGTGTTGCGTCAAGCAATGGCACCCCACTCCAGTACTCTTGCCTGGAAAATCCCATGGACGGAGGAGCCTGGAAGGCTGCAGTTCATGGGGTCGCTGAGGGTCGGACACGACTGAGCGACTTCACTTTGACTTTCCACTTTCATGCATTGGAGAAGGAAATGGCAACCCACTCCAGTATTCTTGCCTGGAGAATCCTAGGGACGGGGAAACCTGGTGGGCTGCCATCTATGGGGTCACACAGTGTCGGACACGACTGAAGTGACTTAGCAATAGCAATAGCAAGTCGACACTTTGTCCCTTAGCAATAGAAAAATGTGTACAAGACTTTTGAACATACCTTGTTAGATTTATTTCTGTTTATTTTAGTTTCTGAAAACATTTAGTTAATTTGAAATGGTATCATGCTTTTAAAACTTTATTATCTAAATGTTTATTATTGGATCTAGAAATACATTGACTTTTTATAATGATCTCATATCTAGTGATCTTGTTTAATTTACCTATATATTCTAATACATTCTCTTCTATTTTTAAACCTTCTACATGTAAAGTCATGTCATTTATGAATAATAAATTTATTTGCTTCTAATTTATATACCATTTTCCTGAAAATGAACAAAGAATTGATGACAGCAGGTTCTTGCTTAATTCATCTTACAGAAGGAAGTGTCAAGATTTTAACATTAAGCATGAAGTTTACTGTAGATTCCTTCTAGCAGAAGGAAATTCTATTTCTATTAATTTTTTATTCTTCTATTTTGCTAGGAATTTTTAAAAAAAAAACATGACTTGGTATTGAAGTGTTCACATACTTTTTCAGAATCTATCACAGGGAGGACTCCTATTACTCAGCAGATAATCGTACTCACAGCTATTGTTTATTACAGTGAAGGATACAAAGAAAAGCCAGCTAAAGGAAAGGATACGTGGGGCAAATTCCAGATGAATCCAAGAACAAGTTTCCAGGAGTCCTTCCCAGTGCAGTCACACAGACATGCTTGATGCCTCCAGCAACAAGTTGTGACAATACACATGAAATGTTGTCTACCAAGGAAGCTAATTAGTTATCAGTGCCCAGGAATTTTACTGGGGACTGGTCATGTTGGCATCCTCTACCCAGCATATACTAAACTGCCAGACTCCCAGAAAGAAAGCAGATGTTCAGTATAAACCATATTTTTTGTACTAACTGTTTGGACATGACAAGTCATTGTTATCAGAGAATGGTGGAAACCCTCTTGAAATGTAAGATCCTGGACATCAGCCAAGCAAAGACTAGACTATAAACAGGTGATCAGTTTTAGGCTTGCTATGTTAACTTCTTTCTCCACAAATGTTATAGATTCCTGGATTTGCTTTCCTAATATCTGTATAGGATTTTTTGCATTTATGTGTATGAGATAGGAGTATAATTTTCTTTCTTAACATATATTATCAATTTGTAAATATCAAAGATATATTTATCTGAAGTCACTGGAAAGTGTTTCCATATTTTCTATCTTCTGAATGAATATATATGAGAATATGTCAACAGACTGCTGAAACAAGAAGCCAATGTCTGTCTTATTAATGGTCTTTTTGAGATAATTTTTTCTTTTTAACTTTAGTTGCTTTTAGGATTCTCTCATTCTCATTTTCACTTGTTTAACTGTGATATTTATATACATGGTTTCTTTCTTTTCATAATTCTATTTGATTTTTAACTCTTTATTTTCTTACTTAATGTATATATTTAGTTCAGGGAAATTCTTGAAAAATTATATTATTAATATTATAATAATTATTATTCTACCTAATTCTTGAAAATAATTATCATTTCTACTGAATTTCAGCCTCTTCTTTCTTTCTGATACTCCAGTTGCACATTGATTAACCTTTTCAGTGAGTTGAAATATCTCTTAATATCTTCTTTATATTTTCTTTCTTTAATTTTTTTTCTTTGTAGTCTAAGTATTTTCTACTAACTTATCTTCCAATTCACTAATCATCTTTTCAACTATATCTAATTTTCCAGGTAACTGTCTAAGGATTTGGTTGTTTTAGTTATCACATTTCTCTGTTCTAGATTTTTTATTAGATCTTTATCACAGACTTCAGTGCTGAAATTCTTGATGTTTAAAAACCACTAAATTAGTTTTGATATGAGAAAAAGATATGAATTAGAAACCACTAAAACAGTTTTGATATGAGAAAGAGATATGAATATACGACATAAAAAATGTGGGGAGTTTTTAAGAATGCCAATGTTAATTTTCCATTTAGACAAACCAGATCAGAATTTCCACGAAAAGGGTTCAGGCATTTACATGCTCAACTGCATCCATTATGTGACTTAAGAACACACTTGGCTTAGATTAACTCTAATATATACTACATGTTGCTGTCAGGGTATCTTTCTAAAGCTTGGAAGAGATTTTGCTATTGACCTACCAAAATTTTTTCAAATCTTCCCATTTTCCATGTGAAAAAGATCAGATGCTTTTGCAGGTTATCTATATTCTCCATAATCTGTTTTACTAGGGTTCTTTTTTCCTTTAACACAATCAGAGCCTATACCCCAGCTAATACAATCATCATGTTTCTCTAGCTCTTCTTAGCATCCCACAAGCTCTCCATACTCATATTTACAATATTTAAATTAACTGTGAAATCTTTTCTGAAGTTAACAAACTTTTTCTTTAAAGATCCAGATAGTAAGTATATTTGTAGTCCTGGCCTTGGTCCCAATTACTCAACTCTGATATTGCAGTACGAACACAGGTTTAGATAATATGTAATTGAATGGCTATGGCTCCCTCCCTCTGCATTCAACAGATTTAAAGAAACATTCTAGCTTATGTCAGATACTTTTATTCTACATTACCATCTCACTTTCAGATCCTGACACTTGAATATACTGTTGCTCTCCATCCATCCTTAAGGTATCTTATTTATAAGACTGTGGTTCCCTTGTCCTTTGGGGGATTTTGGTTATTCCCCTACCACCTTGCAAAGACTCCAGCCCTATTCAAATTCATGTTTGTTTATCCAACAAATAGATAATGGATGATTACTATTGCTTAGTTATGGTTAGAACTGGGGACAAAGTTGAAACAAGATCAGTATATTTCCCAAGCTTATGGACCCATGACATCTTTCCCTCTAATTGAGAAGTGAGGTTAGGTATATTAATTTATTCATTCAAATCACTATTCGGACCAAAGTGCTTGGATTTATTAAATACTCTGTTGAGGCTCAAGTTACATATTTTCTGTGCTCAGAGGACGTTTACAGTTCAGGCTGGCAGTCAAACAACAAGAGGAAAAATTGTGGCCTGGTTTAGTAGAAGCAATATTGGGTGATATTGGATCATAAAAGGGTAAATGCTGGGTAGTGTTAATGATTATTCAATAGAATAAAATTTGACTTAAGACTTATAGAACAATTAATTAGGTGTTATCAATATGAGGAAATGAGAACACAGTTGGAAACTTGAAATACTCTTACTGTTCAACACATTATTCCATGAGGCTGAAGAGGAAATACTAACAGGAGATGAACCTAAATTATGTGCATTAACTAAACCACCAGGATGCCAACTGAGTGATTTATAAAATATATTATCTGTAGTAGGTAAATTATAAAGTAAACACTCTTATATCACAGAGACACCTTTTAGCTCCCCAAATTTACCATTTCTCTTTATATATTATAGAGCTGTTAAAAACAGCTTCCCATCCAGAGACTAAATTCTGAATTCTCCTTTAAATCTAGTTGATGCTATATAAGTACTTCTTACTACAAAACAGTAGTTGAGGTGATATGGGTCACCTTAGACCAAAGACTTAGTGCATGTTCATATTCACCTTCCATCACCCATCGCAGATGCAGAATATCCTTAATCCATTTGGTCACTTTAGACCAAAGAGTTAGAAAGTGCATGTTCAGTTTCACCCTCCCATCACTGATCCCTTTGATCAGTGATCCCTTTGGGGCAAGGTCACAGAGTAGGAGGAGCCTATGTCCCTAAACCACCACATGGAGAACAGCAATGTCAACCACAGCTTTTGCTCTTACTAAATGGTATCTTAACACATATGTTATTTGGTGAGTCTATATAATATTCTAAATAAGTTAAAAGATGTGCTGCTGCTGCTAAGTCACTTCAGTCATGTCCGACTCTATGCGATCCCATAGACAGCAGCCCACCAGGCTCCGCTGTCCCTGGGATTCTCCAGGCAAGAACATGTGCAGATCAGATCAGATCAGTCAATCAGTGGTGTACGACTCTTTGCAACCCCATGAATCACAGCATGCCAGGCCTCCCTGTCCATCACCAACTCCCAGAGTTCACTGAGACTCACATCCATCGAGTCAGTGATGCCATCCAGCCATCTCATCCTCTGTCGTCCCCTTCTCCTCTTGCCCCCAATCCCTCCCAGCATCAGAGTCTTTTTCAGTGAGTCAAGTCTTCGCATGAGGTGGCCAAAGTACTGGAGTTTCAGTTTTTGCATCATTCCTCCCAAAGAAATCCCAGGGCTGATCTCCTTCAGAATGGACTGGTTGGATCTTCTTGCATTTCAAGGGACTCTCAAGAGTCTTCTCCAACACCACAGTTCAAAAGCATCAATTCTTCGGCGCTGAGCCTTCTTTACAGTCCAACTCTCACATCCACACATGATCACAGGAAAAACCATAGCCTTGATGAGACGAACCTTTGTTGGCAAAGTAACATCCCTGCTTTTGCTAAATAAATAGCAAGGTATCAGTTCAGTTCTACATTCCACATCACTGCATAGTTCTTCTCAGAAAAGAAGGTATTCAGTTTCTTTTCCATGTAAATGCTATGCTACAAAACTAGAGTTCCTAATTACAGTGAAAATACATTTTTTTTTACCTATTTGTCCTCACATTTTCTATGCATCACATTGACCAATACTATTGCCTTCAGTGCAATAAACACTTGGGGATCCACAACCTTTACTGACAACCTCATACTTGAAAAGATTTAATATCCCTATATGAGTGATTTGGATTATAGCTGAAACTGAAAATATTTTTTGCTTTAAAAATTTTGTCTTTCCAAATAATTGTTAAGAGTCTATAAGGATACGAGTTTGGTATGCACTCGGGCAAGAATGGTTGCTTTGCACATCTCCAAATCATTATTCTTTATACTCTAAACAAGAATATCCTAGAAATGAGGATAAGTAAGCAATTTTCAGAACAGAAAGTACAAGTGGCTAATAAATATGAAAAAGGTTCAACATCATGAACTATTAGTTTCTAGACAAATTAAAATAGAAATGCAATTCCACATGTAACAAATTGGTATAAATACTGAAAATCTTATGTGGAAGTGTAGAATGCTCTGATAATTCTGGTGGGAGTATACACCGGTTCAACCACTTTGGAAAGCAATTTCCCAATATCAGGTCAACTTAATAAAGACATGAACCTCTTTAGTCAAGAAGTCCTGGTTTTTAGTATATACACTATAGAAACAATTGTACACAGTAATGCAGGTGCAAGAATGTATATTAGAATGTTATTGGGAATACAAGAAGGAAGGAAGGGAAATAAAAATTCTTCAAAAATAAATTGAGTAATTAAATAATGATATATTTACAAATGGAACACTAACCAACAGTATTGATAAAGTAAATTAATATATATGTTCCCTGATCCAAATTTTAAAAACAGCAAAAATATGATACATTAGTTGTGAATACATACCTATGTAGGAAAAGTATGAAAACACAAATAGAAAGAATAAACAATAAATTTAGTCCACTGATTATATATCTAGGAGGAAATAAAGGTTAATGAATTAGTCAAGTGGCCTCAATTTAACTGTAATGTAGTAGTCCTTTAAAAAACAGTAAAGTTTCTGAGATGCATTTTAAAAATATTAACGTTAAAAATTTCAATGTGAAGTACATGTCTGTGTCATTATTTTCTGCTATTTTTGGTTTATTTGCTTATGTCACTTAGCAATACATCTTTATAGTTTAAACATTCATGACAGATCCTATTTTTAACATAGATCTTTGTTTTTAAACTTAGTTACTGCTTAAACCATTTCACATCTTCCTAAGTGATACCCAAATTAGAGAGAGTCTGCTTGAGAAACTACTTGGATATTCACCATCTGTAAGCTCAGTAAGCTCTTCAGTGTGAAGAACTGTGTCCTTTTTATGCTGTGTAGCTAGCCTCTATCTAACAAAGTAAAAGCTTAGTTAAAAAATATTTCCAAGTGAACTCACTGATAACTGGTAGTCTCAACCAAGTGTTCATACTGTAATGGAGAGTTGATTAAATTTATCCCATTTCAAATATTTTTTAAACCAATTTCACAACATTCATTGTTATGTACTTCTGGCATGTGACAGACAAGGATCTGTGATGAACTAAAATGCATCAATATTTGAGATATTTATCCACTCCTGAATAAATGAGATAGAAACATGTATGTGCATGTGTCCTAAGTCACCTCAGTCATGTCTGACTCTTTGTGACCCTAAGGATTGTGGCCCACCATGCTCCTCTGTCCGTGGGATTCTTCAGGCAAGCATACTAGAGTGGGTTGCCATGACCTCCTCTAGGGGATCTTCCTAACCTAGGGATCAAACCCATGTGTTTTATGCTTTCTGCACTGGCAGATGGGTTCTTTACCTCTAGGGCCACCTGAGCAGCCCAGAAACATATAATGACAAAATACCTGCATGAGACACCTACTTGTTCTCCTATTTACTGTCAAACTCTCTTAACTGGGAATTCAGTCTTCTGTTGATAACTAGCTAGAAATCAGCTTTCAGGCTGCACCAGAGCCTGGCTGACTTTGCTTCATTTTGCCCTCTGGTTGGATTCCATGCTTGTTTTGGCAGGTCATTGCCTATTCATGTAGACATCTCTAAAGATGAACTGGCTGCAGGGATGCTGCAGGGGTTTAAGGCTTCAAATTGCAAAGCTTTCTGCCTAAAAGGCTCTTGCATCTATCCTGCTTCCACCTACCTCTCCAACTCATCTCTCACACAATCCACCTCACTCATGGTTTATGTTCTAGCAATATACACTACTTCAAATTCCCTGACACACTGTATTGATTCTTAACTCTGCACCTTGGCACAAGCTTCTTCCTATGCCAGGAATGCCATTCTCTGTTTCGTGTTTCTTTGTCAAGTATCTAAACCTACCTGGCAAGGCCGTACTCAGACATCACTCCTTCTCTCATAATGTCCCTGAGTTTTGCAATCCAGAATTCTCATGACCTAAAACAAAAAAGGACAAAATCCATTCAACTCATGCTAACATTCAGTATCTTCCACAAGATGTCCAACATATTAATTCATCAATTTGATGGAGTGTTTCTAAGTTTTAAGCAACATACAAGGTATTAAAGATAAAATGATGTCACCAATATGATCTGTCAATAAAGACCTTTGCTTGGTGTAGGTGAATCCAGCATCTTAGATGCACCATTTTGTTGTTGTTTTAGTCCTAAGTCATGAGTCACAGTTGTGGCTCAGTGGTAAAGAATCCACCTGTCAATGTAGGAGATGCCATTCAATCCCTGGGTTAGGAAAATCCCCTGGAGAAGGAAATGGCAACCCACACCAGTATTCTTCCCTGGGAAATCCCATGGCCAGAGGAGCCTGGTGGGCTATAAGTACATGGGATCTCAAAGAGTTGAACATGACTGAGCAACTACCAAGAATAAGGAACTCACTGGATAATGGAAAAGGCCAAACACCAAACAAGCAAGCAAAACACAACCTGTATAGCATAATGGGTTCATATATAAATTTAGTCTATGAGGCAATAAAAGAATACCAAGGATTAAGTAAAAAACAGACTGAATCATATATGGTTTTCAACAAAGGGAGGGAAGGAAGAATAGCAGGAGCAAGGTGACAAAGGAATGAGGAAGAAAGAAAAATAAAAGGAAGATATCTTTGAAAGGAAAATTTTCAAGGAAGAGTTTTAATTTTAGAGTTAAGTTTGTACAATAGAAGACATTCACCAGGCAAGTAGTAATATCCAGAATTACCGAAAAGATTGGGAAAAATACATATTAAAAGAAAGGTTAGGACCAGGTATACCATTCACAATACATAAATAGGTAGGGCTCAGATCCTAGCTTTCACACAGGATTCTGTATATATGGCTCTGCTCTAATACTGACATAAAATGTGGAAACCAAAACCTTAGTGGACAATGACTACTTGGTCGGTGCCATTTTGCATGTGTGAAACTAAGTAAACAAAACGGCCAGAGATGACCACAAGGTAGCAAGAATGTACAGACTGACATTATCTAACACAGTGTATGAATACTAATCTAGAGTGGAAGTTCTTGAGAGCAGATTTTTTTTTTAATTTTGTTCAATGCTGAATTATTAGCCTCTATAATGAAAACTGGTATATAAAATGAATTTCAGAAATATTTATGAAAATAAATATAGCATGAAAAAAATACTAGCATGAATATAGCCAGTGGAAAATAAAAAGGAAACAAAAGTAAATATATTCATGTATATTATCCGAGAGTAATAACTGTAGTGCTTCCTTTTTTAAAATCCCTTTTTCCCATCTTTATTCAGATATAGTTGACATATAACATTATGTAAGTTTAAGGTGTATTACACTTTGATTTGACATACTAGTATTGCAAAATTACTATCACCATAGCTTTAGCTAACACCTGCTATTACACCACATAATTAGCATTTCTTTCTTGTTGGAACTTTTAAAATTTACTTTCTTAGCAACTTTCAAGTATATGACACAGTATTACTAACTATAATTACCACACATTATTAGATCACCAGCACTAATTCATCTTATAACTGAAATCTGTACTCTTTGACCAACATCTCCTCTTCTCCCCATACTACATTCCCTGTTAACCACAATTCTTGTCTCTGTTACTATGAATATGTGATTTTTAAAAAATTCCACATATAAATGAGATCATGTTTATTTGTGTGAGACCTATTTTTCTGTCTGATTTATCTCATGTAGCATAATGCCCTTAAAGTCCATCTGGGTTGTCACAAATAGAAGGATATCCTTCTTTCTCATGTCTGAAAAATATTCTGTAGTGTATATAAACTGTGCTTCTCAGGTGGTGTTAGTGGTAAGGAACCTGCCTGCCAATACAGGAGACAGGAGACTCACGGGTCCCATCCCTGGGTCAGGAAGATCCCCTGGAGGAGGGCACTGCAACCCACTCCAGTATGCTTGCCTGGAGAATCCCATGAGACAGAGGAGCCTGGCGGGCTACAGTCCTTGCCGTTGCAAAGAGTCAAACATGACTGAAGCAACTTAGCACGCACACACATCTGTAAACCATGTCTTTAATATAATTCATCCATTCACACACACTTAGGTTGTTTTCATATCCTGGCTATTGCAAATAATGCTGCTATGACTACAGGTGTGCAAATGTCTCAAGTTTCTATTTTTATTTCCTTTGAGTACGCAGTACTCCTACCTTATCCACGGTTTCACTTTCTTCAGTTCCAGTAACTCTTAGACAACCATGGTCAGAAAATATGGAAAATCCCAGAAATAAATACGTCATAAGTTTCACATTGCATGATACTCTGAGCAGCACCACAAAAACTCAGACTGTTCGGCTCCACTCTTCCTGCATGTGACTCAATCCCTTTGCCCCCGCACATGCCGCCTGTTAGTCAGTTGGCAGCCACCGGGTTATCAGATAGTCCAGGTCTCACAGTGCTTGTGTTCAAGCTGCCCTTATTTCATTAAATTGTCCCAAAACTCAAGAGTAGTGACACAGGTAATTCGCATACACCAAAGAGAAGCAATTAAGTGCTTCCTTTAAGTGAACAGGTGAATATGTTACTAGCAAAGGCCATTAACTCCTTGGGAATAAAAATAGAATCTGGGAAATAAAAAAGTCTGACTTTTTCTTTTTTTCAATTGTGCCACATGCAGAGGCCCCACACCTGGCACTTGAGACCAAAACTCCTTTGGCAAAATGGCAGTGCCTGATGCCTCAGCAGGCAGGCTGAAAACCTGACTCCTCAGCTGGCAGGCTGTTCAAGCTCTGCGCATGACCCCTCAATCCAAGATGGCGGCAGCAAGCTGTCTGCCCGGACATTAAGACCTTGCATGTGGATCTTCAGCCATTAGCTACCGGTCTGCAAGAGCTGCGTGAGAACCCGCCCCCTATCCCCGCTGTGGAGAAAGCTATAAAGCGGCTCTGGTGGCTGCCTACCCTACCCTGAAGAGACTGTGCTCTGGAGCAAGAGTTCGCAGGTGTCCACTTTTCATTCTTCAGTCAGCAATGAGAGCTTTCCATAATTTCTAAAGCAAATTCGGTCTCGTTCTATTGGATCCAAGGACACAGGCAGAAGGACCCTTGTTGGAGACCAACTCAGTAGGGTCCATAATAAAAGTCCTTGTCTGAATAAAGATGGGGGGGGGGGGAACAAAAAACATACCCTGAAGTAGCAAAGATTTCCAGTAAGAAAGAATCGTTCTATTGCTGAAATTGTGAGAAAGGAGAAAGAAATGGGTCCTAGTTTTTCTGTTGCACCTCACACCACAGAAGTTACAGCCACAGTGTGTGATAGCACTTAGTTAACATAGAAAGGCATTCAATTAGTACAGTGAGGTATTTTGTGAGAAACTATATTCACATGGCTTTGCCCATAGATCAGTCAGTAAAAGAATCCACCTGCAATGCAGGAGTGGCACCGCAAATGCAGGAGTCCATCTGCAATGCAGGAGTTCACTTCAGTCATTCAATCATATCCGACTCTTTGCGATCCCATGAACCGCAGCATGGTAGGCCTACCTGTCCATCACCAACTCCTGGAGTCTACCCAAAACCATGTCAATTGAGTCAGTGATGCTATCCAACCATGTCATCTTCTGTCGTCCCCTTCTCCTCCTGCCCTCAATCTTTCCTAGCATCAGGTGGCCAAAATATTGGAGTTTCAGCTTCAACATCAGTCCTTCCAAAGAACACCCAGGACTGATCTCCTTTAGGATGGACTGGATGGATCTTCTAGCAGTACAAGGGACTCTCAAGAGTCTTCTCCAACAACACAGTTCAAAAGCATCAATTCTTCAGTGCTCAGCTTTCTTTACAGTCCAACTCTCACATCCATATATGACTACTGGAAAAACCATAGCCTTGACTAGATGGACCTTTGTTGACAAAGTAATGTCTCTGTTTTTAATTATGCTGTCCAGGTTGGTCATAACTTTCCTTCCAAGGAGTAAGCATCTTTTAATTTCATGGCTGCAAGCACCATCTGCAGTGATTTTGGAGCCCCTCAAAATAGTCAGCCACTGTTTCCCCATCTATTTGCCATGAAGTGATGGGACCAGATTCCATGATCTTAGTTTTCTGAATATTGAGCTTTAAGCCAACTTTTTCACTCTCCTCTTTCACTTTCATCAAGAGGCTCTTTAGTTCTTCTTCATGTGCTCCCATAAAGGTGGTGTCATTTGCATATCTGAGGTTATTGATATTTCTCCCGGCAATCTTGATTCCAGCTTGTGCTTCATCCAGCCCAGCATTTCTCATGATGTACTTTGCATAGAAGTTAAATAAGCAGGGTGACAATATACAGCCTTGACATACTTCTTTTCCTATTTGGAAGCAGTCTATTGTTCCCTGTCCAGTTTGAACTGTTGCTTCCTGACCTGCATACAGATTTATCAAGAGGCAGGTCAGGGGGTCTGGTATTCTCATCTTTTTCAGAATTTTCCACAGTTTATTGTGATCCACACAGTCAAAGTCTTTGCATAGTCAATAAAGCAGAAATAGATTTTTTTCTGGAACTCTATTGATTTTTTGATAACCCAGCGAATGTTGACAATTTGATCTCTGGTTCCTCTGCCTTTTCTAAAAGCAGCTTGAACATCTGGAAGTTCACAGTTCATATATTGCTGAAGCCCGGCTTGGAGAATTTTAAGCATTACTTTACTAGCGTGTGAGATGAGTGCAATTGTGCGGTAGTTTGAGCATTCTTTGGCATCGCCTTTCTTTGGGATTGGAATGAAAAGTGACCTTTTCCAGTCCTGTGGCCACTGCTGAGCTTTCCAAATTTGCTGACATATTGAGTGCAGCAGTTTCACAGCATCATCTTTTAGGATTTGAAATAGGTCAACTGGAATTCCGTCACCTCCACTAGCTTTGTTCTTAGTAATGCTTCCTAAGGCCTGCTTGACTTCACATTCCATGGTGTCTTGCTCTAGGTGAGTGATAACACCATCATGATTATCTGGGTCGTGAAGATTTTTTTGTGTGTAGTTGTGTATTCTTGCCACGTCTTCTTAATAGCTTCTGCTTCTGTTAGGCTCTACCATTCCTGTCCTTTATTGAGCCCATCTTTGCATGAAATGTTCCCTTGGTATCTAATTTTCTTGAAGAGGTCTCTAGTCTTTCCCATTCTATTGTTCTTCTCTATTTTTCTGCATTGATCTCTGAGGAAGGCTTTCTTATCTCTTGTTGCTATTCTTTGAAACTCTGAATTCAAATGCGTATATCTTTCCTTTTCTCCTTTGCGTTTTGCTTCTCTTCTTTTCACATCTATTTTAAAGGACTCCTCAGACAGCCATTTTGCTTTTTTGTATTTCTTTTCCATGAGCATGGTCTTGATCCCTGTCTCCTGTACAATGTCATGAACCTCTGTCCATGGTTCATCAGGCACTATCAGCTCTAATCCCTTAAATCTATTTCTCACTTCTACTGTATAATCATAAGGGATTTGATTTAAGTCATACCTGAATGGCTTTGTGGTTTTCCCCACTTTCTTCCATTTAAATCTGAATTTGGCAATAAGGAGTTCATGATCTGAGCCACAGTCAGCTCCTGGTCTTGTTTTTGTTGACTGTATAGAGCTTCTCCATTTTTGGCTGCAAAGAATATAATCAATATAATTTCGGTGTTGACCATCTGGTGACGTCCATGTGTACAGTCTTCTCTTGTGTTGTTGGAAGAGGGTGTTTGCTGTGACCAGTGCATTCTCTTGGAAAAACTCTATTAGCCTTTCCCCTGCTTCATTCTGTATTCCAAGGACAAATTTGCCTTATACTCCAGCTATTTCTTGACTTCTTACTTTTGCATTCCAGTCCCCTATAATGAACAGGACATCATTTTTGGCTGTTAGTTCTACAAGGTCTTGTAGGTCTTCATAGAACCATTTAATGTCAGCTTCTTCAGTGTTACTGGTCTGGGCATAGACTTGGATTACCATGATATTGAGTGGTTTGCCTTGGAAACGAACAGAGTTCATTCTGTCGTTTTTGAGATTGCTGCATTGATTGCTGATGGTCGTTTTTGAGATCCAAGTACTGCATTTTGGACTTTTTTGTTGACTATGATAGCTACTCCATTTTTTTCCCTAAGGAATTCCTGCCCACAGTAGCAGCTATAATGGTCATCTGAGTTAAATTCACCCATGCCAGTCCATCTTAGTTCACTGATTCCTAGAATGTCAACGTTCACTCATGCCATCTCCTGTTTGACCACTTCTAATTTGCTTTGATTCGTGGACCTAACATTCCAGGTTCCTATGCAATATTGCTCTTTACAGCATTGGACCTTACTTCTATCACCAGTCACATCCACAGCTGGGTGTTGTTTTTGCGTTGGCTCCATCCCTTCATTCTTTCTGGAGTTATTTCTCCACTGGTCTCCAGTAGCATATTGGGCACCTACTGACCTGGGGAGTTCATCTTTCAGTGTCCTATCTTTTTGCCTTTTCATACTGTTCATGGGTTTCTCAACACAAGAATACTAAAGTGGTTTGCCATTCCCTTCTCCAGTGGACCACATTCTGTCAGACCTCTCCACCATGATGCCTCCGTCTTGGGTGGCCCCAAGTGGCTTAGTTTCATTGAGTTAGGCAAGCTGTGGCCCGTGTGATCAGATTGGCTGGTTGTCTGTGATTGTGGTTTCAGTCTGTCTGCCCTCTGATGCCCTTTCTCAGTGCCTACTGTCTTATTTGGGTTTCTCTTACCTTGGACGTGGGGTATCTCTTCATGGCTGCTCCAGCAAAGCGCAGACACTGCTCCTTACCTTGGACGTAGGGTAGCTCCTTTTGGCTGCTCCTGCAGGGTCGTATTGCAGGAGACTGGGGTTCAATTCCTGGGTCCAAAAGATCCTTTGGAGAAGGAAATGGTAACCCACTCCAGTATTCTTGCCTAGAAAATCCCATGAACAGAGGAGCCTGGCTGGCTACGGTCCATGCAGTTGCAAGAATTGAACACGACTTAGCAACTAAACCACCACCATATTCACATAGCTTTTATTACAATATATTGTTATAATTGTTCTAGTTTATTATTAGTTATTATTATGAATCCCTACAATACCTAATTTATAAATTAAATTTTCTTAAGGTATGTTTGTATAGGAAAAATATTATATATAGACAGTTTGGTACTGTTCTTGGTTTCGGGCATCCACTGGGGGTCTTGAAATATATCCCACACAGATAAGGCCACTACTGTATACCCAGAAGTGGAATTGCTAGATACTATGGCAGTTCTATTTTTAAGTCTCTGAGGAACACCCAGTGCTTTATAGTGACTGCACAAATTTATGTTTTCACCAATGGTGCAAAATTTGTCTTTTCTCCACAGCTTTGTCAACTCTTCAGTTCAGTTCAGTTACTCGGTCATGTCCTAACCTTTGTGACCCCATGGACTGCAGTAAGGCAGATTTCCCTGTCCATCACCAGCTTCCAGAGATTACTCAAACTTGTGTCCATTGAGTCAGTGATGCCATCCAACCATCTCATCCTCTGTCGCCCCCTTCTCCTCCTGCCTTCAGCATCAAGGTCTTTTCAAATGAGTCAGTTCTTTGCATCAGGTGGCCAAAGTATTGGAGTTTCAGCTTCAGCGTCAGTCCTTGCAGTGAATATTAAGGACTCATTTCCTTTAAGATGGACTGGTTTGATCTCCTTGCAGTCCAAGGGACTCTCAAGAGTCTTCTCCAACACCACAGTTCAAAAGCATCAATTCGTTGGCTCTCAGCTTTCTTTATAGTCCAACTCTCACATCCATACATGACTACTGGAAAACCCAAGCTTTGACTAGATTGACATTTGTCAGCAAAGTAATGCCTCTGTTTTTTAATATGCTGTCTAGGTTGGTCATAACTTTTCTTCCAAGGAGTAAGTGTCTTTTAATTTCATGGCTGCAGTCATCATCTGCAGTGATTTTGGAGCCCCCCAAAAGAAAGTCTGTCACTGTTTCCATTTTTTCCCCTTCTACTTGCCATGAAGTGATGGGACCAGATGCCATGATCTTATAAGGTCAACTTTTATTATCTGCTATTATTTTGATAATAGTCTCCCTGTACCATCCCTCTGGGTCGTCCCAGTGCACCAGCCCCAAGCATCCAGTATTGTGCATTGAACCTGGACTGGCGACTCATTTCATTTTGAAATAAAAATTTATTAAACATTTTTTTTTGTTTTTGCTTTAAATTGCCATAATGTTTTGTATTGGAATTTGGGGTCATTATTAAAATTATTAACTTGATAGAACACAAAGTAAAGAAGAAAATAGAAATAAGGTAGGAGGGACAGTATTTTCAAGAATAATGTGGATTATGGGTTAAATGTACTCCCGTGCACAGATTCATATACTGAAGTCTTAATCTTCAGTTCAATGGTATTTGGGGAATACTGAGATTTAGATGAGGTCATGAAGGTGAGGCCCTATGATGGGATTAGTGTCCTTATAAGAAGAGAGAGAGGGGGAAAAAAAAAAAAAAAAAAACACAGAGCTCACTAATGTGCCCATGCCCACTCACTTGCTTTCTCTGATCTCTGCCAAGTGAGGACATAGCAAGAAGGCAGTCTTCTTCAAGCCAGGAAAAGTTCCCTCATCAAAAACTGGACCATGCTAGCACCCTGAACTCAGAAGTCCCAGTCTCTAGAACTGAGCAATAAATGTTTGTCGCTCAGTTTATGGTATGTTGTTGTAGTAGCCAGAACTGACTACAACAGTGCCTGGAGATCCCTCAGAATTAATGAAAGAAACAAATTCATGGGTACAGGAAGTACAGAAGACACAAAGAAGGAAAGATAAACAATCCTTGCCTCACACATTGTATTGAAATCTCAGCAAACTACAGAAAAAGATCTATTTTAGGTAGCAGTATCAGGGAAGCTGGTTGAAGGAGGCTTTGACATTTGAATCACGAACTAAATGGTCAGAAAGAGGGAACCATGCAGCCTACCTCAAGAAAGAGCTGCTGCTGCTAAGTCACTTCAGTAGTGTTCAACTCTGTGTGACCCCAGAGATGGCAGCCCACCAGGCTCCCCCTGTCCCTGGGATTCTCCAGGCAAGAACACTGGAGTGGGTTGCCATTTCCTTCTCCAATGCATGAAAGTGAAAAGTGACAGTGAAGCCACTCAGTCGTGTCCGACTCTTAATGACCCCATGGACTGCAGCCTGCCAGGCTCCTCCGTCCATGGGATTTTCCAGGCAAGAGTACTGGAGTAGGGTGCCATTGCCTTCTCCGCAAGAAAAAGCAAGAAGCCAGTAATGTGGAACACGTTTTCAGGAGAAAAAGGGGTGGGAAATGTGCTTGGAAATTTAGGTCAGTCGTGTAGATGTTAGAGGTTCTGCAGAGGAGGTTGTGTTATTTTTCCCTAAGTGTGATGAAGTTACTGGAGAGTTTTGAGCATGTGGATGGTGTGAATGTTTACTGTTTTAAATGCCCACTCTGTCTTTTGAGGACTGCACTGTATTGGATCAAGTACTGTATTGGAGGTGGAAGAGCTGCTTGTATCAGTGGCATTGCCATCATCTCATGAGAGTGGATTGGAATAATGTGAAAGCAGTAGAGAGGTGGCAAGGAGTAGAATTGGGGATAAGTTTTAAATGTATGGCATATAAGGCTTGTTCTTGATTTGGATGTGAGTATTGAGTAAATCACAGGAAAAAAGAATAGCTCCTATGAGTTAGGAAGATTCAGGGGTACAGAGCAAGAATTCCCTTTGGAGTAATGCATTTGAAATTAATATTAAAGATTATTATATTAAGTTTGGGACTCTCTGGGTTTCTTGGACTTGGGTGATTATTTCCTTCCCCATTTTAGGGAAGTTTTCAACTATTATCTCCTCAAGTATTTTCTCATGGTCTTTCTTTTTGTCTTCTTCTTCTGGGACCCCTATGATTCAAATGTTGTAGCGTTTAATATTGTCCTGGAGGTCTCTGAGATTGTCCTCATTTCTTTAAATTCGCTTTTCTTTTATCCTCTCTGATTCACTTATTTCTATCATTCTATCTTCTAATTCACTAATCCTATCTTCTGCCTCTATTATTCTACTATTTGTTGCCTCCAGAGTGTTTTTAATTTCATTTATTGCATTATTCATTTTATATTGACTCTCTTTTATTTCTTCTAGGTCCTTGTTAAACCTTTCTTGCATCTTCTCAATCTTTGTCTCCAAGCTATTTATCTGTGATTCCATTTTGATTTCAAGATTTTGGATCAATTTCACTATCGTTATTCAGAATTCTTTATCAGGTAGATTCCCTATCTCTTCCTCTTTTGTTTGGTTTGGTGGGCTTTTATCCTGTTCCTTTGTCTGCTGGGTATTCCTCTGTCTCTTCATCTTGTTTAAATTGCTGAGTTTGGGGTGTACTTTCTGTATTCTGGCAGTTTGTGGAGTTCTCTTTATTGTGGCATTTCCTCGCTCTGTGTGGGTTTGTACAGGTGGCTTGTCAAGGTTTCTTGGTTAAGGAAGCTTGTGTCGGTGTTCTGGTGAGTGGAGCTGTATTTCTTCTCTCTCCTTTCGAAGACTTGGGTTGCTTTTCTGGGTGCCTGATGTCCTCTGCCGGCATTCAGAAGTTGTTTTGTGGAATTTACTCGGTGTTTAAATGTTCTTTTGATGAATTTGTGGGGGAGAAAGTGTTCTCCCCGTCCTACTCCTCCGCCATCTGAGCTCCTCCCTCATGGCAGGATTCTTTACCAGCTGAGCTACCAGGGAATTCCAGTTACTGCTTTTTGTCCTTTGTGCTCAGTCCAGTTTCACTCCCTCCTAGGGCGCTACATGCAAAGGCCTCCCAGCGGGAAGTTCAAATGAGAGTTTCTGGTGAAAAATGACTCTGCTTGAGCCCAGCGGCTGGGAAGAGAAACAAACTCACGACGCCTCCACTCAAGATGGCGGCAGCGGCATCGGGCCATGTGCACAGGGGATGCGCCCATGCCGAGATCCATAACATGAGTCCCAAACAGGATAAACCCAAGGCGAAACACCCCAAGACACATATTAATCAAATTAACAAAGATCAAACACAAAGAACAAATATTAAAAGCAGCAAGGGAAAAACAACAAATAACACACAAGGGAATTCCCATTAGGATAACAGCTGATCTTTCAATAGAAACTCTTCAAGCCAGGAGGGAATGGTGAGACATACTTAAAGCGATGAAAGAAAATAACCTACAGCCCAGATTATTGTACCCAGCAAGGATCTCATTCAAATATGAAGGAGAAATCAAAAGCTTCTCAGACAAGCAAAAGCTGAGAGAATTCTGCACCACCAAACCAGCTCTCCAACAAATACTAAAGGATATTCTCTAGACAGGAAACACAAAAGCAGTGTATAAACTCGAACCCAAAACAATAAAGTAAATGGCAACGGGATCATACTTATCAGTAATTACCTTAAATGTAAATGGGTTGAATGCCCCAACCAAAAAGACAAAGACTGGCTGAATGGATACAAAAACAAGACCCTACATATGTTGTCTACAAGAGACCCACCTCAAAACAGGGGACACATACAGACTGAAAGTGAAAGGCTGGAAAAAGATTTTCCATGCAAATAGGGACCAAAATAAAGCAGGAGTAGCAATACTTATATCAGATAAAATAGACTTTAAAACAAAGGCTGTGAAAAGAGACAAAGATGGTCACTACCTAATGATCAAAGGATCAATCCAAGAAGAAGATATAACAATTATAAATATATATGCACCCAACACGGAGCGCCTGCAATATGTAAGACAAATGCTAACAAGTATGAAAGGAGAAATTAACAGTAACACAATAATAGTGGGAGACTTTAATACCCCACTCACACCTATGGATAGATCAACTAAACAGAAAATAAACAAGAAAACACAAACTTTAAATGATACAATAGACCAGTTAGACCTAATTGATATCTATAGGACATTTCATCCCAAAACAATGAATTTCACCTTTTTCTCAAGCGCACATGGAACCTTCTCCAGGATAGATCACATCCTGGGCCATAAATCTAGCCTTGGTAAATTCAAAAAAAATAGAAATCATTCCAAGCATCTTTTCTGACCATAATGCAGTAAGATTAGATCTCAATTACAGGAGAAAAACTATTAAAAATTCCAACATATGGAGGCTGAACAACACGCTGCTGAATAGCCAAACAAATCACAGAAGAAATCAAAAAAGAAATCAAAATTTGCATAGAAACGAATGAAAATGAAAACACAACAACTCAAAACCTGTGGGACACTGTAAAAGCAGTCCTAAGGGGAAAGTTCATAGCAATACAGGCATACCTCAAGAAACAAGAAAAAAGTCAAATAAATAACCTAACTCTACACCTAAAGCAACTAGAAAAGGAAGAAATGAAGAACCCCAGGGTTAGTAGAAGGAAAGAAATCTTAAAAATTAGGGCAGAAATAAGTGCAAAAGAAACAAAAGAGACCATAGCAAAAATCAACAAAGCCAAAAGCTGGTTCTTTGAAAGGATAAATAAAATTGACAAACCATTAGCCAGACTCATCAAGAAACAAAGGGAGAAAAATCAAATCAACAAAATTAGAAATGAAAATGGAGAGATCACAACAGACAACACAGAAATACAAAGGATCATAAGAGACTATTATCAACAATTATATGCCAATAAAATGGACAATGTGGAAGAAATGGACAAATTCTTAGAAAAGTACAACTTTCCAAAACTGGACCAGGAAGAAATAGAAAATCTTAACAGACCCATCACAAGCACGGAAATTGAAACTGTAATCAAAAATCTTCCAGCAAACAAAAGCCCAGGTCCAGACGGCTTCACAGCTGAATTCTACCAAAAATTTAGAGAAGAGCTAACACCTATCCTGCTCAAACTCTTCCAGAAAATTGCAGAGGAAGGTAAACTTCCAAACTCATTGTATGAGGCCACCATCACCCTAATACCAAAACCTAACAAAGATCCCACAAAAAATAAAGATTATTATATTAAAAGTCATTTGGAAAGGGTATGTAGACAATTGGGTAAATGTGTCTTAAGTTCAGGTCAAAGTCATGGCTAAACATTCATATTGTGGAAGTTTCACCTTATTTATGCTATGCGTACATGTGTGTGCTCAGCTACTCAGTCATGTCCAACTCTTTGTGAGCCCCACGGACTGTTGCCAGTTCTTCACATCTTGTGGCCAAAGTATTGGGAGTTTCAGCTTTAACAACAGTACTTCCAGTGAATATTCAGGGTTGATTTCCTTTCAGATTGACTGGCTTGATATCTTTGCAGTCCAAGGGACTGTCAAGAGTCTTCTCCAACACCACAATTTGAAAGCATCAATTCTTCATCACTCAGCCTTCTTTATAGTCCAAATTTCACATCTGAGCATGAGTACTGGAAAAACAATAGTTTTAACTATACAGACCTTTATTGGCAAAGTAGTTGCCTTGTAAAACAGACCCAGGAGAGAGCTCCACTGCCCTTCTATATGAGATACAGTGAGAAAATGTCCATCTATGAACCAAGCCTTCACCAAATGCTGAATCTGCCTGTGCATGATCTTGGACTTCCCAGTCTCCAGACCACGAAAAATAAATTTCTGTTATTTGTAAGCCACCTGATCTGTAGTATTTTGTTATAGCAGCTTGAAGGAACTAAGATAACAACTGAAAACGATTTCTGTGAGTATCACCTTGTTTCAACCTGATATTTCTGATCATGCCTTGCAAGTATACTGAGGGCTACAAGGTAATTTAATTCAAATATTAAATATCAGTTTTACATTACAACTGTTTTATTAAATAGTAAATTAATAAGGTTCTGCTCTAATATTAAATATTTATTAATGTTTGTCTACTTCAAAATTCCCTTCCCAGTGGGCTTGGAGTAGTCTATGGAATTAGTTACAAAGAGACAGGGGAAGAAAAAAAACAAGACCAAGCTTTCTATTCCCATTTTCTTATCCCTCAGAGAGATTGTCTGCTTTACTTTTCCTTTTAGCCAAGTTAATAAAAATGTAGCAAAATATTGAGTTTTTGAACCAATGTCATCTCCAGCTGGCATGGGGAGCATCTTTCTGTGGCCTCACTGCAAAATGACACAGGGAAGCTGTCCATTCTCATTAACTTTACAAGCCAGTCTGCTATAAGCATCTGGTTGTAAATTTGCCAATAATGAACAAGGCTGGGATATACCTCCTGGAATCATCGCTTTAAACATATTGGGTATTCAGTATACTCTTTCCTACATTTCTGATCTTTTGCCAGCATTCTAATTTTTAAAGAAGAGCAAGGGATGTCAGAAGGTAAAATGACAGGAAGTAATATTGGATTCTTTACAGACTAGTGTAGCACATTAGAACAGTTCAATTTCTTTACTTACAACAAAGTGTATCCAATGACTGATGAGCCTGGCGGCAACAAATTTTGTACTGGAAACCTTAGATTTCCTACACATCCAAACCAATCATCTGCTTGGATATCTTCACTATAATATCCATCATTGGTATTTCTGTAAATCGACTTCACCCCTCTTTTGGTAAGCCTATTCATTAGCAGTGAAATGTTTCATTCACAGTAAATGTTCATTGATGTTGAACTTGCAATCACTTTTAAATCCTATAATTTGACTGGGGACACTTTTGTTTCAAATATAAGTAGATATATGGGTTTTCCTAGTGGCTCCATTGGTAAAGAATCCACCTGCAATGTTGGAGACCTAGATTTGATTCCTGGGTTGGAAAGATCCTCTGGAGGAGGGCATGGCAACCCACTCCAATACTCTTGCCTGGAGAATCCCCATGGACAGAGGAGCCTGGTGAACTACAGGCCATGGGGTCACAAAGAGTTAGACATGACTGAGCAACTAAGCGCGCACACACACACACACACACACAATTTCATTGCAACAATGTTTACAGTAACCAAGATATGGAAACAACCTAAGTGAACAATGGAGAGATGAATGGATAAAAAAATATGATGTGACATATATGTATTTTCTCTCTTATATGCAAAGTTTAAAAACAAAACCAAACAGAAACCAAGCTTATCAATACAAAGAACAGATTTGTGGTTGCCAGAGGAGTACGGTGGAGGTGGGCAAAATGAGTGAAGTGAAGGTAAAAGTTACAAACTGTTAGTTATAAAATAAGTCATGAGCTGTAAGGTACAGCATGGTAACTACAACTACTGTATTGCATATTTGAATGTTGCTATGAAAGTATATTGTAAAAGCCTTCATCACAACAAATGTTTAGTGTTTGTGATATCACTATGTTTAGTGATGTTAACCAGATCTGTTGTGATCATTTTGCAATATATACAAATATTGAATCATTATGTCATACACTTGAAACTAATATAATATTGTATATTGTATATGCCTCAATTTAAAAATATAATTCTTTTTGTTGCAATGGTGAATGGGATTGATTCTTTAATTTTTATTTTCAATTTTTCATTGGTAGTATATAGAAATGCAACTGATTTCTGCATATTGATTTTTTATCCTGCAACTTTGCTAAATTCACTGATTAGCTCCAGCAATTTTCGGATACTATCTTTAGGGTTTTCTATGTACAGTATCATGTCATCTGCACACAGTGAGAGTTTTACTTGTTTTCTGATCTGGATTCCTTTAAATTATTATTTTTTCTTCTTCTCTGATTGCTGTAGCTAGGACTTCCAGAACTATGTTGAATAATAGTGGTGAAAGTGGACACCCTTGTCTTGTCCCTGATCTTAGGGGGAATGCTTTCAGTTTTTCACCATTGAAAGTAATGTTCGCTTTAGGCTTATCATATATGGCTTTTACCATGTTGAGGTAGGTTCCTTCTATGCCCATTTTTTGAAAAGTTTTAATCATAAATGGGTGCTGAATTTTGTCAAAGTCTTTTTGGCATCTATTGAGATGATCATATCGTTTTTATCTTTCAATTTGTTAATATGGTGTATCACATTGATTTACATATATTGAAAAATCCTTGCATTTTTGGAATAAACCCAAATTGATCATGATGTATGAGCTTTTCAATGTGCTGCTGAATAATGTTTGTTAAAATTTTGTTGAGGGTTTTTGCATCTATGTTTATCAGTGATATTGGCTTGTAGGTTTGTGTGTGTGTGTGTGTGTGTGTGTGTTGTCTTTGTGTGGTTTTGGTATCAGGGTGATGGTAGCCTCGTAGAATGAGTTTGGAAGTGTTCCTTCCTCTTCAATTTTTTGAAAGAGTTTTAGAAGAATAGGCATTAGCTCTTCTCTAAATGTTAGATAGAATTCTCCTGTGAAGCCATCTGGTCCTGGGCTTTTGTTTTTTGGGAGATTTTTTTTTTTTTTTTTTAAATCACAGCTTCAATTTCAGTGCTTGTAATTGGGCTGTTCATAATTTCTATTTCCTCCTGATTCAGTCTTGGAAGATTGAACTTTTCTAAGAACCTGTCCATTTCTTCCAGATTATCCACTTTATTGCCATATAGTTGTTCATAATAGTCTCATATAATCCTTTGTACTTCTGCATTGTCTGTTGTAACCTCTCCTTTTTCTTTTCTAATATTGTTAATTTGATTCTTCTCTCTTTTTTTCTTGATGAGTCTGGCTAAAGGTTTGTCAATTTATCTTCCAAAGAACCACCTTTTAGTTTTATTAATCTTTACTATTGTTTCTTTCATTTCTTTTTCATTTATTTTAGCTCAAATCATTATGATTTCTTTTCTTCTACTATTTTTTTTTCTTCTTTTTCCAGTTGTTTTAGGTGTAGGAATAAAACCACCATATGACCGGGCAATCCCACTCCTAGGCATATACCCTGAGGAAACCAGGATTGAAAAAGACACATGTACCCCATTGTTCATTGCAGCACTATTTACAATAGCTAGAACATGGAACCAACCTAGATGTCCACTGACAAATGAATGGATAAAGAAGTTGTGACACATAGCACAATGGAATATTACTCAGCCATAAAAAGGAATGCATTTGAGTCAGTTCTGATGAAGTGGATGAAGCTAGAACAGAATGAAGTGAGTCAGAATGAGAATTCTAACACACATATATAGAATATAGAAAAATGGTACTGAATAATTTATTCACATGGCAGCAATGGAGAAACAGACATAGAGAATAGACTTATGGACATGGGAGAAGGGAGAAGAGGGTGAGCTATATGGAAAGAGTAACATGGAAACTTACATTACCATATGTTAAATATATAACCAACAAAAATTTGTTGTATGGCTCAGGAAACTCAAACAGGCGCTCTGTATCAACCTAGAGGGTTAGGATGATGAGGAAAATAGGAGGGAGGTTCAAAAGGGAGGAGATGTACCTATGGCTGATTCATGTTGAGGTTTGATAGAAAACAACAAAATTCTGTAAAGCAATTATCCTTCAATAAACACATAAATTTAATATATATATATATATATATATACATATAATATAATATAATGTGGGCTTCCCTAGTAGGTCAGATGGTAAAGAATCTGCCTGCAATACAGGAGACCCAGGTTCAATCCCTGGGTTGGGAAGACATCCCTGGAGAAGTGAATGACTACTCACTCCAGTATTCTTGCCTGGAGAATTTCATGGACAGAGGAATCTGGTGGGCTACAGTCCACGGAGTTGCAAGGAGTCAGACATGACTGAGTGGCTAACACACTTTCATAATAATAATGTAATACAATTTCTTAGCTTTTAGCAATATTATAGTAAACCAGGGCCAATGACTTGATACCAGAGGAAGCTGAGATGAATTCAGGCACAAGATAAAATTCCCATATAGGTGTTGTGTTACTAGTACTGAAGAGTCATAATCAAAGTATCACTAAGAATCTCTTAGATTCACATGTCAAGCTGCTTTATCCAGGCTATTTTTTTTTTAATCTTCATAATTCGTTTTTTTTTTTTTTTTCTTTTCTTTCTGGCCTTGTAGGATAGCTTGCAGTATAGCTTGCATATCTTAGTTCCCCAACCAGGAATCAAACCTGGGCACCCTGCAGTAGTTCAGAGTCTTAACCTTTGGACCATTGAGGTACCCAACAAATTTCATAATTCCTAAATTAAATATAATACTGAATTCAAATCACATAAATCAAAAATTATATTTTAAGATAGAAAAATAAAACATAGTGCTTTTTGTACACTTTGTGCTTTAAGTGCTTACAATTGCAGTCTAGAAACTCTGATTTCTGCTAGTCAAAAGATTATTGCATATCATGAAAATAGAAGTTACACACAATCAAGAAACCTCACCTAGTTATATTATTCATCTAGGTTTTTCTTTAGTGAACACAGAATAAAAAAATATATTCTCAAAACCAGAACCAAATACTGATCTGCTAAAAGGCATAGATAAGTTACTACTTCCTAATATTTAAAAATGCTTTCAAATATATCACATAACTGATTATTTTCAATAGACCTTTGAGATATATACTATTATATTCCTTTTAGAAATGAGGTTAAAAGAGATTCATACACATTGTAAATGTAAAAAAAAAAAAAAAGTAGTCTCAGATCTTGTAGTAGCAGTTGTTCCCCATAACAAAGCTTCCATCGCTGGAGAATAGACATAATTTTATAAACCTTGATTATATTACTGACTCACTATTCTTGAAAAGTCTTAGTCACTTAGTCATGCTGATTCTTTGTGACCCCATGGACTATAGTCTGCCAGGCTCCTCTGTCCAAGGGATTCTCCAAGCAAGAATACTGGAGTGGGTTGCCCTTCCCTTCTCCAGGGGATCTTTCAAATCCAGGAATGGAACCCGAGTCTCCTGTATTGCAAGCAGATTCTTTACCATCTGAGCCACCAGGGAAGAGTAATATTCTTGAAACACAGACTGAATTGCTTTAGTTAATGTGGGTGTATGGATGATCTTTTACTATTCTATCCAGATATCTTACCCTGTTCCCTTATATCCAGCAATGCAAGGGGCATGGGGGAAACGAAGCTAATGCTATTGGGACAAGCTGTGACTATATTTTTAATTATTTATTTTGTAAATTAATTAATTTATTTTAATTGGAGATTAGTATCTTTACAATACTGTGATGGTTTTTCCATATATCAACATGAATTGGCCAAAAGCTTATTTCCATGATAACTGGAAAATTTTAAATTAAAACACATTCATATACATCCTAAGATAGAATGTTTGCCAATATTTGAATTATTCTGTTAATATATAATTATATTAGCTAATATAATTCCTTCCCCAAATATGAAATCTGTGAGCATCATAAGGAAAGATTCCCCACAGCAAATGTGTAGATCAGATTGAAATTGAAGATAAAATAGATCCACACATAACTTCAAATCCAGAGCTCTTTCCACTATGCAGTTAAATTCAAATATTAAAGATGTCATGAGTCCATTCAAATATTAAAGATTATGTCTTAGTTGAATCAGCTAAGAGATTTGAAAAGACTATGAGCTATATAAAAATATATGCAGTGCCAACTTTTCAATATTTCAAACTTGGTCATTCTGCTCAACCCATTTTAATAAGATTTAAAAACTTTTAATGGTCACCTCTGTTACTCCATATTTTATTGTTTTCTCTGATGATTTATACCAAAAAGCGGGACAGATGGATATCATCAGTATTTCACCCCATAGGGATCCAGTGAAAATATTGTTTTTTGAGACACTTCTAAAAGTTATGGACTACTGGCAATTCTAAACACTTACTAGATTTGTTAAAATAAGTTGAATTAATCACCAAGTTAAGAAGAAAAGGCAATCATTGTTATATCTGGTATATCTTGGATTGCTGAATTTCTGCGTTTTTGAGCTTCTTAACATGAAAGATAAAATAGTGCTTGGCAAAAACAGAAAAACAAGACATCATGTTTTCTATATAGAAAACCTGGCATTATGCCCCATCTTGGAAAAATAAAAAAATGAGTATAATTAACCACATATAAAAATACAATTGCAAAAAAAATTAGAAGTGAATCTTTTAAACCTCTAAACTTATAACTGTTTCTGTTTCCAAACTTACTAGGAAATCTTGAAAAAATGCATTTGCCTTACATTCCACTTCTGTTTATATCTCTAGTACTTAATCCACTACCTGAAATACAGTGCTTAAAAACATTTTCTCAATTTTAATGTTTCATAATAAATAGTATTGATTGCCACAACTTAAAACTGTAAGGTACTGAAAAGAGCATTACAGCCCAAACATAAAATGTTCCAAATGAACACTTTGCCATCCTGATAAAATCCTTCCAAGAAGGGGAAAATATCCATATGTTTTGTGATCCATTGGCTGAAAATATTACTTTGTGCTTTGTCATAACAGGCTGTTCTGCTGTAGAGACTTATGAATACTGGTTTACGTCCAGTTTGTATAAGAGATTAACTTTATCAAAGTCTCTGAAGATAAAAGGCTTAGGCCAATTCATGTGACTGTGGGCACATAGCATATCCAATATGAACAAGCTTACAAAGGAACAAAGACTGCCTCATTCATGGTGGAAGATATATGTACAGAACTACTGCAAGCTTCAGCAACACAAGGAAAATTTGGCACTTATTTCAATGTGGTCACCAAAACCAATTCCTTTTTTTTTTCCCCCTAAATGAAACTTCTGAACACTGATTAGATAAGTAGAGAAATACTGCCAGGACTTGGAAAAAAAACATTCTCCATCAATTAATGGTGAAACAGGGCTAGAGCATGAAATACCCTTCTTTCTAAGAATATGCCTTTCAGTGGAGCAGAATCTCTTATCTCTTCCCATGATTCATTTCTTTGGCACTTCTCTTCTCCTTGGGGGGTTTTTCTGCAGCAGGATTTTGGCCATTGTGTATCAAGACTGTGAAGGGGAAAATGGAGCCAGATTTGGCAGAAGCTGTTAGGGTGGTGGCATTCATCTTAACCTTATGTTTAGAAATAGGTAATCAGGCCAACTGCCAGACATATTTGTTTGGTTTGTAGGAAAAGCCACTCAGTCACACAGTGGTGTTGGAAAGAAGGATGACATATCTGTCTTTTGGGGAGAATAAGGACGGAAGAAGTCATGTGTCAATAATTCATAATTTGCTTTCTCAAAAATTAAAAATTTATATTTAAAGTCAAGTTTTTAGAGGAAAATCTCACTTCAAATGTGTATATATTAAAATGCAGAAAGCAAGATTTTTATTTTTTCCAAAATTCTCCATATTAATGATTGAGAATTCTGTCCTTTCATTGTATTTTCCCCTTTTACATTTATTAGGATATTGCATGATTATAAGAACTCCCCCATTATAACTACAAATTATATCCTTTTTATTTTACTTTGTGAAGACCCTAAAATGTATTTCTCATGACAAAATACATGTAAACTCTTAAGAGAAGGCCAAAAGAAAATAATACCAAATTAGTTCAATTTTTAAATTTTTCTTTCCTTTTGTCAAATAAACTCCAAACTTGCAAAAACAGAGTTTTAGTTCAGGAGCCCTATTTAGCATACATATAAATGCAAAGATTGTCTTTTCTAGTGAAAATAATCTGAGTACTGGAAAATCTACCATCATAAATATTTGGTCCTTAGTCTCATGTATTTTATGTGGAATTTCTTCTATTGTATCTTGTATTTCACTTTTGCAAATCAAATCCTTCAGCAAATAACTCAGTTCCCACTCTAAGCAGTAAATACTTGAAGTATTGTTATGATGGATATCATAAACTTATGATATTGTTAATTCTGAAGGAAACTTGCTCAGTGATCATTTAGATTTAGGATTAGAATATCTTTTTAAAAATCATCTTCACTCTGATTCTAATTTTCACTTGAGAATTCCTGTGTAAATAATTTCAAGGGAAGCAGAAAAAAGCAATCTTATTCCCTTGTTTGGTTAATGTATAAGGTAAACATATCTGAAAAATCAACCTTTAATGAGCGGGCACAAGTACTGTTAACTAAGTATGTAATTTTTATGAAATATTGCACTTTACTCTTGTAGGAAGAAAGTTTTAGTATTCTTATTTTACAGATGGAGAAAATTGTACATAATGACATTAAATAACTTACTTGAAGTAACACAACACAAGTGAATACTGGATCCAGAATGCTGAAAATCTTTTATATCATATTTTGAACACCATTAAACTGATGGCAGAATTTCTCCTGTTCAGTGTCTTAGTGACAAACAGAGCTATCTTGTCCTCTTTTGAAATTACTTTCTCTGTAGTTTAACTCCCAGGACCTTTGTTACTTTTATGAGCCTTAAAGCAGTGTACCTTTATTGTAGACATTACAAGCTTAATGTCTTGTAATTAAGACATTACAATCTTAATACTATTGGAGATTGTAAGTTTACATCAGGACCCATGCCTTTTTTATATGTTAATAACATTAGGTAATCAATAATGAATGAATGTTTGTCAAAAGTTATTATCTTTTGTAAAGCATCACAAATATTTTCTAACACCCTGTTCATTGTATAAAGGTGAATTTTTAGATTAGTAAGCAAACATTGGATCAGTAACTCACCATATCTTAACCATAATTTTTTAAACTATTGCTTCTCTTTGCTCTATCACATTAAGACTTCTAAATTTGATCTCCTGGTTGTCCTATTTTGAAGACTTCCATTCAATTTTTATAAACATTTATTTCATAATTATTGTTTTACCATACTTAGGCTCAACAATCACCATCACCTCTGCAAAGAAAGGCTTGTTTTCATCCTTTGCAATATCTACTTTCATTTTTTGTTTTTGTTTTTTTAATTTTTTACTTTATATTGGAGTATAGTTAATTTACAAAGTTATGTTAGTTTCAGGTGTATAGCAAAGTGATTCAGTTAAATACACACACACATATATATATATGTGTGTATGTATATATATTCTTTTTCCATTTAGGTTCGTACAGAATACTGACTTCCCTGTGCTATACAGTAGGTCCTTGTTGGTTATCTATTTTAAATATAGCATTGTGCACATCTCAATCCCACGTTCTCAATCTACCTCTCACCCTTCCCCCATGGTAACCACAAATTCATTCTGTACATCTCTAGGTCTGTTTTATATTATAAATAAGTTCATTTGTATCATTTTTAAAATATTCTGAATGTAAGTGATATCATTATATGAAAGGCAAATATCTTTCTCTTTCTGACTTACTTCACTTAGTATGATAATCTCTAGGTCCATTCATGTTGCTTCAAATGGCATTGTTGCACTATTTTTAATGGCTGAGTAATATTCCAGTGTGTGTGTGTGTGTGTGTGTGTGTGTGCATGTATCACATCTTTATGCATTTATCTGCTGATGGGCATTTAGGTTGCTTCCATGTTGTGGCTACTGTAAGCAGTGCTGCAGTGAAAATTGGGGTGCATGTATCCTTTTGAACCATGGTTTTCTCTGGATATATACCCACGAGTGGGATTGCTGGATCATATGGAACTCTATTTTTAGTTTTTTTAAGGGACCCCAATACCGTTCTCCATAGTGGCTATATTATGCTATGTTCTTGGATTGGAAAATGCAGTATCTTCTTTCAGTTACTCAAAACCCAATTTTAGACTTTCTGACCCCCATCTCAGTTATCAGTTTGGCTTTCCTTCAAACAGAAACATATGTCTCTATCTTTATCCATATTTCTATATAAATATGTCCAATTCTTCCATATGTTTAGTTCTTATCTAAACAAGACTCAGAATTTCTGAACGAGACATGATCTATCTTTTACATGCCCTTAATATTGATCTAAACTTGTAGTACTAGTAGAGGGTAGACCACTGGGAAATATTAAGCAAACATGGAAGTAGAAAATACTAAATTGATTAATTTCTATTGTTAGGCAAATTAGTGCCAGTTGCCCAGGCTTAAGAGCTCTATCACTTTTTTTGCCAATGTTCTGAGTCAGTTACTCTAAATGTGTTTTATTAACATACTACATGATCAGCAGATGTTCACTTATACTGAATTGACAACAGGCTCATTCATGTCAAGGTTTATTTGTATAACCATCTTGTCCAACCATATGCATAACCATTTGATCTGTGGGAGTTATTAGTTCACTTATATTATTCTCAGGATGGTAGACAGCTAAAATAATGCTGGGCTTTTATGAAAGTGCTCCAGATGTTTAGCACCAAAAATTTAGAATTTGAAATTCAAATAGCACATTATACATTATTAGGTCTGTTAAGATCTGCTTCCAGAGGCTGTTAAATACTTGCTCTTTTCTTTCTATCTCCCTAGTGCACTATATTTCTTTGCCCCAAATGGAAATACTTCATTGACATTTGTAAGACATTAATGGCATTAATTCTTATTCTAAAATATATAATGCATTCATATAGAGTGAAATAGAACTACCAATTATTACTCACTTATATGAACCAATAAAACAAGTGTGAATAGTTTTAAAATAAGTGACATACAACTCTATCAAAATGCTGAGAAGCAAGCTACCATATTACTAGGTTTCTAAAAATTGTATGTAAAAGCAAAATGATTATACTATAACCAGAAATTTGGGCTCATTCATATAAGGAAACTAGATGATATCTATAATTGGACACAGCTGGACATATCTGGACAGGTCATGGGTTATAATCCAAGGGAAAAAGCTTCCTGTTGCTACTTTGAATATCTAAAGGGAACTTGGGAGAGGACAAGAAGCACCAGACTGGTTAATAACTTTCTTCTTTGGTTAGAAAGCATTGTTGAAGAGAAGAGCATCCTCTATAAAACAACACAGTTGCTACTATTTAAAAAAAAAATCCTGAGTGAGCGCTTTCCTGGTAACACAGGTCATTGCTGAGAGGGGGTCAAGGGGAATGGGGAAAACATAGCATAGCAGGAACCACTGAGCACCTTGTCTCCTCACCCAGCAGAGAAGGCTAAGAAGGTGCAGAAGAAGAGGTGAGAAAAAAGCAGAGTGGAAGGTGGAAATTCTTCTTGATATACTGTATGCATCAAAGTTTGATCACTTACACATAAAAGTTTGATTACTGTATGCATATGCTGTATGCATAAAGTTTAATCAGTTAGTCAAGATTTTCCAGACAAAAATTACTTATTGTTTAAGTCTGCGTGTTCCCTCCACTGGGAGATCCTAGCTACCTTTTGCCTGTGGAGATCAGGGCAACCACCTGTGTGTTAGTTCCCATTCTGAAGAACAATCTTACAAAGACTAGCACCACGCATGGAGCTGCTTCATGTAGCTCCATTGTATCATTAGTTTGCTTACTTGGCCTCCTTACATTTCTGTGGATATTCTAATGTCATTAATTAATGCCCAGGTAGTCTAAAGATTATAAATGACATCTATTATTACACAAGTAATAGATGCTCATTCTAGAAGAGAACTTTTAATGCAGATAAGATCACCTGATATCTTAAAGACAGATTCCCAAATGAAGTCAGTGGCGGAGGGGTCCCTTAGGCTCACAGCACTATTGGAATGTCTAAGCTACACCCAGGCAGACACTCACACAGCAAATTTCAGTGGATTAGCTGATTGGCAGCTTAATCAATTTAAGGTATGCTATACTCTTTTGGAGAAGCTAATTTAAAACAATGTTTTTATGTGCATGTGATGCAAACTCAGAAAATATGTTAATATCAGACCTTTAACTCTATGCACAAATAACTTCCTACAGGTGGCATTATTGGGAATAAGAACAGATATGCACATTTCCTGATAGTGATCAGGCGATAATTTCCTCAAGGAAAAAAGTAGACCTAGGTTAACATAATATTGTTGGTGGATTCATTTCGATATTTGGCAAAACTTACACAATATTGTAAAGTTTAAAAATAAAATAAAATTTAAAAACACACACACAGGAACTGGATTGTATCTTTCTAATATATACATGTTGAAGTTCTAACCACTAGTGCTGAAAAATGTGACTGTATTTGGAAACAGAGCCTTTAAAAAAGTGATTCAGCTGAAATAAGATGGGACTTTCCTGGCAGTCCAGTGGTTAAGCCTTTGCCTTCCAATGCAGGGGATGCAGGTTTGATCCCTGGTTGGGGAACTAAGATCCCACATGCCTTATGGCCAAAAACCAAAATATAAAAAATAAGCAATACTGAAACAACTAAAGACTGTAAAAATGGTCCACAAAAAAATCTTTATAAAAAAATAAATGAAACAAGGTTATAAGGATACCTGGAGTAAAGTAAGTACTTTACTTAGAGAGTAAGGGACCAGTACAGTTTGGTCTCAGAGTACAAAATTGCAAAGGCTAACAGAGTTTTGTCAGAAGAACACATGTCATAGCAAACACTCTTTCCCAACAACACAAGAGACAACTCTACACATGGACATCATGAAATGGTCAATACTAAGATCAGATAGACTATATGTTGTATTCTTTGCAACCGAAGATGGAGAAGCTCTATGTAATTAGCAAAAACAAGACTAGAGGTGACTGTGGCTCAGATCATGAGCTCTTTACTGTAATAATCAGGCTTAAATTGGAAAAATTTAGGGAAAACCACTGGGCCATTCATATATGACCTACATCAAATCCCTTATGATTACAGTGGAGGTGACAAATAGATTTAAGGAATTAGATATGATAGAATGCTTGACGAACTATGGATGGAGGTTTGTAACATTGTATGGGAGGCAGTGACCAAAATCATCCCAAAGAAAAAGAAATGCAAGAAGGCAAAGTGGCTGTCTGAAGAGGCTTTACAAATAGCTGACAAAAGCAGAGAAGCAAAACCAAGGGGAAAAGGGAATGATATACCCAACTGAATGCAGAGTTCTAGAGAATAGCAAGGAGAGATAAGAAAGGATTCTTAAATGAACAATAAAAAGAAGTAGGGGAAAATAATAGAATGGGAAAAGCTAGAGATCTTTTCAAGAAAACTGGAGGTATCAAGGGAACATTTCATGCAAAGATGAGCTCAATAAAGGACAGAAATGATATGGACCAAATAGAATCAGAAAGATTAAGAAGAGGTGGCAAGAATACCCAGAAGAACTATACAAAATAGTTCTTAATGACTGAGGTAACTATGATGGTGAAGTCACTCACCTAGAGCCAGACATCCTGGAGTGTGAAGTCAAGTGGGTCTTAGGAAGCACTACTACAAACAAAGCTAGCGGAGGTGATGGAATTTCAGTTGAGCTATTTCAAACCCTAAAAGATGATGCTGTGAAAGTGCTGCACTCAATATGCCAGCAAATTTAAAAAACTCAGCAGTGGCCACAGGATGGGAAAAGTCAGTTTTCATTTCAATCCCAAAGAAGGACAGTGCCAAATTTTTTTCAAACTACCAGACAATTGTGCTCAAAATCCTTCAAGCTAGGCTTCAGCAGTATGTGAACTGAGAACTTCCAGATGTACAAGCTAGGTTTAGAAAAGGCAAAGATATCAGAGATCAAATTGTCAATATTCGTTGGATCACAAAGAAAGCAAGGCAATGCCAGAAAAGCATCTACTTCTGCTTCTTTGACTACGCAAATTTTGACTGTGTGCATTACAACAAAATGTGGAAAATCCTTAAAGAGATGAGAACATCAGACCATAATACTTGTCTCCTGAGAAATCTGTGTACAGGTCAAGTAGCAGTTAGAACTGGACACGGAACAATGGACTTGTTCAAAATTGGGAAAGGAGTAAGACAAGAGTGTATGTTGTCATCCTGTTTATTTAACTTATATGCAGGCTACATCATGGGAAATGCAGAGATGAATAAATCACAAGCTGGATTCAAGATTACCAGGAGAGATATCAATAACCTCAGATATGCAGATGATATCATTCTAATGGCAGAAAGTGAAGAACTAAAAAGCCTCTTGATGAAAGTGAAAGAAGAAATTGAAAAATCTGGCTTAAAAGTCAACATTCTAAAAACAGAGATCATGGCATCTGGTTCCATCACTTCATGGCAAATAGAAGGGGAAAAAGAGGAAGCAGTGACAGACTTTGTTTTCTTGGGCTCCAAAACCATTGTGGATGGTGACTACAACCATGAAATTAAGACGCTTGATCCTTAGAAGGAAAGCTATGACAAACCTAAACAGTGCATTAAAAACCAGACATCACTTTGTCAACAAAGATCTGTATAGTAAAAGCTGTAGTTTTTCCAGTAGTTATGTATGGATATGAGAGTTGGGCCATAAAGAAGGCTGAGCACTGAAGAACTGATGTTTTTGAATTGTGGTGCTGGAGAAGACTTTTGAGAGTCCCTTGGCCTGTAAGGATATCAAACAAGTCAATCCTAAAGGAAGTCAACCTTGACTATTCATTGAAAGTAATGATGTTGAAGCTGAAGCTCCAATATTCTGGCCACCTTTTGAGAAGAGTTAACTCATTGGAAAAGACCCTGATGCTGGGAAAGATTGAAGTCAAAAGGAGGAGAGCTGGCAGAGGCTGAGATGATTAGATAGAATCACCAACTCAATGGACATGAATTTGAGCAAACTCCGGGATGTAGTGAAGGACATGGAAGCCTGGAGTTCTGCAGTCCGTGAGGTCACAAAGAGTCAGACAGAACTTAGCAACTGAACAACAACAACAAGGTTGTAACGATGGGTCCTAATCCAATCCTACTGGTGTCCTTGGAAGAAGAAGACCTCTGGACCTACATACCTACAGAAAAAAAAGGTAATTTGAATATACAGGGAGAAGATAGCCATCTACAAGCCAAAATCAGAAACCTCAGAAGAAACCAATCCTGCCAATTCCTGGATGTTAAACTTTTAGCCTCCAGAGTTGCGAGAAATTAATGTCTGTTGTTTAAACCACCCAGTCTGTGATATTTAGTTGTGCCCTCTCAGACTAAGGCACATGCTAGCACCCCAGTGGCTGGAGTGTATGAAGCCATATATGCCTTCTGTTCAGATGACTCAGAAGCTTTCCTGGGTCAAGTCAGTTCTCTCTGAAGTGCTGTATTGGTGTTTGAGTTTTCCATGCCAAAAGTACAAAGAAATATGGGACTGAGCCTTACATAATGACTTTGAATTGTCTGCTGATCTCAGGGAGTTGTGCCACCTGAATTCTAGGATTACAGCCAGGTTTCTGCCTGTAGGCAGATGCTATCTGTTATAGCTCTGCATGGCTATGGTTCAGCCCTTGTTAATAGGTTTATTACTTTTGCCTCTCTGTTGATGACAGGGAAACAATTAAAAAGAGAATATCATTATGTTCTGCGAAAGGATTCACAGGGATCTGCGTATGCTTGACCCCCATGGTGGTAGACTGTGAAACAGGCTTACTAGAAACCTTATGCTACTGATTCAAACCAAAGTCCCAGTACTACCAAGGAGCTTCTGATCAGGAATAAGATGTTACTCGATAAATTTGGCATGAAGTGAAGTGAAGTGAAATTCGCTCAGTTGTGTCTGACTCTTTGCGACCCCATGGACTATACAGTCCATGGACATTTGGCATAGCAAATGTGTTTGTAAACTCATTTCAACTCTGAAAGTTGGAGGAGAAGATATGACAAACTATTGTAAGTAAAATTCACTAAGTACCCTGGGAAGGCACCTAGGAGCATCCCTGATCTTGCCAAGGGATGCTTTCATAGGAACCTTTGTGTGTGTGCTTAGTCGCTCAGTCGTGTCTGACTCTTTGCAACCTTGTGGATTGTAGCCTGCCTGGCTCCTCTGTCCATGGGATTCTCCAGGCAAGAATACTGGATTGGGTTGCCATGTTATCCTCCAAGGGATCTTCTTTACCCAGGGATCAAACCTGTGTCTCCTGCATTGCAGAAAGATTCTTTACCTGCTGAGCCATCAAGGAAGCCCATAGGAACTTGAAGCAGGGTCAAAGGGACACAGTGTCAGGCAGATTCCATGCAGCTAAGGAAGCCTTATCTCTCATGGCAGAAGGATTGAGGAGAGATGATAGGAATTCATAAATCAGGGTTTGTGGATCTTCTAGGCTACTGGTGGCACAGGCTTCCTGGTTTGTTTCCAGGATACATGGAACTTCAGTAGTTAGCAAATAAAACGGAAAAACAGAAAGGGTGTCAGAGAGCTGATCCAGTTGGAAGCCACTAGAAGTGGTACTAGTCAAGCCAGGATACATAACTGCACATTTTATGCTTGGCCTGTCATAACATTCTACACTCACAGGGAAAATAATAGCAATTCATAGCACAGGCAACTCAAGGAAACCTTGTGCAAAGAAATCATAAATTAATATAAACCTTTTGTGTGGCTAAAGAAAATGGTTACTGCTATTCAGGGTTAGAGATAATAGCAGTAGCAAAGCCACAAAAACAAACAGAGAAAAGCATTAAAAAGTGTCGTGTGTGGGTGCCTAGTTACTCAGCTGTGTCCTACTCTTTGTGACCCTTTGGACTGTAGCCTTTAAGGTTCCTCAGTCCATGGGATTCTCCAGGCAAGAATACTGGAGTAGAGCACCATGCCCTTCTCCAGGGGATCTTCCTGACCCAGGAATGGAACCCAGGTCTCCTGTGTCTCCTACATAAATTACTGCCATCAACGTATTACCTGAGCATGGTTTGAATACACATCACGCTTGTAGAAGTATTAGGAATGACATAGATTTTTTTCCCCTGCACACTGTCCCTGAAAGGAGCAGTAACTATGGCCTTTCACCTTGTGAGGGTACTATTATCACCCAGGCCTCATAAACTAAAGTATAATTAGTGATCCACAGGCCAGAGAGTCTAGAATGTAGTAAAAGTTAAGGCTACCATTCCAGTTAATGTTTCCTCTGAAGGAATTCATTATTTATGGCCCATTTAGGGCAAAGTAATCATAACTATACCACATTAATAATTTTCTTCTTATAGCTCATTGGGCAGTATTCTTCTATAGGTTAATACATTTAAAGGACAGTGTGCTAATTTTTTAGTATCAAAGATAAAGCTAATAGCTGGTTATTTTCCTCCAACAGAATTGACCTTTGAACACAGAAAATATCTCCAGGTATTTTTCAAACTGAATAGTTTTTCATTACTACCTCTCTGAACCCTGGGCCAACTGGGGAGAAAGTTGAGTTTCCTAGTCCTGTGAGCATAAAGTTTGTATTTCTCAAGTCTCCAGCAATATGGTACATGTTAGTCATACCTAGATATGAAATTGTTTCACATCACCCAATCAGAGGAGGAAGTACAGTTATGTGAGTTGATTAAAGCATAGATAAAAACAAAAATTTGAACTAAAGTATGCATCCATTATATCAGGGCACATCATATGACATGGTTAGCTAGTCATAGGCCTTATCACGTAAGGTATACTTTACAGGTTACACTTTCAGCATACTTTCCTAAATGTCTCAAGTTCTATCATCAAAACCCAATGACAATGACATTACCATAAAATGGTAAAGTAAAGGCCTCTGAAAATGAGCTTCTGCAAAACAAAAAATTTTTTGAATATAAATATTGTTTATTTCAGAACTCTGAAAATCAACCAAAGATTTGCAGCAATCCATGCAAAATTTATTCAAGAAAATCAGTTGACTCTCAGTTAAGCACAGCTTTTGTGGCATTTTAACTTGTCCCATTCCCATTCCTTGCTCTCCAGCTCTGTGGCAGCCTTGAAAAATAGCAATCCCAATGCAGCCTGGTAGCCATTGGAGGGAGCAGAACAGGACTGCATTACTTTCAAAGCCTCATTACCAAAGAACTGTCATTATTTAATTTGCTGATAGTTCCCTAGAAGATCCCGCTTACAAGATTGCCTGTATTGACCTAATTTGGAGCTCACTCGGAGCAAAAAATTCTTCACCTAGGGGATGTTTGTCAAAAGCAATTACAGGCAAGTGTCTTTACTTCATACCCCTTGGCATAACATAGGATAATGGCTGATGCAGACAACAGACCAATCAAAAAGATCAAAAAGAAAGCTGAGGAATGAGATGTCCATAATATTTCTGAAAAGTTGTGCCATATTCTGAGAACCTAGGAGACCATACACAGATGTACTTGCCCAGGCAAGACTTGGGAGAACCTAAGCTGTCATATCTAGCTAACTTTGAAGCTCTACATAAGCATGCAATGAAGGAAAATGCAGAAGAGTTAACTGCTTTATGGTGTGCTGAAAACAGGCCTGGACATAAACACAAAGCCACTCAGCAAAGACTGGGAGATTTGTTGGTTCCTGACATTTAAGGAAATATCTGTTCAAACATTAGTCAAGCCAAAGTAAAGTTAACAGAGTAGAGATATCAGTGATCACATACAAGAAAAAATACTGAATTTACAGAGGTAATTCAGAAGTCCCTACCGATAAAAAAAAAAAGATAGCAATAACAGCAGACTCTGGAAAAGGGAGAATTTGGTTTCTAGAGTTACCACACTGTATTATTTTTAAATTTCCAGTTAACCACAACAACAACAAGAAAAATAGAGACATGCAGATAAATGGATAAACATGTTATCCATATATAGGGGGAAAAATCAATAAATAGATATGACTCTTAAGGATGCCTAGACATTGGGATATCAAATAGAGAATATCATTAAACATTATTAAAACACAAAAATTACATATAGACATACACATATACATATGTATTTTTGTGTTTTAATAATATTTAATACATATATGTATGAATATATTTTTGATTGTATATATATATATATATATATAGTAGAAATTTTTAATTTCAAAGTATGATAGCTGAAGTAAAAACATTCACTAGAGGGGCCCAAGAGCATGTTGGGTAAAAGAAAGAATTGAGGAACTCGAATGTAGCCCATTTGAGATTATCCTGTCTGAGGAATCGAAACAAAATATGATGAAGGAAATTTGCCAGAGTCTCAGATATGTGTAAGAACACATTTTCAGTTTTCAGTTACACAATGGGATTCCCAGAAGGAGAGAAAGGAGGGAAATGGGCAGAGCCTTTTGAAAGGATATTATGCCTCAGTAATTTGAGTATAAAAATTATACAAATTGTATACTTTAATCACAGTGTATTCCAAATCCTGAAAGATGATGCTGTGAAAGTGCTGCACTCAATATGCCAGCAAATTTGGAAACTCAGCAGTGGCCACAGGACTGGAAAAGGTCAGTTTTCATTCCAATCCCAAAGAAAGGCAATGCCAAAGAACGTTCAAACTACCGCACGATCGCACTCATCTCACACACTAGTAAAGTAATGCTCAAAATTCTCCAAGCCAGGCTTCAGCAATATGTGAACCATGAACTTCCTGATGTTCAAGCTGGTTTTAGAAAAGGCAGAGGAACCAGAGACCAAAGTGCCAACATCCTCTGGATCATGGAAAAAGCAAGAGAGTTCCAGAAAAACATCTATTTCTGCTTTATTGACTATGCCAAAGCCTTTGACTGTGTGGATCACAAGAAAGTGTGGAAAATTCTGAAAGAGATGGGAATACCAGACCACCTGACCTACCTCTTGAGAAACCTATATGCAGGTCAGGAAGCAACAGTTAGAACTGGACATGGAACAACAGACTGGTTCCAAATAGGAAAAGGAGTTCATCAAAGCTGTATATTGTCACCCTGCTTATTTAACTTATATGCAGAGTACCTCATGAGAAACGCTGGACTGAAAGAAGCACAAGCTGGAATCAAGATTGCTGGGAGAAATATCAATAACCTCAGATATGCAGATGACACTACCCTTAGGGCAGAAAGTGAAGAGGAACTCAAAAGCCTCTTGATGAAGGTGAAAGTGGAGAGTGAAGAAGTTGGCTTAAAGCTCAACATTCAGAAAACTAAGAGCATGGCATCTGGTCCCATCATTTCATGGGAAATAGATGGGGAAACAGTGCAAACAGTGTCAGACTTTATTTTTCTGGACTCCAAAATCACTACAGATGGTGATGCAGCCATGAAATTAAAAGACACTTACTCCTTGGAAGAAAAGTTATGACCAACCTAGATAGCATATTCAAAAGCAGAGACATTACTTTGCCAACAAAGGTCCATCTAGTCAAGACTGTGGTTTTTCCTGTGATCACGTATGGATGTGAGAGTTGGACTGTGAAGAGAGCTGAGCACCGAAGAATTGATGCTTTTGAACTGTGGTGTTGGAGAAGACTCTTGAGAGTCCCTTGGACTGCAAGGAGATCCAACCAGTCCATTCTGAAGGAGATCAGCCCTGGGATTTCTTTGGAAGGAATGATGCTAAAGCTGAAACTCCAGTTCTTTGGCCACCTCATGCGAAGAGTTGACTCATTGGAAAAGACTCTGTTGCTGGGAGGGCTTGGGGGCAGGAGGAGAAGGGGACGACAGAGGATGAGATGGCTGGATGGCATCACTGACTCAATGGACGTGAGTTTCAGTGAATTCCAGGAGTTGGTGATGGACAGGGAGGCCTGGCGTGCTGCAATTCATGGGGTCGCAAAGAGTCGGATACGACTGAGTGACTGATCTGATCTGATCTGAACAAAGTTTGAAATCAATAATAGAAAAAAAGTTGAGAACTTACAATATTTAGTGTAAATTAAATATATCCTCCTAAATAGCCAATGAATCAAAGAAAAAAAAATTGAAAATATCTTGAGATTAATGAAAATGAAAACAGAGGCAAAGCTTATTCTAAAACTACACAAAACTTATGAGATGGAGTGAAACAGGATTTAGAAAGAAATTAACATCTGTAAATGCGTATATCAAAACATTAAGTTCCTCAAGAAAAGAAGTTGAATTTCCACCTTAAAAAGATTGAAACAGAAAAGCAAATAAATTCCAAACCAAGCAGAAAGAAGGAAACAATAAAAATAGAACAGAAATTAATGAAATAGGAAATTAAAAAATAGAGAAAAAAAGTCTTTTTCTTTAATTTTAATTTTATATTGAAGTATATTTGATTAACAATGTTTTGTTAGTTTCAGATGTTCAACAAATTAATTCAGTTATATATATGCATGTATCTATTCATTTTCAAATTATTTTCCCATTTTGGTTATTACAAAGTATGAATCAAAGTTCCTTGAGTTAGGCATAGGTCTATATTGGTTATCTCTTTTAAATATAGCAGTGTATACATGTTAGTCCCTTAGACAAAGACAGATATCAATGATATCACTTATATGTGCTCTCTCAAAGAAATGATACAAATGAACTTATTTACAAAATAGAAACAGACTCACAAATTTAGAGAAATTTTTGTTTTAAAGGAAAGTGTCCCGTTGAAAGAATGAATGGTGGATAAACTTTAGCTAGACTAACTAAAAAAGGAAAAAGTGAAGAGATACCAACTATTATGATGAGAAATGAAAGAGGGAGATTATAACCAACCTTAAAGGGAAAAAAATGAATTATAGAGAAATAGTAGTTAACCTGGATATAGTAAGTAAATTCCTGGAGAGACACAAACTACCAAAATTGATTCAAGAAGACATGAAAAATCCAAGTAGCTATAACAAGTATTCTACTGGGCAGCAAACAAAAACTTCCAACAATGAAGAGGTCAGGACTGAATACATTCTCTGGAATTCTACAAATGTTTAAAAAAGAATTAATACCAATTGGTCTTAAAATATTCCAAAAAGAAAAAAAAAAGAAGAGCAGGGAACTTGTCATAATTTATTCTAGGAGGCTGATTTTGTCTTAATACCAAAACCAGAAAATACCTTATTTTTACTTATAATAGCATTGAGCATTGAATCTCTGGCCTACCTCATATAAGAATTAACTCAAAATTGATTGAAGACATAAATGTAGGGGGTAAAACAATAAAATTATTAGAAGGGAAAATAAGTATAAATATTTGTGAGTTTAAATTAGGCAATGATTTCTTAAATATGACATCAAAGCACAGGCAATCAAGAATAAAATATAAATTGGATATTTTCAAATTAAAAAAAAAGTGTGCTTCACAGGACACTTTCAAGAAAGTGAAAAGATGACACACAGAGAAAGAGAATATATTTGCAAATCATGTATCTGATAAGGGTCTAATATTCAGAATATAAAAAAATCTCATAACTCAGTGTTAAAGAGAAAACTAGATTACAAATAGACAAAGATTTGATTAGAAATTTTCCCAAAGATTTTATACAATGGCCATGAGCAGATGCTCAACATTGTTAGTCACTAGGTAAATTAAAATAAAAACCAAAATGAGGTATTTTATACCTGCTACAATAGCTATAATCAGAAATGGAAAATAGCAAGTGTTGAGGAGGATATGGACAAGTTGGTCCTGAGAAACTGATGGTAGGAATGTAAGTTATTGTAGCAACTTTGAAAAGCAGTTTGGCAATTCCTCAAAGGTTAACAACAAAATAACCATGTGACTTAGCAATTTCACACTCAAATATGAATCCAAGATAAATGAACATATATTTGCACAAAAAACTTGTATACAATGTTAGAGAAATATTATTCATAATAACCAAATATGGAAACTACCCAAAAAGGATAAATGGATAAATGATATATGCTATATCTATATAATGGAATATTACTCATTCATAAAAAGGAGTGAAGTATTGATATGCTACAACATGGGTGAACCTTGAAAATACACTGCTAAAATAAAGAAACCAGACATAAAGGCCACATATTGTATGTTGTCATTTATATTGAATGTCCAGAACAGGAAAATCCATAGAGACAGAAAGTAGTTTACTGGTGTCCAGGGGCCAGAGGAAGGCAGAAATGGAGAGTGACAGATAATAGGTATAAGGTTTCTTTTTGAGGGTAATGGAAAATACTCTGGGTAGTGGTGATGATTGCACAACTTTTGGACTGTACAATAGACCTCTGAATGGTTTAAAGGGTGAATTTTATGATAGGCTAATTAAATTTCAATTAAAATATCTACACACAATGTTTTAAAAGGCCAAAGCAAAAAAATCATGGGAACTTTTTCCCATTATTTCCAAAAAATAATTTTTAAAAGGTATAGCTATTAACCCAATGAATGAATTGCATGGTATATGAATTATATCTTCATAAAGCTGTTTTTTAAAAGTATAAATACATGAAAGTAAAGAAAACAGAAACAATGTGGATGGACAAGGTTTGTGAACAAATTTTTGAAGATTAGACAGCTGGCAAAAGAAGGCAACTAAGTTAACTGTAAAAAAAAAAAAGCTGAAATCTAAGGGCTTGCAGAAGGCAATGTAAAGAGAAGCAAACTAATCCATACTATAAATCTAGGGAATGATCAGGAATAGGGACATCTAGTTACCCTAGAAGGGATAAGGGAACTGTGGCACTGAAAATAAGATAATTGATTAGACTTCTGTATAAAGGACCAGCCAAAGTTTCAAATTCCTTTTTACACCCTAGCAGAGACCATCTTTAATCCTTTGGAGAAATTGAACTGAAAGTCTCCAGAGATAACACACGCAGAGAGTGTGCATGAAGGGCTGCACGAAAAACAGGGAGATACCCAGAAATTCTATGCAATATTGGTGACAGCATGTTCCCCAGCCCTTGATTAGCTCCCAGACTAAAGGGACACTTGCTAACTGTCTTCAGGCAAAAGATTAGAGAGCTTTCCCCTGGAATAACTTCTGGTAAAAGAAAGAATACTTACTGTTTGTTACTTATATTTAGGTATCCCACTGTGAGGGTTAATTTTATGTGTCAATTTTGCTGGGCCATAGCTAGTCAAACATTTTTCATTATTCAGATATGTCTGTGAGGATGTTTTAGATGAAACTAACATTTTATTTGGTGGACTAATTTAAAAGCAGATTTTCCACCATAATGTGGATAGGCCTTATACAATGAGTTAAAGGCTTGAATAGAACAAAAGACTGACCTTCCCATGGGCAAGAGGAAGCTGCCAGCAAAGGCGTTTAGACTTAACTACAGCACTGCTCTTCTCTGGGTCTCCAGCCTCCCAGGCCATCCTGCAGATTTCGGATTTGCTAGCCTTCATAATATCTTGAGCCAATTCCTTAAAATAAATCTATCTCTGTCTCTCTGTTTCTAATTATATATAATGTGTGTGTGTGTGTGTGTGTGTGTGTATGCACGTGTGTGTGCTTAGTTGCTCAGCTGTGTCCGACTCTTTGCGACCCCATGGACTATAGCCTGCCACATTCCTCTGTCCATGGGATTCTCCAGGCAAGAATACTAGAGTGAGTTGCCATGCTCTCCTCCAGGGGAGCTTCCCAAACCAGGGATCAAACCCAGTTCCCCCACATTGCAGGTGGATTCTTTACCATCTGAGCCACTGGGGAAGCCCTATATATATATAATATACTGATATATTAATATACTGATATGCTAGTATACTGATAATAATATGATAAAAAATGTATATGTGTTTTATATATATATATGTAATATCTTTACCAATGGCTCAATGGTAAAGAATCCACTTGCAGTTCAGGAGCCACAGGAGATGCAGGTTTGATCCCTGGGTTAGGAAGATCCCCTGGAGGAGGAAATGGCAATGCTATATATGCAATATATATATATATACACACACACATATGCTAATTCTCTCTAGAGTAATCTGACAATACTTCTCTGAAGAAAAGCCCAGATCATCATCCTATCTATTATGATGAGGATATGTTAGCCGTATGTTGCTTTGTTTCATTGTTTTTTTAAACTGAGTAGCTACATAATTGTTCATATTATCCTCTATACCTCTAGGTATACTAGAATTATTTTTTTAATTTTGAAAAATGGGTAAGTAGATGATGAAGAAATTGATATTTGATGGATTAATGTAAATGTATGGCAAAACCAATACAATATTGTAAAGTAATTAGCCTCTAATTAAAATAAATAAATTTATATTAAAAAGAAATTGATATTTGTATCAAACCAATCTGAAAAGTAATGAGATGGAAGGACAGAGTGGGATGAGATTGAAGTAGATTGAAAGGGAAAAATGAGCTAATGAAATAATATGAAGTTCAGTGAAAAGGCAGGTGAACATTTCAGACCAAGAAGAACACAATGTGGGAATCAACAGGAAATGGCTCCAAGGTCTCAAGTGTTGGAGTGAGACTTAGGAAGATGCAAACTAATTTCCCCTCAACAATGCCTTTGGTGACAGAAGAATCAGGGACCTGAGTTCTTCTCATGGCTCTGGCCTTCTGTAGGGAGGTTAGTGGGCTTACCTGATAGCTCAGCAGGTAAAGAATCCACCTGCAATGCAGGACACAGAAGAGAAAAAGAGAAGTGGGTTCAATCCTTGGGTCAGGAAGATCCCCTGGGGGAGGAAATGGCAACCCACTCCAGTATTCTTGCCTGAAAAATCCCATGGACAGAGGAGCCTGGTGGGCTACAGTCCAAAGGGTCACAAAGAATTAGACATGACTGAGAGACTAAGCACGCGTGCAGGGAGGTTAGCATGAGTCAGTGTCTGCCCCACGACAATTTCTTCATCTGTAAAAGACTAGAACTGCATACATTTCAGTCACATTTTCATCAAAAGCTTTGGTGAAAGCTTTTACTTCTATAGTGCATAGGATTACTCTTGTTTTCTAGTTGTAATATTTTATTCTTAAAAATAAAATAGAAAAAGTCTCCCCCTACCCAAGCTACGATGGCATTTTACCTTTCATGTATCTTGGATCAACATCTTTGGACCTTTTTTTTTTTTTTCTTTAATATTCTGGTCTCTCTTAATTTTCAAACATTTCCTTTAATTCTTAGTTTTATCACACTAAACACAATCCATTTTCCTATTCTTTTGCTAAATGTTATTTTCCAGTGAATTTCATTCATTAATAAGAGAATTTCCAGGAATGTCTGAGAAAAAAAAATGTAAGAAACAGAGTCAAAATATGATTATACTAATTATCACTGCTGAAATTTACTCAGATTCTCTAATCGGTAGCTAAAAAAGAACCATAAACACTTGTTATATTTACATAAGGTGTTTCCCATTTCAAAGGTAAAATAAGAATCAGGAAAATAAAAGTCCTAATAATTTATTTGATTCAAAAGTAAAGCAAAATCACTTAAACATCAAATAACTTAAATAACATTAGAAGAAATGTCTTTTACAACTGAAGTATTGTTCAGGACTAGACCATTTTACTTGGGAAAGCCAACTTAGGTAATGTAATAGAGAATCTTGACAGAATTTTCCCCAAAGTTTCATTTTAATAATTGCTGTACGTTAAATATTTACCAAGTCAACTGTATTGTTCCAGTAATGCTCTTTTACTAGAATATATATATATGTGTGTGTGTGTGTACATATAATTATGTATGTGTATGGGTGTGTATATGTGTGTAATATACAAAAGTATTTAAATATATGTATGCCAGCCTGCTAGAATGCTTCAGTCGTGTCCAACTCTTCGCAACCCTATGGACTGTAGCCTAGCAGGCTCCTCTATCCATGTGATTCTCCAGGAAAGAATACTGGAATGGGTTGCCATGCCCTGCTCCAGGGGATCCTCCTGACCCTGGGATTGAACCCATGGCTCCCTCAATGTAGGCAGATGCTTTACTGCTAAGCCACCAGGGAAGCCCCATATTTAATATTTAATTTAGCTGTGTTAAATGTCAGTATATTTATCTAGTAAGCTTTTTGTAGAGTTCTGCTTAGAGTTTTCACATCTCCAGTGTTAGGCACTTTGGAAATCAAGAGCAAAGAAGTGAAAAAAGAGGAAATATAAACTAATAGGATGAAAGGATGAATGAAGCCTTTGAATAGAGGCTAAACCCCAATGAAATAAATAAAAATAAGTAAAAGTAAAAAGTCCAAAATTCTGTATAAACATGTTATTTTTACATTCCTTTGTTTTGGTAATCATGAGAAAAAGATATGAGTTTAATATATCAAATCCTTCAGATTGTATCATCGCAGTGCAATGCCTTCCAACTTAACTCCATGTCTCTTTAAACATCTGTCCATTAGCAACAGTAAGCACCTCACTGAAAAAACTGAACTATTAGGTAAATGAATTAAAGAGAAACATAACTGTAAGTTGGATGTAAAATGAGAAAAGTAATAAATTGTTAAACAAATAAAAATAAAAATACTCTCCACTGCTGAATATCACATCAACTCAGCCTTCAGGAATACTGACCATCAAACAACTCTTGGAAAAACAGACAGTGTGTTCATTCAGGACACTCAGAGAACTTATAGAGTTGGGAGCCAGTTAGGTGGCCTAATACCAATCTTAGTTATATTCTAGCATGTCTGATCTTTTAGATGAAACAAAAGACCAGGAATCTCAGGGCAGTGACAATCCTTAGGAGGATTTTAACAAAGGTTATTTGTTTCAGAACAGAACCTACCCATAGCCTGGTAATACAAGGGAGAGAATCAGCCAAGTTAACTACAGCTGCTCTTGTCCAGTACAGCAGCCGCTAGCTATAGGTGAATTTGAATGTTTTAAAAATAAATAAAATAAAGATGCAGTTCCTCAGTAGCTCTTGCCACATGTAAGTACTCAGTGGCTGATGTACTATACAACACAGATATGGGACATTCACACAATCTCCATGAATAAACAGCATTGGCATCACTCAGAAGTTTTCAGAAATGCAGGAACCTGGGTCCTAGTACATCTTCATGTGATCTGTGTGCACAGTCAAAATTCCAAGGAGCTCATTCCAGGGGTCTAGTCATTAAAACATAAATGGAATACAAGTCAGAAAGCTGAGACAGAATAGCTCAGTAGATGACTGTTCAAGAACTATCTCGATTCATCCAAATAGCCTTGGTTGTGTAATCTCTTTTTGTGGAGATAAGATGACTAAAATTATATTCTAGTTAAGATTGGGTAGATAACAAATATACTGGCAAATGAATATCAATAACAAATTCCAATAGTACTTACTATGTGTCTGACACTTTGCTGGGTATATTAGGTATTTTCTAAATTATTCCACATAAGTGATCTTTAAATGTTTTGAGTGATGATATAATTTAGCCTCAACAAGTATAAAAATCATGCTCAGGGTCACACAGCTAATAAATAAAAGCCAAATTTGAAGAAAATGAGAATAAAGGATTTTTTCCGTTAATCAACAGAAAATTAAGAAATATGTGCTGTTTTTTTATTTCAAGACTTAGAACTTTTAACCATAATTACTACTGTGGCAGCAATTATCAATAAATAAATCTTATCTGAGATTCAACTAAGAGAATATGACTAAGAAAGATTTTTGCCCAGACTCAGCAGTGGTGAAAAGAAATATTTATAATTTCCTTAAAAGCTTTTAGTCTTTTGGAGAGGCTGTAATCTACATTAGCAGAGGTTGTACCCTTGACGTGACATTAAGTTTTATCCTCTATGCATTTGGAAACCTGAACTTTAGTTTCTTTCTGCCTCACTTAGTTGAAGGACAATTTTCTGCATGCAATATTAACTGTTAACTCCTACTGTTGCTTCCCCAGAATCAGACAGCTCTATGATCTCTCGTTAGCTATGAGAACAAGCTGCAAATTTCTTAGTAAAGCAGGAAAAATTGAATGTTCTACTGATACGCATAGAATTCCATAGTGCATCGAAGCTATCATATCAAGGCAACAGTTAAGAAAACATGATTTGAACAGTTTTTATACTGACCAGCACAAGCAGCTGCTTGTTCACTAGATTTATTGCCACAGGCTGCCCATACACAAGTTAAAGTATATGAATTCTTTAAATCATATCCAAAATTGCAAAAGCAGCAGAAAACACTGGTATTTAACAAGTGAATTTTTCATTTTAAGCAGACAATGCAAGCAATTCTTTCCTTAGTGTAGATTTTAAAGAAAAATAGTAGCCTATAGAGTGAAAAGAAAATTCAATGAAGATTAGCCAAAAGAAATTATTCTCCAATAAAATTAATAAAAATGAAAGAAAAAATGTTAGTCAAAGGAATTCTCATTAAGTATATAGACTAGTTCCATGTATAGTCCTTTGATATCAACTATTTATTACTTATTTACCAGTTTGCCCTATCTTAAAAATTTTAACACATTTCCTACATTCTAAGTTGGCTTATGTATTTAAACAGGCTGCAAATATCTATTTAATATTTAAATACAAATGGATGATTTGTATCAAAAAATGATTTGATAAAAGAGCACATATACTTTCACATTTTGTTCAGTTCAGTCACTCAGTCGTGTCTGACTCTTTGTGGCCCCAGGGAGTGCAGTACACCAGGCTTCCTTGTCCATCACCAACTCCCAGAGCTTGCTCAAACTCACATCTGTCGAGTCAGTTATGCCATCCAATCATCTCATCCTCTGTCATGCCCTTCTCCTCCTGCCTTCAATCTTTCCCAGCTTCAGGGTCCTTTCCAAGGAGTCAGTTATTTGCATCAGCTGGCCAAACTATTGGAGTTTCAGCCTCAGCATCAGTCCTTCCAATGAATGTTCAGGACTGATTTCCTTTAGGATTGACTGGTTTGGTTTCCTTGCAGTCCCAGGGACTCTCAAGAGTCTTCTCCAACACCACAGTTCAAAAGCATCAATTCTTCAACACTCAGCTTTCTTTACAGTCCAACTCTCACATCCATACATTACTACTAGAAAAATCATAGCTTTGACTAGATGGACCTTTGTCGGCAAAGTAATGTCTCTGCTTTTTAATGTCCTGTCTAGGTTGGTCACAACTTTTCTTCCAAGGAGCAAGCATCTTTAAATTTCATGGCTGCAGTCACCATCTACAGTGATTTTGGAACCCAAGAAAAAAAAGTGTCACTGTTTCCATTGTTTCCCCATCTATTTGCCATGAAGTGATGGGACCAAATGCCATGATCTTAGTCTTTTGAATGTTGAGTTTTAAGCCAAAATTTTCACTCTCTTTCAGTTCATCAAGAGGCTCTTTAGTCCTTCTTTGCTTTCTGCCATAAGGGTGGTGTCATCTGTGTATCTGAAGTTACTGATATTTCTCCTGGCAATCTTGATTCCAGCTTCAGTTCAGTTCAGGTGCTCAGTCGTGTCTTACTCTTTGCAACCCCATGGACTTTAGCACACCAGGCTTCCCTGTCCTTCACCAATTCCTGGAGCTTTCTCAAACTCATGTCCATTGAGTCAGGGATGCCATCCAACCATCTCATCCTCTGTCATCCCCTTCTCCTCCTGCCTTCAATCTTTCCCAGCATCAGGGTATTTTCCAAGGAGTCAGTTCTTCACATCAGATGGCCAATGTGTTGGATTTTCAGCTTCAGCTTCAGTCCTTCCAATGAACATTCAGAACTGATTTCCTTTAGGATTGACTGGTTTTATTTCTTTGCAGTCCAAGGGACTCTCAAGAGTCTTCTCCAACACCACAGTTCAAAAGCCTCAATTCTTCGTCACTCAGCTTTCTTTCTTTATAGTTCAACTCTCACATCCATACATGACTACTGGGAAAAGGAAAAACCATAGCTTTGACTAGACCGACCTTTGTTGGCAAAGTAATACCTCTGCTTTTTAATATGCTGTCTAGGTTGATTAAAGCTTTTCTTCCAAGGAACAAGCATCTTTGAATTTCATGGCTGCAGTCACCATCTGCAGAGATTTTGGAACCCAAGAAAAAAAAGTGTCACTATTTCCATTGTTTCCCCATCTATTTGCCATGAAGTGATGGGACCAGATACCATGATCTTAGTCTTTTGCATCTTGAGTTTTAAGCCAAAATTTTCACTCTCTTCATTCACTTTTTATCAAAAGGCTCTTTAGTTCTTCTTCACTTTTTGCTATAAGAGTGGTGTCATCTTCACATCTGAGGTTATTGATATTTCTCCTGGCAGTCTTGATTTCAGCTTGTTCTTCATCCAGCCCTGCATTTTGTATGATGTACTCTGCATATAAGTTAAAAAAGCAGGGTGACAAATACAGCCTTGATGTTCTCCTTTCTCGATTTGGATTCCAGCTTGGAGGAAACCAAATTTCAGAAACTATCATTTGTCCATTTAAGGTGGTCAGATTTGTTGATGAGCTTGGAGGAGTGACTGGGAGAATCAAGTATCCTTAGGCTAAAGAAAAGAAGTTTAATTACTGAATTTTCATGTGTAGAAATTTTGTGTATCAGCATAATGCAGATCTAGTGTCAGAAAATGATTAAACAATGCTGGAAACACAGTATAAAGCAATAAATTCTAACAACATCCTTTTGGAAAAAAATATAAAAATAATAAGAAATAAGGATTTTGGGTTGTAGGTAACCAGCTAACCTCTTGGGGGAGGTCACTTCATTCCATCCTCAAGAAGTTCTATAGGTGAATCAAGGGGAAATGGAAGTTCTGAAAGATTCCCAATCAGCAAGCTACATGGGTGGGATTTTAGGAGCCATATTAATGGAGTTCTAAGTGTTCTTACTTTTACAGTTGTTTTTTTTTTTTTTTCCCTCTCCTGTTGCAGTTGTGATAAGGTAGCCTGAAGATTACTTCTGCCTGTAGGTGTTCTTACATTTGGAAGATCAACCAATGTTCACAATACAGAAGCCCAATGTACTGGAAATTAGTTTAGGCAAGCTTAACTCTCAACCAAAAAGAAAAGATGTCCATAGCTTTTGTGTCCTTCAGGGGAACTGGCATGGAGTACTTTTCCCTAGCTAATAACTCTTTGGGGCCTAAAGATGAAGGCAAAGAATAGCCATCCAAGTTTTTTTTTTTTATTGTTTAGCAATATGAAATATTGACAGTATCTTGTCAATATTCAAAAAGTAATAAATAAATGAAAGTTTATTCTTTTATATTAGTTCCTTCTAAAATATGTGTTAGCTTCTTATGAAGGTACAGTGTCAATATTCAATAAATATCATAAATAAATTTTATAACTTAACTTAGGCAACACATTTAGCAGCTCAGAACAAAGTATTATGAATATTACTCCTTATTACATTGTTTAACATACAAATGGAAGATATAAATATATCATTGTAATATTGTATGTTCTTCCCCTTTATAAATGACATTACCATTTCAATGCATTTGTGTAAATTTACATGCTTCTGTTTTAAAAATAATCAGTTGAAGTTATCAGTTATTCATTATATTCACTCAAGAGTTGGTTAATTCATTTAGTAAATCATCCTATGATTCATTAAGCCAAAGTTTTGACAAAGAATTAAATAAAAAGTAACCATGTTGATTTTTCTTTAAAACATTGTAACCATTTTCTCAGTTGCCTTTCATCTGTATGTCTGTCAAATTGATTTAGACATACTTGAGTTGGTGATACTTGGATAGGCAAATAAGTTCCTTGTTTTAGCAGCAGACCATCCACTGGAACACATCTAAATTCTCATTAGATAATTTGACAGTGAAAAAACAAAAGATAATAATAGAGTGACAGGTGTAAGAAAATAGAAGACATTTACAGGAATGTAGAACAATAATAGGACTTATTACTCAGTGCTTACTATGCACCAGACATGCAATACATTTCACAGGAGATGATTTATGTAACTCTCATAACAACTAAAAGAAGAAACTACTATTAGCATCACCATTTTCAGATGAGACCAAAGTCAGATCAGTAGTATACGGCAGTCCTGGATTCCAACCCAAATCGCCCATCACCAAAATTCATACTCTCAAAAGAAACGTACTGCTCTCATGCAATCATTAATACAGTTAATGATATCATTGACAAATATGGACATTTTTCAAGATAAGTAAATAAACTGGGCAAAATCTTGGTAATATAACCTTAATACTGTGGAAAATATTACAAGATATACACTGAAATATTAACAAAATTTAGAGATTCATGTTTTTCGAAAAAGCTACTTGGGTTTCCACTGCCAATTAGGATGTAGGAGTACATGAAATAATTTAACTCCTATAGTAGAAGCAAGACAAAATAGACATCATGCTAAGATGTATAATTTTTATGATGTTACTGAAGAACAGTGGACATTAAGATGTCTTAATGAACTAAATTCCAGAGAGAGAGATGAGCCCTTTATAGGTTATCAAAGTGCCACTTCTACCCCTGGGGTCAAGCGCCCAGTGTGGGAATAGTTAAATGGGGAAGTGGGCCTGTCATTGAGAGATAGCCTAGTAGAGAAAATGTCAAATCAACCAGTTACTAATGGAAGACAGAAGATCGGTAATAAAAAATTTCAGTATCTCAGCCTGGCAAGCCTCTCACTTCCTTTCACAGAATACCACTGGGTGTCCAACCCTTTGCAACCCCATGGACTGCAGCACGCCAGGCTTCCCTGTCCATCACCAAATCCCGGAGCCTACTCAAACTCATGTCCACCAAACTGAACTGAGCTGAACTGTCTATTTCTGGACTCTCTATTCTGTTCCACTAATTTAATTGTCTCTTCTTGTGTCAAGCCAGAATGTTTAATGACCATAGCTATGTTTAATTCATACTAAAGTAATTCCTTCTTTGAATATGATATTTCAAAATTATTTTTGACAATTCTCACACATTTATTTCTTTATGTGAACTTTCTAAAAGTGATAAATTATACGTTTTTTCTCTTAACCAATCCTTCTCATGTGTGGGATCACAAACAAATCACAGGATTAAGTGGACTGTATGTAAAGTGCTTAGACCAGTAGCTGGCTGTTAATAAGCATTCAATAAATGTTAATTTTGTCAAAAAAAAAAAAAAAAAAAAGAATACCACTGGGTGAAGGCAGTGGAGGTGAGGGTAAAAAGCAGAAAGTCTTCCAGCAGACATGCACAGCTCCACAGTGCTTAATATTCCAAAGGGTCAGCTAGAGAAGACTCCAAAAATGAGCCCAAACTACCAAAAATTGCAGTCTGAATCACTTCCAGCTCAAGTCTGACAAAATCAAAGGATTAGCTAAAGAGTAAAAAGAAGGCATTAATCCAATTTCAAGCCACAGCTGAATGCAATTAATTTATAGTAACCAGGTCATACAAACTCAACCGAATTCTTCACGGAATCTGAAAAATCATTCCTTTGTACCATTTGCTGCCTGATAGAGGAATACAACTTGAGCTCTCTAGGAAACATAATAACACAAGATGAAAACAAATTCTTTCATAGTTTTATCTCTATTTAATGAAAATGCCCAGAATTAAAATTTTTATAAAAGCAAAAAAGCAGGGAAAGTTACCATAATTAAGAGAAAAGAACGTCAACAGAGGAAGAGCAACAGATGACCTAGATATTATAATGAGTCAGAAAAGTTTAAAACGACTATGATAACTATGTTAAGAATAGGGGCTTCCCCGGTGGCTCAGTGGTAAAGAATCCACTTGCCAATGTGGGAGACACAGGTTTGAACTCTGATCCCACCTGCCACAGACCAACTAAGTCCACGTGCCGCAACTGTTGAGCCTGTGCTCTGGAGCCTAGGAGCCACAACTACTGAGCCATGTGCCACAGCTACTGAAACTTCTGTGCCCTTAGCCCATACTCCACAACAAGGGGAGCCGCTACAATAAGAAGCCCACCCACCACAACTATAGGGCAGCCCCAGCTCACTACAACTACAGAAAAGCCCACACAGCAACAAAGACCCAGCACAGCTAAAAAAATAAACAAAATACTTTTAAAGGTATTGCAAAAAATGAAAATAAAAACAAAAAACAGTTTGGGAAAAGAAATGGAAAATTATGGTAGAAAAGAATATATATGGTATATGAAAGAAAAATTCTAAAACATAAATGTATGACAGCTCAAATGTAAAATTTATTTAAAATAAGAAATTTAAAGCAGTATAAACCTATTCCCACATATTATCTTTTATGATAATTTTGGACACAATTCATACATAGCAGAAGAAACAATTAGTTACCCTTATACAGGTTAGTAGAAATTATCCAAATTGAGGCACAGAGACAAAAATAGATTAAAAAAAAAATGAAGAGATAACTAGTGACCTATAGAAAAACATCCAATTTCTAATCTACTTATAGTTGGAGTCAAAAAAGAAGAGAAAGAATATGATAGAGAAAAGTATTTTATGAAAAAATAGTTTGAAAGGTTCATATTTTTTGTAAAAATTCAATATACATTTCCAAGAAACAAAGCAAGCCTATGCTCAATAAATACAAAAATAACCACCTTTAGATCCATAAAAGCCAAGTTACTGAAAACCTAAGGTAATTTTAAAATATTGAATGCAGACTGAGAGAAAAGATATATTGCATTGAAGGAAATACAGTATAAGAATTGAAGTAGACTTATCAGGCATAACAGAAGGTAGTAGACCACAAAAAGAGTTGTCTAGTGTGCAAAGGGAAAAAAGACAGGCTTCCTTTCAATAGTCAACAAAAATGCTCTTTAAAAATGAAGGCAAAAATAAAGAAATATTTAGATAATCAAGAGCTGAGTGAATTCATTGGTTCAAAATCACTTTAAAAACCTTAAAGGAAAGTCCTCAAGTGAACATAGAATCCAAAAGTATCGTTTAAAAACTGCTGGAAAGGCCAGGAAACATGAGGTCAGTTTACAAAATTTAACTACATTTCTATATAATGTGGATGAATAATTGAAAAATGATATTTTTCAAACTGTAATTTAGTATCGAAAACATAAGACCCTTAGAAATACATTTACTAAATAAAATATAATTATTTATATTTATAAATATATAAAGCATTTATATATGGTATATTAATATTATAATAAATATAGTAAGTATATAAAATGTTTTTATTTTATAAAATTTTATAAAATTATAGTTAATTTTATAAAATATTGTAATAAACATAGTAAATATAAAATATTTAGTAATTATTATGAATATTTAATAAATCATGGAAAAGAAAGAGAGTTCCAGAAAAACATCTATTTCTGCTTTATTAACTATGCCAAAGCCTTTGACTGTGTGGATCACAAGAAAATGTGGAAAATTCTGAAAGAGATGGGAATACCAGACCACCTGATCTGCCTCTTGAGAAACCTATATGCAGGTCAGGAAGCAACAGTTAGAACTGGACATGGAACAACAGACTGGTTCCAAATAGGAAAAGGAGTACGTCAAGGCTGTATATTGTCACCCTGCTTATTTAACTTCTATGTAGAGTACATCATGAGAAATGCTGGACTGGAAGAAACACAAGCTGGAATCAAGACTTCCAGGAGAAATCTCAATAACCTCAGATATGCAGATGACACCACCCTTATGGCAGAAAATGAAGAGGAACTAAAAAGCCTCTTGATGAAAGTGAAAGAGGAGAGTGAAAAAGTTGGCTTAAAGCTCCACATTCAGAAAATGAAGATCATGACATCTGCTCCCTTCCTTCATGGGAAATAGATGGGGAAACAGTGGAAACAGTGTCAGACTTTATTTTTCTGGGCTCCAAAATCACTACAGATGGTGACTGTAGCCATGAAATTAAAAGATGCTTACTCCTTGGAAGGAAAGTTATGACCAACCTAGACAGCATATTGAAAAGCAGAGACATTACTTTGCCAACAATGGTTCGTCTAGTCAAGGCTATGGTTTTTCCAGTGGTCATGTATGGATGTGAGAGTTGGATTGTGAAGAAGGCTGAGTGCCGAAGAATTGATGCTTTTGAACTGTGGTGTTGGAGAAGACTCTTGAGAGTCCCTTGGACTGCAAGGAGATCCAACCAGTCTATTCTGAAGGAGATCAGTCCTGGGATTTCTTTGGAAGGAATGATGCTAAAGCTGAAACTCCAGTACTTTGGCCACCTCATGCGAAGAGTTGACTCATTGGAAAAGACTCTGATGCTGGGAGGGATTGGGGGCAGGAGGAGAAGGGGACGACAGAGGATGAGAGGGCTGGATGGCATTACCGACTCGATGGATGTGAGTCTGAGTGAACTCCGGGAGTTGGAGATGGACAGGGAGGCCTGGCATGCTGCGATTCATGGGGTCTCAAAGAGTCGGACAAGACTGAGTGACTGAACTGAACTGAATCAAATGTTTAGTAAATAAGAACTCTACAATGAAATATAAACCATATTGAGTTATATTAAAGATGACTTGGACTTCCCAGGTGACTCAAGGTAAAGAATCCACTTGCCAGTGCAGGAGACACAGGAGATATAGGTTCCATCCCTGGGTAGCGAAGATCCCTGGAGAAGGCAACCAATTCCAGTATTCTTGCCTGGAAAATCCCATGGACTGAGGAGCCTGGCAGGCTACAGTCCATGGGGTTGCAAAGAGTCGGACACGACTTAGCGACAGCACACACTCAAAGATGACTTAAATATAAGAAACACACCACATTCATAAAGTGGAATTAATATTGGTAAGATTTCAACTCTCAAGTTAAACTAGTGATTCAATGTTATCTGGATGAAAATATCAGCATCTTTTTGGTAAAAATTGACAAGAAGTTTCTAAAGTATACGGAATTGAAAAGGATCTAGCATAGCCAAAGCAATCTAGAAAAGAGGGGAAAAAAAAAGCAATTTGTGAGGGCTTTCACTTGGTTTCAAGGTAATATACTATATCATAAGATATACTTACTTCCTAATTGTAAAACTTACAATAAAGCTACATTAATTTTAGTAACATAGTATCAAGAGAACGATAGGCAAATAGATCAATGGAATAAAATAGTCAGGAGAAAATGCAATTCAGTGGAGAAACAGTCTTTACGATAAATGGTGCTGAAACAAGTCTTTACAATAAATGACACTGAAGCAAGTGGAACAATGCACCTTGACCCTCCTTCACCCTATTCAAAACTTTAATTCCAAATGTCTCATAGACCTTAACAATAAAAGTTAAACTATAAAGCTATTAAAAGCTTACAACAGAAAATATTTTCTTAACCCTGGAGTAGACAAATATTTCTTAGACTTGTCATAAAATGTTCTACCTATTAGAGAAAGAAACAATAAATTGAACTATTGTTCATCAAAAGACACCATTCTAGAAAATGAAAGGAAAAGCCAGAGACTGGGAGAAAATATAATATAATAGGTCTAACAGGGGCTTATATTTAAATTAGACAAAGAAATCCTATAACTCAATAATATAGAGTAAACAATCCAAATACAACTGGCAGAACAGAAACAGACGCTTCCTAAAAGAAGATACTTGAATGACTCAGTTCAGTTCAGTCACTCAGTTGTGTCCGACTCAGTTGTGCCAGGCCTCCCTGTCCATCACCAACTCCTGGAGTTCACTCAGACTCACGTCCATCAAGTCAGTGATGCCATCCAGCCATCTCATCCTCTGTCGGCCCTTCTCTTCCTGTCCCCAATCCATCCCAGCATCAGAGTCTTTTCCAGTGAGTCAACTCTTCGCATGAGGTGGCCAAAGTATTGGAGTTTCAGCTTTAGCATCATTCCTTCCAAAGAAAACCCAGGGCTGATCTCCTTCAGAATGGACTGGTTGGATCTCCTTGCAGTCCAAGGGACTCTCAAGAGTCTTCTCCAACACCACAGTTCAAAAGCATCAATTCTTTGGCGCTCAGCCTTTTTCACAATCCAACTCTCGCATCCATACATGACCACTGGGAAAACCATAGCTTTGACTAGACGGACCTTTGTTGGCAAAGTAAGTACTTAAAGATGCTCAATATCATTAATCATTAGGGAAACACAGACATACAATGACTTGCTGCTTCATATCAACTAAAATGATAATAATAAAAAGCCTGACAATGCCCACTGTTATTAAGGAGATGGAGCTACAGGAGCTCTCAGTGTGTTTCTGATGGAGTGTAAAATAGTGCAGCCACTTCAGAAAACTGATAGGCAATTTTATTTAAAGTTTTATATTTATTATGTCCTAGAAGTTCCTCTTCTCATGCGATAAATACAAGCAAGATAAAAGCATGTAATGACAAATAATACAAATACAAAAATGTTCACAGCAGAAAATATTAGACAAGAGAATAATAGTTAATCAACTAAGTAGGATATTCTATTTAACAATAAAAAGAACAAACTATTTATATACATAGAGAATGTTAGTCACTCAGTCCCCATGGACTGCAGCCCACCACGCTCCTCTGTCCATGAAATTCTCCAGACAAGAATACTGGAGTGGGTAAACATTCACTTCTCCAGGAGATCTTCCTGACCTAGGGATTGAACCCAGGTCTCCCACATTGCAGGCACTTTCTTTACAGTCTGAGCCATCAGGGAAGCCCACATAGAGCATGAATGGATCTTAAATGCATTATGTTGACTAAAAGAGTGCAGAAATAAAACATATGTTCCATGATTCCATTTACATCAAATTCTATAAAGAGCAAAATTTAACTATGCTGACAAAAATTAAAGTAGTTTTTGTTTCAGGAGAGGTTTGAGCATTGACTGAAAATAGGCATGAAGTTGATAGTACTATTCTGTTTCTTGACAAAGAATTTTAGTTACATGTGTGTATACATTTGCCAGAATTCATCAGACCATATCCTTAAGATCAGTTACTTGGATAAAGGAAAAAACGATACACATGTAGGTCACCAAAAGCAAGAGTGCTTCCTTACAAAAAGTTGAGAACTAATCAAATCTTATTCTTTATCATGTGCATCCTCAGTCCACTTGTTTAAAACTAATTTAGAAAAAAAAAAAAGTAGGTTAACAAATTATAAGAAGCCAGTACTTGTAAAGTAGAAGCAGAAAAATTTTCTCGTATTTTGCCTCACTGCAAAATCATCCCACCTATACATTTAAGATCACTAGGCTTACCCTGAAGGTCCAGGATCCATTAGAGCTCTTGATTAGTATAAATTTGATTTTTTTTAGGAACTCAGGGTTAACATTGTTCAATCTCTGATCCCAGTTTGGGGTGGTTTTGGTATTCTACCTATTTGTCTTTGAATATGACTCGTGGCCTATCTTATACACTCAGTTTTTAAGCATTTACCCAATTTCTGACTATATTGATCTTCCCTACTTGGTGCTCAAGTTTTATCAGGACTGAAATTCTCTCCACAGCTTATACAACAACTGTTTATTTGGAGTTTACCATGTAGATACTATATGATAAGCATAGGGTATACTACAAGATTGCCTGGAAAAAAGCAATACCACCATTTTCTACTTTTGGAGAGATTTAGAATTGTGCTTTTGAATGGAGTGGATATCAATTTGAATAACTCATTAAACATTTTATTAATAGAACACAAAAAATGTAGTGCTTCCTAATGGGAAAAACTGTAAAATCAAAGTTAAAATTTATTTAAGTATTTATACTTAAATACATGAACCATTGTTACCTGTAGTTGTCAATTTGGTATTCACAAGACTTTATTTTATCAAGAATTTGTAGTTTAAATTTTTATGCTACAAAACTTACCAGGTTTATACTATGATTAAAGACAGTCTATTGCCAGTTGTATACTAAAGGTTTTCATTTAGACATATTTTTGAATTAATAAACATAGATTTTTTTTAAAGTTCATAGAAACTTTTAATATGGAATACAGATTTTTTTCAATATGTCTTCTATGATGTGTGAATTGGGGTAGACTATGCTGGAGTAACAAATAGGCCCCAAAATAGAATGAGTCAACAAATTCAGTTCAGTTCAGTCACTCAGTCGTGTCCGACTCTTTGCCACTCCATGAATCACAGGACTCTAGGCCTCCCTGTCCATCACCAACTCCCGGAGTTCACTCAGACTCATGTCCATCAAGTCAGTGATGCCATCCAGCCCTCTCATCCTCTGTTGTCCCCTTCTCCTCCTGCCCCCAATCCCTCCCAGCATCAGAGTCTTTTCCAATGAGTCAACTCTTCACATGAGGGGGCCAAAGTACTGGAGTTTCAGCTTTAGGATCATTCCTTCCAAAGAAATCCCAGGACTGATCTCCTTCAAAATGGACTGGTTGGATCTCCTTGCAGTCCAAGGGACTCTCAAGAGCCTTCTCCAACATCACAATTCAAAAGCATCAATTTTTTGGTGCTCAGCTTTCTTCGGAGTCCAACTCTCACATCCATACATGACCACTGGGAAAACCATAGCCTTGACTAGACCGACCATTGTTGGCAAAGTAATGTCTCTGCTTTTCAATATGCTATCTAGGTTGGTCATGACTTTTCTTCCAAGCAGTAAGCGTCTTTTAATTTCATGGCTGCAGTCACCATCTGCAGTGATTTTGGAGTCCAAAAAAATAAAGTTTGACACTGTTTCCACGTTTCCCATCTATTTCCCATGAAGGGAGGGCCAGATGACATGATCTTCATTTTCTTAAACTCTGAAAAAGTTTAAGCCAACTTTTTCACTCTCCTCCTTCACTTTCATCAAGAGGCTTTCTAGTTCCTCTTCACTTTCTGCCATAAGGGTGGTGTCATCTGCATATCTGAGGTTATTGAGATTTCTCCCAGCAATCTTGATTCCAGCTTGTGCTTCTTCCAGTCCAGAGTTTCTCATGATGTACTCTACGTATAAGTTAAATAAGCAGTGTAACAACATACAGCCTTGACGTACTCCTTTTCCTATTTGGAACCAGTCTGTTGTTCCATGTCCAGTTCTAACTGTTGCTTCCTGACCTGCATATAGGTTTCTCAAGAGGCAGGTCAGGTGGTCTGGTATTCCCATCTCTTTCAGAATTTTCCACACTTTCTTGTGATCCACACAGTCAAAGTCTTTGGCATAGTCAATAAAGCAGAAATAGATCTTTTTCTGGAACTCTCTTGCTTTTTCAATGACCCAGCAGATGTTGGCACTTTGATCTCTGGTTCCTCTGCCTTTTCTAAAACCAGTTGAACATCTGGAAGTTCAGGGCTCACGTATTGCTGAGTCCTGGCTTGGAGAATTTTGAGCATTACTTTACTAGCGTGTGAGATGAGTGCAATTCTGCGGTAGTTTGAGCATTCTCTGGCATTTCCTTTCTTTGGGATTGGAATGAAAACTGACCTTTTCCAGTCCTGTGGCCTCTGCTGAGTTTTCCAAATTTGCTGGCATATTGAGTTCAGCACTTTCACAGCATCATCTTTTAGGATTTGGAATAGCTCAACTGGAATTCCATCACCTCCACTAGCTTTGTTCGTAGTGATGCTTTCTAAGTCCCATTTGACTTCACATTCCAGGATGTCTGGCTCAAGGTCAGTGATCACACCATTGTGATTATCTTGGTCTTGAAGATCTTTTTTGTACAGTTCTTCTGTGTGTTCTTGCCACCTCTTCTTAATATCTTCTGCTTCTGTTAGGTCCATACCATTTCTGTCCTTTATCGAGCCCATCTTTGCATGAAGTGTTCCCTTGGTATCTCTAATTTTCTTGAAGAGATCTCTAGTCTTTCCCATTTTCTTGTTTTCCTCTATTTCTTTACATTGATTGCTGAGGAAGGCTTTCTTATCTCTTCTTGCTATTCTTTGGAACTCCGCATTCAGATGTTTATGTCTTTCCTTTTCTCATTTGCTTTTCGCTTCTCTTCTTTTCACAGCTATTTGTAAGGCCTCCTCAGACAGCCATTTTGCTTTTTTGCATTTCTTTTCCATGAGGATGGTCTTGATCCCTGTCTCCTGTACAATGTCATGAACCTCAGTCCATAGTTCATCAGGCACTCTATCTATCAGATCTAGGCCCTTAAATCTATTTCTCACTTCCACTGTATAATCATAAGGGATTTGATTTAGATTATACCTGAATAGTCTAGTGGTCAACAAATTAGAACTGTTTACCTCTCACACATGTAACAGTCTATGGTGCGTGGGTTCATGTTAGTAGAAAGTGGGGCTGGGAGGAGTCAAAGTTCTACTTTATTGGAGCAGAGTAGGAACACAGTCCATGGGGTCGCTAAGACTTGGACACGGCTGAGCTGCTTCACTTTCACTTTTCACTTTCATGGACTGGAGAAGGAAATGGCAAACCACTCCACTGTTGTTGCCTGGAGAATCCCAGGGATGGAGGAGCCTGGTGGGCTATCATCTATGGCGTTGCACAAAGTTGGACACGACTGAAGTGTCTTAGCAGCAGCAGCAGCAGCAGGAACAATGGGTTAATCACGTCCATTGGTATTCTTTATGGCATGCATTACTCTGACCCATTTTCCATTGAGTAGAGTTTGGTCATATGGCTGTGCATAGGTGGAGACTTTGGAGACTAGATAAAAGAATAGAAGATGAAGTATGGTGAACAAATTATCAGTTTCTTGGTCAAGGAATGCCTTAGAGATAATGAAGATTCCCTTACTGTTTGTTACCACCCTTTTAAAATCATGCCTTTGCTTATTATCTATTATGTCTTAGACATTATTCCAATAGAATTTTACTTTAAGTAAATGACTACAATGAATACTCATTTTACAACACAGATATTTTGTCCAACTCTTTTTATAACAAAAGTACCTCTTGGGTTTTGTTTTCCTTACTGAAACGTGGGAAAATTAATTTCTTCAAAATAGTTATTTTACATTATCACTAAGTGAAAATAACTTAAATATCCTCATGCTACCTTAACTGAATCCATCAACTTAAACTCAAATCAGTGTAAAATATGACTGCATTTTATATTTGTATTTTCTCCTTAGAGTCTAGCGTGGGACCTTATGCCCATAGTAAGTGTTACTGCATGTTTGTTAAACAAGTTAGAGTTGCTGTGCCTGAAGAAAAGCAAGGTGCATGATGTATTCAAGAATTTTATGCAGTAAAACTGCCTTGAAAGATTTGTTGGCTGTTTTCAAAGATGATCAAATATTACTTTTCCTACACAGTCCCTTTATTGCTTGTTGTCTCTAATGTGAAAGTCAGTATACTTGGTCCTATGAGAATTACAGATATTTTCAAGACACTGGTCCTTGATTTCAAAATGCTCACGTAGAAACAAGAAAGAAAATGATGATTCTGACAGTGAATGAGTATTAGATAAGACTAATTAGAGACTGAACAATTGAAAAGAATATTTTTGAAGAAGACTATACCTGCCAATGCAGCAGATGCAAGAGAGCCAGGTTCAGTCCCCAGGTTGGGGAGATCCCCTGTAGAAGGAAATTGTTACCTACTCCAGTATTCTTGCCTGGAAAAATCTCATGGACAGAGGAGCTTGGTGGGCTGTAGCACATGGGGTTACAAAGAGTCAGACATGACTGAACGCTTGTCCACAGCAATAAACCACCTAGCTTTGGATTTTTAGTCATTTGTTTCTCTGGAGGTCCCAAAACAAAACCAGTCAACTTTTGAATATCTCCTTTAGATCCTTAACTTTAAATATCATAATGTGCTATTTCAATCATACTTTTAAAATTTATTTCCCCAACTGTTCTCATGGTTGTAGTATTATAAAGGTTAAATTTACAAACCCATAAACTTACAAACCCACTAACCTCAATTATTCTATTAACTTTAAACATATAAGGGCAAGTATGTTTAACAAAGTTATCACAAGAGACTACTAATAGAGCAGTACTTCATAGAAATGCTTTTGAAATTATTCCTCATTTCTTAAAGTGCTCATTGCCTTTGGTTTGGAAGGAATAAAATTGACTCACAAGAGTGGTCCTTATTCAATTTATCCTTAGTGGCATTCCATTAGCAGTAAGATGTGTGTGTGTGTGTGTGGGTACTTCTCAATAGCTTAGTCACTTTATGAATCTCCATGATGCCTACTTATGATCTTTCTGTTAACTCTAGGTAATACTGGTCAATGCAGGCATCCCTAGTCTAACCACAGATACAACTAAAACTCATAATATATAGAAATTAGAGGTGGCTGAAAATTCTTAGTCTTCTCTTCAAGAGGTTAAATCTAATTCCCTACCCCTTGAATCTGGACTGACCCTGTGATACGTTTAACAGATAAAAAGTGAAAGAACTTCAATGGATGCTACAAATGAACTTATTTACAAAACAAACACACCCACAGACTTAAAGAATGAATTTATGGTTATCAGGGAGGAAAGGTGTTGGGGGTGATAGAAAGTTTGGGATTGGAATGTATACACTGCTATATTTAAAAAGGATAACCAACAAGGACCTACCGTATAGCACCGGGAACTCTGCTAAATATTATGTAGCAACTTATATGAGAAAAAAATCTGAAAAAAGAATAAACACATATATAGGTATAACTGAATCACTTTATCTTATACCTGAACTTAATACAACATTGTTAATCAACTATATTCTAATATAAAATAAAAAAGATAGAAAGAACTAAGTAACGTTGTATGATTTCCAAGGCTGAGTTTTATGAATAACAACTCCTGCTTGGTTATTTTAGAATACCTGCTCTTGGACTTCTGAGAACCCAGCCATCAGGTAGAATCCCAAGCCACAAGATGAGCACTTATGTAGACACTCCAATCAACAGCCATAGTTGAGCTCTGCCTAGAGCCAGCTGAGCCTAGATCCAGCATCAAATTTCAGTCATGTGAGTGACCCATCTACCACAAGCAACTAGTGAAAGCTTCAGCTGACTGCAGCTTCATCTACAACATGGGAGAGCCCAAGTGACAACCATCCAGCTAAGGTCAGTACAGTCGTTCCTTGGTATCCACAGGAGATTGATCTCAGAACCCTCCTCAGATATGAAAATCTGAGGATGATCAAGTGTCTTCTATAAAATGGCAAATTATTTTCATATAACCTATACACATCTTCCCATACACTTTACATTATCTCTATAACTTATAACATCTAATACAAAGTCAATGCTATAGGAAGAGTTGTAAGCACAATGTAATTGCTTTATAGATAGTTGCCCAATCTGGCAAAATCAAGTGTTACTTTTTGGAACCTTCTGGATTTTTTCCAAATATTTTTGACCTGCAGTTGGTTAAATCCAGGGCTCAGGAAGCTATGGATATGGAGTGTTGACTGACTATAGTCTGCAAAGCTGAGAAAATAATAAATGAAGCCCCTAAATTCAGTGGTTATTTATTGCAAAACAATAGGTAACCACAAGCCAATGAATTCAGAAACCAGTATTTCAGGCTAATTTTGTTCTCTGTTTCAAACCCAGAATAGCTATGATAAAAACAAATAACTCATACTTTGAAGAAGTACTTTCCTACTCTGGGGAACAGTCATCTTGGTATAATTTTATATAACTAGGAATAGAAAAATTCAAATGATCTTTGAGTTGTTTCTTTTAGGTTGGAATTACGCTTTATAAGGGAGGTTTTCATGCAAGTACTTACAAATTTGGAGCTACCTTTCAATTTTAAAAAATTAAAAATTTTAAATATTTATAATTAATAGATAAGTTATCTGGTAAAATTGAGAGTTTATTGTGTTTTATCTAAGTGTACTGTATATATAAAGAGACACTCCTTTCCCCAAGACCTAGGCAAAATTAATCTAAATCACCAGATAATGATTAGTAAAAAAACCCAATTCCTTCCTTCAAATTTCACTGAAGTAACTGAAGAGCTTCCCTGGTGGCTCAGCAGTAAAGAATCTGCCTGCCAATGCAGAAGATGTGGGTTGCATCCCCAGGCGGGAAAGAGTCCCTGGAGAAGGAAATGACAAACCACTCCAGTATTCTTGCCTGTGAAATCCCATGGGCAGAGGAGCCTGGTGGGCTACAGTCCATGGTGTGGCAAAAGGGTCAGACATGACTTCGTGACTAAACAAGAACACCACCACTTGGGCTGAAGGCGGGTAGTTCTTATGTTCTCAAAGCTTCTTCTCATTTTAAGTTCCTGCTTCTTCTGAATTTCATCAATTTCAGTGTCTTATTCATATAGTCCTTATGCCAAGTTCTGTAGACTAGATAGAATCCAGTTCCTTAATGTCCTTCTAGAAAATGTACATAGATTTTACTGAGCACTTAGGGGGAGATATAGACACACTTCAAACTAAACAACAGGTATGCCTGTTTTCTTAAAAGTGAAAAACATTTCGGCATACTAGGAAATGGATAATAGTAAAGTCATGGGACTGGTTGAGAGTACAGAGTCAGTGAGGTAAGAAGAGAAGTCTAATGCCAGATCCATGGGCTATGGTAATATGGTCAAGAAAATGCGGCAGAATCAACCAAAAAGGGTGAAAAGGGACAGCCAGTGAATTGAGAAGTTGTTATCCTGGGTCGGGAAGATCTGCTGGAGAAGGGATAGGCTACCCGCTCCAGTATTCTTGGGCTTCCATTGCGGCTCAGCTGGTAAAGAATCTGCTCACAATGCAGGAGACCTGGGTTCGATCCTTGGGTTGGGAAGATCCCCTGGAGAAGGGAAAAGATACACTCTCCAGTATTCTGGCTTGGAGAATTCCATGCACAGTAAAGTCCATGGGGTTGCAAAGAGTCGAACACGACTGAGCGACTTTCACTTTCACTTCGCTATCCTGAAATAAAATGTCTAAAGGACAATGATATTTTTGCATGCTACAGAGAGCTCAAGTAATACAGAAGCTTACAGTTGTGAACTATATTTAGAAATCTGCAACCAAAATGAAAGTGATAGGAATCTCAGTGAAATGATATAATCTTATTAGGATAAGAAAGACTGGGAAGTAAGAGAGTATAAATGCAGTGAAGACATTTTTTCCTCTAGCTTTATTGAAATACAGTTGATGTTTTTGTTGTTGTTTAGTTGTGCTTGACTCTGCAACCCCACGGATTGTGTCCTGCCAGGCTCCTCTGTCCATAGGATTTCCCAGGCAAGAATATTGGAGTGGGCTGCCATTTCCTTCCCCAGGGGATCTTCTTGACCTAGGGACTGAACCTGTGTCTCCTGGATTGCTGGCGAATTGTTTACTGCTGAGCTGACCACCATATAAGATTGAATTATATAGCATAGTGACTTAACTTACATATATTTTGAAATGATTACCACAGTAAGTTAAGTTAGCATGCACCATCTCCAATAGATACAAAAAAAGAAAAAATATTTTCTTCTGATGAGAACTCATGGCGTCTATTCTCTTTACAATTTTCAACTATGCCATACACCAGTGTCAGCTATAGTCATTGTGCTCTATGTTATATCCTTAGCAATTATTTATATTTTAACGGAAAGTTTGTACCTTTTGACCACCTTCATTCAATCTCTGTCCTCCCTAGCTCCCATCTCTGATAATACCAAATTTTATCTTACTTTCCATGAGTTTGTTTTGTTGTTAAGGTTCCACAAATAAGTGGTGATCATACAGTATTTCTCTTTCTCTATGTGTTTCACTTCCTTATGTCACTTAACATAGAGCCCCAGAGTCCATCCCTGTTGTTGCAAATGACAGGATGTCCTTCTTCTATGGTTAAACAGTATTCCATTTTTTGAATATACCACAACTTCTTTAGCTACTCATTTTTCAGTTGAACCCTTAGGTTATTTCCTTTTCTTGGCTATTATAAATAATGCTGCAAAGGGCACAAGGTTGCAGATACATCTCATATTTGTGTTTTTGTATTCCCAGAAGTGGAATTGCTGGACAATATGGTAGTTCTCTTTTTAATTTCTTGAGGAACCTCCATGCTATTTTCCATAGTGAGTGTACTAATAGTGTACAAAGGTTCCCTTTTTTCCAAATTGTCATCAGACTTTGTTATCTCTTGTCTTTTTGATGATCACCATGCTAATGAAAATAGTAACACTCTCATTGTATTTTGGTTTATATTCACCTGATCATTAGTGATGTGGAGTACTTTTCATGCATTTTCTGACTATTTGGCTGCTTTCTTAGGAAAATGTCTATTCAGTTCCTCTGCTCATTAAAATGGGCTTCCCTGATAGTTCAGTTGGTAAAGAATCTGCCTGCACTACAGGAGACCCTGGTTTGATTCCTAGGTTGGAAAGATTCAATTAAATATAAAATAATAAAATTGTCTTCTATTGAGAGTTCTTTATATGTTTTACATACTAACCACTTATCAGAAATAAGATTTGCAAATATTTTTGATATAACATACTAATATGGTATGTTATATTTTCATTTTGCTGACTGTTTCCTTTGCTATACAGAAACTTTTTAGTTTGATGTACTCGTGTTTGTTTATTTTTTTACTTTGTTGCCCATGCTTTCAGTTCAGTTCAGTCACTGAGTTGTGTCCGACTTTTTGCAATCCCATGGACTGCAGCACACCAGGCTTTCCTGTCCATTACCAACTCCCGAAGCCTACTTAAACTCATGTTTGATTACTGTATTGTTTAATACAGCTTAAAATCGGAAACTGTGAGGCCTTATGCATTGTTATTCTTGCTCAGGATTGCTTTTGTGGGTCCATGTAAATTTCAGGGATTGTTTATTCTACTTTTGTAAAAATACACAATTGAAATCTTGATAGAGATTGGTTGCATTGAATTTATAAATGGCTCCTGGTAGTATGGACACTTTAATATTTATTCTTCCAAACAATGAACATGGAATACTTTTCCATTTATTTTTCATCTTCTTCAATTACCCTCATCAATCTTCCAGTTTTCAGTGTTTAGCTCAGTCTCTCAGTTGTGTGTCCAACTCTTTGTGACCCCATGGACTGCAGCATGCCAGGCCTTCCTGTCCATCACCAACTCCCAGCGTTTACTCAAAGGCATTTCCATTGAGTCAGTGATGCCATCCAATCATCTCATCCTCTGTTGTCCCCTTCTCTTCCTGCCTTCAATCTTTCCCAGCATCAGGATTTTTTCAAATGAGTCAGTTCTTTGCATCAGGTGGCCAAAGTATTGGAGTTTCAGTCCTTCCAATGAACATTCAGGACTGATTTCCTTTAGGATGGACTGGTTGGATCTCCTTGAAATCCCAGGGACTCTCAAGAGTCTTCTCCAACACCACAGTTCAAAACCATCAATACTTTGGTGCTCAGCTTTCTTTATAGTCCAACTCTCAATCCATATGTGACTACTGGAAAAACTGTAGCTTTAACAAGATGGACTATGTCGGCAAAGTAATGTCTCTGGTTTTTAATATGCTATCCAGGTTGGTCATAGCTTTTATTGCAAGGAGCAAGCATCTTTGAATTTAATGGCTGCAGTCACCATCTGCAGTGATTTTGAAACCCAAAAAAATAAAGTCTGTCACTGCTTCCACATCTATTTGTTATGAAGTGATGGCACCAGATGCCATGACCTTAGTTTTCTGAATGTTGAGCTTTAAGCCAACTTTTTCACTCTCCTCTTTCACTTTTATCAAGAGGCTCTTTGCACGATACTGGATGCTTGGGGCTAGTGCACTGGGACGACCCAGAGGGATGGTATGGGGAGGGAGGAGGGAGGAGGGTTCAGGATGGGGAACACATGTATACCTGTGGCGGATTCATTTTGATATTTGGCAAAACTAATACAATTATGTAAAGTTTAAAAATAAAATAAAATTAGAAAAAAAAAAAAGAGGCTCTTTAGTTCTTGGCTTTCTGCCATAAGGGTGGTGTCATCTGCATATTTTAGGTTATTGAGATTTCTCCCAGCAATCTTGATTCCAGCTTGTGCTTCATCTAGCCCAGCATTTCTCATGATGTACTCAGCATATAAATTAAATAAACAGGGTGACAATATACAGCCTTGATATAATCCCTTCCTGATATGGAACCAGTCTGTTGTTCCAGGTCTGTTGCTTCTTGACCTGCATACAGATTTCTCAAGAGGCAGGTCAGGTGGTCTGGTATTCCCATCTCTTAATATTTTCCACAGTTTGTTGTGATCCACACAGTCTAAGGCATTGGCATTGTCAATAAAGCAGAAATAGATTTTTTTTCTGGAACTCTCTTGCTTTTTCGATGATTCATAGGATGTTGTCAGTTTGATCTCTGGTTCCTCTTCCTTTTCTAAATCCAACTTGAACATCTGGAAGTTCACAGTTCACATACTGTTGAAGGCTGGCTTGGACAATTTTGAGCATTACTTTGCTAGTGTGTGAGATGAGTGCAATTGTGCGGTAGTTTGTGCATTATTTGGCATTGCCTTTCTTTGGGATCGGAATGAAAACTGAACTTTTCCAGTTTTCAGTGTAGAAATCTTTTATGTCTTTGGTTAAATTTATTCCTAAGTTTTGGCACCCTACTCCAGTACTCTTGCCTGGAAAATCCCATGGATGGAGGAGCCTGGTGGGCTGCAGTCCATGGGGTCGCTGAGGGTCTGACACGACTGAGTGACTTCACTTTCACTTTTCACTTTCATTCATTGGAGAAGGAAATGGCAACCCACTCCAGTGTTCTTGCCTGGAGAATCCCAGGGACAGGGGAGCCTGGTGGGCTGCCGTCTATGGGGTTGCACAGAGTTGGATATGACTGAAGCGACTTAGCAGCAGCAGCAGTAGCATTCCTAAGTTTATTTATTTATCTATTTTGATGATTTTTGTTTGGAATCATTTTCTTTGTTTCTTTTTCAAATAATGAGTAGTGTACAGAAATTTTACTATTTTGCTTGCTAATTTTCTATTCTCCATATTTACTTAATTCATTAAGTAGATTTAGGATTTTGGGTGTGATCTTTAATAATTTCCCATATATAAAATTATGTCACCTGTAAATAGTGACCATTTACTTCTTCCTTTCTTATTCTAATGCCTTTTATTCCTCCTTCTTGCCTGAATGCTCTGACTAGGGTTTCAGTACTGTGTTGCATAGGAGTGGTGAGAGTGGGCAACCTTGTTTTTCCCCTATTTTAAAGAAAAAGCTATTAACCTTTTAGTACTGAGTACAATGTTAGCCATGCGCTCCTCATGTATGACCTTTATTATATTGAATTATATTCCTTCTATTGTTAATTTGTTAAGAGTTTGTTTTTTTTTTTTTTTTAATTCATAAACACATGTTGAGCTTTGTCAAGTGCTTTTACTGCATCCAACATTCAGAAAACGAAGATCGTAGCATCTGGTTCCATCACTTCATGGGAGATAGATGGGAAAACAGTGGAAACAGTGTCAGACTTTATTTTTTTGGGCTCTAAAATCACTGCAGATGGTGACTGCAGCCATGAAGTTAAAAGACGCTTACTCCTTGGAAGGAAAGTTATGATCAACCTAGATAGCATATTCCAAAGCAGAGACATTACTTTGCCAACAAAGGTCCGTCTAGTCAAGGCTATGGTTTTTCCAGTGGTCATGTATGGATGTGAGAGTTGGACTGTGAATAAAGCTGAGGGCTGAAGAATTGATGCTTTTGAACTGTGGTGTTGGAGAAGACTCTTGAGCATCCCTTGGACTGCAAGGAGATCCAACCAGTCCATTCTAAAGGAGATCAGCGCTGGGTGTTCTTTGGAAGAAATGATGCTAAAGCTGCAACTTCAGTACTTTGGCCATCTCATGTGAAGAGTTGACTCGTTGGAAAAGACTCTGATGCTGGGAGGGATTGGGGGCAGGAGGAGAAGGGGACTACAGAGGATGAGATGGCTGCATGGTGTCACCGACTTGATAGACGTGAGTTTGAGTGAACTCCGGGAGTTGGTGATGGACAGGGAGGCCTGGCGTGCTGCGATTCATGGGGTCGCAAAGTGTTGGACACGACTGAGCAACTGAACTGAACTGAACTGATTAACATGATTTTCATATCCTTTTCATGTGATATATCACAATTATTGATTTGTTTATGTGAACCAGCATTTTGTTACAGGAATAAATTCACTTTATCATGATGGATAGTTCTTTTAATGTGCTACTAATTTCAGTTTACTAGTATTTTATTGAGAATTTTTATACCTATAGTCATCAGGGATATTGGCCTGTAGTTTTCTTTTCGTGTACTCTCCCTTTATGGCTTTAGTATCACAGTAATTCTGGCCTCATAAAGTGAATTTAAGAATGGTCGATAACTTTTATATTTTGGAAAATTTTGAGAAGAATTTTCATAGATTTTTCTTTAAATATTTGGTAAAACTTTTTATTGAAGCCATCTGGTCCTGAGAGTTTTGTTTCCAGGTGGTAGTTTTTTGATTACTGATTCAATCTCCTTATTAATAATTGGTCTGTTCAACTTTTCTACTTGTTCCTGGTATAGTCTTGGTTGGTCATCTATTTTAATAATTTTCCTATTTCTTCTAGGTTGTTCAGTTTATTGGCATATAGTTAGTCACAGTAAATTCTTAAGATCTTTCTTTTTTTTTTTTCAAAGTTTAAAATCAAATTTATTTTTTACTGATAGCTTTTTTGTGGATAGTGATATGAAATGATATGAAATGAAATGAAATGATAGCTCATTTCATTTACATGAGCTTTTAACTCTTCAGTTGATCCCTTGTGAGCCATCTCCACGGGCCACACTGATTTCATGTGGTTCCCTAAGTATCTTTCATATTTCTGTGCTATCAATCGAAATATCTCCTCTTTCACTTATAATTTTGTTAATCTGGATCCACTCTCTTTTTTCCCTTGATTAGTCTAGCTGAAGTTTTGTCAATTTTGTTTCCCTTTTCAAAGAACCAACACTTAGTTTTGTTAATAACCAAACCATTTTTAAAGGTCATTGATTTTAAAGGGTAGAAGACACTAGATCAGTATGTACAGTGCCAGGAGTTTGGGGTTTGGTTTGGTTTTGTTTTTATTCTAGAGATATCATAGTTGTTCTGAATTTACTCACCCCTGGCTCATTTACATTATTAGTGTGAAACTAAACATACACACACACAAAATTAGAATAAAATCATAAATAAATATTTTTGAACTGGAAGACTTCTATTATCTTACCTTGTTCAACCTATTCTACATGTCATTTCTTACCTCATTCATTCTGTGATTAAGCAAGGAATGAGTTTTCCCTTTTCTTTCACTTGCCTCATCCTGTCAATGAGTCAACAAATCAAGCACAACTTGTCAGGCTCCCTTGCCAACAGAAAAACCAAGAAAAAGAAGTCACGATTATTTTCATCTACTGAAGTCATCAAGCTCTAGTAGCTGAAACTTAACAAAATTCTTGCTAAAATCCTATTTTACAGTAGAGCACAAGCAACACAATTAGCAGCATGCAGCAAGTGTCAGGTGAGTTGTCATTCAGTCGCTAAGTCATGTCTGACTCTTTGCAACCCCGTGGACTGCAGCACACAAGGCCTCCCTGTCCATCACCGTCTTCTGCAGTTCATGTCCATTGAATCAGTGATGCCATCCAGCCATCTCATCCTCGATCACCCTCTTCTCCTTCTGCCTTCAATCTTTCCCAGCATCAGGGTCTTTTCCACAGCTGTTCATCAGAGGACAGGAAAGGTCTATTAAGATAGATGAGGTCAAGAAGAGAGAATAGCATCAGAAGCTGTAGTGCATGGGTGTTCACTCTCTAGCCATTCTACTAACAATTTCTGTTTGAGCCCTTTATGGTTGAGGCTTACTACAGGTTATCAACTTTATTAACATTTTCAAAAACTCAACTTTTGGCTTTGTTAATTGTGTTTGTTATTTATCTGCTTTCAATTCCATTGTTTTCCTATTTTTTTAACTTTTCTACATTTAATCCCTTTTACTTTAATTTTCTATTCTTTTTCAAATTTCTTATGGTGGAAGGTTTTCAAGCTTCATTAATTGAAATTTTCTTCATCTTAATAATCATATAAAGCTATACATTTTTTACAAAACACTAATTTTTATATTTTCCACAAATTTTGATGTATTTTTTTTCTTAAACATTCATTCAGTTCAGTTCAGTTGCTCAGTCATGTTCGAGTCTTTGTGACCCCAAGGACTGCAGCATTCCAATCCTCCCTGTCTATCACCAACTCCCGGAGTTCACTCAGACTCACGTCCATCAAGTCAGTGATGCCATCCAGCCATCTCATCCTCTGTCGTCGCCTTTTCCTCCGGCCCTCAATCTTTCCCAGCATCAGGGTCTTTTCAAATGAGTCAGCGCTTCATATCAGGTGGCCAAAGAATTGGAGTTTAGCTTCAACATCAGTCCTTCCAATGAACACCTAGGACTAATCTCCTTTAGGATGGACTGGTTGGTTTGCCTTGCAGTCCAAGGGACTCTCGAGAGTCTTCTCCAACACCACAGTTCAAAAGCATCAATTCTTTGGTGCTCAGCTTTCTTTATAGTCCAACTCTCACATCCATACAGGGCTACTGGAAAAACCATAGCCTTGACTAGATGGACCTTTGTTAATAAAGTAATGTCTCTGCTTTTTAATAAGCTATCTAGGTTGGTCATAACTTTCCTTCCAAGGAGTAAGTGTCTTTTAATTTCATGGCTGCAGTCACCATCTGCAGTGATTTTGGAGCCCCCAAAAATAAAGTCAGCCATTGTTTCCACTGTTTCCCCATCTATTTGCCATAAAGTGATGGGACTGGATGGCATGATCTTAGTTTTCTGAATGTTGAGTTTTAAGCCAACTTTTTCAGTCTCTTCTTTCACTTTCATCTAGAGGCTCTTTAGTTCTTCTTCACATTCTGCCATAAGGGTGGTTCATCTGCATATCTGAGGTTATTGATATTACTCCCGGCAATCTTGATTCCAGATTGTGCTTCTTCTAGCCCAGCGTTTCTCATGATGTACTCTGCATGTAAGTTAAATAAGCAGGGTGACAGTATACAGCCATGATGTACTTTTTTTCCTGTTTGAAACCTGTCTGTTATTCCATGTCCAGGTCTAACTGTTGCTTCCTGATTTGCATACAGGTTTCTCAAGAGGCAGGTTGGGTGGTCTGGTATTCTCGTCTCTTTCAGAATTTTACACAGTTTATTATGATCCATTCAGTCAAAGGCATTGGCATAGTCAATAAATCAGAAATAGATATTTTTTCTGGAACTCTCTTGCTTTTTTGATGATCCAGCGGATGTTGGCAATTTGATCTCTGGTTTCTCTGCCTTTTCTAAAACCAGCTTGAACATCTGGAAGTTCATGGTTCAAGTATTGCTAAGCTTGGCTTGGAGAATTTTGAGCTTTACTTTACTAGTGTGTGAAATGAGTGCAATTGTGAGGAAGTTTGAGCATCCTTTGGCATTGCCTTTCTTTGGGATTGGAATGAAAACTGACCTTTACAGTCTGTGGCCACTGCTGAGTTTTCCAAATTTGCTGACATATTGAGTGCAGCACTTTTACAGCATCATCTTTTAGGATTTGAAATAGCCTAACTGGAATTCTGTCACCTGCACTAGGTTTGTTTATAGTGATGCTTCCTAAGTCCCACTTGACTTCACATTCCAGGATATCTGGCTCTAGGTGAGTGATCATAACATCGTGATTATCTGGATCATGAAGATCTTTTTTGTACAGTTCTTCTGTGTATTCTAGCCACCTCTTCTTAATATCCTCTGCTGCTGTTAGGTCCATACCATTTCTGTCTTTTATTGAGCCCATCTTTGCATGAAATGTTCCCTTGGTATCTCTAATTTTCTTGACGAGATCTCTAGTTTTTCTCATTCTATTGTTTTCTTCTAGTTCTTTGCTTTGATCGCTGAGGAAGGCTTTCTTATCCTCGTTGCTATTCCTTGAAATTCTACATTCAGATGCTTATATCTTTCCTTTTCTCCTTTGCTCTTTGCTTCTCTTCTTTTCACAGCTATTTGTAAGCCATTCAACATCATGGTAATCCAAGTCTATGCTCTAACCAGTAATGCTGAAGAAGCTGAAGTTTCACAGTTGTATGAAAATATACATGACTTTTTAGAACTAACACCCCCAAAAGACGTTTCATTATAGGGGACTGGAATTCCAAAGTTAGAAATCAAGAAACACCTGGAGTAACAGGCAAATTTGGCCTTGGAGTACAGAATTATGTAGCACAAAGGCTAATAGAGTTTTGCCAAGTGAACGCACTGGTCATAGCAAACACCCTCTTCTAACAACACAAGAGAAGACTCTCCACATGGACATCACCAGATGTCCAACACCTAAATCAGATTAATTATATTCTTTGCAGCTAAAGATGGAGAAGCTCTATACAGTCGGTAAAAACAAGACCGGGTGCTGACTGTGATTCAGATCATGAACTCCTTATTGCCAAATTCAGACTTAAATTGAAGAAAGTGGGGAAACCACTAGACCAATCAGGTATGGCCTAAGTCAAATCCCTTATGATTACACAGTGGAAGTGAGATATAGATTTAAGGGATTAGATTTGATAGACAGAGTGCTTGATGAACTATGGATAGAGGTTTGTGACATTGTACAGGAGACAGGAATCAAGACCATCCTCCAAAAAAAGGAAATGCAAAATGGCAGAGATAAGTATTATTCCTCAATATTAATTAAAGGTTAAATAATTTATCAAAGTTACATCTTTTCATGCAATTCTCATTCAAGGCAATAAGTTTGTTATTTTCTGTGTCCTTTGGTACTTAATAGAGAAAAAATAAAGGCGTATGTTCCCAGGTTTTAGCCAAATTTCTTAACAGCCAATTTAATCATACTTTATCTGTTCTTTTTATTTCCTGGACTCAAAATAATGCATTGCTTTGCTGGCAGCATGACAAAAGACAGGATCAACTGGAGCAGTGTATCCATTATTAAATTAACTCTCGTCAGTAATCAGCTTCTAAAAACACTCCTGGGAGAATAAAAGTTGTAAAAGTTGACATGTAGTCCAAAAAAACCCCCAAATAAATGTAAAAGACCTTTAGAAAAATACTACTTTGGTCAATAACAGTTTAATAGGATTGTTAGGAAGGGTGCTGTCCTCAAGTTTCTAGGCTGCCAGTAGACATCAAAGGCATTTTTGAAAGCCTTTTTATCTTTTTTCTGTACCTGCTATTTCAAAGAATCATACGGTTCATTCTCATGTCCTTGCACTATTTTTTCCTAGCAGGGAATGTCCTTCAAAGATAATATGAGCCCCACCTCCATGAGATGGAGTAATAAGATGTATGTTTTTCTTTTTGTAGCACAGAGGAAAAGTTCAGATGAATTCAAGCATACGTAGGTGGCAAGCTCTTCATATAATATCCAGAGCAGGGAATTACAAATAAGTGTAGTGAGGTTGCAGAAAGTCTACATGGGCATTTAGTAAGGTAATCTCAATTAAAGGAAAACACTTAGTAAAGGGCTTAGACACTTTCCATAGAGATTTTCAACAGAGCAACAGTTTTGTATCAAGATTTGTGAATATGGTTTATGGTTAAAAATAATTATATATAACAGAGTACAGTATATCTCCTATTGATAGTGGAGAAAGACTAAACAGGCAAATTTGAAATTGAGTTTTGGTTATCTTATATTAAGCACGTTGTTGTTCTGTTGCTAAGTCGTGTCCGACTCTGCAACCACATGGACTGTAGCACAGCAGGCTTCCCTGTCCTTCACTGTCTCCTGGAGTTTGTTCAACTCTTGTCCTTGGAGTCAGTGATGCCATCCAACCATCTCATCCTCTGTTTCCCCCTTCCAATTCTACCCTTAATCTTGGTCAGCATCAGGTCTTTTCCCAGTGAACTGGCTGTTTGCATCAGGTGGCCGAAGTATTGGAACTTCAGTTCTTTTAATGAATATTCAGTTCAGTTCAGTAGCTCAGTCGTGTCTGACTCTTTGCGACCCTATGAATTGCAGCATGCCAGGCCTCCCTGTCCATCACCAACTCCCGGAGTTCACTCAAACTCACGTTCATCAAGTCAGTGATGCCATCCAGCCATCTCATCCTCTGTCGTCCACTTTTCCTCCTGCCCCCAATCCCTCCCAGCATCAGAGTCTTTTCCAATGAGTCAACTCTTCACATGAGGTGGCCAAAGTACTGGAGTTTCAGCTTTAGCATCATTCCTTCCAAAGAACACCCAAGACTGATCTCCTTTAGAATGAACTGTTTGGATCTCCTTGCAGTCCAAGGAACTCTCAAGAGTCTTCTCCAACACCACAGTTCAAAAGCATCAATTCTTCGGTGCTCAGCTTTCTTCACAGTCCAACTCTCACATCCATACATGACTACTGGAAAAACCACAGCCTTGACTAGACAGACCTTTGTTGGCAAAGTAATGTCTCTGCTTTGGAATATGCTATCTAGGTTGGTCATAACTTTCCTTCCAAGGAGTAAGCATCTTTTAATTTCATGGCTGCCATAACCTTCTGCAGTGATTTTGGAGCCCCCAAAAATAAAGTCTGACAGTTTCCCCATCTATTGCCATGAAGTGATGTAAACGGATGTCATGATCTTCGTTTTCTGAATGTTGAGCTTTAAGCCAACTTTTTCACTCTCCTCTTTCACTTTCATCAAGAGGCTTTTGAGTTCCTCTTCACTTTCTGCTATAAGGGTGGTGTCATCTGCATATCTGAGGTTATTGAGATTTCTCCTGGCAATCTTGATTCCAGCTTGTGCTTCTTCCAGCCCAGCGTTTCTCATGATGTGTTCTGCATATAAGTTAAATAATCAGGGCAATATACAGCCTTGAGGTACTCCTAGGTAGGTTTATGCTTAAATTCAGTTAAAAATACCAGCTCTATTACCCAGGAATTATTATTAGTTCCTCAAGACATGAAGAAGGAAAGAATGTTCTCCTATAGCTATAATATACAATAATACAGTGGTGATAAAAAAGACATTAATGTGCTGCACCTGCAGGCAAAATCCTGCCCTTATTGATGGAGCTGGCATGTTGATGGACTGTGAAAGAGACAATTCCTTAAGTATTCTTTCAGTGGCCAAATCTCGTTTGTTTCATTAATAGTCTTACTATAAACTGAATATTTAGGTCCCCTCAAAATTAACACATTACAGCTTACCTACCAATATGATGGTGGTGTTCAGATGTAGAGCTTTTGGGAGGTTATTAGGTCATGCATGTGTGTTTGAGACTTGTGTCTTTATAAAATAGACCTCAAGAGGTTGTTCTTCCTCCCAGAATGTGAGGACATACACAGTTAAAAGATTTAAACAACTAAAATGAGTGTAAATGCTGGGATCTGGCAGAAATGCTATTGAGACAACAGGTTCTCAACAAGAAATAGAGTTCAACATTGAATAGGAGGGGAGCAGTGATAAGTACAAATAAAACTTTTTTTTGTTTATACCACATTGCACTGAGATTCCTCATTAAACATAAACTTATGCTAGAAGGTGATAAATAGATCAGTAGTTTTATACATCAACACGTGATCCTAAATAGGTGTGGAATTCAAGGAAACAGAGTTTATTTTATTTTATTTCTTTAACTGGATGTTACTACAAGCAAAATATGCTTCACTCTGCTGTAAATGTGTCCTTTAATTTATTAATATTCTTTCCTGCTTCACCAGTCAAAGTCATATTTCATGATCCTTTCTCTATTTCCTTTCCAAAATATGTGCTATCACTACAATACAATAAAGCAAAAAAAAAAAAAAAAAACAAGTGATTTATGGAATCAGTCTCAGCATTTTATTTTCATTACTTATTTTTATACCACCTTGTATATAAATAATGACTTTAATGGATTTTTTTTTTTTTGGCTTTTGAATCAAAGGAAGGACTCAACTAGAAGGACTTTAGATTTTACTATAAAAATCCAAAAGCCAGTTTAAAAGTCAGAGTTGGTCCCTTGTTTATTTAGTCACCAAATAGATTTTTATTCATAAAGCAAATACACTGTACTAGAACCTGTGGTACCTTTAGTGAAGGAGAAGATGATGTCTAACAAATTACCACAAATTAGCAGCTTAAAACTGCACAAATTTATAATTTTCCTGGCCTAGGCTTCTACCAGCTGAGGTCAAGGTTTTGATCAGCGCTGTGTTCTTATCTGGAGCTCAGAATCCTCTTCCAAATTCACTTCTTGTCTTCAGGATTCAGCTCCTTGGAATTGTAGAACTGTGTTTTCCATCTTCTTGCTGGCTCTTGGTGGAGTCAGTCTTAGCTCTGAGAAGCTGCCCTCAGGTCCTAACCACAAGACTCTCTCCTCCTGCAGTGTATGTATTAATCACTCAGTCATGTCCAACTCTTTGTGACCCCATGAACTGTAGCCCACCAGGCTCCTCTGGTCCATGGGATTTCCCAGCAAGAATATACTGGAGTAGGTTGCAATTTCCTTCTCCAGGGGATCTTCCTGACCCAGGGATCCAACCCTAGTGTCCTGCATTTCAGGCAGATTCTTTACTGTCTGAGCCACCAGGGAACCTACTCCTGCAGTAGGACAGCTCACTTTTTCAAGGCCAAAAAGAGAAACTCTTTCTTTTAGAATTTATCTCTGCAGTCTAAGACAGTCTTATGTAATTCAACCTAATAGAGTGATTGCTCCATGTTCATAGGCCCTACTCACACCGGGAGGGAATTATATAATATGTATACACCAGGAGCCAGGAATCTTAGAAGTCATCTCAGAATTTCTACAAGGACACCAACTCTCAAAGATCTTTTCCAGCAAGAAGAGAAGATGTATTTTGGATGGCATCACTGACTCGATGGACGTGAGTCTCAGTGAACTCTGGGAGTTGGTGATGGACAGGGAGACCTGGCGTGCTGCCATTCATGGGGTCGCACAGAGTCGGACACGACTGATCTGATCTGATGATATGGAATTCAGCCCCTCTATTGACCTATCCTTCCTACATTTCAAATAGAGCATCTGAATATTAAGATTAAATATTTAAAATCTATTACTATACAGTAAATGTACTATAGTAGAGTCGGAGTTGACATATCTAATTAGCATACCACTTTTTCAAGCTGACAATAAAAGAAATCAGGTGTATATTTTATATAGTTTGCAAATATGATGTATATATTTTGGAGAACTGTTTTTCTTATCTGACCTTGTTATGTGTGCTGAGTTGCTTCAGTTGTGTCCAACTTTTTGCGGCCCCATGGACTGTGGCCTGCCAGGCTCCTCTGTCCATGGGATTTTCCAGGCAAGAATCCTGGAGTGGGTTGCCATGCCCTCCTCTAGGGGATCTTATGGACCCAGGTATCTAACTCCTGTCTCTTACATCTCCTGCATTGGCCAGCAGGTTTTTTACAACTAGTGACACTTGGGACACTCATTTGACCCATTATGAACATTTTCTATTGTATTATTGTTTCTCATGAGAATTTTATGAGAAATTTATTGCATCCATTGCTATACTTATAATGACTCATAGGAATACTTTAGGTTGGTATGTCATCACATTGATTTTTCCTATTAAACAAACAGTAAGCTTTTTCCACTCAAATGTTACCATTTTTGATAATATGATTGATATTTTGTGTTTACACATGCTATATATGAAACATAGTTTTATCTTATAATTTAAGTATTCACTCAGATATATTTTATTTTGTGGCTATGCATTGATAAAATTGCTTCACAAAGTACAGTACCAATTAGAACCCTAGTTTTTGTTTAAGAGAACTAATAGATTGTTATTTAAGCTTGAAACAACTACACTGAAACTTATTTGATTTTGTAAACTTTAAAAATGTTTGAATGCTAGATCCTATAGAAGCATTGAAAGACATCTAGGAATTCATCAGTATAAATGTCTGAATTTTACAGATGAAGAAACTGAATTCTCTAGAGGTTTCTTTGAGGCTGTTCTAGGTCACACGGCTAATAATTGTCAGAAACGGATGAAAAACAGCTCTCATATCCAGCGCAATCCTTTTGCATTGTAGATGTGCTTCTTAGAATTTGATGGCTTTCAGATCATTTCCTTGGGGACTATGAAAAAACAAATTAAGAGGCCCACTTTTGTGGTTTCTGAATCAATCTATTTTTATTCTGTAAAAGCACTCATTTGATTCTGACACAGGCTATTTGGGAGGCTATCATACTCAGCAAACTACTAACAAATCTGTTATATATATAAAGAAATTTTTTAAAAGAGAAAAGAGAAAAAAATATGAAGATTTGGAGTCTGCCCTTGCTTAAAGCTGAGAGTTTCTGTTTTCCCTAATGAACCTGAGACAGACTCAATATACTTATTTATTGTTCTTGTCTTTAAAGGCAATACAATTTCTAGTTTTATGAGAAATTTATGAGAAATTTTATGAGAAATTTAAAGGTCACATGTCAGTTATAAAAAATCTCAGCACCATAAAAAGATATAAAGTGAAAAAAAACCTTCCCTATCACTCCAAGGACACTTCCCAAAGATAACTTCAGGGAATGGAGTATCCATTTTTTTTTTTCTAGGCAATTTTTTAAGTGTTTAAGCATAAATCTATGAGTGAATTTTTCTTATGTGAATGTCAATGTATATTGATATTATATGAACTGTTCTGTGATTTCCTTTTTCCACTTAATATATCGGGCTTCATTCCAGTATCACAGGTCTATATATATATTTATATTTTTTTTAAATGGTTGCATAGCATCTTTGGCAACCCACTCCAGTGTTCTTGCCTGGAGAATACCAGGGACCGGGGAGCCTGGTGGGCTGCTGTCTATGGGGTCGCATAGAGTTGGACATGACTGAAGCGACTTAGCAGCAGCAGCATCTTATTACACAGCTACATCAATACTTTCTTAATCAATGCCCTACAACAACATACTCAAGCATCTGTCCTACTTTTGTGCTATTACAAACAATGCTTTTGTGAACTCCACTTTGGACATTTACTGTTTTGTCTTTCTATGGCTATTTTTTTAAGGTAGACTGCCTATAGATCAAAATATATTTTCATTTAAAATTTCCATTAAAAAGCCATTTACTTTCAGTAGGATTTAATAGTGTATTTTTCCATCTTTACTAGTACAGAATACTGTCAATCTCTTTAATATTTATCATTATAGTAGATAAACTGTAACATCATAGTAATAGATAATATATATGTAGTGCTTACTGTGGCTAAACATCTCATGAATGCTTAAGAAGTTTAATTTAATTAATCCTGGAATCAATCTATGAATTGCAACTATCTTCATTCTTCAGGTGAAGAAATTGAGGCACAGAAAGGTTAACTGATGGGTCTGAGGCCACAAGACCAGCCAGGTTTTAGAGTTGAGATTTGTACATAGATTGTCTGATTGTGTAACTCTAGAGTCCTGGTTTTCAAAAGGAGCACTCAACTACTTCAGCATTCATAAATTTTAGGGTAATGTTTAATATTCTGTAAGTTTTAAAGGTTCAGTAAGTATAAACTTATTCATCAAGTTTTGTATTTAAAATTCTAGGTCATGCCCTTGCCCAGCAAGCTCCTGTTATTTATGAGTTATTTGTAAAAAAGGAAATTAGAAAATATATTTCCATTGTATTATATCTCTTTTTCAGGTGATTTAAGCTAATTTTCTACAATACAGTCATTTTAATCTTATTTAATCAGTCTTTCTATTTGGGCATCTGGGTATGGCTTAGCATTATAAATATACTCATTTATATATTAAGTTAATATTTTCAGAATAATTTCTAATTTGATTATAAGTAGACATTAAAAGACATGTATATGTATTTTGATTTCTATCAAATTTATTTTGGTAATTCTTTTTAAATGTGTTACAAAAGGTTATTATACCAAATATTAGTGTTGTTATGGCCAAAAAGAGAATTTGATGTAAAGTGAGTAATATTTCAATAGCAAATTCAATATAAATTTTAATCTACTTTAATTTAATCATGTAAGGTATATTATTGGGAATAAAAATGTTAGAAGAAAATATACAAACATTGTTATTATAACTTAGAGTGATAGAATCACAGACTGTTTTTACTTTTTTCTTTTCTCCAACAAACCATCTCTACTACTTTGAAATTCTCTTCATTTTTGTCAGTTAATTTTACACTGTAATATAGGGCCAGAAAAAAAAGAGATTATTTTCCTTAGCTTGTAATAAATGCCATAGAAATATATGTACTTATTCTCTATTGCATGAATCTAAAATAGCTAATTTTTTCTTAAAATGTCTGGGATATGAGGAATAGTGTTACATCATTTTCTTGTTGCTTTTCTGTATTCCCTTAAATTAAAAGTCTGGTCATGCATATTTTTAAAGATGAAGCATAATTTCCTAAGAAGGAAAACATAACTCATTAATAAATTATAATTTAAGGTAATGTAAGAGCTGTATGTCAGAGTGAGAATGCTCCAGATCTGGCTTCCAAGGTGAGACCCAAGCAGACGGTGTGTAAAAACAGTATGTCAGCCTTGACATGAGCTGGTCCGTACCATGCACACAAGCAAAGGAGAGAACTTAACAATGATAAGGCACAGTGCGGCTTTCCAGCATCACAAAATAGCATGTTCAGGAAGACCATATTTATTGTGAAGTAGGAAGATGCCTTCCCATTCTCAAAGCTGCAACTCTGTTGATAGGAGTATTGTTTTTAGAGATCATTCTTAAAGAATCTTAAAGGATCTTCAAATATTTGGTAGAGCAGCATCATTTAAAAATATTTTACACATTTACAAAAAGGCTTTCCTTTTTACCTCCCTTCATTTTATAACTCCATTTTTGTAGGTTTAAGCAACTTCTTCCTCATCTATAAAACTCTGTGTGTGTTTATAGGTATGTGTTCTACTCTACATTTTTTAGTGTTTTTTCTTATGTGGCCTTATTAATTTTTTCCCTGTGGATCATTGACTCTTATTATTAAGTAGGATACCTATACCTGTGTTATGATGAGAATAAAGATTAAAAAAAGTTAGTGAAACAAAGCAAACCAAATATTAGCACAATCACTGCCATTGTATTTTTCCATTTAAGTTTTTCACATTTGACTGGATAGTTAGAAGTTCTTTTATAATCAATATAAATTTCTTCTATCACTGGAAAGAACCATAAGACTTTGGATTCACCTGTTTTATAAGAAAAATACTTGGACTATAGAAGCCAAATCTCCTGGCTTTAAACTAATCCATGTCAACATGATAACAAATGTTCTAGGACAGCAAAACAGCAACTGCTCATTTGGCCAAGACGGCGAAAAAACATTGCAGATTTCAAATCCCTCACATATGTCTTCCTTCATTAAAATGTAGCTGCTTTGAGTCTTAAGTCTCCTGGCACTCTGTGCCTCAGTCATTTAAGTCAACTTGACATCTGCTCAGAATTAGTCGCTGTGCCCACTTGGTCTAATGGGATTCGCTCATGTGGAAAGTAAGCAGCACGCTTAGAATGAGAGCCTAATGTTTTCCTGCCCAAACTACAGGGCAGAAATGCCTCCCAATCTCAGAATATACCATTCCCAAAGGCTTATGGAAATGTGCAAACCTACAAGTTAGATGAGTCAAATTGCAATTTTTCCATGAGTATGTCATATCTTGAAACTATACTCCATAACAAACATTTTTAAGATTTTTTTCTTCTCTTACCCAGTACAGTACAGTGTTAATCACTCAGTGGAGTCTGACTCTTTGCAACCCCAAGGACTGTAGCCCATCAGCCTCCTCCATCTATGGAATTCTCCAGGCAAGAATACTGGAGTGGGTAATCATTTCCTCTCTTACCCAAATTCACTGAAAATAGTGAGAAGTGGGAAAAAAAATCAGAAATAAGCAGAAACCATATAACAGACAGATGTTTCATAGCCAGATTAACTAAAGCAATCTTGTAGACTAGTTAAATAAACCACAGAGCATTTGACAGTCTGAGGCCTTTACCTTGATGGAGTTATTTATTCCAATAGGTAGTAATATAGACTTTGGCTTAAACGTTTCCTTGCCAACAATGATTATCTCACTGGACGTTATCAGTTCTTATGGATTCTTCATTGAAAAGGCATAGAATACAAATCTAGATGAAACAAAAAGTCTATAGGATGGAGCACAAGTTTTGAGAAATGGAGGAATCAATGGTAAATGACTGACTATGCAAGATGCCTACTATGTGATATGTAGCTTGTATATGATCCAACCCTAATATCCAGGATATTGAAACACTTAATAATTAAAATCTTATCAGTCCAAGTTACTACACATATCTATTTATACTTGTAGTATGGTTAGTGAGACCAGAAGGTGCCCAAAAGGATCACTTGGGTTCTGCAGCTATTTCTCTCTATCCTTATTGTGTAAAACCAGCTCTGCTATCCTCTGATATGGATCAGTCATAAGTGACAATACGGCATTTTCTCTTTTCACCTCCTGTTTCTTAAACACAAGATATTGAACATTTCCTGAGGGCCACTCTTCCGATTCAGTGGGACTCTTGCTATAGCAAGAGTCTCCTCCCTTTGGAGGCCAGGACTTCTAAATCTTTAGAGATTAGAGTTGCAGTCCTGAGAAAGACTAAATATACCAGTAGGTCATTGGGAAGGATGGTCAGCATAGCCACTCCTGCTCCAATTCCTTGGTTCCTGAACCTACCTATTCTTATTGAGAAAAGAAAAGCATCACACAATGCTCTTTAATTTGAAAAGTCACTCTGTCCTAGACTTTGGTATCTCTTGCTTTCAACATGATTCCTCCAGGAGGAATCAGGCTTCATTATTCTAAGAAACTGGGGTACATGAGATGATCTTTTGTTTGCATGGTCATAGGCTTGGTGCTACCCCTCCTTCTCTAGTCAAAGCCTGTGCTGTGTGGGATTCCATGTCTACAGATCAGTCACTCCATGAGTCCCTGCATTATGATGATGACTGATGCTCTGCAGGAAGCAAAGGTGATTCCATACCAGGAAAAAAGTGTCTATATCTGTGAAGATAAATCACCAGTACTTTCAGGAGGGAAAATACCGGCTGTATTCAATTTGATAGCAAGTTGCTGATTGGTTTTCTTGATGAACAGCATCTTATCAAGGGTCCAGAGTTGGTTTCATTGCTGAAAAGTTGCACACTCAGGAGCAGCAATATCTGTTTTTGCTAAGCAGGGTTCCATCTCTTAAGTCCATGCGTAAGTTTTCTTTCTACTTTCACTACTTTCACTCTGTTCATGTGATCATCTTATCACTTATGGAGAGTCCTGTAATGGAATTTGGCTATTGTCATTGGCTGAACCATTTCTTCTTTGGTATTTCAATGTTTTTCTGTGAGAGATCCTGGGTTTTAATAACATATGATAGAAGCATCTTTACACTATATGCCCATTCTCTTATGTCCATTCACAAGCCTCTTCCACACATTGCCTTGTTTCTAATGCAACTGCCCTATTCTTTTTTTTTTTTTTTCCAGTGTATTGGCTATGTGACTTTTTATTTCATGTAGGTGTTGAACAGCACTTTTCCTGGCTGCCTATCTCCTTCATCCTATGGACACTGTGCTTTATCCATCATTTCCCCACTCCCCATTTCAAGGTCCCTTAGATGGTGATGGTAGTTGAGGCCACCTAACTTCTGTTGTTGAAATTCCTTTATTATTTCTGGGCTCCATCAGTCCCATGGTCATTAATGAGCTTAGATCTATGTCTAGGATTATAGCTTCAGGAACTAGAGACATGGTTACTTACTGGAATTTAATATTGAAAAATAATCACCTCAATTTCTTTTTCTCTTATACTAAATCATAGTTTTCCGGTAGTAAAGTAAAGTGCATATCCTGTCATGTTTTCTACAAGTAAAATTACGAAGTCTTATGACTTGAAGAGTCCTCAGGAGACCTATTTTCTCTATTTTACTTGCTATTCAGAACCACTATTTCTGTGGTTCAGAATCTTTTCCATGTAATGGCACACAAAGAAAATGAAAATACTCTAAAGAGACTGAATATAGTAGATGGAGAAGGCTGTTCACAACCTGATGTTACAGAATCACAGTTCTGATTCCACAGATCCTGCTCAGCTGTGCTGACAGGGAATCAGTAAGTTGATACATATAATCCACATGTCATGGTGCCAGTGATTGAGAAACTATGCCCAGCAAGACCATATCAGTCATTTCACAAACATCAGGTAACACATTTTAAGACTGTCCCAACATTTTTTTTCCAACTTTTTAACGCAAAAATTTTTCCCTTAATTTTTTAAGTTTATTTATTTTAATTGAAGGATAATTGATTTACAATATTGTGTTGGTTTCTGCCATACATCAACATGAATCAATCTTAGGTATACCTATGTCTCCTCCCTCTTGAAAATCCCTCCCACCTCCCATCCCATCCCACCCATCTAGGTTGTCACAGAGGCCAGGTTTGAGTTCCCTGAATCACACAGCAAATTCCAACCGGCTATCTATTTTACACATGGTAGTATATGTGTTTCCATGCTACTCTCTCCATTGTCCCACCCTCTCCCTCCCCCACCTGCCCATGTCCATAAATCTGTTCTCTACATCTGTATCTCCAGTGATGCCCTGAAAATAGGTTCATAAGTACCATATTTCTAGTTTCCATATATATGAATTAACATACAATATTTGTTTTTCTCTTTCTGACTTACTTCACTCTGTATAATAGACTCTAAGTTTATCTACCTCATTAGCACTGACCCAGGTATGTTCCTTTTTATGACTGAGTAATATTCCATTTTAAGTTTCATGCTGAAGCTGAAACTCCAATACTTTAGCCACCTCATGCGAAGAGTTGACTCAATGGAAAAGACCCTGATGCTGGGAGGGATTGGGGGCAGGAGGAGAAGGGGACAACAGAGGATGAGATGGCTGGTTGGCATCACCAACTCGATGGACATGAGTTTGGGTAAACTCCAGGAGTTGATGATGGACAGGGAGGCCTGGCGTGCTACAATTCATGGGGTCGCAAAGAGTTGGACACGACTGAGCGACTCAACTGAACTGAATTGAATATTCCATTGTATGTATGTACCACAGTTTCTTTATCCATTTATCTGTCCATGGACAACTAGGTTTCTTCTATGTCCTGCTGCTGCTGCTAAGTCGCTTCAGTCGTGTCCGACTCTGTGCAACCCCAGAGACGGCAGCCCAACAGGCTCCCCCTTCCCTGAGATTCTCCAGGCAAGAACACTGGAGTGGGTTGCCATTTCCTTCTCCAATGCATGAAAGTGAAAAGTGAAAGGGAAGTTGCTCAGTCGTATCCGACTCCTAGCGACCCCATGGACTGCAGTCCACCAGGCTCCTCCATCCATAAGATTTTCCTAGCTATTGTAAATGGTGCTGCAGTAAACATTGGGGTACACATGTCTTTTTCAATTTTTGTTTCCTCAGTAGTAGGATTGTATCCCGATATTATTAATTCAATAAGCATCTATGTAGTAGACACTTTCATACCCTGGACAGTGACAATGATACTACAGTGAAACTATCCATGTTCAATTGTCTGGATCTCCCTGAGGACCTCATCTTTCTCCAGCTCCTGGGAAGGTTAGCAGTTCGCAGCTCATAGATGAGTCTGTCTTCAGGGAATTTCCCTCAGCACAAGGGGGAGAGCTTACTCATAGTTAAGTCACTCCTTCCCTAGGGGCAACTCAAATACAGTGTTCAATAAGGGAAGCAGCTAAGAAGCTATCGACTTGAGCGAGCTCTGAAGAGTCATCCTGGCTCCACGGCTCTCTGTGGGATCAGCAGAGGGCTCTGTTACAATTCTGTCTGGTTCAACATCTCCCTCTTCTTAGACTCACTCACCTCCGCAACAAAGCTTTAAGTGAGGAAGATCTCTGTTTCAGTGTCTGTTCCCATCTTAGGCTCACTTCCCAGGAAACAAAAATAAATAAGGCTTAGAGTGACCCCCAGGGAGCTTAGAATACAGAGGAGGGAGTAGCATGCAGAGATGTCAATATTATCAACATGAAGGATGCCATAGTGAGTGTATAAATAAGATATATCGAAGCTCAAGATTTGAGAGAACAATACAACCTAAGATATTGTAAGAAAGGTGACACTGAGGGCCTCTGGGAAGCAGAACAGTTCTATACTCTGTGTTACTATTCTCCTGGCCAGGTTATGAGATGTGTGTATGCTAAGTCACTTCAGCTGGGTGACTCTTTGAGACCCTATGGATTGTAACTCAGATGACCATTATATGTACTACTGTGAGCAAGAATCCCTTAGAAGAAATGGTGTAGCCCTCATAGTCAATGAAAGAGTCTGAAATGCAGTTCTTGGGTGCAGTCTCAAAAATTACAGAATGATCTCTGTTTGTTTCCAAGGTAAACCCATTCAATTTCACAGTAATCCAAGTCTGTTCCCCAATCAGGAATGCTGAAGAAGCTGAAGTTGAGCAGTTTTATGAAGACCTACAAAATCTTCTAGAACTAACAACCAAAAAAAGATGTCCTTTTCATCAAAGGGGACTGGAATGAAAAAATAGGAAGTCAAGAGATACCTGGAGTAACAGGCAAGTTTGGCCTTAGAGTACAAAATGAAACAGGTCAAAGGCTAACAGAGTTTTTCCAAGAGAATGCACTGGTCAGAGCAAACACCCTCTTCCAACAACACAAGATACAACTCTACACATTGACATCACCAGATGGTCAAGACTGAAATCAGATTGATTATATTCTTTGCAGTCAAAGAAGGAAAAGCTCTATACAGTCAGCAAAAATACATCCAGGAGCTGACTGTGGCTCAGATCATGAACTCCTTATTGCAAAATTCAGACTTAAATTGCAGAAAGTATGGAAAACCATTAAGCCATTCAGGTATGACCTAAATCAAATCCCTTACAATTATACAGTGGAAGTGACAAATAGATTCAAGGGATTAGATCTGATAGAGAGTCCCTGAAGAACTTGGGACAGAGGATCATGACATTTTACAGAAGGCAGTCATCAAGACCATCCCCAAGAAAAAGAAGTGCAAAAAGGCAGAATGGTTGTTTGATAAGGCCTTACAAATAGCTGAGAAAAGAAGAGAAGCTAAAGATGAAGAGAAAAGGAAAAATATACCCATCTGAATGCAGAGTTACAAAGAATGGCAAGGAGAGATAAGAAAGCCTTCCTCAGTGATCAATGCAAAGAAATAAAGGAAAACAATAGAATGGGAAAGACTAAAGATGTCTTCAAGAAAATTAGAGATACCGAGGGAAATTTTCATGAAAAGATGGACACAGTGAAAGACAGAAATAGTATGGACCTAACATAAGCAGAGGATAATAAGAAGAGGTGGCAACAATACACAAAAGAACTATACAAAAAAGGTCATCATGACCCAGATAACCATGATGGTGTGATCACTCACCTAGAGCCAGATGCCCTGGAATGCAAAGTCAAGTGGGCCTTAGGAAGCATCACTATGAACAAAGCTAGTGGAGGTTATGGGATTCCAGTTAAGCCATTTCAAATCTTAAAAGATGATGCTGTTATAGTGCTACACTCAAAATGCCAGCAAATTTGGAAAACTCAGTAGTGGCCACAGGACTGGAAAAGGTCAGGTTTCATCCAAACCCCAAAGAAAGTCAATGCCAAAGAATGTTCAAACTACTACACAACTGCACTCATCTCACACACTAGCATGGAGAAGGCAATGGCACCTCACTCCAGTACTCTTGCCTGGAAAATCCCATGGACAGAGGATCCTGGTGGGCTGTAGTCCATGGGGTCGCACAGAGTTGGACATGACTGAAGTGACTTAGCAGCAGCAGCACACCCTAACAAAATAATGCTCAAAATTCTCCAAACCAGGCTTCAACAGTATGTGAAGGTGGATTTAGAAAAGGCAGAGGAGCCAGAGATCAAATTGTCAACATCCGTTGGATCATCAAAAAAGCAAAAGAGTTCCAGAAAAACATTTCCTTCCACTTTATTGACTATGCCAATGCCTTTTACTATGTAGATCACAACAAACTGTGGAAATTCTTCAAGAGATGGGAATATCAGACCACCTGACCTGCTTCCTGAGAAACCTGTATGCAGGTCAAGAAGCAACAGTTAGAACTGGACATGCAACAACAGACTGGTTTCAAATAGGGAAAGGAGTACATGAAGGCTGTGTATTGTTACCCTGCTTATTTAACTTATATGCAGAGCACATCATGCAAAATGCCGGGATGGATGGAACACAAACTGGAATCAAGATTTCCAGGAGAAATGTCAATAACCACAAATACACAGATGACACCGCCCTTATGGCAGAAAGTAAAGAATAACTAAAGAGTCTCTTGATGAAAATGAAACAGAAGAGCAAAAAAGTTGGCTTAAAGCTCAACATTCAGAAAACTAAGGTCATGGTAACTGGTCCCATCACTTCATGGCAAATAGATAAGTAAGCAGTGGAAACAATGTCAGATTTTCTTTTCTTGGGCTCCATAATCACTGCAGATTGTGACACTAGCCCTTAAATTCAAAGACACTTACTCCTTGGAATAAAATCTATGACCAACCTAGACAACATATTAAATAGCAGAGACATTACTTTGCCAACACAGGTCCCTCTAGTCAAAGCTATGGTTTTTCCACTAGTCATGTATGGATGTGAGAGTTGGACCATAAAGAAAGCTGAGCACCAAAGAATTGATGCTTTTGAAATGTGGTGGGGAGAAGTCTCTTGAGAGACCCTTGGACTGCAAGGAGATCCAACCATTCCATCCTAAAGGAAATCAGTCTTGAATATCCTTTGGAAGGACTGATGCTGAAGCTGAAACTCCAATGCTTTGGCTACCTGATGTGACAAACTGACTCAATGGAAAATACTCTGATGCTTGGAAAGATTAAAGGAAGTAGGATAAGGGCACGATAGAGGATAAGATTGTTGGGTGGCATCACCGACTCTATGGACATGAGTTTGAGCAAATCCTGGGAGTGGTGAAGGATAGGTAAGCCTGGCATACTGCAGTCCATTGGGTTGCAAAGAATCAGATATGGCTGAGTGACTGAACTAACTGAACTAGTGGATTGTAGCCTGCCAGGCTCCTTTGTCCACTAGATTCTCCAGTCAAGAATACTGGAATAGATTTCCATTCCCTCCTCTAGGGGGTTCTCCCAACCCAGGGATCAAATTAGTGTCTCTTATGTCTCCTGCATTGGCAGGCAGGTTCTTTACTACGAGCTCCACCTAGGACACCCAGGGTATGACAGTGCAAGCTAAAAAAATATTCAATGAATTGATGATGTTGGGGTAGTCTTAAAATTTATCATTTTATTATTTAGCATTTAAGTCACGTTATCAGTTTAAGGGAAAGTCTGACGATATGAGATGTTGGTGGTTAGTCTTAAATAATAAAGAAAAGTGAAAATGTTAGTTGCTTAGTTGTGTCAGACTCTTTGTAACCCCATTGACTGTAGCCCACCAGGCTACTCAGTCCATGGGATTCTTCAGGCAAGAGTACTGGAGTCGGTTGCCATTTCCTTCTCCAGGGATCTTCTTGACCCAGATATTGAACCTGATTGCAGGAAGATTCTTTACCATCTGAGCCAACAGGGAATCCCTAATTAATAAATAGGGCTTCCACAGACAGAAAGTGGTAAAAGCCCATTTCGGGCATTGAGCACAACATATTTAAAACCCCATTTTGGGGTATTTTCAGAGAGATACTGTAGTTTGGTATTGCTCCATCGAGGAAATGAAACTGGTGTGGGAGGTAAGGGCTAGACTGGAAATACTGGCCTATCATGTCAATTTACATGCCAAGAGATGTTTTTTTAAATTATTTCCATCACAAACTTTTAAAATATACATTAAATGAGTTATAGTGTTAGTTTAAATAATTGTTTTCTGTAGTAACACAGAGTTCTCAAAATAAATTGACTTAAGTGTGTTTGAAATGCTTCCTTCTCAGTATCAGTTCAAGGTCAGTGGTACAGACTGGCAAAATGTCTGGCCTTTAGAAACACAGGTTCCTTCATATTTTTGCTCTGCTTTCCCCTAATTTATATACTGGAAGCTGGGACAATGCCATGTCTGTGATATAGCATAGGAAAGAGGGACTAGAGGAAGAACAAAAATTTTAAAAATGCTTTAAGTTTAAACCTAAAGTGGGCAGTCATTTCTGCTCACACGCTTTGTGACGTTGAACCCAAGGACATGACGTGTATTTGTGCGAGCTTATGGATGACCATGGCCCTAACCTACTAAGGTAGAGATAGAGGTGTTAAATTTTTTAAAATAATGGAGAAAGAGGACAAAGGACACCATTTAAAATTCAGTGGGTTCCATCCTGGCTGTCAATGTTTTAAAACTTGTGGATTTCACATCTTAAGTGAGATTTCTGGCCTCTATTGAAGAGTGTGTGTTAGTTTCTCAGTCGTGTCTGACTGCAATCCCATGGACTATAGTCCCCCAATATCCTCTGTTCATGGAATTTTCCAGGCAAGAATACTGGAGTGGATTGCCATTCCCTTCTCCAGGGGATCTTCCTGACCCAGGGTTTGAACCTGGGTCCTCTGCATTACAGGCAGAGTATTTATTGTCTGAGCCACCAGAGAAGTCCTATTGAAAAATAGGCCAGCATTTTTGTTCAGCATAAGCCAGCTAGTTCTGGTAGATGTCATCAACCTCAAGGTATACAGTTCTTGGTTTAACATGGGCATAAGTAAAGAAAAAAGTAGATAGGTAAAGCAAATCTTTATATAGTTAAAAGACAATGCATAAATCTTTTAAAACTAGGACATAAAATTTGCTTATAAACCATACTATAACCAAAATTGTAATAAATGAATAAATAATCTTTCAATAAAATTTTGTGAATTAAAAAAGTCTAGCTTACCAAACAGTGTTTTAAAAAATGCAGTTATGTATTAATTAAAGACACATAAAGTAAAAAAGGAAGAGAAAATACATTTTTAAATCATGGAGCATTTATAGTAGTATTTTTAATCCCCCCCAAACTATGTATCTTTAGCAAGAATAGGCATTTGGAAAGTTAAATTATAAATAGCATTGCTCAGAATGTGAAGATACAGTTTAATTTTTACTAGACATGTTAAAACATTTAAACTATCTGTGTCATTTACTCTAGCAAATAATGATAGCACAGATAAAAAAATCTGTGCATGACTTTCATGCCTACTCTACATAACATAGGAGAGAGTTGCAGATATGGCTTGGCATTTTCCTTCACACAACTATGGGCCATAATCTGGTACCATGTTCACTTTAGTTTTGTACAAAGATATGGGCAAGAATCCCAACATAACTGGCAGTTACAGGAATGCTGTCTTCAAGAGGAATCTTTACAGTACTTAAGAACATGATGTATAGGCCACCCAAGCATCAGTTGTTTTGTAAAGTATGAACCCGTGTGGGTTGATGCAGAAACAGTCCTGAATTTGATTAGGCTCCCTCAACATTGGACCAGTATCTTGTAACATCCTTGAGCAAAGTTTTCATGTCCCTCAAGGAACAATTTGATGAAAAGTTGTCCACCTCACACAGGAATCTGAGGTCTATGCATCAACAGGTTTTAATAGCTCACTCTCAGCCCAGCAAGCCCAAATACAGTTGACCAAATTTGAATCAGTTTTGCAATAAACATCATTTCTTAGTGACTGTGCTTATGTCCTACGTTTAACTTAAACCATTCGGTTTCCAGGGAAACAATGCTAAGAGAGGTAATTCTGAGGTCATTCTTTCCACAGAAAAATAATTTAGACTTGCTGTTAACTCTTCTCTTCAAACACCCATTTAACTATATATGTGTAGCTGTAGTTTTGACAAGACTTGTGGTGTTAAAAATACTTTATAAATGGAACCTAAGACAGTCTGAGCAACATGAATCTTGAATCATCTTATAATTCTGATGAGAAGAATGTTTTTTATTTTATTTTTAAAATTAATTAATTTTAATTGGAGACTAATTACTTTACAATATTGTGTTGATTTTTGCCATACATTGACATGAATCAGCCATGTCTGTACATGTTTCCCCCTCCCCAAATCCCCCTGCCACCTCCCTCCTCATCCCAACCCTCTGGGTTGTCCCAGTGCACTGACTTTGAGTGCCCTGTTTCATGCATCAAACTTGGATTGGTGATCTATTTCATATACGGTAACATACATGTTTCAATGCTATTCTCTCAAACCATCCCACCCTTGCCTTCTCCCACAGAGTCCAAAAGTCTGTTCTTTATATCTGTGTCTCTTTTGCTTTCTCACATATAGGGTCCTCGTTACCATCTTTCTAAATTCCATATATATGTGTTAATATACTGTATTGGTGTTTTTATTTCTGACTTACTTCTTTCTGTAAAATAGGTTCCAGTTTCATCCAACTCATTAGAACTGATTCAAATGCATTAAATAGGTTCACAGTTTCATTAGGACACATCAGTCAATATTTTCATTTGTCTAAATAACTGTGATTCATAAATGCATTATTTTTAATGCTGAGTAATATTCCACTGTGTACATGAAGAATCTTGAAAATATTAGGACACATCAGTCAATATTTTGGATTTGTCTAAATAACCTCCTGTGTTCCTCATTACCTCATACTACTTGTGCAAAATCATCATCATAGACTTCTTTGTTTCATTGTGTTTGGTAGATAATAACCATGATGTTATTTAGGACTAAGATCAGAGTACATTTGATTCTTTACTGTTAGCAGTGAAGCCAAACCATTTTATTCTCTACTTACTCTCCTTCTACCATAATTGCGTTGCCAGGGTGCGTGCATGTATGTGTGGGTACTTAGCAAATTAAGGTAATATTTAATCAAATAAAGAAGATTCAGGAGTTCTGAAGTTTAGTTTTAACTTTTCTCAGACTTAGAAGATGACTTCTGGCAAAACGGCATCCCTGTTTTAAGGTACTTTGGACTACATTGGGAAAAACTGATTCTCAGGCCATGTTTCTGAGATGAGTGTGAGAACACTGATGGAGCAAGGAAAACAACCTGGAACATCCTCTGTGTTGTTATATATAAATTTAACCTGAGTTAAATGCAGTACTTTGTGTACTAGGAGGGTTAGAGAGGCAATTGTTGAGTGTGTTTGCAAGCCTGCCCAAACATAGGCACACATGTTTCTGCAACGTTTTGTCTTCTTTATTATGTTCTCTGGTCTGTATGGGCAGGTGCTTTATGCTGAGGTCAGTCTCTCCCTTGCAAGATTGCTGCAACAGCTTTTTAACAGAATCTAACATTTGGCAATGATTGCAGCTGGCTGTTTCATTTTAACTGCCTTTTGATATTCCAGGAATCACTGCCCCCAGAAGAATCTGCTGCTAACGTACTTACCACTTTCAGAACACAGCACTTGAATGAAGGGAATAAGGTACCCTTTGGTGCTTGTATATCTGTGAACTCCTTCTTAAAGTGAGTCTAATAAAGGGGAAGATACACAAAGAGGATGAAATTAGGTGAAGAAAAGAGACTAATGTTATAATAGTTTTCCTTCCCACAGTGCACCCATCCATTGAGACTTGCTTTGCTTTCTCTGTCAGCTTAATTTGGAAGGGGAGTCTCGTTGATCATTTTACTTGACTTCTGAATCAGCTGGGTTAAGCTAACTGCTGGAAAATATCAACCACAAAATCAAATGGATTTATTTAGTCCTTGTTTGCCTCAACTCCCAGCAGTGGTGAGAGAAGGCTCTGCTTCACACATTCATACGGGGACCCATTCTGGATGTCACTGTTCAGGACAAAAGGCCCCAGAGAGGAAGAGAGACCATGGGCACAAGCATGGATGGTTTTTATGGGGGCTGATTCCCAGACCACATGCCTCTGTGGGTCTAAGGCACAGTGGCCGTGAATTGCAAGGTCTCTGGAAAATGTGCTCTAGTTTGTGCCCAGAAGGAAAAGAAAATGTGTTTTGGCTAACATGGAAATCTCTGCTCCAAATGTTGTGACATGCTTTATTGAATTTCTTCTTCAGTTAATGGTTACTCCTTCAGAATGTTGACGGCTGCTTCTTTTGAAAACCTACTCTAAACATCAGTTATCTGGATGATACTTCTGTTCTTCACTACAGCGTTTAATTATAGTTTTTACAATTATTTATTCGTTTGGCTGCATCAGGTCTTAGTTGCGGCACATAGGATCTTCCTTGCATCATGTGGGATCTTTCGTTCCGACACGTGGACTCTCTAGTTGTGGCACGTGGCATCCGGAGAATGCAGGCTCCGCAGTCGTGGCGTGAGGGCTGAGTTGCTCTGCAGCATGTGGGAACCCAGTTCCTGACCAGAGACTGAACCTGCGCTCCTTTCACTGCAAGGCAGTCCCCCAAACACTGGACCATCAGGGAAGTCCCCTAATTATTTTTGAAATTTTTTGCTGAATCACACATCATGTCTTTCTTCTCTCCCTCCTTGCTTCCTCCCTTTCTCTTTTTCTTCCCTTATTTTATTTTTTAAAATCTCTGTCTTACACGTAGATGGTGATGTTTGTGCGTACTTAGTCATGTCCAATTCTTTGTGACCAAATGAACTGTAGCCCACCAGGCTCCTCTGTTCACTGGGTTCTCCAAGCAAGTATACTGGAGTAGGTTGCCATTTCCTCCTCCAGGGTATCTTCTTGACTTAGGGGTTGAACTTGTGTCTCTTGTGTCTTTTTGCATTGGCAGGTAGATTCTTTACCACTGTGCCACCTGGGAAGCCCTACATGTAGAAGGCTTGCTCAAATATTTGATCATTTTTGTTTGTCAATTCGTGCTTAAGGCTAAGTTACTAAAAGCCAGTTGGATTCTGTACATCTGCATGGACCATTAACTGGGAGACTGTAAGGAACTCTGTCAGAAAACAAACATGACTGTGTGTGTGTGTGTTTGTGTGTGTGTGCAATGTTTGTATGCATGTGCATTAGTAAGAGGGTTTTGCAGCTTTCTATTATCCTTGGAAAGAAATGGAGCCAATGGGTAAGAATGGGGGTGTGATCATCCTATATCTAGACATTTTGTAAACCTCCTCTTTGAAATATGGCATCTTTCAACTACTTTATCTGTAAGGGAAATTACTCTGGCCTTTTTAAGCTGAAGGAATTTAACACAGACAGATTTTTGTTTAGAAAAATACATTGGGAAGATTGGAGAAATAGTTCCAGGTAAGGTTCTCAAAAATGATCCCTAGGAAAACACTCCAGAACTAGCCTGTGAAAGAATGCACAATATATGTTACTCTTAAGAAGGTTAGGAATCAGGGATTTATCACTGGCCCTGTTGACCCCAAGACTAAACTCTCTAACAGCACCCTGGGATCAGGAAAACAGAGCCCATAGACTTTATTGCAATATCAAGAAGCAGGAATCAAGAGGGCACCTCACTGTTGATTCTAGAACCATCTTTACCTGCTGGACTAACATGACATTCACACAGCCAGTGACTGGACATGGAAGCTAGTTAGCAGCCTTGGGAAATCACTAACTTCTTCTGCCTATGCGTGTCATCAGAGGTGAAGAAGCAGGGTAGCTTTGGCCTTTACAATGAACCTCAGCTGCAAGGAAGTCTAGCAGAGGTGTTTTCTAGCTTCTCAACTTCTGAAATGCAAGATGGTATGTGTACTAACTAAATCCTCTCTAATCTGTGTAGCTTCCTAGTTAAACTTTTCTAGAACAGGCTGAGGAAGTGTTGTGAAGTTCTTAATTTTTTAAAATGGTATTTTAACAACTTAACAGTCACTTATTTTATTTTGGCCATGCCGCATGGTTAGCAGGATCTTAGTTCCACACTGTGCCCCTGCAGTGGAATCACAGTGTCTTAACCACTGGACCTCCAGGGAAGTCCCAAGATGTGAAGTTCTAGCTGCTCTTCTATCCAGGAGAATTTCACCAGTCTTCCTATTTCAACTTGCTGTTTCACCTGTAAATTTTGCAGTAAATGATTTTCTGGTATTTTTCCTAGAGTTCTTTACAGGAATAAATTGTTCTTATTGACCTCACCCTTATGGCACTTAGGATCCAGTTTCCCAGCCTCCTACCTCTTTCATGTGCTTTCTATCTTCCAAAAGTTATTGACCACACTTGCACTTGCCACTTGCTATTTATCTCTTGATAGTGTTGTCCTGGTAGAGAGAAAGAATTTTAACTGCATTACCCTTATTTAGTGGGGCTTTAAAAGAAAACAGAGATAAATGTGTTCAACAAAATAAGTTTAATCTAAAGTACAGTCAAATTTTTTTTGCTATCTTTACTTTTTCTTAGGTGATCTATTTTTAGTCAACAGGTCGTAAATATCATACACATGCCAATATCACCTAAATGTATATCTTCACCCCTGAGTTCACCACAGAATTTCCAATTCATATATCCCTCTGCTTACTCGGCATGCCCTGCTGAATATTTAAGAGATATAATGAATATAACAGCATAAAAATAGAGTTCTTGATTATGTTCTATTCTTTCCTGTTTTATTTCCTAACATCTAAAAGATGTACAAACAGACAGTGAAGGGGGCTTGGAATCCAGCTCTTTTGCTAAAACTTACTAATTATTACAATATGAATCTTCGTATTTCCCAATGGGAAAATATTCCTTGTGTTTCAGCTTGAGATATATATTTTAGTGTTTAAAATTCCTCAAAGCCAATCTTTTCAAAAGACACGCACCTTGAACATTTTGCTTTTGCATTTTTTACTCAAGGTAAAAGAAATATCCTTCATCTATAAAATAAGTCACAATTCTGTAGATAATTAACACCCTTTGGCCACCTCATGCGAAGAGTTGACTCATTGGAAAAGACCCTGATGCTGGGAGGGATTGGGGGCAGGAGGAGAAGGGGACAACAGAGGATGAGATGGCTGGATGGCATCACTGACTCAATGGACATGAGCTTGAGTGAACTCCGGGAGTTGGTGGTGGACAGAGAGGCCTGGCGTGCTGCGATTCATGGGGTCACAAAGAGTCAGACACGACTGAGCGACTGAACTGAACTGAACTGACAAATTATTGTTTTTCATTTCATTTAAAATTTACTTTTATTTTATTCATTTTTACTTTTTAAAGGTTTGTTTCTCATTTATTTAACTGTTGAGTGTGTTCTGGTATATACATTTTTATGGAGTACAGTTGATTAACAGTGTTGTGTTGGTTTCATGTATACAGCAAAATGAAATCAGTTATGCATATACGTATATCAACTCTTTTTCATATTATTTTCCTATATAGATCATTAGAGTATTGAGTAAAGTTCCCTCTGCTATACAGTAGGTTCTAATTAGTTTTCTATTTTATATACAGTGGTGTGTGTATGTCAATCCCAATAAAAACAGTGGTTAGATGTCACATCGTAGGTGGCAGTGCCTTAACCATATGCTTATTGTCAGGCGTCAAGGGGAGTGCCAACCTTCTCCTTTCACACAACACTAAATCTAATTTTTAAAAAAGCTTGTTTTTTATCTTCTGTTCAATGTTACAGAATGATCCGTAGATTTATAGTGAGGACAATTGTTTTATTGCTCTTATTTATTTTGGTCCTGATATCCATGGGAATGAGACTTTGGGTTACAAGCCTCAAGTAAATATCGCATAATTATTTTTTATTACATAAAGTCGTACCATCAATAAACAATAGTCTCATTTAAAAAAATGTGCTTGAAGTCAGAAATAATCAAAACTCTATATTTTATAGGTTAGGTAAACTTGTAATTGGAGAAGGCAATGGCACCCCACTCCAGTACTTTTGCCCGGAAAATCCCATGGATGGAGGAGCCTGGTAGGTTGCACTACATGGAGTCGCTAGAGTCGGACACGACTGAGCAACTTCCCTTTCACTTTTAACTTTCATGCATTGGAGAAGGAAATGGCAACCCACTCCAGTGTTCTTGCCTGGAGAATCCCAGGGACGGGGAAGCCTGGTGGCCTGCCGTCTATGGGATCGCACAGAGTCGGACATGACTGAAGTGACTTAGCAGCAGCAGCAGCAAGCTTGTAATTAAGTTATAAATTTAATAATGTGAATATAATATAGTGGGTATATTAAGAAACATATTGTCATATTTTGGAAAGAATGTTTCCACTAAATGATAAAATTACCTTCATGGTAAGGATGCTGCATAAGTAAGTTTGGCTAGAATTTCTTCATGATGTTAAAAAACAACATAAGAAGTGCTAAAATATTACATGAAGAAAATCAAGTCAAATGAGTAGTCAAGATTTTAACGTATTTAAAATTTTATCTGAAAATGATGGCAATCTGATTCAAATGGTATCTTTTTAATGGAGCCGCATTGTTTCCTCTAAAACTCTAATTAAAATTCTTCTGCAGACCTGCCTGGAGGGAGACAAAATTTTAAAACTATCAAAGGTAAAGACTGGCAAAACACCTACTGGTAAAATCTTGGATGATTCAACAGTATTTATAAGGCAAACAGATATAGATTGAAAATAATCTTCCAAAACTTGAGCACAAAGTGCACTTTGAGTCTACCTGGAAAAAGTAGGAGGATGCTGAACACTTTATTCACCGTATAGTATCAGGTGTAAAAACACAGGGTGAGCACTCGCCTGTGCTTCTCACCTATGAAAATAATTTTAAATCCATGCAAAGAATAAGAGACACTTTAGATAACTAAGGGAAGAATCAGGTGAACTGCTGGTTTATTCTGGGAGCACAGTTCCTTGAGAAAAGGCAGGCATGTGCCTTCAGGGAAATCTATGATAGCAATGCATGCTGGAAAATTACAGTTTTCATTTACTATATATATACCCAGCGGACTGGGGTGTCATCCCATTGGCAATGAGGCTCAATAGAGATGACTGTCAGAAGTTCCATTAGCACAGGATCTTTGTTTTCTTCACTGTTTTCAACTCAGTGACTCAAACAGTACCTGGTACATAGTAGTTACTGGTTATGTAGATATAGAGAATTGACAGGAAATGTTATTTTCAGCTTCATCCCACTGTATCTTAAAGTAAATCTAAAGGATATGGGACAAACCATGCAATAATTATCATCATTATTATAAGCATCATAATTAGCATAATTACCTAATATTCCTAGAGCTCATGCCTTTGTTTTCCTCTAGGAGTTTTATGGTTTCTGGTCTTACATTTAGATCTTTAATCCATTTTGAGTTTATTTTTGTGTATGGTGTTAGAAAGTGTTCTAGTTTCATTCTTTTACAAGTGGTTGACCAGTTTTTCCAGCACCACTTGTTAAAGAGATTGTCTCTTCTCCATTGTATGTTCTTGCCTCCTTTGTCAAAACACTCTGTGACATAAATCACAGCAGGATCCTCTATGATCCACCTCCCAGAGTAATGGAAATAAAAGCAAAAATAAACAAATGGGACCCATTTAAACTTAAAAGCTTTTGCACAAAGGAAACTATAAGCAAGGTGAAAAGACAGCATTCAGAATGGGAAAAATAATAGCAAATTAAGCAACTGACAAAGGATTAATCTCAAAAATATACAAGCAACTCCTACAGCTCAATTCCAGAAAAATAAGCAACCCAATCAAAAAACGGGCCAAAGAACTAAACAGACATTTCTCCAAAGAAGACATACAAACAGCTGACAAACACATGAAAAGATGCTCAACATCACTCATTATCAGAGAAATGCAAATCAAAACCACTATGAGGTACCATCACACGCTGGTCAGAATGGCTGCTATCAAAGTCTATAAGCAATAAATGCTGGAGAGGGTGCAGAGAAAAAGGATCCCTCTTACACTGTAAACTAGTATAGCCACTATGGAGAACAGTGTGGAGGTTCCTTAAAAACCTGGAAATAGAACTGCCATATGACCCAGCAATCCCACTGCTATGCATACACACCAAGGAAACCAGAAATGAAAGAGACACATGTACCCCAATGTTCATTGCAGCACTGTTTCCAATAGCCAGGACACGGAAGCAACCTAGATGTCCATCGAGAGACGAATGGATAAGAAAGCTGTGGTACATATACACAATGGAATATTACTCAGCTATTAAAAATAATGCATTTGAATCCGTTCTAATGAGGTGGATGAAATTGGAACCATTATACAGAGCGAAGTAAGTCAGAAAGAGAAACACCAATACAGTATTTTTAACACATATATATGGAATTTAGAAAGATGGTAATGATGACCCTATATGCGAGACAGCAAAAGGGACACAGATGTAAAGAACATACTGTTGGACTCTGTGGGAGAAGGCGAGGGTGGGATGATTTGAGAGAATAGTATTGAAACATGTATATTATCATATGTGAAATAGATCACCAGTCCAAGTTTGATGCATGAGGCAGGGTGCTCAGGGCTGGTGCACTGGGATGACCCAGAGGGATGGGATGGGGAGGGAGGTGGGAGGGAGGGTCTGGATGGGGAACACATGTACACCCATGGCTGATTCATATCAATGTATGGCAAAACCCACCACAATATTGTAAAGTAATTAGCATCCAATTAAATAAAAAAAATAAAAAAATATTCCTAAAGTTCTGTGGAGAAGGAAATGGCAACCCACTCCAGTGTTCTTGCCTAGAGAATCCCAGGGACGGGGGAGACTGGTGGGCTGCTGTCTATGGGGTCGCACAGAGTTGGATGTGACTGAAGCGACTTAGCAGCAGCAGCAGCAGCAGAGCTCTGTAGTTAGTGCTAGACACTCTGCTGACATTATTTTTTAATGTTTTTGTTGTGGTGGTAAAAATCACATGATATAAAACACTATTTTAGACATATTTAACTGTGCAGTTCAATGACACTAAGGATATTCACATTGCTCAACTCTTGCCATCATCCATCTCCCAAATTTTTACTTTCCTTAACTGAAACCATCTCCCCATTAAACACTAAATCCCCATTCCTTCCCTGCGTCCTCACCCCAGCCCCTGGCATCTACCAATGTATTTTCTGAATCTATGAATTTGACTATTCTAGGTAAATTGTACAGCATTTTGCTAACATTATGTTATTCATATGACAACTCTGAAGGATAGGCAATAACATTATCCTTATTTGAAACAAACTTGACAGAGGTTACTAGAAATAGCAGATCTAGAGCTTGAACTCAAGCATTGGCTCCATGACCCAAGCTCTTATTTGGGCTAAAAACAAACAAGTCATCTGATGGCAGATACTGCTCTTTGAATGTTTTTCTCCTCACTTACAGTGTAATAAACCCCCCAAGCTTTCTTTTGGCATATGGTTGCCAGAAATAAAGTGACCTTTTGACTGGCTCTGTTAAAGGTGAGTATGGTCATATGAATATGTTCTATCTGATACAATGAAGTGGAAGTGACATGTACAGTACTTGAAACCTTAATGGAAGAGACCTCAGAAAATATTCTTTACTCCTCCCTTCTTCCTAGTAGTAGCTCTCTAGTTGCACTTTCCAGCAGCAGGTAGGTACCTTCACTGGTTAAGAGTTTCTTTCCCCTTACGCAAGTCTCCCAAAAGGAGAGACAAAGTTAGCTTATTGTCTTTCTACCCAAGACTATTGTTTTGTAACTAAGGGATATAGCTTCTTTGGTAAAAACAAAACAAAACAAAAAACCACAAACATGGGATTAAAAAGGCTTGGGGCTTCCCTGGTGGCTCAATGGTAAAGAATCCACCTGCAATATAGGAGCTACAGGAAATGGAGTTTTGATCCCAGGGTTGGTAAGATACCCTGGAGGAGGTCATGGTAACCCACTCCAGTATTCTTGCCTGGACAATCCCATGGACAGAGGAACTTGGTGGGCTATAGCCCATAGGTTTGCAAAGAGTCAGACATGACTGAAGTGACTTAGTACTCATGCAAGAGAAGGGTTCAGGAAACAGTATATATGAAATCAGCTTTTAGGGTTAAAAATTGTCTAGGCAAAAACACTTGGCTATTCTTTCTTGTACCTGAAACCAAGTAAACACATCAAAATCTTCTAATGGGGCATTATTGTTAGCAAAAAAAAAAAAAAAAAATCACAAAATTTGTGAAAATTCAAACTTTAAAATCAACCTACTTTTGAAAGGGCTCCCAAATCTGCACCATCTGTAGCTCTGAAAACTCTAAGGGCATATTCAGGTGGGGTCTTGGAGGCTATTGGACAGGGGACAGCCTCCCAAGAACAGAGACTGTGACTACAGAAAACAAAGGAGTTTTCCCCAGAAAGTTGAATCAAGGGCTGCCAGTTGGACAAGCTTAAGAACTTACTGTACCACCAGCTGCTAATCACTTATTATTTGAAAAATTTTATGATTATTACTCTTATGTTTTTCCACAGTTGTATAAATAACTAGCACATCAAAAGTCAAATCCTAGCTTGATGAAAAGAAATGAACATCCCTAGACATCCTGGACTTGAAGTTGGGTACAGCAGTTGGAGACAACTTTGGAATTGCTTATTTGGGAGTGAAAATGATGATTCTTCCCCAGTTTCTATGTATTATTCTTCACTAATAGGATCTTTGAATATAAATTAGGCACAAGATTAGCTAGCATAAAGCTGGCATTTTCTAACACCTTGAGGCTAAGTGTTGCAATGTGACAGTTTTCTGGTCATGGCAAATGTCATATGAGTAGAGTTAGTGTATATATCCTATGACAAAAGCAGGGTCCCAGTGTTATCTTTTTCTGTTGGATTTAGTTCCAGTGTGATAGTTGAAGCTAACATGGCCATCTTGTACTGTGAAGTAGAAATCTGATGTGGAGAATCCTAGGTCCCTGATGATATTGAAGCCAGCATATCTGTCTTAGAATGTCTATGTTATATAACAGAGGTAAACTTCTGTCTTCTTTAAGCCCGTAAAAACTACTCTTATTTGGACTTTAAAAAATTCTTTCCAAACTTTATCTTACCAATTCATGTTGAACGACAGACAGTTTAATGAAATAGACTCATCTTGATAAACCTGGGAACACGTGAAGTCAATAATTAGGAGATAAATAAAGAGAAAAATATGTGAGTAGCTTTGTATACTAAGAACTAAATTAATTTACTATTTTAAAAATACTGTATACTAAATGATGAGAGGGACTTCGTTTTTGAGAATACACCTAGATATACTGTCAGAGGCAGAAAGATTCATCTTCCTAAATACATACCTGAGGTGATGTGAAAGAAAAGAAATTATTCAGACGTGATAAACTTTAACTCCACTGGGGCAAAGAGAACCTTGGGGTTATTCTGACACATTTGCTCATTCCGGTTGGAACCACTGAGAGTCCATATTCACAGTGGGCTGATTAACATAAAAAAACTCTACAAAGGGCAATAATGTGATCTATAATTATCTTGGCCTTTACAGAGTAGAAAAAATTTCATGTGAAAGCCTCTAAAGAAAAGCTTACTCTTACTTGAATTTGGGTCAAGAAAATGTCTTGTGGTCAGAAAAAATCCAACTTAAAATGTACATTTTAATTGTCCCCATGTTTCAGTGCTTTTCCTGGTGGAGGGAATAGCAGCCCAGTCCAGTATTCTTGCCTGGAGAATTCCATGGACAGAGGAGCCTGGTGGACTATAGTCCATGAGGTCCCAAAGAGTCAGACATGACTGAGCAACTAACACTTTCACTTTTCTTTAAGTGCTATTAGGATATCGGCACAAGAAAACTAAAGTCTTCTTTAGGGGGTGCATTTTAATTGCAGACACCTCAAAATTCCTTTAAATAAGGTGTCAAGAAACAAAAACTAACAACCAAAAGTCTTTAAATGCACAAGAGAAAAAATGATCATTAAAACCAGCAAAATATACTATCACAGATAAGAATGAATTTTTGTTGTTAAACTATAAAAAAGAAAATAAAAATTATGATGAAAAATAAATATCAATGTGATCAGACATATATGATTAAAATCAAATAGAACTTTAAGAAATTAAAAATGTAAGAACTAGCTTTAAATCATCCAGTGGATGGGATAAGCCAAAGATAAGGAGGTAAGGACTTCCCTGGTGGTCCAGTGATTAAGAATCTACATGCCAATGCAGGGGACACAGGTTCGATCCTTGGTCCAGGAAGACTCCACATGGCTGAACCAATTAAGCCCACGAACCACAACAGTTGAAGCTCTAGGGCCTGTGCTCCTCAGGAAGAGAAGTCACGGAAATGTGAAGCCTGTAAGAAAGAGAAGCCCACTTTCACCACAACTAGAGAAAGCCTGTGCACAGCAATGAAGGCCCTGAATAAATAAATAAGATGAGGAGAGAGTAAACTGGATGACACATCTGAAAAAAAGAAAACCTAAGATAGGAGATAGAGACAAGATATGAGAAATGTGAAGGAGAGTAAAACTAGGAAAGGAAACTGAGAAAGAAATATTTTGATATACAATGCAAAACATACATATAAAACATATACAAAAGCAAAAATAAGAGGATAGAGAGAATGGAAGAAGTGGAATTTTGAAAATACAAAACAGCTGACCCTGTTCCAGTATTGATGAAAGACATAGGTCCTCAGTTTCAGAAAGCTTGATGGTTTGCAAGCAGGCATAACAAACACAGATCTATCCCCAGAGATATAATGAGAAAACTCAGAAGATAAATCAAAGAGAAGATTCTAAAAGTCACCAAAATTAAGAGCTGAATGCCTGCAAAGAAAGGGCAATCAGGTGATAATTTCTTGTTAAAAAACAAGAATAATAAAGGCAATAACAAAGGCAGACAGAAGACAATGGGAGATAACTTTGAATTATGAGAGAAAATTGTCCCCCACATAGAACCTATGCAGAAGCACACTATCTTTCAGAAGCTAATACTTTTTGTATAAAAGCTTATTATTAAAAGATCCTTTTTGAAAACCTTGTGAAGATTTATTTTAAAAGGAGAGATTTTTTAAAGAAGGAAAGGATGGTATGAAAATTGGTGAGGTAATAAAATGTTATTTTTTGTGTAAATCTAAAAAAAAAAGTGATGGTTTCAGTTTTTGAAGAAGCAGTTTCTTAAAATTAGTAGAGCCACACTAATAAAGTTTAGAAAAAGATTAACATTCAAGAGTTAAATCACAGTTTTTAAATGTATAAAGCTATAGAATGATCTTTTAACCCTACCAAAAAAAAAATTTAGCAAGTATAGGTAAGAATGAGAAAGCCAGGGTATAAAAAGTAGTCTATGTGTTCTTAAATCGTTTAAACTGGAGATCCTATCAAAAAAAGTTTAGCAAGTATAAATAAGAATGAGAAATCCAGGGTGTAAAAAGTAGTCTATATGTACTTAAATCGTTTAAACTAGAAATGAGATAAAATAACTCATAAATATTACTGTAAAGAAAAGGCAAATGTAAAATTCTTCAAAATTATATGAATAACATACTATGAATAAAAGGTTAAAAAGTAACAGGTGGGATGAAAGCCATAGGGATTAAGGAAAAACTTGATATTTACCTAATTAGTTGGAACATAAAGCATTTTTACATTTGATTCTAAAATATAAAAGCTTCAAATAATAACTACTTCTGAAAATGTAATTATTAATAAAGTGGAAAACACCCTGTAAATACATTCTAGAGACAGATGATGAAAGCTAAAAATTATATCACAGGACAATTATAAAGCAATAGAAGGAAAATAATAAAAAGAAAAAAACAGAATGCAATAAATAAAATATACCTAACATATGACTTACAAGGATTGGCTACTATATAAAGAATTCTTTAGTATTGCTGCTGTTTAATTCATTTACTCCACAATTATTTGCTAATTTAAGGTTTTAGTTTTTTTTACAAAATCAAGAAAAATTGCTAAGTAAACTAAAAAAGTGGGAATTATTAAAACATTTGTATTTTACACATCAATTGTAGAATCTGAATAATTAATAAAATGTTTGATATTAATGCTTATAATATACATATATATGTATGTTGTTGTTCAGTCGCTAAGGCATATCCAACTCTTTGGTGATGCTATGGACTATAGACTGCCAGGCTCCTCTGTCCATGGGATTTCCCAGGCAAGAATGCTGGAGTGTGTTGCCATTTCCTTTTCCAGGTGCCCTTCCTGACCCAGGGATTGAACCAAGTCTCCTGCATTGGCATGAGGCCTCTTTATCACTGAGCAACTAGGGAAGCCCACAAGCTTCTCTTGTTGTTGTTCAGTCGCTAAGTCATGTTAGACTCTTTGTGACTCTATGGATTGCAGCACACCAGGCTTCCCTGTCGTGTGCCATCTCCTGGAGTTTGCTCAAACTCATGTCCATTGAGTCAGTGATGCCATCCACCAATCTCATCCTCTGTCACCCCATTCTTATTTGCCCTCAGTCTTTCCCAGCATCAGGGTCTTTTCCAATTAGTTGGCTCTTCACATCAGGTGACCAAAGTATTGGAGCTTCAGCCTCAACAGCAGTCCTTCCAATGAATATTAAGGGTTGATTTCCTTAGGTTTAATCTCCCTGCAGTCTAAGGGACTCTCAAGAGTCTCCTCCAACACCACAGTTCGAAAAGAATCAATTCCTCAGCACTCAGCCTTCTTTGTGGTCCAACTCTCACATCCATACATGACTACTGAAAAAACATATCTTTGACTATACAGACCTTTGTTTGCAAAGTGATGTCTTTGCTTTTTAATATGATGTCTAGATTTGTCATTGCTTTTCTTCCAAGGAGTAAGCATTTTTTAATTTTGTGACTGCAGTCACTGTCCACAGTGATTTTGGAGCCCAAGAAAGTAAAATCTATCATTGTTTCCACTTTTTCCCCTTCTATTTGCTGTGAAGTGATGGTATTCTTCTGTCCCCTGGGTTTTATTCTATTGGAATAAGTGTTCCTCATAGTTTATTGGTCATAGTGTGATATGAATGTTAGTCTGTCATCTTACCAAGAGGGTGTGGCTTTCCCTTTTTCTCTCTTTTCTGGCTTCTTACTCTGTTAACACATTTTGATGAACTCTTGATTATTGTCTACTCTGATGCTAACAGATTTAGTAGCTGCCTCCTTTTTTCAGCTCATCCATTAACAAAACCAAACATTAAAACAAAAGATTAAACCATTTAGATGACTTTCACCAGTTGAATTCCCAGGCGATTAAAGTATTTTAGATAGATAAAAAGAATTTTGGTGATCATGGCTTGAATCCTTTTAGCCACATCATTTTAAAATACCATGTCTCCTTAGTGAAAAGTAATATATGTCACATTCAGAGAAGTTGTTATATATGTGTAATATTGTAGGTTGCAATTCTGTCCACATCATATGCTAAAGAAGAGAGTTATAAATTGAGTCACTAAAGTAGCTACAACAGCTGTTACTTGCCATTTATTAAATTTGTTTAATAAACTATGTTTTAATAAACATGAAGTTATACAACTATAGTGCAACAATATAATACAATGTAGAGCTAACTCAGGTTTTTATTGTACATATATATTTTAATATTTGACTTTCAATATGTAAAAACATCTGTCAGTTTCTAATAAAATTCATAATACTGATACCAAAATTTTAATCAGTTTCCTATAGTTAGACGGTGATATATTTCATCAAATATTTTTACACAGATGGCCTGATATACGAGATTGTTTTTATAACAGTGTGAAAGTAGCATTTTAAATACAAAATGTTGTTGGTTGGGAATTGGAATGTAAGATAAAATCTAGGATTATTTTTCAACTACAAAAGAAAAATATAATAATAAAATCAGAGTACAGCCACAAAAGAAACTCAATTTTTTAACTATGTAGGGCAAATTCTTTTCAATTTCCCTCTAGTAACATAAAAGAGCTGTAGCATGAACTGTTATCAGAATGCTTGCTGAGATTTTTCTTTTTTAATGAACTCTTTTGATTCACACTGCCACACATGGTGGGAAAAAAAGAAGTTGGATTAAGAACCATTTCCAGCTTTCTGTTCTTATTTCTTTACAGATATCTGCTTACATTCCTGGCTTTGGATCTCAAGATATGATACTAGATTTACTTTGAAAAGAAAATAGTACCAGCACTTCCACATTTCTGAGGAATACTATCTTAACACATAGACCCCTGACACTATTTTATCCATGTAAGTCATTCAGTGTCCTAGGCGATGGCCTTTAAAACACCCTAACACCCTGATTAACTGTTAACTGTAGTTAAATATTTAACAAATATTTGTCAAAATATTTGACAAATTTAAACTCATATCATTGCTTTTTAGATATTTATGATTTGTCCACTTAATTTTACTAGAAATATTTTTAAAGATGCAAGTAATTTTATGAAAAAATATATTTTGGAGGAATTTAGTTTTGAAGACAAAATTACTGAGATTTTGTCTCAGTAATTACAAAATTACATCTGTCTACTGAATTTTAGGTCTTCCCTGGTGGCTCAGTCGATAAAGAATCTGCCTGCATTGCAGGGGACCTGGGTTGTATCCCTGAGTCAGTAAGATCCCCTGGAGAAGGAAATGGCAACCCACTCCAGTATTCTTGCCTAGGAAATCCCATGGACAGAGGAGCCTGACCGGCTACAATCCATGGGGTCACAGAGTCAGAAACGACTGAACAACTAAACCACCACCACCATTGAATTTCATGTTGAGTTGATAGCCAGCTGTTTTGATTTAAATCATTTTTCTAAGTAGTTTACTTACCATAAAATTTTTAGTTATAAACTTAAATTTTGTCTCACTCAAGGAAATTTACAATGAAATAAGGAGTTCCCTGGTGGCCCAGAGGTTAGGACTTCCCTGGTGGCTCAGACGGTAAAAGTGCCTACAATGCGGGTAGACCTGGGTTCGATCCCTGGGTCGGGAAGATTCCCTGGAGAAGGAAATGGCAACCCACTCCCGTACTCTTGCCTGGAAAATCCCATGGACTGAGAAGCCTGGTAGGCTACAGTCCGTGGGGTCACAAAGAGTCGGACACGACTGAGTGACTTCACTTTCACTTGGGGAACTAAGGAGACATGTGCCCTCATGCCTCCTGGGCACAACCGCCAAAAAAAAAAAAAAAAAAAATGGAATCAAGACCTAAAAACTTATCATTGCTTCTTTACCTTCAACTAGAGCCTTTCTCAGTTAAATGAATGGTAAAATGATCTTCAACTTGAGATAATAGTAAATACTCTAATAGAAATAACAGTCATTTCTAACTATATTTAATGTCAACCAAATATTACTGGTGCTTATTATTAATATTGGATAACAAAATCTGCACACACTAGAAAAAACTCTTCCTATTTTTAATATATTTGCACAATCTCTGGTCAGTTGGTTCTTAAAACTCTAAGAGGAAAATTCATATTATGTTCAACATTATATTGTTGTTGTTTAGTCACTCAGTCCTCTTCAATTCTTTTGTGACCCCAGGGACTGTAGCACACCAGGCTCCTCTGTCCATGGGATTTTCCAAGCAAGAATATTGAAGTGGATTGCCCTTTCCTCCTCCAGGGAATCTTCCTGACCTGGGGATTGAACCTGCATCTCCTACATTGGCAGGCAGATTCTTTACAAGAGAACCATCAGGGAAGCTCAAACATATCATCAACTCCTTTGTAGCACCTATATTCTAGAAGATAAAACATAGAAAAAGACTCCAGTTGAAAAACTTATATTTATTCTATAAGCTCATTATGTGAAGGGAAAATAAGATCATTTTTTCTTCTTATCAGTATTATTGAATTTTCTCTAGTTGGTGTACATATAAAATAATATATATACATATATATATATATATATATATATATATTTAATTTGTGGTCCTCTTTGTGTTTGTATTTTTGTTCTCAGCAAATTATGCCTGGTCAGCTAGTTTAGACTAATTGCTATAGTTCTTACTTTAAATGTTGCACATTATCACTCAGTGATTTTATGACTTCAGCAATGCATCAAGAGCACAATCCCACCCTTTCAAACATTCTGACTACTTTGGAACAATAAAAACAATAAAAGCATCAAGAATGGTAATGACAATGATATCTAATATCTATTGTTAAAAATCTCCAAAGTCTTCAATTAGCTAAACATGAATCATGTTTTACTGAGCTATTTTATTGTAGGTTTACTACATTGCAGAAACTAGCCAGGAATTTGAACTTTAGAAAATCTTTTAAACCTTACAGCAATGCCATGAGGAAAATACTATCATTATCAGTCTTCAGTTGTTTCTGCTCTGGTTGTTGAAGGATCCATTCTGCAACCCTTGATAAGGTCAGAAGAGACCAGCTAGTCACCAAGAAAGAAAAGCATTTTCAGTCCTTGTCAACTTGGACTATCCATTTGCTTCCTCCTTCCCCTCCTGCCCTCTCTCCCCTCTTGTATCTTCTCTCATTTCCTCTCTCTCTTTCTCATTTTTTTCCCTTCATTTTTATCTTTCTTACTGGGAAGTGAGTCTAAGCCTTTATGCCTTTCCAAAATACAAAAGTAGCAAAATTAACACAAAAGTTGGGGTTTTCTTCTTATAGTTTAATGTCAGGGAATACTTCATTTGGTAACATGGAACAGAGCCTTTCTCTCCTTTGTCTTCTCTCAGCATTTTTGTCTTTCTCTTTTAAAAGGAGCAAATTTCAATTCTAGGACAGATTATACTGTTAGCTGTGGATTGTTTTTTTTTTCATTTAATATTGTTTCAATCTACATTTATGAGAACAGTACTGGTCTCTGTTCACTTGAGGGGCCACAGTGCAAACCCAATAACATTGTTTCCCCCACAGGCCTTACAAATTTTGTTCAGCTCTTCCTTTGAACTGAGATCAGTTTTGAGAAGAAAGGAGCATCTAATGAAACACATTAACCCAGACTAAGGGATTTAAGAAACTCATTGTTTTTGAACTGGTACCTAGTGAAGGAATTGAGAGGAGCTTTCCATACAGCAAAGGAAGCTGTTTGCATTTTCTATACATGCAGCATTCTCATTTAAAGTATATATTTATTTAACGTTTCTGCTCTCACAGGTTGCAAGCTAGTTCTTTAAAAATAGTGGGAATATATGTGAAGCATATCATGTAGTATTTGTTTCAATTGTATCTTTGTATGTTATCATTTTCCTTACTTCTTTATCCCGGATTTAAGGTATGGGTGTTGCCTCCAGGTTCTTAATGACTAGCTTACATGTCAAAAAGCTTTCTGTCAAGTTGCATTTCCAGATTATATGAATATTAATACATTAAAAGGAATGAAGCACTAAAAAGCAGAAAACCACAGAAGAAAGAACAATAATATTGCCTTTTTAAAATTGAGGCATACTTGATTTACACTGTTGTGTTACTTTTAGGTATACAGCAAAGTGAATAGTATGTATATGTTAATCCCAAACTCCTCATTTATTCCTCCCTTCCCTTTTCTCCTTTGATAACCTTAAATTCTTTTTTATGTCTGTGGGAATACTCGTGTTGTATAATTAAGTTCTTTTGTATCATTACTTTAAGATTCCCCATATAAGTTGCATTATATGATATCTGTCTTTATCTGGATTACTTCATTTAGTATAATAATCTCTGTCCATCCATGTTGCTGCAATTAGCATTTTTCATTCTTTTTCGTGGCTGAATACTATTCCATTATATATCAGACCATGAACTCCTTATTGCCAAATTCAGGCTTAAATTGAAGAAAGTAGGGAAAACCACTAGACAATTCAGGTATGACCTAAATCAAATCCCTTATGATTATACAGTGGAAGTGAGAAATAGATTTAAAGGCCTAGATCTGATACATAGAGTGCCTGATGAACTATGGAATGAGGTTCATGACATTGTACAGGAGACAGGGATCAAGACCATCCCCATGGAAAAGAAATGCAAAAAAACAAAATGGCTGTCTGGGGAGGCCTTACAAACAGCTGTGAAAAGAAGATGAGCGAAAAGCAAAGGAGAAAAGGAAAGATATAAACATCTGAATGCAGAGTTCCAAAGAATAGGAAGGAGAGATAAGAAAGACTTCCCCAATGATCAATGCAAAGAAATAGAGGAAAACAACAGAATGGGAAAGACTAGAGATCTCTTCAAGAAAATCAGAGATACCAAGGGAACACTTCATGCAAAGATGGGCTCGATAAAGGACAGAAATGGTATGAACCTAACAGAAGCAGAGGATATTAAGAAGAGGTGGCAAGAATACACAGAAGAACTGTACAAAAAAGATCTTCACGACCCAGATAATCACAATGGTGTGATCACTGACCTAGAGCCAGACATCCTGGAATGTGAAGTCAAGTGGGCCTTAAAAAGCATCACTACGAACAAAGCTAGTGCAGGTGATAGAATTCCAGTTGAGCTGTTCCAGGTCCTAAAAGATGATGCTGTGAAAGTGCTGCACTCAATATGCCAGCAAATTTGGAAAACTCAGCAGTGGCCATAGGACTATAAAACGTCAGTTTTCATTCCAATCCCAAAGAAAGGCAATGCCAAAGAATGCTCAAACTACCACACAATTGCACTCATCTCACATGCTAGTAAAGTAATGCTCAAAATTCTCCAAGCCAGGCTTCAACAATATGTGAACCGTGAACTTCCTGATGTTCAAGCTGGTTTTAGAAAAGGCAGAGGAACCAGAGATCAAATTTCCAACATCCACTGGATCATGGAAAAAGCAATAGAATTCCAGAAAAGCATCTATTTCTGCTTTATTGACTATGCCAAAGCCTTTGACTGTGTGGATCACAAGAAAGTGTGGAAAATTCTGAAAGAGATGGGAATACCAGACCACCTGATCTGCCTCTTGAGAAATTTGTATGCAGGTCAGGAAGAACTGTTAGAATTGGACATGGAACAACAGACTGGTTCCAAATAGGAAAAGGAGTTTGTCAAGGCTGTATATTGTCACCCTGCTTATTTAACTTCTATGCAGAGTACATCATGAGAAATGCTGGACTGGAAGAAACACAAGCTGCAATCAAGATTGCTGGGAGAAATATCAATATCCTCAGATATGCAGATGACACCACCCTTATGGCAGAAAGTGAAGAGGAACTAACTCTTGATGAAAGTGAAAGTGGAGAGTGAAAAAGTTGGCTTAAAGCTCAACATTCAGAAAATGAAGATCATGGCATCCAGTCCCATCACTTCATGGGAAATAGATAGGGAAACAGTGGAAACAGTGTCAGACTTTATTTTTTGGGCTCCAAAATCACTACAGATGGTGACTGCAGCCATGAAATTAAAAGACGCTTACTCCTTGGAAGGAAAGTTATGACCAACCTAGATAGCATATTGAAAAGCAGAGACATTACTTTACCAACAAAGGTTCATCTAGTCAAGGCTATGGTTTTTCCTGTGGTCATGTATGGATGTGAGAGTTGGACTGTGAAGAAGGCTGAGCGCCGAAGAATTGATGCTTTTGAACTGTGGTGTTGGAGAAGACTCTTGAGAGTCCCTTGGACTGCAAGGAGATCCAACCAGTCCATTCTGAAGGCCATTAGCCCTGGGATTTCTTTGAAAAGAATGATGCTAAAGCTGAAACTCCAGTACTTTGGCCACCTCATGTGAAGAGTTGACTCATTGGAAAAGACACTGATGCTGGGAGGGATTGGGGGCAAGAGGAGAAGGGGACAACAGAGGATGAGGTGGCTGGATGGCATCACTGACTCATTGGACGTGAGTCTGAGTGAACTCCGGGAGTTGGTGATGGACAGGGAGGCCTGGCGTGCTGCGATTCATGGGGTCGCAAAGAGTCGGACATGACCGAGCGACTGATCTGATCTGATCTGATATATATATATATACACATCACATCATCTTCATTCATTTATCTATCTATGGACATTTAAGTTGTTTCCATGTTTTAGTTATTGTAAATAGTGCTGCAATGAACACTGGGGTGCAAGTATCTTTTCAAATTAGAGTTTTCTCTGAAGATATGCCCGGGAGTTAGATCATATGGTAAATAATATGATGGGTGGTCAAAACCAAATTTTTGTTGAGTAGAGTCTACCCTTATCAGAAGAAAATATACTACATCCATTCTATGGTCCTTGGACCAAAAAAGGAAATACAACTTGTATTATTTTAATGATCTTCTCTCCAATATAATTTTTACTATTATTGATAAAAGCATTGTAAAATAGCACTTAAGTGAGTTCTTGAATTCATTTTGGAAGTAATTTGGAAGAAATTTGGATGAAAATTAAGAATTAAACTCTTGGTTAAATTGGGGAAAAAATGAACTCTCTTCATTTCATGCCTATATCTGTTAGGGTCTGGTAAGTATCATACAATATATAACTTACTATAGGCTTGATACTTTACAGAATTATGGAACAAGTACAGGAAATCAGGCTCTGAATGGGAGAGGTCGGTGGATAGGATGACAGGGGCAACTGCAGCAGTCTCTGAAGTGCTTTGATCTCTGTTTTTGCTGATGAGCAGCCCTGAATTAAATTCAGCAAGGCAGGCCATTTTCAGGCTGTGTTAAAGGAGAAAATCAGGAACAAACTGAGACCTGCAAAAATAAATTGTAATCTTCAGGGAAAATCAGAAACACACAAGCATAATTTGAAATCTCTGTCTAACTCTTACTGCATCTAATCCCTACTACATAGGTGACCTGCAGAAGTTGCTGCCTTTCATGCTAGGGTTGCACTCACACACCTGGCCCCAAGCTCTGAGAAATTTAATGAAGAACCATGGGGAATCATGGCTCTTTCATGTCGCTGAGATGAGCCAGCCAATCAACAACAATGTGCTGGATTTTGCCTACAGTATAAGGCTCACTGCTTCACTCCTGCGTTCCAAATCTCCTGCTTATTTCTCTTCTGAGCAACACTAACCCAGAACCATAGAAGGAACAGAATTTGGAAAATGTAGCTTCACCTTAGCAAAAATGACACATTAAAAAATCACATCAACACCTTAAAGATAAAGCCAGTAAATTCTGTTGATTTTACTGTAACAAATTGAGCAACTCAATCAAGAATAGAGGCTTTAATCATAAGAGCTGTACTTGAATAAATTTGATACACATTTTAGTTTCCTATTCTTTCTTTCTGGTCACTCTATTTTCTTTTGTACTGTACTCATGTCAGAGAATTCCATAAGAGACTTCCCTGGCAGTCCAGTGGTTAAGCATCTGCACTTCCACTGCAGGAATACAGGTTTGACCCCTGGCTAGGGAATTAAAATCCCATATGCTGTGTGGCAAAAAAAAAAAGAAAGAAAGAAAGGAAGTTCCTCAAGACTTTCTGATAGTTCAGTTCCATCAACTATAATCTCTTTCATTCAAGGCTCAGAGCGAAACTCAGAGATGCTCTGAAGTTAGCATAACATGGGATGAATCTCAGAGCTCCACTTTCACGTATATCATAGTAAGTAAGCTCATTGTTTCCAGTTTCCTAATTTATAAAACAGAAGTATAGCATCCTTTGAATCTTTAAAATATTGTTTTATTTTTATTGTATTTCATCACAGTTAAGCAGATATAATCACTGCTTTTTGCTCCCGATGTTCCAGTTTCCTTCTTCGTCTCTATGCTGGAAACTAGTTCATCCTTCCCATATCACGAATTTCAGGTCAGATCTTTTTATGTCTAACCAAGCTACAAATTCTTGTGGAAAGAAACATGCTTTCATTATTTTACGTCTGACCTTACTTATCATGGAGATAGGCAGAATGTTCCCTTAATAGAGGTTTATGAAAGGATGAGTGAAACGAGCAGAAGCCTCTGTGGGAATCTGTCCTGGACTTCTTTAGTAAATGCACACATAGGGGCTTTCTGCTTTCATTTGTCCTTGCTTGCAGCTGTGCAAGTATTTCAAAATCTCTTCCCAGGGTATCTGCATTTATAAGGATCATTGGCTTCTTCCAATAGCATCATTACATTCTTGAGCTTTGAACAGTATCTTCTAATTTTATTTTTCCATTTTGATTTCCTTTGATCCCATGTTGGTACAGAATGAATGGTTGGCACATTCTAGTCTTTGTCTTTTTATTTACTTCAAATACTAATTGTGTGCAAATAAAGGGTTGATTTTCTAGGAGGATATTACCATGTTTTTAACAATTACCTGAACTTTCTCCATTTTACAAACATTCCTTGGAATTTAACGTTGTTATCTTATTCCAGCTCTTATAAATAGATAAAGAAAAATGCTTTTCAAGTTTTGCTCAACTTGGTCATTGGTTTAGTAAAACTTAGCATCTAGGAAGACTATTAAGGATTTGTTTTCAATTCTAGAAAGAATCAAATTTAAAAATATTCTATTATTTTAAATAATCCTTAAATTTTAGCAGTTAACAGTATTATTCCCTTGGTTATACAAATCCTCCAAATGCTAATTTCCCTTTTATTGGCTTATATAACCCACTCAGCATTTCAGTGTGTTCTCCAGATTAATCTAAATTGGAATAGTTAGAAGGTAAAGCTGTGTAATAAATTTGATGAAGTCAAGGAAGTCTTGATTCATATTGATTTTATACCATTCACTTTTACACCACCTGTTTCAGTAGCTGCCACTCTTTTAAATCCAGATTATAGAAACTACTCCTTGATTTTATTTAGCTTCTTCAGCACAGCTCCAAGGAAAAGTGTTGTCTTGTTCTTATTGGTAGTAATCTGGGAATATAAAAAAGGAAATATTTGAAACTAAAATGTAGTGCAAATTACTCAGTGATTCATCTAACATATGATATATACTTAAAATAAGTTTTTCTGCTGCTGAATATTGTAGAACAAAGAAAGAAGATTTGCCTAAAATGGGATTTCAAAAGATACAAAATTATGTGGTTCATACCTTTTAACAGTAACAAAACCTATAATTGAGAAAATATATCCCTGAAAATAGACTAAAGAATTTTTCTAGCATGCTTGTGATCAGGGCCACTGAAATGAAATATAGAATTTCAAACATGTGATATTTTCCAGTTTTAATTAAATTGACCTTAACAGTGCCAATATGTCTCTATCTTTAAATTAAGCAGAATTTAATATGTATGTCTCTACAGTAATGACCTCTTATGAGTAATGCTTAAAACTTCTCATCTGCATCCTATGACTTACATGGCTTTATCTTTAGAGACACATTCTACTTCATTTGATTCATTTTCTCCCCTTTCTCAACTCTTATTCACCAAAAATCAAAAGTTTGGAGTCTCAGTGGTTATAGAAAAAATATACTAATGTAAATGAATGAGGATATCTCTTATGATCATATTCTGACATTTCTCTCATCACCTTTCATTTAAAAATCACATTTGGGATTATCCTGGTGGTCAGTGGCTAAGACTCTATACTTCCAATGCAGGGGACCTAAGTTCAATCCCTGGTCAGGGTACTAGATCCCATATGCAGCAACTCTAGATCCCGAGTGATGCAACTAAGACCCAGCACAGCCAAATAAAGAAGTAAAATAAATAAATATATTTAAAATGCATCCATTTAAATCCATAGCTTGAACCAGGATCTCAGAGTGAGTGATTCTGCTTCCACAAAACCCGCTGAAAACATTTGCCGGTGATGATTGACTTCTCTACTCCTCTTAGCACCTGAGTGTTCTCGAGCTTTACTACTCTAAGAGAGTAATAAACATTAGTGATCAAATCATAGTGTCTTCTTTTACCCGCTGCAAAGTCTCTCCTATTTTTCTTTAGGAGTCCCTGCAGATTGTCATATGCAGTTTTGGACAAGTTTACTCATGGTCATCGATGCATCCTAGGACCCTCCCACCAAACTACCTTACCACCTCTGTTGCCAGTGCCAGCTTCTCCTTGAGAAGCCCAGCCATCTGGGCCCAGGCACTCCTGTTCAGACCTCAGGGAGCACCACTGGCACTGTGGCTTCAAGGGTTTGTGACAGAGTAGTGGGGAAATTAGAACTCTAGTCAATCCATTTGCAGCTTATGCACCAAAAGTCTATGCTGGTTCCTAGATATTTATTTAGACATCCATGGATTCAGCTTTTTTTTTTTTTTAATTTAGTTTTTATTTTATGTTGGAGTACAACTGATTTACAATGTTTTGTTAGTTTCAGGTGTACAGCAAAGTGATTCAGTTATACATAAACATATATCCATTCTTTTCAAAATTCTTTTCTCACATAGGTTATTACAGCATATTGAGTAGAGTTCCCGGTGCTATACAGTAGGGCCTGGTTGATTAAGGAGTGGGTTGTCATTTCCTTCTCCAGGGGATCTTCCCAATCCAGGGGATTGAACCCTTATCTCCAGCACTACAGGTGGATCCTTTACTGACTGAACCACTAGTGCGGCCCAGATTTCACCATAATCTGATCCTATCAGATTCGGGCTTCCTTTAAGAATTGGCCTTTGGGATTTATATTAATACTAGAAGGGCTCATTCTGATTCTTTTTGGTGAACTATATGGACTACGGTATAGCCTATTGCTCTTATTCTTTACTCCCCAAATCTCCATTGTTTTGGGAGTTCTCTTAGGCTTGAACTTCACCACACTCTTTGTCAAATAAAGGCATTTTCCATGGGAGATCTCAGAGTTCTCTTCTATTATGGACTTCCTATTCCCCTGGGAAAAAATTCTGAATCTTTGTCTAGAGCTTGGGGAGGGAACAATGGCCCCATTCTCTTGGAATAATACCTCTGTTCTAGAGTACAGTGGTAAATTGGAACAGTAGCTATTAATATTTTTCCTGTTTGCTTGCCTCTCACAGAATAGAAGATTACCCCATGGGTAAACAGGAATGAGAATGAGCAGACCCCCAATATTCTCAGCCTGCCATTCCTGGGGATATATCTCAGCCTTATGAATGGAAGGTATGCAGTGGAAGGAAACCCCTATTTTTTTGGCAATACTTACTGAGAATTTAGCCTCTGCAAATGGGAATTTAGGGGGATGAGAAATCCCTGATACTCCTGGGGGCTGAGAAATGGAGTATTTCCTGCCATGTCAATAAACAAGGAGGTCACAAGCATTAGCAATTCTAGCCCTCCAAATGTGAATTTCTGAGCCCAGTGGGTGCTCAGAACAAAACAGCACCTAAGGCGGCTATAGGCTGCCACCACTCCCAACTGTGAGCCAGGAACTAAGGATGTGAAAAATCAAATCTCAGGATGCTGGCCCCAGATAGCTGAGAAGCATATAAAAGTAATTAATTCAGTAAGCATCTTCCCATACATAGAAAAGTGGTAAATTCCTTAACTTGAGATATGTGTTTGTCTTTAACAATAGTTTTTGATGTTCATACTATCTTTTTGCCAACTTCTATATAACCTGACTCTTCCTTCTACCTTCTCAGGTTACTTAAAATGCTGTCTCTCAGGTTTGAAGTCCTAAAAATTCCCACCATATAAAATATGACTCATGAACAACTTTTTGCAAAGTTCAGACTTGAAGAAAGTAGGAAAAACCACTAGGCCATTCAGGTATGACCTAAATCAAATCTCTTATGATTATACAGTGGAAGTGACAAATATATTCAAGGAATTCGATCTGATAGAGTGCCTGAAGAACTATGGGTGAAGGTTTGCAACACTGTAAAGGAGTCAGTGATCAAAAACATCCCCAAGAAAAAGACATACAAAAGGGCAAAATGGTTTGTCTGAGGAGGCCTTACAAATAGCTGAGAAAAGAAAAGAAACAAAAGGCAAAGGAGGAAAGGAAAAATATATTCATCTGAATGCAGAGTTCCAAAGAACAGCAAGAAGGGATACAAAAGCTGTCTTAAGAGAACAATGCAAAGAAATAGAGGAAAACAGTAGAATAGGAAAGACTAGAGATCTCTTCAAGAAAATTAGATACCAAGGGAACATTTCATGCAAAGATGGGCACAATAAAGGACAGAAATGATATGGACCTAACAGAAGCAGAAGTTATTAAGAACAGGTAGAAAGAACACACAGGAGAACTATACAAAAAAGATCGTAATGACCCAGATAAACATGATGGTTTGATCATTCACCTAGAGCCAGACATCCTGGTGTGCGTAGTCAAGTGGGCCTTAGGAAATATCACTATGAACAAAACTAGTGGGGGTGATGAAATTCCAGTTGAGCTATTTCAAATCCTGAAAGATGATGCTGTGAAAGCACTGCACCCAATATGCCAGTAATTTTGGAAAACTCATCAGAGGCCACAGGACTGGAAAAGTTCAGTTTTCATTCCAATCCCAATGAAGGACAATGCCAAAGAATGTTCAAACTATCACAAAATTGCACTTATTTCACATGCTAGTAAGGTAATGCTCAAAATACTTCAAGCTAGGCTTCAACAGTCCTGGAGTAGGGCATGGCAACCCACTCCAGTACTCTTGCCTGGAGAATCCCCATGGACAGAGGAACCTGGTGGGCTATAGCACATGAGGTCACAAAGAGTTGGACAAACTGAGAAACTAAGCACAACACAGCACAAGCTTCAACAGTATGTGAACTGAGAACTTACAGATGTTCAAGCTGGATTTAGAAAAGTCAGAGGAACCAGAGATCAAATAGTAAACATCCACTGAATCACAGAAAAAGGAAGAGAATTCTAGAAAAAAAAAAAAATCTCCTTCTGCTTCACCAACTATGCTAAAACCTGTGACTTTATGGATCACAACAAACTGTGGGAAATTCTTAAAGACATGGGAATACCAAACCACCTTTCCTGCCTCCTGAGAAACATGTATGCAAGCCAAGAAAAAACAGGTAGAACCAGACATGGAACAACTGACTGGTTCAAAATTGGGAAAGGAGTATGTCAAGGTTTTACATTGTCACTCTGCTTATTTAACTTATTTGCAGAGTACATGATGAAAGTTGCTGGGCTGGATGAAACACAAGCTGGAATCAAGAATGCTGAGAGAAATATCAATAACCTCAGATATGCAGATGACACCACTCTAATGCCAGAAAGTGAAGGGGAACTAATGTGCCTCTTGATGAAAGTGAAAGAGGAGAGTGAAAAACCTGGCTTAAAACTCAACATTCAAAAACAAAGATCATGGCATCCAGTCCCATCACTTCATGGCAAATAGATGGGGAAACAATGGAAGCAATGACAGACTTTCTTTTCTTGGCCTCCAAAATCACTGAGAATGGTGACAGCAACCATGAAATTGAAAGCTGCTTGTTTCTTAGAAGAAAAGCTATGACAAACCTACACAACATATTAAAAAGCAGAGACATTATTTTCCCAACAAAGGTCCGTCTTGTCACAACTATTGTTTTTCCAGGAGTCACGCATGGATGTGAGAGCTGGACAATAGAAAAGGCTGAGCACTGAAGAATTGATGTTCGAACTCTATTGCTGGAGAAGACTCTTGGGAGTCCCTTGGACTGCAAGGAAATCAAACCAGTCAATCCTAAAGGAAATCAACCCTGAATATTTATTGAAAGGACTGATGCTAAAGCCGAAGTTCCAATACTTGGACCACCTGATGGGAAATGCTGAGTCTTTACAAAAATCCCTGATGTGGGGAAAAATTGAAGGCAGGAGGAGAAAGGGATGACAGTGAACAAGTTGGTTGGATGGTATCAGCAACTCAATGAACATGAGTTTCAATAAACTCCAGTAGATAGTGAAGGACAGGGAAAACTTTCATGCTGCCACAGGGTGGCAAAGTGTTGGACACAACTGAGAGACTGAACAACAATAACAAACAGTTAAAGTCAACATTTATCCATGTTATCCATCCATTATCCAAGAAATGAGAGGAGAAAGAGCCCTATTTCCTTGGCCACACCTGCTACATAAGTGATGAGTGAGAGGGGAGAGGTTATTGCTCAAGTGCCACAGACTCTTGCCGCTCTTAATGAGATTAACAGAATTTTTTGAATAACTAAATCTTCTTTTTGCTATATGCCCTTAAGACAATTTAGAGACCTTAACCACTTAGGGGTGTTTTATGACATAGAACCCCTCAAGGTACATAGAAATCTTCATGTTGTCATTTTGGCTCAAAGAGTTTTGATTTACCAAGTTGGATGTAAAATGTAACCATAAGATCAAATATAACAAATATGGTTTTGTAGAAGAATAATTTCGGTGTGTGGTGCTTGCTCTTTGTCATATAAAGATTATTATATAGTTATGTGAATTGAAATAGTGTAAAAAGGATAGTGAGTGAACATGTAGATGGACTAGAGAGACCTAAAATACATCCATTCATGTATACCATATTGAAAAACTGGCATCCCTTATCAGTAAGAAAAGGTTAGACTGCTCAATCAATGCTGCAGGACAACTGATCTTACAGTAAAAATAGTGACTTTGAACACTTTTGAAAAAAAATCATACTAATTCATTAAATCATGCTTTCATTAAAATGTACGTTAGTTGTTTATAGTGGTCTATGTTCTATGAGTAGTTCCAGAGATACCTTGAGGATTAAGGAAATGAAGGAAGAAGGAGGAAGAGAACATATAAAGCCCGCCCTCACAGAGTTATCTGTTAGTGGGAATTCATAAAATTACTTACTAATTCTTGGGATTTTCGCATTGATTCAGTGGCTAAGACTCCATCTTCCAATGCAGGTGGCATAGGTTCGATACCTGGTAAGGGAACTAAGGTCCCACGTGTCACACTGCTCAACCAAATTTTTAAAAAATTATTTACTAACTTTTAAATGAGAATTACAAAATGTTCAGGTTTCACAGTTATTTGGGGCATTTTAACTAATAACCTGCTTAATCTTGCAGTAATAATAGATAGAATCTGTTTTTCCTGTTCTTGGTTTTGCAAGTTGACTGTATTTTAGGATCCCTCGCATGTAGGTGTGGCCATTTGACTCTGTTATAAACAGTAGATTATGAAGTGTCCCTTTATCATGCCTGGCGTGTAAAATCTTCTCTGCCCCCTTTCCCCCTTTCTGTCTCTTCCCTCTTGTGTATGATAGATGTAGACCGTGAGCATCCCTAGAGGATGCAGACACAAGATGAGAGGAGCACAAGTCTATGTGATCATATAGTGGAGCTCCTCTGACAGTCTTAGCACTCCACCAGAACTCAAAGAACAGCAAGATGTGTATTTTTATGTTATTAAGTCACTGAAATTTTGAAGTCTGCTTGTTAGATCAACAATTCTAATCCACAGGGTCTGAGTTATTAAGATCTAAGCATATTGTATCAGAAGAGAGTGTGAATTTAGATAGAGACAAAGGAGATATTATCCTTTAGAAAACAATAGGGTTAAGGACAGAATACAAGATTGAGAAATGGCCCATAGACAGGAAAAGAGTGTTCATGTGATCCATTGTATAATTAACTGTTCTGAAACTTAGAAACTTAAATCAATGATAATTTCACTCTATATTCTTATAGCTTAAGATTTTGAAGGTCTGGAATTCAGGGTCCATTTAAAAGTGCAATTCTTCTGTACCATGTGCCACCAAGAGATTGTTGGTAGATGGGTGGGTCCAGACCTTCCAAGGTCACTTCCTTCATGTCATGTGCATTGTTGGAAATCTATCCAGAAGGCTAGATTTAGCTGGGATTATGGATCAAGGGTCAGTATGTGATTTCTTTCTAGTGTCAGGGTAAACTAACTTCTTACAGTGCCCCACACCTCCCTGAAAGAGTGTTGTAAGAGACCTGGTTGAAATCTGCAAGACTTAATGTGATCTGGCCTCAGAAGCTCTGGCTCGAATTTAAGAGCATAAAAATCAGATTTAACCACTCACTGAAAGTGTGGCAAATAATTTTCAGTCGCCTTTCATCGCAGATCGGCTTTTTAAAATAATCTCGAAGGAACTAATTGATAAAAATATGTTTGCTTTTTTGAATCTCTGGGGAAAAAGTATTAATTTCTGTTGATTCTGTAAGGTAAGACTGTGAGATACTATTTTTCAGAATTTGGGGGGAAGACATGTGTTACACATGCTTGTTCAAGTCCTCTTATAAACAAACACCAAGATGGAATTGGATGCGCAAAAGATTTATTCGAGGAAAAACCAATGAAGAGGGGAAAGGACAGAAGTAGTAGCAGTAAGCAGGTAGAGTTTTTAGACCAAATTCAGGTCTGACAACTAATTATTGAAGGAGACAAGAAAGAAGGATGATTGAATAGGAGGAGTTGCAGACTGCAGTACAATTCTGAGAAATTCTCAACGAGGCTTGATGGCAAGTCCCAGAGCAGAGTGCATATTTGAAAACTCCTTTGTCAGACAGAAACAGTGCTCTCTTTTCTCTGCCATGCAAAATCGTTGTCTAGGAGCAGCCCAGGGAGAAATATATCCTATATGTGAATGCTGTGATGGATTCAAAATTTTGGCAGCTGGGGTCAGTAAACCAATACACTGCTCCCAGTGCATTTCTCTTGAAGGGAGATCTGAGCAACACACATCCATGACTGCTCCATAGGCATGAAAATAGTTGAGAGATTGTGAAAAATTGTTGTTGTGGAGAATGAGAGTTGGCTCAATAAACATAATAATGGATTCTATGATTGATAAAGCTAGGTTTCATGTTCTTCATTTCTGAACACAATAGACTTTGTGGGAATTTCAGTAAAAGTTCAACATTAAACTCTTAATCCTTATTTTTTCCCATCCTTTAGAGCTCTGTCTTTTCTAAATTATTACACCACCCATACAACTGAACTGATACAGAAATTTGAATGATTTTAAAGAACACATTCAGATTATTTTTGAAAAGTACTTTCTAGTTTTATGGGCCAATCAAATTTATTCTACTAAAAATGTTCCTTAAACCAAATGGCCACCAGATGAGGATATACCTATGAATGAAATTTTCCAGTCAGAAAATGCATATGGTCAAGTTTGTAAGAGCAAGGAAAATACTTTCTAAAATATCATTCTATTTCCCAATCCCAGTGGCACAGTTTAAAACTTCCTATTGATCTACTTGTTTGCTAATACTTAACGTTGTTATTTCTTCTGGCAGTTCTTGGGAATGTAGTGTATAGTGGAATTTAATTATGTTTTAATATGCATTTTCCTGATTGCTATGAAGAAAAATAATTTTAATAGGATTTTATTGAAAACTTAGGTATTTCCCATTGTACAGCACTTGCAAATTTATCATTTTATCTATCTTTATCTTATTGAATTATAGGAATTCCTTATGTATTCTGGATGTGAGATCTCAGTCAGTTTTATATATTTCAAGTATCTTCTATGGTTTGTGACTTGCATTTTCACATTTTTAATGATAATTTTTAATAATTTAATCATAATAATTATATATTGAACATTATAAATAATAACAAAATTGATGATAAATGATGGAATATGCACAAAAGAGAATGCCATACAGCAAAAAATGAGTAATTAGTGGCTACTTACAAAAATGTATGATTTTAGAAACATACTGTATATAAAAGATATTATCTATAAAATAATATAGGCTTTATGATTGTGTTTATGACAAGTCCCAAGTTAAGCAAAGGTAATCTATGCTGTCAGAAGTTGAGTTTTTGATTGGACAGATGTATGAAAGAGGCTTCCAGGGTTCTGAAAATCTTCTCATATTTGATGTCTGTTGCATTTGCATTATCATGTGCTTTGTTTGTCACTGAGTTATGCAAGTGTGCTCTCTGTACTTATGTTTAAGGCACAGGATGTACACTATGCTTCATCTTTAAGAAAAGGTTAAAAATAGGAAATGTTAATTTCACCAAGAAAATATGACAATTACCAAGAAAAGAAAAGGCATTCTTAATGCATGAGGATTTCAAAGGAGTCTCAATGAGGAAAGATACAAAAAAAAAACCCACAATACATTCAGAGAATTACTACATCAATCTCCAATGTTATTACCCGTGATGTTGCTGTAGGACTGTTTCATTTCCAAAAGAATTTTTTCAGTTACATGTTAAAAAGTGAGATTCAAATTTATCTGAACAACAAAGAAATCTATTGTCTTATAAAAGAAGTCCAGGTTAGGTGAGCTCCAGGACATGCTGAACCCATGTACTATGGACTTCATGTTTGTGTTTCGCTAAAATTCATGTCTTTCCCTAAAATTCATATGTTGAAACACTAATTCCCTAATGTAATGGTATTTGGAGACATAGACATTTGGAGGTGATTAGGACAGGAGATTGGAGCCCTCTTGATGGGATTAGTGTCCTTATAGGAAGAGATATGAGAGAGCTTGTTTCCATTCTCTCTTTCTTTACCTTGGGAAGATATAACAGGAACACAGCTGTCTGCAAGTCAGGAAGAGGGCCCTCACAAGACATACAGCCTTTAAAACCTTGAGAAATAAATGTTTGTTATCAACTAGTCCATGGTATTCTGTTGTGTATGCTGTTGCTTCAGTTGTGATTGACTCTTTGCAACCCTGTGGACTGTAGCTGATCAGGCTCCTCTTGTCCGTGGGATTCTCCAGGCAAGAATACTGGAGTAGGTTTCCTCCAGGGATCTTCCCCACCCAAAAATCTAACCCACATCTTGTGCACTGCAGGCAGATTCTTTACACACTAAGCCGCCTGTGAAGCCTAGTATTCCTTCAGTTCAGATCAGTCACTCAGTCGTGTCCGACTCTTTGTGACCCCATGATTCACAGCACGCCAGGCCTGCCTGTCTATCACCAACACCCAGAGTTCACTCAGACTCATGTCCATTGAGTCAGTGATGCCATCCAGCCATCTCATCCTCTGTCGTCCCCTTCTCCTCTTGCCCCCAATCCCTCCCAGCATCAGAGTCTTTTCCAATGAGTCAACTCTTCGCATGAGGTGGCCAAAGTACTGGAGTTTCAGCTTTAGCATCATTCCTTCCAAAGAAATCCCAGAGCTGATCTCCTTCAGAATGAACTGGTTGGATCTCCTTGCAGTCCAAGGAACTCTCAAGAGCCTTCTCCAACACCACAGTTCAAAAGCATCAATGCTTCAGTGCTCAGCCTTCTTCAGAGTCCAACTCTCACATCCATACATGACCACAGGAAAAACCATAGCCTTGAATAGACGGACCTTTGTTGGCAAAGTAATGTCTCTGCTTTTGAATATGCTATCTAGGTTGGTCATAACTTTCCTTCCAAGGAGCAAGCGTCTTTTAATTTCATGGCTGCAGTCACCATCTGTAGTGATTTTGGAGCACAGAAAAATAAAGTCTGACACTGTTTCCACTGTTTCCCCATCTGTTTCCCATGAAGTGATGGGACCAGATGCCATGATCTTCGTTTTCTGAATGTTGAGCTTTAAGCCAACTTTTTCACTCTCCACTTTCACTTTCATCAAGAGGCTTTTTAGTTCCTCTTCACTTTGTGCCATAAGGGTGGTGCCATCTGCATATCTGAGGTTATTGAGATTTCTCCTGGCAATCTTGATTCCAGCTTGTGTTTTTTCCAGTCCAGCGTTTCTCATGATGTACTCTGCATATAAGTTAAATAAACAGGGTGACAATATACGGCCTTGACGAACTCCCTTTCCTATTTGGAACCAGTCTGTTGTTCCATGTCCAGTTCTAACTGTTGCGTCCTGACCCGCATACAGATTTCTCAAGAGGCAGATCAGGTGGTCTGGTATTCCCATCTCTTTCAGAATTTTCCACCATTTATTGTCATCCACACAGTCAAAGGCTTTGGCATAGTCAATAAAGCAGAAATAGATCTTTTTCTGGAACTCTCTTGCTTTTTCCATGATCCAGCAGATGTTGGTCATTTGATCTCTGGTTCCTCTGCCTTTTCTAAAACCAACTTGAACATCAGGAAGTTCATGGTTCACATATGCTGAAGCCTGGCTTGGAGAATTTTAAGCATTACTTTACTTATGTGTGAGATGAGTGCAATTGTGCAGTAGTTTGAGCATTCTTTGGCATTGCCTTTCTTGGGGATTGGAATGAAAACTGACCTTTTCCAGTCCTGTGGCCACTGCTGAGTTTTCCAAATTTGCTGGCATATTGAGTGCAGCACTTTCACAGCATCATCTTTTAGGACCTGGAACAGCTCAACTGGAATTCCATCACCTCCACTAGCTCTGTTCGTAGTGATGCTTTTTAAGGTCCACTTGACTTCACATTCCAGGATGTCTGACTCTAGGTCAGTGGTCACACCATCGTGATTATCTGGGTCATGAAGATCTTTTTTGTACAGTTTCTGTGTATTCTTGCCATCTCTTCTTAATATCTTCTGCTTCTGTTAGGTCCATACCATTTCTGTCCTTTATCAAGCCCATCTTTGCATGAAAGTTTCCTTTGGTATCTCTGATTTTCTTGAAGAGATATCTAGTCTTTCCCATTCTGTTGTTTTCCTCTATTTCTTTGCATTGATCGCTGAAGAAGGCTTTCTTATCTCCTCTTGCTATTCTTTGAACTCTGCATTCAGATGTTTATATCTTTCCTTTTCTCCTTTGTTTTTCTCTTCTTTTCTTTTCACAGCTATTTGTAAGGCCTCCCCAGACAGCCATTTTTCTTTTTTGCATTTCTTTTCCATGGGGATCCTCTTGATCCCTGTCTCCTGTATGATGTCACGAACCTCATTCCATAGCTCATCAGGCACTCTATCTATCAGATCTAGGCCCTTAAATCTATTTCTCACTCCCACTGTATAATTATAAGGGATTTGATTTAGGTCATATCTGAATGGTCTAGTGGTTTTCCCTACTTTCTTCAATTTAAGTCTGAATTTGGCAATAAGGAGTTCATGGTCTGAGCCACAGTCAGCTCCTGGTCTTGTTTTTGCTGACTGTATAGAGCTTCTCCATCTTTGGCTGCAAAGAATATAATCAATCTGATTTTGGTGTTGACCATCTGGTGATGTCCATGTGTAGAGTTTTCTCTTGTGTTGTTGGAAGAGGGTGTTTGCTATGACCAGTGCATTTTCTTGGCAAAACTCTATTAGTCTTTGCTCTGCTTCGTTCCATATTCCAAGGCCAATTTTGCCTGTTACTCCAGGTGTTTCTTGACTTCCTACTTTTGCATTCCAGTCCCCTATAGTGAAAAGGACATCTTTTTTGGATGTTAGTTCTAAAAGGTCTTGTAGGTCTTCAGAGAACCATTCAACTTCAGCTTCTTCAGCGTTACTGGTTGGGGCATAGACTTGGATTACTGTGATATTGAATGGTTTGCCTTGGAAATGAACAGAGATCATTTTGTTGTTTTTGAGATTGCATCCAAGTACTGCATTTCAGACTCTTTTGTTGATCATGATGGCTACTCCATTTCTTCTGAGGGATTCCTACCCACAGTAGTAGATATAATGGTCATCTGAGTTAAATTCACCCATTCCAGTCCATTTCAGTTCACTGATTCCTAGAATGTCAATGTTCACTCTTGCCATCTCTTGTTTGACCACTTCCAATTTGCCTTGATTCATGAACCTAACATTCCAGGTTCCTATGCAATATTGCTCTTTACAGCATTGGACCTTGCTTCTATCACCAGTCACATCCACAGCTGGGTATTGTTTTAGCTTTGGCTCCATCCCTTCATTCTTTCTGGAGTTATTTCTCCACTGATCTCCAGTAGCATATTGGGCCCCTACTGACCTGGGGAGTTCCTCTTTCAGTATCCTATCATTTTGCCTTTTCATACTGTTCATGGGGTTCTCAAGGCAAGAATACTGAAGTGGTTTGCCATTCCCTTCTCCAGTGGACCACATTCTGTATTGTGTATTGCTCTAATATTCCTTGGAGCAGCCCAAACTTACTGAGACATCATGGTTCAATAATGGCTTCAGGGACCCAGATTTTCACAATCATTTTGCTTTGGTAGTTTATGTTATATTATCCTAGTCTGGTTCATTTGTGTCCAAATATCTCATTTTGTCCCTGTAAGCCAAAGTTTTAAAAGGGAGTCTCCATAATGAATAAGAGCAAGGAAACATTTCCTAGAAGCCCTCCAGAAGTTTCCCTTTGTTCTCATTAGCCAAAATTGTGACCCTTAGAAGCATTTAAACCAATCACTGAAAAAGGGAATAGAACCATTATGATTGAGTTAAATCAATCAAAACCTATTCTTGGACTTGAAGCAGGTATGTCTAATGTGCATTGTAAGGCCAAAGGAGGCAAGAAACAGGGTTTCATTTAGAAAAAGACAGAGGTTTAAAAAAGAAAAGATAAAAAATAGGTGGATGAAAAGTAGAAGGAAGGAAGGGAAAAGTAGGGGGAAAGTAAGATAATAGATACAGTACATTATATATTGTAAATTTCACATTCCAAGAAGAAGACAGACATTTTTAAAAAGAGAAAGATAGAGTAAATGCACCAATTGTATTTCTTACATTTGCTAAATTGGGACAATAAATGTCATTATCAGACAGATTGTATGTAGATTATATCAAGGTATACTATGATATTGTAAAATATCTTCCACAGATCTTCATCATGTTTTTTTAGTTTGCATCTGCCTTATATGTACTGTGTTTTATTTTCCCTTTGAAAGATGACTCTATTTCCTAGCTATATTTTATTTATAAAATTTAAAATTCACTTGGAATATATTGTCACTATCTTGTTTTCTTTAAAATATTGGCTCTATTATCAACCATTACACAGATTTATGGCTGTTTTACTTTTTCAAAGTAAATATATTCTCATTTTTCACAGGGTGACAGGCAAATATTCTAAAGTTTCCATTATTTAGTGTCAGAAAATAAAATTACAGTACACTTTATTATAAAACATAATATCAATGTCACTCAAATGTATCATAATTTTAACATATATCTTATTGTAATTTTCTTGGTTTATATAAATTTAACTCTTCGAAAATATAAACCAAAGGAATCAGTTGAGGATTTTTAAGCATTAATAATGTAAAACCATGTAATGAAACAATACTTAATAATGTAATAAATAGCAAAAGGAATGTAGTAATTTAGAAAAACATCAAACATTCTTAATAGTAAAAAAATTGATGACTAAGAATTCTGTTATGTATTAGTATTTTTTTCAACAGAATTATTATGCATTGCTTTTCTAATTGGTATCTAGAATATATGAAGCACAGGGAATACAAAAATTAAAAGGAAATTAATTATACTCTAAAGGAGCCTTATCTAACAGAAGAGCCAGCTGACCCCACTGCAGTACCGCAAAACACAGACATTATTTAAGGGGAGCAAAGGGAGCACACAAAGAGGAGGCATTTAATTCTATTTTGAAGCTTAGGAAAAAGTTTTGACAGAGTTCATGGCTATTATGTTATCTCATGAGGTAAGATTTTATAGGTATAGATAATAAATAGTGTAAATATCTTAAAGATGTAAAAGTTTATTTTCCTATTGCAACTACTTTTTTCATTATTTAAAATAACCTGTACTGCATTGCAAAAGTACCTGAAATTCCTTTTAGTTAATACACATGCACATGTGTATTTTGATATCAGAGTTAAAAGTGTTTAAAAATTACTTTCAAATTTTCCTAACATTGGCCAAAGATCCATAATTTGATCATTTATGTAAAATAGTTATATGTAACCTGCTTTATGACTTAATAAAATCATAGAGAAAAGTATATGGCTTTTTTATATTGTATTTTATGCAGTAATATAACAAGTAAATTAAACTAGCATTACTCATAATGAGATTACAAAGCAACTTAGTTTTGACTTCCATGTATCTTTTTTTAAATTTACATAAATATGAAAATTCTTTACATTGCAAACATTTTATTTTTTTAATTTAATTTTATTTTTTAACTTTACAATATTGTATTGGTTTTGCCATATATCAAAATGAATCTGCAACAGGTATACATGTGTTCCCCATCTTGAACCCTCCTCCTTCCTCCCTCCCCAGACCATCCCTCTGGGTCGTCCCATGTATCTTTAAAACACATTGAGTAGAATTATTTTCCCAGTGCCTTTCATGAAAACTCGGGTGGTATTAGGATTTTTGCGGTCACATGTCATGTTTTTACATTATAAATAAAGGCATCATCTCATTTTACAAATTAAATTGTCTGACACCATTATATAATGAAAGCTTTGAAAGTGATTTTAAGTCTATCTGCTTTCCACAGACAGGTACTGAAGGAAGGAATTATTTCATCAACAAAGGTCTCCTCTTAACTTCTGGCTTCTTCTTTCTTTACTTGTTTTTCTTCTCTAGCTTGTTAACTGTAGATTCTGAGAAAGGAGAGGGAAGGGAGAAATGAAAGAGGGACCAGGAAAATTATTACCTGCACTGATGTTTAATTGCTACCCTAAGCTTTATTTTTAATTTACTTGCTTTTTAAAGGCATTCTGAAGCTCTGACATTCTCATATTTATTTTATAGCAGACCATCTTACTGAAATCTCTTACACAACTAACAGTGTAAACAAAAATTCTCTTGGTCATTCCAAATTGGTGATAACATTCAGTTCACTTCAATTCAGATTAGTGGCTCAGTCTTATCTAACTCTTTATGATCTCATGGACTGCAGTACGACAGGCTGCCCTGACCATGACCAACTCCTGGAGCCTACTCAAATTCATGTCCGTCCAGTCGGTGATGCCATCCAACCATCTCACCTTCTGTCATCAACTTCTCCTCTTGGCTTCAATCTTTGCCAGGCTCAGGGTCTTTTCAAAGGAGTAAATACTTTGCATCAGGTAGCCAAAATGCCAGAGCTTCAGCTTCAGCATCAGTCCTTCCAATGAATATTCAGGACTGATTTTATTTAGGATTGGTTTGTTGGATCTCTTTGCAGTCCAAGTTACTCTCAAGAGTCTTCTCCAACACCACAGTTCAAAAGCATCAACTCTTCGGTACTCAGCTTTATTTATAGTCCAACTCTTACATCCATACATGACTACTGGAAACACCAAAGCCTTGACTAGATGGACCTTTGTTGGCAAAGTACTATCTCTGCTTTTTAATTTGCTGTCTAGGTTGGCCATAGCTTTTTTCCCAAGGAGCAAGCATCTTTTAATTTCCTGGCTGGTGTCACCATCTGCAATGATTTTGGAGCCCCCCAAAAGAAAGTCTGTCTCTGTTTCCATTCTTTCCCCATCTATTTTCCATGAAATGATGGGACCAGATACCATGATCTTAGTTTTCTGAATGTTAAGTTTTAAGCCAGCTTTTTCACTCTCCTTTTTCACTTTCATCAAGAGGCTCTTTCGTTCTTCTTGGCTTTCTGCCATAAGGGTGGTGTCATCTGTGTATCTGTGGTTATTGATATTTATCCCAGCATTCTTGATTCCAGCTTCTACTTCATCCAGGCCAGCATATCACATGATGCACTCTGCATACAAGTTAAATAAGCAGGGTGACAATATACAGCTTTGATGTACTCCTTTCCAATTTGGAGCCAGTCTATTTTTCCATGACCAGTTTTAACTGTTACTCCTTGACCTGCATACAGATGTCTCAGGAGACAGGTTAGGTGGTCTGTATGCTGATCTCTTTAAGAATTTTCCACAGTTTGTTGTGATCCACACAGTCAAAGGCTTTGGTATAGTCAATAAAGCAGAAGGAAATATTTTTCTGGAACTGTCTTGCTTTTTTATGACCCAACTGATGTTGACAATTTGATCTCTATTCCTCTACCTTTTCTAAATCCAGCTTGAAAATCTGGAAGTTCACGGATCACATAGTTTTGAAGCCTGGCTTGGAGAATTTGAGCATTACTTTACTAGCATGTGAGATGAGTGACATTGTGTAGTAGTTTGGACATTAATTGGCATTGCCTTTCTTTGGGATTGGAATGAAAACTGACCTTTTCCAGTCCTGTGGCCTCTGCTGAGTTTTCCAAATTTGCTGGCATATTGAGTGCAGCACTTTGACAGCATCATCTTTTAGGATTTGAAATAGCTCAACTGGAATCCCATCACCTCTACTAGCTTTGTTCATAGTAATGATTCCTAAGGCCCACTTGACTTCACATTCCAGGATGTCTGGCTCTAGGTGAGTGATCATACCACCATGGTTATCTGGGTCATGAAGATCTTTTTTGTACAGTTCTTCTGTGTATTGTTGTCACTTCTTAATATTTTCTGCTTCTGTTATGTCCATACCATTTATGTCCTTTATTGAGGCCATCTTTGCATGAAATGTTCCCTTGGTATCTCTAATTTTCTTGAAGAGATCTCTAGTCTTTCCCATTCTGTTGTTTTCATCTATTTCTTTGCATTGATCACCGGGGAAGGCTTTCTTATCTCTCCTTGCTATTCTTTGGAATTCTCCTTTCAAATGGGTATATCTTTCCCTTTCTCCTTTACCTTTAGCTTCTCTTCTCTTCATGGTTATTTGTAAGGCCTCCTCAGACAACCATTTTGCCTTGTTGTATTTCTTTTTCTTGGGGATGATCTTGATCACTGCCTCCTGTGTATCTCACGAACCTCCTTCCATAGTTCTTCAGGCACTCCGTCTGTCAAATTTAATCCCTTAAACCTATTTTTTACTTTCACAGTATAATCATAAGGGATTTGATTTAAGTCATACCTGAATGGTCTAGTGGTTTTCCCTACTTTCTTCAATTTAAGTCTCAATTTGGCAACAAGGAGTTCATGATCTGAGCCACAGTCAGCTCCTGGTCTTGTTTTTGCTGACTATATAGAGCTTCTCCATCTTTGGCTGCAAAGCATATAATCAATCTGATTTCAGTATTGACCATCTGGTGATGTCCATGTGTAGAGTCTCTTCTTATATTGTTGGAAGAGTGTTCTAGCTATGACCAGTGCATTCTCTTTGTAAAACTCGATTAGCCTTTGCCCTGCTTCATTTTTTATTCAAAGGCCAAATTTCCCATTACTCCAGATATCTCTTCACTTCCTACATTTGCATTCCAGGCCGCCATAATGAAAAGGACATTTTTTTGGTGGGAGGTGGGTGTTAGTTCTAGAAAGTCTTGTAGGTCTTCATAGAACTATTCAACTTCAGCTTCTTCAGCATTACTGGTCAGGGCATAGACTTAGGTTACTGTGATATTGACTGGTTTGCCTTGGAAGCAAACAGAGTTCATTCGGTCATTTTTGAGATAGCATCCGAGGACTGCATTTTGGGCTCCTTTGTTGACTATGAGGGCTACTCCATTTCTTCTAAGGGTTCTTGCCCACAGTAGTAGATATAATAGTCATCTGAGTTAATTCACCCAGTCCAGTCCATTTTAGTTAGCTGATTTCTAAAATGTCGATTTTACGTTGCCATCTCTTATTTGACCACTTCCAATTTGCGTTGATTCATGGACCTAACATTCCAAGTTCCTATGTGATATTGTTCTTTACAGCATCAGATTTTACTTCCATCACCAGGCACATCCACAACTGGGTGTTGTTTTTGCCTTGGCTCCCTCTCTTCATTCTTTCTGTAGTTATTTCTCCACTCTTCTCCAGTAGCATATTGACCACCTGCGGGGCTGGTGAGATCATCTTTCAGTGTCCTCTTTTTGCCTTTTCACACTGTTCATGTGGTTCTCAAGGCAAGAATACTTAAATGCTTTTCCATTCCCTTCACCAGTGGACCACATTTTCTCAGAACTATAACATCAGTATAAATATATCTGTTAAGTCTCTTCCATTCTATTTACACCTCTTTTTTTTTTAAATGTGTTATGTAAGACCAGCAGGCAAACATTGAATATTACAGATATTTAACATCCATGTTTTGTTCTTGACATTCTTATAAATGTTTCCAGCATTTTATTATTTGGTATAATGGTTGGTATTATTTGGTATAAAGTGTTCCATAGATTTTTGAATATATTTTTAATCTCTTCTCAGATTATATAAAAATATAAACATAATAGATATACAACCTTTGAAATATTATATCATGATTTGTCTTTTTTTTATTAGTATGAGAGCTTATCAGGAAAAATGGAATTAAGAAAGAAAAGGAGGGCACCGAAGGTGGTCCCATAAAACTGGAGGGGCAGTAAAGCTTGTCTCTCTGTACCCACAGATGGGGAGTGGGTGTAGAAGGAAGATAACAGTAGGACAGTGATTAACATACCAGGTTTTGGTTTCTTGTATCCACCCCTTCAAACTGATCACTGAGAAAGTGTTGCTTTCAGAACTCCTGAATACCAAGGGATATGGGGAGCAAGGATAATTTGGGAGATTGGGACTGACATATACACACTGTTATATATTAAATTGATAACTAATGAAGATCTACTTTATAGTGCAGGAAACTCTACTCAGTATTCTGTAATGACCTATAAAGGAAAAGAATCTAAAAATGAATGAATATATGTATATGTATAACTGGCTCACTTGCTGTACATCTAAAATAATGCAGCACTGTAAATCAACTATACTCCAATACAAATTAAAAATAAAAACTCCTGTAAGTTGAAAAATATTGTAGAATCCAACAGCAAACACTGCCCCTAGTGTGAGGGGATTCATTTCTGTCCCTAATGAAAAAATGTGCAAGCTCTGAAAGGGTCTGTGGACACCCCAAGAACTAATCAGAGAGAAGAGGATGCAGAAAGCAAGTGAAAATAGCCAAAGCATTCACTCAGATACTATATCCCAATATAACTCAAAATTCCCGGTGGAAGCTATGAATATCACACTTGAGAGCTGCCAACCCAGATAACAGTCCAGATGGGAACTGTAGTAGATAGTGAATTTGTAAGACACCATCTGGATCCAAGCACAGATCTTCTCTGCTTTCATAAAGAGAGAGTGGACATCTTCATATCCCAGCTGCTCTTTGAAGAGAAGAAAGAAGTGGTATTCTGAAAGCATTTAACTCAGGAGAGAGGGTCTCTAAAAAGACTTTCAAATCCAGCAACCAGTAGGAATCTAAACCTTGGATATTACATATATTGACTGTCTTAAAAAAAAAAAAAAAAAAGGTCATTAAATTTGAAAAGACCAAGTTATTATTTATTTGAAAGTGTAAGTTTTCAGATTATTCAGCTAGGTAAAAATTGTCCTTTATACATTTGAATATAGTTTGAATAAAACTGTGATGAAGATTATTAAGAATAATACCTGTTTATTTATTTATCAGAATATATGTTTAGTTTTATAATATGTATTTTCTATATCTTTTGAGAAGATTAATTTTTCAGTTTTCATCTGTTAATGTAAAATGATGGTTCCCCAATTTTTTTGACTTGTGAATCCTTTATAATTTTAAAAGTTATCGAGCATTTAATAGACTTGTTTATATGGGTTATTTCTATTAATATTTACCACATTCCAAATTGAAACTAAGAAAAAATTTAAGTATTTATTAATTCACTTACAATAGCAGTAATACATCTATTACATGTTAATATATTTTTAAATAACTGTATTTTGAGATGGTTAAGTGAGTGAAGTCACTCAGTCGTGTCTGACTCTTTGTGACCCCATGGACTGTAGCCTACCAGGCTCCACCCTCCATGGGTTTCTCCAGGCAAGAGTACTGGAGTGGCGTGCCATTTCCTTCTCCAGGGGATCAACCCGACCCAAGGATCGAACCCGGGTCTCCCGCATTCCAGGCAGATTCTTTAACCTCTGAGCCACCAGGGAAGCCCAATAACTGTATTTTGAGATGGTAATATACATATAAAAAAGATGCTCAGCATCATTAATATCAGGGGAATGCAAATCAAAACCACAGTGAAATATCTCACATCTGTCAGGATGGTTATTTTTAAGACAACAAGAAACAACTGCTGGTTAGGATTTGGAGCAAAGGGAACCCTGTAAGTGGGAATGGAAATTTGTACATCCACTATGAGCTACCCCACGTCCGAGGTCAGGGGCGGCAGCTGGGAAGAGCTACCCCCGCCCAAGGCCAGGGGCGGCGGCCTGGAGGAACGACCCCACAGCCAAGGAGCGGTGGCTGCGCAGGCGCCGGAGGGCCTAGAGGAGCTATTCCACGTTCAAGGTCAGGAGGGGTGGTGGTGAAGAGATACCCCTAGTCCAAGGAAAGGAGCAGCCGTGAAGAGATACCCGACGTCCAAGGTAAGAGAAATCCAAGTAAGACGGTAGGTGTTGCAAGAGGGCATCAGAGGGCAGACACACTGAAACCATACTCACAGAAAACTAGTCAATCTAATCACACAAGGACCACAGCCTTGCCTAACTCAATGAAACTAAGCCATGCCCTGTGGGGCCACCCAAGATGGGTGGGCATGGTGGAGAGGTCTGACACAATGTGGTCCACTGGAGAAAGGAACGGCAAACCACTTCATTATTCTTGCCTTGAGAACCCCATGAACAGTATGAAAAGGCAAAATGATAGGATACTGAAAGAGGAACTCCCTAGGTCAGTAGGGGCCCAATATGCTACTGGAGATCAGTGGAGAAATAACTCCAGAAAGAATGAAGGGATGGAGCCAAAGCTAAAACAATACCCGGTTGTGGATGTGACTGGTGATAGAAGCAAAGTCCAATGCTGTAAAGAGCAATATTGCATAGGAACCTGGAATGTCAGGTCCATGAATCAAGGCAACTTGGAAGTGGTCAAACAAGAGATGTCAAGAGTGAATGTCGACATTCTAGGAATCAGCGAACTCAAATGGACTGGAATGGGTGAATTTAACTCAGATGACCATTATATCTACTACTGCGGGCAGGAATCCCTTGGGAGAAATGGAGTAGCCATCATGGTCAACAAAAGAGTCTGAAATGCAGTACTTGGATGCAATCTCAAAAACGACAGAATGAACTCTATTCGTTTCCAAGGCAAACCATTCAATATCACAGTAATCCAAGTCTATGCCCCAACCAGTAATGCTGGAGAAGCTGAAGTTGAACGGTTCTATGAAGACCTACAAGACCTTTTAGAACTAACACCCAAAAAAGATGTCCTTTTCATTATAGGGGACTGGGATGCAAAAGTAGGAAATCAAGAAACACCTGGAGTAACAGGCAAATTTGGCCTCGGAATATGGAATGAAGCAGGGCAAAGACTAATAGAGTTTTGCCAAGAAAATGCACTGGTCATAGCAAACACCCTCTTCCAACAACACAAGAGAAGACTCTATACATGGACATCATCAGATGGTCAACACCGAAATCAGATTAATTATATTCTTTGCAGCCAAAGATGGAGAAGCTCTATACAGTCAAGAAAAACAAGACCAGGAGCTGTCTGTGGCTCATATCATGCACTCCTTGTTGCCAAATTCAGACTTAAATTGAAGAAAGTAGGGAAAACCACTAGACCATTCAGATATGACCTAAATCAATTCCCTTATGATTATACAGTGGAAGTGAGAAAAAGATTTAAGGGACAAGATCTGATAGAGTGCCTGATGAACTATGGACTGAGGTTCATGACATTGTACAGGAGACAGGGATCAAGACCATCCCAATGGAAAAGAAATGCAAAAAGGCAAAATGGCTGTATGAGGAAGCCTTACAAATAGCTGTGAAAAGAAGAGAAGTGAAAAGCAAAGGAGAAAAGGAAAGATACAAGTATCTGAATGCAGAGTTACAAAGAATAGCAAGAAGAGATAAGAAAGCCTTCCTCAGCAATCAATGCAAAGAAATAGAGGAAAACAACAGAATAGGAAAGACTAGAGAACTCTTCAAGAAAATTAGCCATACCAAGGGAAAAATTCATGCAAAGATGGGCACAATAAAGGACAGAAATGGTATGGACCTGACAGAAGCAGAAGATATTAAGAAGAGGTGGCAAGAATACACAGAAGAACTGTACAAAAAAGATCTTCATGACCAAGATAATCACGATGGTGTGATCACTCACCTAGAGCCAGACATCCTGGATGTGAAGTCAAGTGGGCCTTAGAAACCATCACTATGAACAAAGCTAGTGGAAGTGATGGAATTCCAGTTGAGCTATCTCAAATCCTGAAATATGATGCTGTGAAAGTGCTGCACTCAATATGCCAGCAAATTTCAAAAACTCAGCAGTGGCCACAGGACTGGAAAAGGTCAGTTTTCATTCCAATCCCCAAAAGAGGCAATGCCAAAGAATACTCAAACTACCCTACAATTGCACTCATCTCACACGCTAGTAAAGTAATGCTCAAAATTCTCCAAGCCAGGCTTCACAAATATGAGAACTGTGAACTTCCAGATGTTCAAGCTGGTTTTAGAAAAGGCAGAGGAACCAGATCAAATTGCCAACATCCACTGGATCATCGGAAAAACAAGAAAGTTCCAGAAAAGCATCTATTTCTGCTTTATTGATTATGCCAAAGCCTTTGACTGTGTGGATCACAATAAACTGTGGAAAATTCTGAAAGAGATGGGAATACCAGAGCACCTGACCTGCCTCTTGAGAAACCTATATGCAGGTCAGGAAGCAACAGTTAGAACTGGCCATAGAACAACAGACTGGTTCCAAATAGGAAAAGGAGTATGTAAAGGCTGTATATTGTCACCCTGCTTATTTAACTTATATGCAGAGTACATCATGAGAAACGCTGGGCTGGAAGAAGCACAAGCTGGAATCAAGATTGCCAGGAGAAATCTCAATAACCTCAGATATGCAGATGGCACCACCCTTATGGCACAAAGTGAAGAGGAACTAAAAAGCCTCTTGATGAAAGTGAAAGTGAGAGTGAAAAAGTTGGCTTAAAGGTCAACATTCAGAAAACGAAGATCATGGCATCTGGTCCCATCACTTCATGGGAAATAGATGGGGAAACAGTGGAAACAGTGTCAGACTTTTGGAGGGGGGGGCTCCAAAATTACTGCAGATGGTGATGGCAACCATGAAATTAAAAGACGCTTACTCCTTGGAAGGAAAGTTATGACCAACCTAGATAGCATATTGAAAAGCAGAGACATTACTTTGCCAACAAAGGTCCGTCTAGTCAAGGCTATGGTTTTTCCTGTGGTCATGTATGGATGCGAGAGTTGAACTGTGAAGAAAGCTGAGTGCCGAAGAATTGATGCTTTTGAACTGTGGTGTTGGAGAAGATTCTTGAGAGTCCCTTGGACTGCAAGGAGATCCAACCAGTCCATTCTGAAGGAGATCAGCCCTGGGATTTCTTTGGAAGGAATGATGCTAATGCTGAAACTCCAGTACTTTGGCCACCTCATGCAAAGATTTGACTCATTGGAAAAGACTCTGAGGCTGGGAGAGATTGGGGGCAGGAGGAGAAGGGGACGACAGAGAATGAGATGGCTGGATGGCATCACTGACTCGATGGACGTGAGTCTGAATGAACTCCAGGAGTTGGTGATTGGCGAGGAGGACTAGCGTGCTGCGATTCATGGGGTTGCAAAGAGTTGGACACGACTGAGTGACTGAACTGAACTGATGGAAAACAGTACAAAAATTCCTCAAAATTTTAAAAATAGAACTACTATACAATCCAGCAACTCCACTCCTGAGTATTTATTTATCTTAAGAAAATGAAAACACTAATTCCTAAAGATACATTCATATGTATGTTCATTGTAGCTGTATTTACAATACCCAAGATAAAGGAGCAACCTATGTACCCATCGATATGTAAATGGATAAATCAGAAGTTATATATTTATGGAATGTTGCTGCTGCTGATGCTGCTAAGTCACTTCAGTCGTGTCCAACTCTGTGCGACCCCATAGACAGCAGGCTACCAGGCTCCCCCGTCCCTAGGATTCTCCAGGCAAGAACACTGGAGTGGGTTGCCATTTCCTTCTCCAATGCATGAAAGTGAAAAATTAAAGTGAGTCGATCAGTCGTGTCTGACTTTTCGCGACCCCATGGACTGCAGCCTACCAGGCTCCTCCGTCCATGGGATTTTCCAGGCAAGAGTACTGGAGTGGGGTGCCATTGCCTTCACCGTTATGGAATGTTGCTGCTGCTGCTGCTGTTAAGTCGCTTCAGTCGTGTCCGACTCTGTGCCACCCCATAGACAGCAGCCCAGCAGCCATAAATCACATTGCAGTCTTGACGTTTGCAACAACACGGATGGACCTAAAAATTGTCATGCTACTTAAAGTAAGTTGGACAGAAAAAGACAAATATCATATGTACAAAATCCCAAAGGAAAAAATAAGAACAAACATAAAGAAACAGAAACAGAGTCATAGATACAGAGAACAAACAGATGGTTGCCTGAAGGGAGGAGAATTGGGAGGAGAAAAATAGGTGAGGGAAGTTAAGAGGTACAAGCTTCCAGTTGCAAAATAAATGTCACAAGTATAAAATTTCAGTGTGAGGAATGTAGTCAATCATTATTTAATATCCTTGTATGCTGATAGATGATAACTAGACTATCACAGTGATCATTTTGAAATGTATAGAAATATCAAATCACTATGTGTGTAACTGAAACTAAATAGTGTTGTAGGTCAGTTAAACTTCAAAAACAAACAAACAAACTCTTAGGAAAAGAAATCAGATTTGTGCTTATCAGAGGCAGTGAATAAATTCCCCTTCCCCCTTACCAGAGGCAAGGGGAAGGAGGATTGGAGGAAGGTGGTCAAATGGTGCAAACCTCCAGTTATAAGATAAATAAGCACTAGGTATGTTATATATAACATGGTACATATAACGATGTATGTTATATATGAAAGATGTTTAGAAAGGAAATCCTGAGAGTTCTCATCACAAGGAAAAATTTTTTTTTCTGTTTTTTAAATTTTGCATCTATACAAGATGGTGGATATTCACTAAACTTATGATAAACTTGTTATGTGCATGCATGCTAAGTGTTAGTTGTTTCTGACTCTTTGCAACCCCATGGGTTGTAACCCACTAGGCTCCTCTGTCCATGGTATTCTCCAGGCAAAAGTACTGGAGTAGGGTGCCGTTCCCTACTCCAAGAGATCTTCCCAAGCCTGGTATTGAAACCATGTCTCTTGTGTCTCCTGCATTGGCAGATAGGTTCTTTACCACTACTGCCACCAAATCATTATGCTGTATGCTTTAAACTTTTGTTCTATATATAGCTCAATAAAACTGGAAGGGAAAAATGTAAAAATTAAAACAATTAAAAATAAATAACTGTATTTTAGAAAACAAGAAAAAATTGTGAGGGAATGACACTCTTTCATATTGCTGCAAATGTTAATATCTGGCTGTATTTTTATATTTGTTCTTGAATTCACTTATCACACTTTACGTTGTTTTTGATGTTGTTTAGTTGTTAAGTTATGTCCGACTCTTTTGCAATCCCATGGGCTGTAGCCCACCAGGCTCTTCTGTCCATGGAATTTCCCAGGCAAGAATACTGAAGTGGGTTGCTGTTTATTTCTCCAGGGGATCTTCCAGACCCAGAGATCGAATCTGAGGTCTTCTGTATTGGCAGATGGATTTTTTTACCACTGAACCACGAGGGAAGCCCACACTTTCTGTATTTCATTTATTTTTTATGCATATTTACCTTTTATATTTCATATAACCTCTGAAAACTCCACTCCACACTCATTAAAAAAATGGCAGTGAAACAAAAAGTACAAAGTCTTGGTATTATTATGAAAATAGTTGTGATAACCCTGAGCCACTGAAGTGGTCTCAAACCATGATATATGGATAAGGTTTATGACTTTACTGTAGAGATTAGTTAAATATCAAAAGCAAGACTCTTGGTATCCACCCCATTTTTCAGACCACACTCTTGCCTCTGTACTCCTGTTATTCACAAGTGATACAGTATCTAAGTGGCATCTCCTAGTCACTGACTCCACCACAGCCCAGGCTGGTGCCTTTCTGAGTTATTGGCATCATGAGACTCAGATAATTCTGCAAATCCCACCACCTGTGTAGCAATGGCTGCTTTCCTCCAATCCCACTATAATTTGAGCTGTTGTTACATGAGAGGAACAATTTGGAAACCCAAACAACCCATTATTTACTAATAAACACATATCGGAATTCAAATTTTTGAAATTGTTAGGTTGACCATTGATTGTTTTTTTATGTTGCATAGACATAAAGAGAAATAAAACCATGAGTTTTATTTTCAAAAATGGTTCATTTTTTCTAAGACTATGGGCCTTTTTTCTGTTAAAGGGTTGTGTGTTTAGACCATACTGAGCTTGGGGGTAAATTTGTGAAATAAGTGCTCCCTAAAAAAAATATGGCTCCTGTGATAGGAAAAATCATTGTTTCACATGCTAAATTCTGCAATGGCAGCAGGGAATTGTTTGTTTTTTATTTTAAAATTTAGATTTAAATTATTTATCTAATTTATCTAAAATAATTTATCTAAATTTGTTATTATTTATCTAAATTTGTCTAAATCTAATTTATCTAAAATTAAATTACCTATATTCATTTTATTTTTAATTTAGGTTTTATTTTATTTTAGATCCTAAGGGAGGCTTTGCTCTCTATTAGCTTATGAGTCTGAAATTGAAGATGTCTGAGAATACCAAAAAAAGGCAGTTTCCTTTAGATAAAACTTGATGAATGCCATCATATGAAATTAATTTAGGATGTCTTGACTACCTAGACATAATGACTATTCTTTTTTTTTTTTCTTTTTAAATTTTATTTTATTTTTAAACTTTACATAATTGTATTAGTTTTGCCAAATATCAAAATGAATCCATCACAGGTATACATGTGCTCCCTATCCTGAACCCTCCTCGCTCCTCCCTCCCCATACCATCCCTCTGGGTCGTCCCAGTGCACTAACCCCAAGCATCCAGTATCGTGCATTGAACCTGGACTGGCATCTTGTTTCATACATGATATTTTACATGTTTCAATGCCATTCTCCCAAATCTTCCCACCCTCTCCCTCTCCCACAGAGTCCATAAGACTGATATATATCAGTGTCTCTTTTGCTGTCTCGTACACCGGGTTATTGTTACCATCTTTCTAAATTCCATATATATGCGTTAGTATACTGTATTGGTGTTTTTCCTTCTGGCTTACTTCACTCTGTATAATAGGCTCCAGTTTCATCCACCTCATTAGAACTGATTCAAATGTATTCTTTTTAATGGCTGAGTAATACTCCATTGTGTATATGTACCACAGCTTTCTTATCCATTCATCTGCTGATGGACATCTAGGTTGTTTCTTTTTAAAAAATATTGTTTAGTTAATTATTTGACTTCATTTGTGGAATTCTCTTGGCAAGAATACTGGAGTGGGTTGCCATTTCCTTCTCTAGGGGATCTTCCTGACCCAGGAACGGAAACCATGTTTCTTACATCTTCTGCTTTGGTAGGCAGATTCTTTACCATTACTGCCAACTGGGAATCCCTTAAACCATAAAAATTGCTTTAATTTTCATTCAGAAAGCAATCCCTTGCATTCTACTCCCTGCATTGAGGATTTATTATCTTTCAATATTTCCAGTCAATTTCTTGAAAATCATGAAACAAAAAATAAAATAAAATAAAAAGAAAATTAGCACAGACTAAATTGGAGAAATTTATGCACAGTCTTTATCCCAAGCAAAGAGACATCACAGTATTGGAAATAAATTAAGTCAGTTCTAAAATTGTGGAAAATTCTTCAAGAGATGGGAATACCAGACCACCTAACCTGCCTCTTGAGAAACCTATATGCAGGTCAGGAAGCAACAGTTAGAACTGGACATGGAACAACAGACTGGTTCCAAATAGAAAAAGGAGTACGTCAAGGCTGTATATCATCACCGTGCTTATTCAACTTTTATGCAGAGTACATCATGAGAAACGCTGGGCTGGAAGAAGCACAAGCTGGAATCAAGATTGCCAGGAGAAATCTCAATAACCTCAGATATGCAGATGGCACCACCCTTATGGCAGAAAGTGAAAAGGAACTAAAAAGCCTCTTGATGAAAGTGAACGTGGAGAGTGAAAAAGTTGGCTTAAAGCTCAACATTCAGAAAACGAAGATCATGGCATCGGGTCCCATCACTTCATGGGAAATAGATGGGGAAACAGTGGAAACAGTGTCAGACTTTATTTTTTTGGGCTCCAAAATCACTGCAGATGGTGATGGCAACCATGAAATTAAAAGACGCTTACTCCTTGGAAGGAAAGTTATGACCAACCTAGATATTATATTAAAAAGCAGAGATATTACTTTGCTAACAAAGGTCTGTCTAGTCAAGGCTATGGTTTTTCCTGTGGTCATGTATGGATGCGAGAGTTGGACTGTGAAGAAAACTGAGCACCAAAGAATTGATGCTTTTGAACTGTGGTGTTGGAGAAGACTCTTGAGAGTCCCTTGGATTGCAAAGAGATCCAACCAGTCCATCCTAAAGGAGATCAGTCCTGGGTGTTCACTGGAAGGACTGATGCTGAAGCTGAAACTCTAATACTTTGGCCACCTCATGCGCAGAGTTGACTCATTGGAAAAGACTCTGATGCTGGGAGGGATTGGGGGCAGGAGGAGAAGGGGATGACGGAGGATGAGAAGGCTGGATGGCATCACTGACTCAATGGACATGAGTTTGAGTGAACTCTGGGAGATAGTGATGGACAGGGAGGCCTGGCGTGCTGTGACTCATGGGGTCACAAAGAGTTGGACACGACTAAGTGACTGAACTGAACTGAACTGAAAGAAGGAAATTAAATTTTTTTATCTCAAGTTCTTCAGGAAACAGATGAAGTCTTTGACTCCTCTCTTTAAGAAATAAAAGTGAGCAATCTACAAAATGTTTCATAAATTTTTACTGAATTCATGACATCTATCTTTAAACTTCGAAAGGTTTTATAGATCTCAAATAATTTAAGAAAATTTACAAATGAAAACACATGAATTTTAATTAAATGGAAATAAGCAGCTGTACTAATTTTAATAAATGTTTCAGTCTTTTACAGTTAATGATTGTTATCTATTCGTGTAGCCGAAGCTGAAATACCAAAAATTATTACTCAGACAACTCTCATGCATGCTATTTTTGAATTAAAATTTTGACAGGTTCACAATGGTGCTTTCTGACTCATGTCTTCTCAATGCCAAAGCTCAAAGACAAATTCACTTTCTCAAAAGGCAGTCAAATCATATCACTAAGATTAAAAAAAATAAACTTTGGGTGAATTTATCATATCTTATGAGTTATCAGGTGATCTATTACTATAGTGCTGATAAAAGTTTGGCTGATTAGGAGTTTTGAGATTTTTTTTTCTTCTAGAGAAGGTATTCATAAAAGATATAATGAGAGCCATATATGTATTTTTCAATATTCTAGTAGTCACATTAAAAATAAAAGGAAGCTGGTGGTAGTAATTTAATATTATAATTTTAATTAACAATACAGTTCATTCTTCATCAACACAGGTTTGATTTTTTTTTATAAAGTTCGGATTTATTTGGTCATCTATAACTTTTATACAACAATAAATAAAACAATCTAGATGGTCTATTTTTAGTTTTAGAAATTATTCAATTACTTACAGTTTATATTTTTCAACATTTTATAAACGATACAAAAAATATACTTAATCCTGAGAGCATATTAGACACCTCAGCTTTAAGCTGAACATAACGGGCTATTTGGAATAGGAAATGACAGCCCACTCCAGTGTTCTTGCCTGGGAAATGCCATCGATAGAGGAGCCTCGGGGGCTACAGCCCATAGGGATGCAAAAGAGTCAGACACGACTTAGTGACTGAACAACAAAAACAACTATACCATCAATGTTTTTTGCCTCCAAGCGAAACAATTAGTAGCATTGTATTCAATACATTGGTTTAATACAATTAAGTGCATTGTATTGCATTAACTCAAGTGTCAGAAGATTAACGTGCTGTGTCCTTGAGGGTTTTGTGAGAGTGTTCACCACTCAGTGTTTATCAAAATGTCACATCAAATGACCAAGCACCACATTTAGAAAATATCTGGGCACTTAAAAAGCAGACAGAAATCACAGTGCATTCTATAAATAAGCCTGTTTTATTTTGAATGATGAGTAAAAATTAAAGAATTCCAGGAATCAATAATTAAATAAATGATACCAGAAAAAACAGGCTCATTTTTTTAGAACAATACAGGTTTGAGCTATGTGGATCCACTTATAAGAGAAAGTTTTTCAATGTCTAGTTAGTCCTAAATATTCACAGGTTCTCATTCATGGATTCTATCAATGGGAAGATCTCGATTTCCATCTATGGTAGTTGAATCCACTGATGAGAGACCTTTGATACTGAGGGTTGACTGTTAATCCAAAATATCATTATTTCAACATGTAATCAATATAAAACAAATGTCCATTTTACATATTTTCAAACTAAATCTTTGTCATGTAGTATTTATTTCATACTCACAGCCTATGTCAATTTTGACTAGATATGTTTCAAGTGTTCAATACCCACATCTGCCTGGTATCATAATGTTTTTCTACATTTTGTACAAATTTAGAATGTACATTTTTTGCTGTTCAGTTGCTCAGGCTTGTCCAGCCCTTTGCGACCCCATGGACTGCAGCACACCAGGCTTTCCTGTCCTTCACTATCTGCCAGAGTTTGCTCACACTCATGTCCATTGAGAAGATTATGCCATCCAACCGTCTCACCCTCTGCCATCCTCCTCTCCTGTCCTCAATCTTTCCCAGAATCAGGGACTTTTCCAATGAGTTGGCTCATTGCATCAGGTGGCCAAAGGATTGGAGCTTCAGCTTTAGCATCAGTCCTTCCAGTGAATATTCAGGGTTGATTTTCTTTAGGATTGACTGGTTTGATTCCCTTGATGTCAAGGGACTCTCAAGAGACTTTTGCACTACCATAATTTGAAACCATAAATTCTTCAGCACTCAGCTTTCTTTATGGTCCAGCTTACACATCCACACATGATTACTGGAAAAACCATAACTTTGACTATACAAACCTTTGTCAGCAAAGTGATATCTCAGCTTTTTAATACACTTTCTAGGTTTGTCATAGCTTTTCTTCCAAAGAACAAGCATCTTTTAATTTCAGTCACTGCAGTCACTGTCCTAAGTGGTTTTGGAGCCCAAGAAAATATAGTCTGTCACAGATGGGACTGGCTGCCATGATTCTGGTTTTTTGAATGTTGAGTTTTAATCCAGCTTTTACACTATCCTCTTTCAATTTCATCAAGAGGCACATTAGTTCCCCTTCACTTTCTGACATTAGAGTGTTGTCATATGCATATCCGTGGTTATTGATATTTCTCTGGCAGTCTTGATTCCAGCTTGTGCTTCATCCAGCCCGGCATTTCACGTGACATACTCTGCATATAAGTTAAATAAGCAGGGTGACAATATACAGCCTTGAGGTACTCCTTTCCCAGTTTTGAACCAGTCAGTTGTTCCATATCCAGTTCTAACTATTTCTTCTTGACCTACATACAGGTTTTTCAGGAAGCAGATGGTAGTCCCATCTCTTGAAGAATTTTCCACAGTTTGTTGTGATCCACAGAGTCAAAGACTTTAGCCTAGTCAATGAAGCATAAGTAGATGTTTTTCTGTAATTCCCTTGCATTCTCTATGATAAAACAGATGTTAGCAATTTGATCTCTGGTTCTTCTGCCTTTTCTAAATGCAGATTGTACATTTGAAAGTTCTTGATTCATATATTGTTGAAGCCTAGCTTAAAGTAATTTGTACTTTGAGCATTACTTTGCTAGCATGTGAAATGACTGAAATTGTGTGGTTGTTTGAACATTCTTTAGCATTGCACTTCTTTGGGATTGGAATGAAAACTGACCTTTTTCAGTCCAGTAGACACTGCTGAATTTTCCAAATTTTCTGACCTATTGAGTGTAGCACTTTAACAGCATCATGTTTCAGGATTTGAAATAGATCAGCTGGAATTCCATCACTCACACTAACTTTGTTCATAGTAATGCTTCCTAAGGCCCACTTGACTTCACACTCCAGGATGTCTGGCTCTAGGTGAGTGATCGCACCTTCGTGACTGTGGCTCAGATCATGAACTCCTTATTGCAAAATTCAGACTTAAATTGGAGAAAGTAGAAAAAATAACTAGACCATTCTGGTATGACCTAAATCAAATCTCTTATGATTATACAGCAGAGGTGACAAATATATTCAAGACATTAGGTCTGACAGACAGAGTGCCTGAAAAACTATGGGTGAAGGTTCGCAACACTGTAAAGGAGGCAGTGATCAAAAACATCCCCAAGAAAACGATGTGCAAAAAGGCAAAATGGTTGTCTGAGGAGGCCTTACAAATAGCCATGAAGAGAAGAGAAGCAAAAGGCAAAGAAGAAAAGAAAAGAAAAGATATATCCATCTGACTGCAGAATTCCAAAGAACAGCAAGGAGAAAAAAAAAAAAAGAGAGAGAGAGAAATGCAAGGAGCGATAATAAGTATCTTCTTATGTGAACAATGCAAAGAAATAGAGGAAAACAATAGAATGAGAAAGACTAAAGATCTCTTCCAGAAAACTAGAGATACCAAGGGAACATTTCATGCAAAGACGGGCACAATAAAGGACAGAAATGGTATGGACTTAACAGAAGAAGAAGATATTAAGAAGAGGTGGCAACAATACACAGAAGAACTGTACAAAAGAGACATTCATGATGTAGATAACCATGACAGTGATCACTCATCTAAAACCAGACATCCTGGAATGTGATGTCAAGTGAGCCTTAGGAAGCATCACTATGAACAAAGTTAGTGGAGGTGATGGAATTCCAGTTGAGCTATTTCAAGTCCTAAAAGATCATGCTGTGAAAGTGCCGCACTCAATATGCCAGCATATTTGGAAAACTCAGCAGTGGCCATAGAACTGGAAAAGGTCAGTTTTCATTCCAATCCCAAAGAAAGAACACTCAAACTACCACACAATTGCACTCATCTCACACACTAGCAAAACAGTGCTCAAAACTCTCCAAGCCAGGCTTCAACAGTATGTGATCCATGAACTTCCAGATGTTTAAACTGGTTTTAGAAAAGGCAGAGGAACCAGAGATCAAATTGACAAAATCCGTTGGATCATCAAAAAAGCAAGAGATTTTCAGAAAAACATCTGCTTCTGCTTTATTGACTGCACCAAAGCCTTCATTGTGTGGATCACAACAAACTGTGGAATATTCTTAAAGAAATGGGAATACCAGACCACCTGATCTACCTCCTGAGAAATCTATATGCAGGTCAAGAAGCAACAGTTAGAACTGGTTATGGAACAACAGACTGGTTCCAAATCAGGAAAGGAGTAAGCTGAAGCTGTATATTATCACCCTCCTTATTTAACTTAAATGCAGAGTACATCATGAGAAATGATGGACTGGATGAAGCACAAGCTGGAATCAAGATTGCCAGGAGAAATATCAATAACCTCAGATATGCAGATGACACCACCCTTATGCCAGAAAGCAGAAAAGAACTAAAAAGCCTCTTCATAAAAGCAAAAGAGAAGAGTGAAAAAGCTGGCTTAAAACTCAACAATCAGAAAGCTAAGATCATGGCATCTGGTCCCATCACTTCATGGCAAATAGATGCAGAAACAATGGAAACAAGGACAGAGTTAATTTTGGGGGGCTCCAAAATCACTTCAGATGGTGATTACAGCCATGGAATTCAAAGATGCTTGCTCCTTGGAAGAAAAGTTATGACCAAACTAGACAGTGTATTATAAAGCAGAGATACGTTATATACGTTGCCAAAAAAGGTCTGTCTAGTCAAAGATCAGGTTTTTCCAGTAGTCATGTATGGATATGAGAGTTGGACTATAAAGAAAGCTGAGTGCCAAAGAATTGCTGCTTTTCAACTGTGGTGTTGGAGAAGACACTTGAGAGTCCCTGCAAGGAGATCCAACCAGTTCATCCTAAAGGAACTCAGTCCTGAATATTTATTGGAAGGCCTGATGCTGAAGCTGAAATTCCAATACTTTGGCCACCTGATGGGAAGAAGTGACTCATTGGAAAAGACCTTGATCCTGGGAAAGATTGAAGGCATGAGGAGAAGGGGATGACAGAGGATGAGATGGTTGGTTGGCATCACCAATTCAATGGACATGAGTTTGAGTAAGCTCCAGGGTTTGGTGATGTACAGGGGGCCCTGCCGTGCTGCAGTCCATGGGGTTGCAAAGAGTTAGACATCACTGAGGGACTGAAATGAACTGAACTGAATAATAAAGGTAGGATAGTAAGGAATGGTAGTAAGGAATATATTTTTAAATGTTCTGCAGAGAAAGCTCTGAAATATGCAGCTTTTTTTCCCTATTTTTTCAGAGGGTAAAAACTATACTGTCATGTATCTGTCAACAAAATGTGTTTGTTTATATAAGATACATTTTTCCAAGAAAACAATTTGACACTCTATTAGTTCTTGCCATTAAGTTTTGCTTTTGAGATCCAGAGATAAAATTGTTAACATGTCTTTCCCTATACCAGATTGTCCAGACACCTATAGAGACAAAAAAGACACACACAGACACATAGACCCAAAGACACACACACACACACACACACACACAGATACACACCCTTGGAAGTGTTTTAGTTTATACCTTTATTCTTGGAACACTGTATATTCAAATTTGTTTATCTAAAAAGAAAAAAAAACAATGCCATATTTTATTATCCATTTTTCATGCTTGCATCAGTTATATCAGAGATTGATGATTTATGTTATTCAGTAGTCTACCTTTCTAATTATATCTTTATGTCTCTAATTATATCTTTAATGTTAAAAAAAAGAAAAGTGACAGAAAGCCTTGGCTCTTACCCAGTGCATCTAGTATTTTAAATATGCCTGTTTTTAAAATGGGCTAAGTAATCTTAGCAAAATTTTAGCCAATCACATAAAAAGTGCTTGGTAAAGCTGACCATGGTATAGTGATTATGAAGCAGCTGAAATCTTAAATTCTTTGGCAATTTTCAAGAATATGCTTGTTTTAAAGAGTGATTTTGGTAGAAACCACTGAATATATAACTTTGAGTTTTATTTGAACTTTGTCTACTCATGACATTTTATCTCATCAGCAGAGAGACTACATTCTCAAAATGAGGTTGCTAAATGTTTTTAACAACATAATGATTACAAAGATGAAATGGAAATTCTTGAGATGTATAGGAGCTTCATTTTCTTTTAAGATCAAATTGCCAGGGTCATACTGAGGTGGGATGATCTCTCCCAAATGATGTGTATTCAATTCAGTTTTGTTCAGTTGCTCAGCCTTGTCCGACTCTTCGCGACCCCATGGACTGCAGCCTACCAGGCTCCTCCGTCCATGGGATTTTCGAGGCAGAGTACTGGAGTGGGTTGCCATTGCCTTCTCCAGCTAATGGTCTGACTAGTAGCCTGTTAAAAATCACAAATTTTATATGCTCTGACCGTGCTGTGCTTAGTCTTTCAGTCATATCCAACCTTTTGCAACCCCATGGACTTTACCCAACAAGGCTCCTCTGTCAATGGGGTTCTCCAAGCAAGAATACTGAAGTATGTTGCCATCCCCTCCTCCAGGGGAACTTCACAACCCAGGAATCAAATCCAGGTCTCCCACATTGCAAATGGATTCTTTATCATCTGAGCCACCAAGGAATCCTTAACTAATATGCTGACTAGTAGCCTATTAAAAATCACAAATTAATATATGATATTTAAAATCATAACATATCTGTTTTCAAATTCAAGGTTGTATAATTTGAAAAAAAACATACGTAAAATAAATGTTATATGATTTTCAATATAATATTAGGAAAATTGTCTTGATTAAGATAACCAAAACCTTGTACACACTATTTCCATATAATTCAACCATTATTTCAAGCAATTCATTGTTTTTTTATTTGACTTAGTGTAATTAATATTACTGTGGTCTGTGTTTTTTAACAATTATTATAAAGTAGATCTAGTAAGGTGAACCTGTTCACATGTGAACAGTTCTATATTCAATAGAACAGTAAGGTGAACAGTTCTATATTCAATAGAACTGAATATTTTGATCCTTGATCACTCATTTGTGCTATAAATTGGAAAACAGGAGAATTCGTCATAAAAATAACATGAAGAAGGTTGATATACTCTACTCACTTGTGACCCTTGTAGGAGAACTAATTTTGATTTGTATCTTTGGTATTTATCAGTTTAACACTTTATCTTTTGTATGCATTTACCTCTAGAACATCTCCATCGATGTAGTGGAGCAAAATTTATGGAAAATTTTTATTAAACAGGAATGGTATGAAGGGAGGAAAGAGTAGGGAAAGATGTTGGTTGAATAAAAATAGTGTGAATAAAAAAAAATAAAATGAATAAGAACTCAAAACATAACTTGTGTAAGAAAACTTAATAGTTCTTGTCCTAAGGATTGTCCAATCTTGTTTAAAATACAAATATTTGGGTTTTAAAGAATGTACTTAAATAGTTCTTCAGAATAAAATACACAAATGCCATTGAATTTTAATCTTGCATTTGTTGTTTTTGCATCTATTATTTATTTTTTGCTTAAATATCATTAGGGAATTTTAATTGATTCCAACTTCTTAGGTGAGAAAATTAAAGCTCAAATTTAAGAAAAAAACCCACATGATGTCTAGATAACTACTTAAATAAGATCAAAGATAGAGAGTATACAAATTGTACTTAAAAAGAAAAAAAACTTTTAACATGTAATATATTCAATCATGGGAGAAAATATGCTTTTTCTGTTAAATTTTAGAGCAAAATCTCAAACTTATGCTTAGTCCAAAATATAACTGAAGTCTAGCCTTATGCTAATTTTTCTATACTCCATACAGTTCCATGGGAATTGTTATACAGAGTTAAAACTTGATAGTATTCAAACTGCATAACCTTCTGGAGGAAGAGAAAATTTCAAATCACTGATTGTGCCTTCAACAATTTTAAAGAAATTTCTGACCTGAGAATGGAGGACCAATAACGTGGAGGCAAAAAAGATAACTCAGGGCATTGGAAATATGTGGAGAGGATAGAACACAGAATCTTCTACAGCTACAAATTTCAGAAGCCAAACCACTTCAGTTCTGAGTTTAAACCAGTTTTTTCTTTCCTAACTTTTTTTTAAAAAAATAAACTGTATTTTTGGTGTGATTTTGGGATCCAGCAAAGCTCAGCAGTGAGTACAAAGAATTTCCAAGTTCTTCGTCTCCTCAACATGAACATCCTCTCCCACCATCAGCAGGCCTGACCAGAGTGGTACAATTGATAAACCTATATTAACACATCATAATCAGTCAAAACCTATAGTTAAAAATAGTATTCAATCTTGATGTTTCTTCTATGGGTTTTGACAAGAGTGTATTCACATATATCCATAATTACAGTATCATGAAGAGTATTTTCACTGCTATAACAATGCTCTGTGATCCATTCATTGATCCTCCTACCCCCTTTAACCAACATTCAGTAATAAGTAATCTTTTAGTGTCCTCATCAGTTCAGTTCAGTCGCTCAGTCGTGTCCAGCTGTTTGTGATCCCATGGACTGCAGCACGCCAGGCCTCCCTGTCCATCATCAACTCCTGGAGTTTACCCAAACTCATGTCCATTGAGTCGGTGATGTCATCGAACCATCTTATCCTCTGTCGTCCCCTTCCCCTCCTGCCTTCAAACTTTCCCAGCATCAGGGTCTTTTCCAATGAGTCGGTTCTTCGCATCAGGTGGCCAAAGTTTTGGAGTTTCAGCTTCAATATCAAGTCCTTCCAATGAATATTCAGGACTGATTTCCTTTAGAATGGACTGGTTGGATCTCCTTGCAGGGACTCTCAAGTGTCTTCTCCAACACCACAGTTGAAAAGCAGCAATTCTTTGGCACTCAACTTTCTTAATAGTCCAAGTCTCATATCCATACATAACTACTGGAAAAACCATATCTTTGACTAGACAGATCTTTGTTGGTCAAGTAATGTCTCTGCTTTGCAATATGTTGTCTAGGTTGATCATAGCTTTTCTACCAAGGAGCAAATATCTTTTAATTTCATGGCTGCAATCACCACCTGCAGTGATTCTGGAGCCCAAGAAAATAAAGACTGTCCCTGTTTCCATTGTTTCCCCATCTATTTGCCATGAAGTGATGGGACCTTAGTTTTCTGAATGTTGACTTGTAAGCCAACTTTTTCACTCCCCTCTTTCACTTTCATCAAGAGGCTCTTTAGTTTTGCTTCACCTTGTGACATAAGTGTGGTGTCATCTGTGTATCTGAGGCTATTGATATTTCTCCCAGCAATCTTGATTCCACTTGTGCATTCATCCAGCCTGCATTTTGCATGACGTACTCTGCAAATAAGTTAAATAAGCTGGGTGATAATATACAGCCTTACATGCTCCTTTCCTGATTTGGAACCAGTCTGTTGTTCCATGACCAGTTCTAACTGTTGCTTCTTGACCTGCATACAGATTTCTCAGGAGGTAGGTCAGGTGGTCTGGTATTCCCATTTCTTTAAGAATTTTCCACAGTTTGTTGTGATCCACACAGTCAAAGGCTTTGGCATAGTCAATAAAGCAAAAGTAGATGTTTTTCTGGCAGAGAAGGCAATGGCACCCCACTCCAGTACTCTTTCCTGGAAAATCCCATGGATGGAGAAGCCTGGTAGGCTGCAGTCTGTGGGGTTGCTAAGAATCAGACATGACTGAGTGACTTCACTTTCACTTTTCACTTTCATGCATTGGAGAAGGAAATGGCAACCCACTCCAGTGTTCTTGCCTGGAGAATCCCAGGGATGAGGGAGCCTGGTGGGCTGCTGTCTCTGAGGTCGCACAGAGTCAGACGCGACTGAAGCGACTTAGCAGCAGCAGCAGCAGATGTTTTTCTGGAACTTGCTTGCTTTTTTGATGATCTAACGGATGTTGGCAATTTGATCTCTGGTTCCTCTGTCTTTTCTAAATCCAGCTTGAACATCTGGAAGTTCATGGTTCACATACTGTTGAAGCCTGGCTTGGAGAATAGTTTTGCCTTTTTCAAAATATCATATAGTTAAAATCATACAGTATGTAGCCTTTTCAGATTGGCTTCTTTCACTTAGTAACAAGCATTTAAGTTCTTGTATGTCTTTTCATGGCTTGATCATTACTTTTTTTGTGTTAAAAACATTCAGTTGTTTGGATGTACCACAGTTTGTTTATCTATTCACCTACTAAAGGGGCATTTTGGGTGCACCCAAGTTTTGGTACTTAAGAACAAAATATTATAAATATTTGTGTTTAGGTTCTTATGTGGAAGTTAGTTTTCAACTACATTTTTGGGTGGCATACTAACTGTATGTTTAGTTTTGTAAGAAACTGTTAAACTGTCTTCCTAAGGGACTGTTCCATTTTGCATCCCTACCAGCAATGCATGAGAGTTTTTATTTCTCCCCAATATTCTGCATTTGGTAATGTCAGTGTTTTAGATTCTAACCACTCTATTAAGTATATAGTGGTATCATTGTTTAATTGCAATTTCTTAATGATATAATGTAGAGCATCTTTTCATATGCTTATTTGCTATCTCTATATCTTCTTCTAGGTCCAGATCCTTAGCATATTTTTAATGGAATTGTTTGTTTTCTTAGTGTTGAGTTTTAAGAGTTCTTCTTACATTTTTGACAATGACAGTCCTTTATCAGCTATGTTTTTTTTGGAAAATATTTTCTCCTAGTCTGTGGCTTGTCTTCTCATTTTCTTAACATTGTCTTTTGAGAGCAGAAATTTTAAAGAAGCCCAGCTTATCCAGTTTTTATTTTACGGATCATGCCTTTGGTGTTGTAGCTAAGAAGCCATCACTATACCCAAGGCTTTTTCATAGCTTAACATCTAGGATTTTGGCAGTTTTGCATTTTACATTTAGGTGTATAATCCATTTTGCATCAATTTTTGTGAATGGTGTAAGGTCTGTGTCTAGATTTATTATTTTGCATGTGAATGTCCAATTGTCTCAGTACCATTTGTTTAAAAGACTATCTTTTCCATTGTATTGCCTTTATTCCTTTGACAAAGATCAGTTGACTACATTTACTTGGGTCTATTTCTGGGCTTTCTATTCTATTCCAATATTCTGTTTACCAAACCACCTGATCTGCCTCTTGAGAAATTTGTATGCACGTCAGGATGGAACAACAGACTGGTTCAAATAGGAAAAGGAGTTCGTCAAGGCTGTATACTGTCACCCTGTTTATTTAACTTATATGCAGAGTACATCATGAGACACGCTGGACTGGAAGAAACACAAGCTGGAATCAAGATTGCCGGGAGAAATCTCAATAACCTCAGAAATGCAGATGACACCACTCTTATGGCAGAAAGTGAAGAGGAACTCAAAAGCCTCTTGATGAAAGTGAAAGTGGAGAGTGAAAAAGTTGGCTTAAAGCTCAACATTCAGAAAACGAAGATCATGGCATCTGGTCCCACCACTTCATGAGAAATAGATGGGGAAACAGTGGAAACAGTGTCAGACTTTATTTTTCTGGGCTTCAAAATCACTACAGATGGTGACTGCAGCCATGAAATTAAAAGACGCTTACTCCTTGGAAGGAAAGTTATGACCAACCTAGATAGCATATTCAAAAGCAGAGACATTACTTTGCCAACAAAGGCCCGTCTAGTCAAGGCTATGGTTTTTCCTGTGGTCATGTATGGATGTGAGAGTTGGACTGTGAAGAAGGCTGAGCGTCGAAGAATTGATGCTTTTGAACTGTGATGTTGGAGAAGACTCTTGAGAGTCCCTTGGACTGCAAGGAGATCCAACCAGTCCATTCTGAAGGAGATCAGCCCTGGGATTTCTTTGGAAGGAATGATGCTGAAGCTGAAACTCCAGTACTTTGGCCACCTCATGCGAAGAGTTGACTCATTGGAAAAGACTCTGATGGTGGGAGGGATTGGGGGCAGGAGGAGAAGGGGGCGACAGAGGATGAGATGGCTGGATGGCATCACTGACTCGATGGACGTGAGTCTCAGTGAACTCCGGGAATTGGTGATGGACAGGGAGGCCTGGCGTGCTGTGATTCATGGGGTCGCAAAGAGTTGGACACGACTGAGCGACTAATCTGATCTGATTCTGTTTTTATTTTACCACTAGCACACTGTTTTGATGACTGTGGCTTTATTGTAAGTCTTGAAGTGAGGTATTGTCAATCTATCAAATTTGTTCTTTTCAATATGGTTTTAGAGATTCTGGGAATTAGCCTAATTTTTAAGCTGAGTCTTTGTATGTAAAGTGTTCTATTTTTATTTTTGTAGATTAAAGAAGGTTGAGTCTTGTGTTTTTACCCATTCTTAAAGTCTCAAACTGGTGTATTTAGACGATTTTCAATTAAAGTGTTTATTAATCAAATTGGACTGTGTTGTGTGTTAGTCGCTCACTCATGTCTGACTCTTTGCTACCCCATGGACTGTAGCCAGCCAGGCTCCTCTTCCATGGAATTCTCCAGGCAAGAATATTGGAGTGTGTTGCCATTCCCTACTCAAGGGTATCTTAGTATTTTCAATATTTGTTTCTTTTTCTATTTGCTGTCTTTGTTTCTTTCTTCCCCTCCCTTTTTTTCCCAACAGCTCTTATGTTAACTGAAAGCTTTCTGTGGTTCTTTTATCTTCTCACTTAGCAAATCAATTAAAATTCTTTAAAGTAATTGTGTTTCTCCTAGAGTCTTATATACATATAAAATAGGTGTAAGTTCACTTTCTTTTTTTTTTCATATTTTTTTTTCCGGATGTGGATCATTTTTAAAGTCTTTATTGAATTTGTTGTACTATTGCTTCTATTTTATGCTTTGGTTTTTTTGTTCATGAGTCATGTGAGAGCTTAGCTTCCTGACCAGGGATTTAACACATATCCCTGCATTGGAATGTGAAGTCGTAACCACTGGACTGCCAGAGAAGTCCCTGCAAATTCACTTTCAAATCACAATTCATGGGTAGTTGAATGGTATATTAGTATATGTTTGGTACCTCATTTGTGTGCCTCATGACAGAGATGTCATTCAGTTGACTTATCCATGTGATAGTCACCAAGGCATTCCTACTATTATTACCTTAAACTGTTATCTGTTATTTTAATTGAGGCTATAATATGTACATATACATTGTATTAAAATATATACATTTTATATATAGATGGTTATAATATAATCATTATATTAATTATAAAAAACTCTTTACTTTTATTTATTTCTTCTCCAGTGCTTTTATTTTTCCTATATAGATCTAGGCATCTTTCTTATATATTTTCCCTTTTTTTTCTGAAAACTTCTTTTAACATTTCTTGAAGGGTGTTCTAGATATACACTGTCTTAATCTATTTGTTTCTGAAACTATTTATATACCCTGTATTTTGAAGGATAATTTCACTGGATATAGGAATCTAGGTTGATAAAATTTTCTTTCAATGCTTTAAATATGTCACTCTATTGTCCTTTTTGACAATTTCTGACTAAATGTCTACTGTAATTCTTGCTCTTGTTCCACTATAGATAACAAACTTTCCCCCTTTTATTCTTTCGTAGCTTTATATTTGTCTTCAGTTTTTTCATTTGACATATAATATGGCTAGATGTGGTATTTTGGTAATTTATCCTGCTTTGAATTCTTGAAGCTTCCTGTATTGTGATTTTGTGTCTGTCATTAACCTTAAAGTATTCTTGGCTATCTTTATTTCTAATGTTTTCTGTGCCATCGTACTTTCTTCTTCTTCTAATATCCAATTATGTATTCTAACACCTTTTGACATAGTCCTTGTGTTTTGAGATAACTTTGCTCTATTTTCATTCAGTTTGAGAGCTAACTGTTTACCTCAATCAAGCTCAACAATTCTTTCATTGGTCTTGTTTAGTTTATCGGTAAGTCAATGAAAAATATTCTTTGTTTCCATTACCACTTATTGATGTCTTGGATTTTCATTTGATTTGTTTTCTTAGATTTTACATTTCTCATCTTATATTACTTAACTTCTCTTTCATGTTCCTACTTTTTTCATTAAAAACCTGAACCTATTAATCTTAGTTATTTTATGTTGTCTCCTGATAATTCCAGTCAGTGTGGGTCATATCTGAGTCTGGTTTAGATGCTTGCACTATCTCTTCAGACAGCAATTATTCCTGAGTTTCACAAACCTTGTGATTTTGTTGTTGGAAGCTGACTATGATGTATTGAGAAATAGGAAATGTGGAAAATAGGTTTTTATTGTGAGATTTTACATACATGTAGATACTTATTGGTCTATACCCAGTATTTTTCTCTAATTATAGATTCCAGAGGCTTCATATTCCTCTAAGGCCCTTATTTGTACCCTCCTGTTATCTTTAAGGGGCTTCCCTGGTGGCTCAGATGGTGAAGAATCTCCCTGCACTGAGGGAGATCTGGGCTCAACCCCTGGGTTGCGAAGATCCCTGACTGGAGAAGGGAATGGCTATTCACTCCAGTATTCTTGCCTGGATAATTCCATGGACAGAGAAGCCTGGTGAGTTATCTTTAAACTTCCCAATGATCTCCTCATTAGTTGAGTCTTTGCCTCAGTATTCCTTCTGCTGTAATCCACAGTTACTACACTGTATTCTTATTACTGTGATGTTAAGGAGTGAGGAAAGGGAAGTAACCTGTCATCTTATGATTGTTGTTGTTAAGTTGCTAAGTCATGTACAACTCTTTGCAATCCCATGGGCAGTAGCATACCAGGCTTCCCTGTCCCTCACTATCTCCTGGACTTTGCCCAATTTCATGTCCATTAAATGGGTGATGCTATCCAACCATCTCATCCTCTGCTGCTCTCTTGTTTTTTTGCCTTCAATCTTTCCCAGCATCAGGGTCTTTTCCAATGAGTTGGTTCTTTGCATTAGTTGGCAAAAATATCTTACGATTAGATCTTATAATTAGATCTCATTATTTATTGGCAAATAGCCTTCTGTTCTAAGAAACACTTTGCTTACACTTCAGATGATTAATTTTCTTCTCCCTCTTCCAGAGCTATGAGACGATCTTTTTTGGATCATCACTTTGAGAACTTGATGGTTTCCTTGAGGCAAAATTCCCAATATTGTGGGGAACCCCGAAGACTGTGGTTCCCAGAACTTTCTCTCTTACACTAGTTACCACTCTGCCTCTAGTAATCTTCAAAATTACCATTTAAGTGTTCCCACCTGCTTACTGCTCCTGTGGTTTCTACTCCAAGCACAGCTGTGACTCTCTAGATTCACTTATGTCTCCTGATTTGGAGATGGCAGATTTCCCTGAGTCTTTAGTTCAAGAAGATGGGTTCAAGAATATTTACTGAATTTTAGCTTGTTCAGCTTCTTCTTACTCTAATGATGAGAAGGATGAAATCCAAACACTTTGATTGTCATAGCTGAAACCATAATTCCCTCTCTCTCTCTAAATGACACTTTTGTGGAAAATCACATACAAATTCTCTTATTCACATGTATTACTCCTTCCTATCACCTCCTTACATTTGCAAGCTTTCAGTCACATGCTTGCACACTTCTCAGGATGTTTCATGTTAAGTTTAATGCTTCAAAGGAGTGTTGGAAAAGTATTTATGGGTGTGAGGGATATATATGTAAGGGATTGAGAATACCTGCATATAAGGATTGTCTAAGACCCTGAGAGTTTTAATGCTACTTAAATACATGTAAATGTTCTTTTAACAAGCACAATAAATCAAGCATGATATATGCTGAACATTAATTTGAAAAACTCAGCTGAGATACTTTCTGTGTTACCCTGATCCTCACTTCAGAGTAGATTCAGTTTGCATAAGAGTCTGTCTGGTCTTCGGAAACAGAAGCATATAATCTTAATATATATTAACTTCTGTCTCAGGTCTACATGTATGCATGTAGTTTTTACACAAACTACTTTATCTGAGAATGAGTTAATTCTTACATTTCAGACATAATTCATGAATTCTCAACAATACTCTGTAGAGCTATAAATTTCTGTGCCTCAGCTTATTATTAGGCACAAAATATACACCCTGCTTCTTTAACTTATATGCAGAGTACATCATGAGAAATGCTGGGCTGGAGGAAGCACAAGCTGGAATCAAGATTGCTGGGAGAAACATCAGTAACCTCAGATACGCAGATGACATCACCCTTATGGCAGAAAGTGAAGAAGAACTAAACAGCCTCTTGATGAAAGTGAAAGAGGAGAGTGAAAAACTTGGCTTAAAGCTCAACATTCAGAAAACTAACATCATGGCATCCGGTCCCATCACATCATGGGAAATAGATGGGGAAACAGTGGGAACAGTGGCTGACTTTATGTTTCAGGGCTCCAAAATCACTGTAGATGTTGATTGCAGCCATAAAATTAAAAGACACTTACTCCTTGGAGGGAAAGTTATGACCAACCTAGATAGCATATTCAAAAGCAGAGACATTACTTTGCCAACAAAGATCCATCTAGTTAAGGCTATGTTTTTTCCTGTGGTCATGTATGGATGCGAGAGTTGGACTATAAAGAAAGCTGAGCACCAAAGAATTGATGCTTTTGAACTGTGGTGTTGGAGAAGACTCTTGAGAGTCCTTTGGACTGCAAGGAGATCCAACCAGTCCATCCTAAAGGAAATCAGTCCTGGGTGTTCATTGGAAAGACTGATGTTGAAGCTGAAACTCCAATACTTTGGCCACCTGATGCAAAGAACTGACTCATTTGAAAAGACCCTGATGCTGGGAAAGATTGAGGGCAGGAGGAGAAGGGGGCGACAGAGGATGAGATGGTTGGATGGCATCACCGACTCGATAGAAATGGGTTTGGGCAGACTCCAGGAGTTGGTGATGGACAGGGAGGCCTGGCGTGCTTTGGTTCATGAGGTCACAAAGAGTTGGTCACAACTGAGCGACTGAACAAAACTGAGCTGAATACACATCATTTGGGAGAGATCATCCCATCTCAGTATGGCCCTGGCAATTTGATCTTAAAAGAAACTGAAGCTTCTATACACCTCAAGAATTTCCATTTCATCTTTGTAATCACTATGTTGTTAAAAACATTTAGCAACCTAATTTTGAGAATGTAGTCTCTGCTGATGAGATAAAATGTCATGAGTAGACAAAGTTCAAATAAAACTCAAAGTTATATATTGTATAGTTTCTACCAAAATCACTCTTTAAAACAAGCATATTTTTGAAAATTGCCAAGGAATTTAAGAATTTCAGCTGCTTCATAATCACTATACCATTGTCAACTTCACCAAGCATTTTTTATGTGATTGGCTAAAATTTTGCTAAGATTACTTAGCACACTTTAAAAACAGGCATATTTAAAATACTAGATGCATTGGGTAAGAGCCAAGGCCTTCTCTCACTTTTCTTTTTTTTTTTTAGCATTAAAGATATAATTAGAAACAGACTTTATGAAAGGTGGACTACTGAATAACATAAATCATCAATCTCTGATATAACTGATGCAAGCATGAAAAATGGGTAATAAAATGTGGCATTGTTTTTTCACTTTTTAGATAAACAAATTTGAATATACAGTGTTCCAAGAATAAAGGAATAAACTAAAACACTTTCAAGTGTGTGTATCTGTGTGTGTGTGTGTGTGTGTGTGTGTGTCTTTGGGTCTATGTGTCTGTGTGTGTCTTTGTTTGTCTCTGTAGGTTTCTGGACAATCTGGTATAGGGAAAGATATGTTAACAATTTTATCTCTGGATCTCAAAAGCAAAACTTAATGGCAAGAACTAATAGAGTGTCAAATTGTTTTCTTGGAAAGATGTATCTTATATAAACAAACACATTTTATTGATGGATACATGACAGCATAGTTTTTATCCTCTGAAAAAATAGGAAAAAAAAGCTGCATATTTCAGAGCTTTCTCTGCAGAACATTTAAAAATATATACCATTTCTTCCTACCCTACTCTCATTATTCAGTTCAGTTCAGCTCAGTCCCTCAGTGATATCTGACTCTTTGCAACCCCATGGACTGCAGCACAGCAGGGTCCTCTGTACATCACCAAACTCCAGAGCTTACTCAAACTCATGTCCATTGAATTGGTGATGCCAACCAACCATCTCATCCTCTGTCATCCTTTTTTCCTCATGCCTTCAATCTTTCCCAGGATCAGGGTCTTTTCCAATGAGTCACTTCTTTGCATCAGGTGGCCAAAGTATTGGAATTTCAGCCTCAACATCAGACCTTCCAATAAATATTCAGGACTGAGTTCCTTTAGGATGGATGGTTGGATCTCCTTGCAGGGACTCTCAAGTGTCTTCTCTAACACCACAGTTGAAAAGCAGCAATTCTTTGGCACTCAGCTTTCTTTATAGTCCAACTCTCATATCCATACATGACTACTGGAAAAAACGTATCTTTGACTTGACAGACCTCTGTTGGCAACGTAGTATCTCTGCTTTATAATACACTGTCTAGTTTGGTCATAACTTTTCTTCCAACAAGCAAGCATCTTTGAATTCCATGGCTGTAATCACCATCTGAAGTGATTTTGGAGCCCCCCAAAATAAAGTCTGTCCTTGTTTCCATTGTTTCTGCATCTATTTGCCATGAAGTGATGGGACCAGATGCCATGATCTTAGCTTTCTGAATGTTGAATTTTAAGCCAGCTTTTTCACTCTTCTCTTTTGCTTTTATGAAGAAGCTCTTTAGCTCTTTTCTGCTTTCTGGCATAAGGGTGGTGTCATCTGCATATCTGAGGTTATTGATATTTCTCCTGGCAATCTTGATTCCAGCTTGTGCTTCATCCAGTCCATCATTTCTCATGATGTACTCTGAATTTAAGTTAAATAAGGAGGGTGACAATATACAGCTTCGGCTTACTCCTTTCCTGATTTGGAACCAGTCTGTTGTTCCATGACCAGTTCTAACTGTTGCTTCTTGACCTGCATACAGATTTCTCAGGAGGTACATCAGGTGGTCTGGTATTCCCATCTCTTTAAGAATTTTCCACAGTTTGTTGTGATCCACACAATGAAAGGTTTTGGTGTAGACAATAAAGCAGAAGTAGATGTTTTTTCTGGAATTCTCTTGCTTTTTTGATGATCCAATGGGTTTTGTCAATTTGGTCTCTGGTTCCTCTGCCTTTTCTAAATCCAATTTGAACATCTGGAAGTTCATGGATCACATACTGTTGAAGCCTGGCTTGGAGAATTTTGAGCACTACTTTGCTAGTGTGTGAGATGAGTGCAATTGTGTGATAGTTTGAGTGTTCTTTCTTTGGGATTGGAATGAAAACTGACCTTTTCCAGTTCTATGGCCACTGCTGAGTTTTCCAAATTTGCTGGCATATTGAATGCAGCACTTTCACAGCATGATCTTTTAGGATTTGAAATAGCTCAACTGGAATTCCATCCCCTCCACTAACTTTGTTCATAGTGATGCTTCCTAAGGCTCACTTGACATCACATTCCAGGATGTCTGATTTTAAATGAGTAACCACTGTCATGGTTATCTATGTCTTGAATGTCTCTTTTGTACAGTTCTTCTGTGTATTGTTGCCACCTCTTCTTAATATCTTCTGCTTCTGTTAGGTCCATACCTTTTCTGTCCTTTATTGTGCCCATCTTTGCATGAATTGTTCCCTCGGTACCTCTAGTTTTGTTGAAGAGATCTCTAGTCTTTCTCATTCTATTGTTTTCCTCTATTTCTTTGCATTGATCTCTGAGGAAGGCTTTCTTATCTCTTCTTGCTATTCTTTGGAACTCTGCATTCAAATACGTATATCTTTCCTTTTCTCCTTTACCTTTCTCTTCTCTTCTTTTCATCGCTATTACTAAGCCCTCCTCAGACAACCATTTTGCCTTTTTGCACATCTTTTTCTTGGGAATTTTCTTGATCACTGCCTCGTCAGGAACCTCTGTCCATATTTCTTCAGGCACTCTGTCTATCAGATTTAATCCCTTTGATCTGTTTGTCACTTGCACTGTATAATCATAAGGAAATTGATTTAGGTCATACCTGAATTGTCTTTTCATACTGAAAAGAGCTGACTCATTTGAAAAGACCCTGATTCTGGGAAAGATTGAGGGCAGGAGGAGAAGCAGACAACAGAGGATGAAATAGTTGGATGGCATCACTGACTCAATGGGCATGAATTTGAGTAAACCTCAGGAGTTGGTGATGGACAAGGAGGCCTAGCATGGTGCATGCAGTCCATGGGGTTGCAAAGAGTTGGACACGACTGAGCAACTGAACAGAACTGAACTGAACTGAGTGGTCTGTGGTTTTCCCTACTTTTTTCAATTTACGTCTGAATTTTGCAATAAGATGTTCATGATCTGAGGCACAGTCAGCTTATATTCAGATAAAATTTTGAATTCTGATCAGTTCTGAAAATATCTGGCAAAGGGAAGTGAATTGATATGCATGTGTCTTCTATTCTCCGGACAAGAATACTGGAGTGGGTTGCCAGTGCCCTCCCCAGGGGATCGTCCCAACCCAGGGATCACACCCACGTCTCCCATTGCAAGTTGATTCTATACCCTCTGAGTCATCAGGGAAGCTGAAGAATACTGGACAGGGTAGCCTATCCCTTCTCTAGGGGATCTTTCTGACCCAGGAATCGAACCAGGGTCTCCTGAATTGCAGGTGAATTCTTTACCATGGAAGCTCTTTACTGAGCTACCATGGAAGTCCAGTGACTCAAGAAAAACATCATTGAAAATAATTGTGCACTATGACCAAGTGGGATTTATTCCAATAGTGCAATTACACTTCAACATTCAAATATAATTAATTTAATTCAGCATATTACAAAATAATATAGAAAAAAACTTATAGTCATGTCAATAGGAGACAAAATAATTCATCAAGTCAATATATTTCCATGATACAAAATCTCAAAAATCCAGAATATAAAGCTAACTATACCTCATAATAGCAGAAAGTTAAGAGGATCAAACGGAGAAGGCAATGGCAACCCACTCCAGTACTCTTGCCTGGAAAATCCCATGGACGGAGGGGCCTGGCAGGCTGCAGTCCATGGGGTTGCTAGGAGTCAGACACGACTGAGCGACTTCACTTTCACTTTTCACTTTAATGCATTGGAGAAGGAAATGGCAACCCACTCCAGTGTTCTTGCCTGGAGAATCCCAGGGACAGTGCAGCCTGGTGGGCTGCCATCTCTGGGGTTGCACAGAGTCGGACACAACTAAAGCGACTTAGCAGCAGAAGCAGCAAAAGGCTTCTACAACAGTGAAAAAAAAAAAAACTATCAAAAAAGTTATGTCTCCTATAAAAAATTTGTCACTTTCCTCTTAAGATTGAGAACAAAGCAAAGATGCACATTCTCACATTTCTATTCAATTTCATACTGATTATCCTAATCATTGAAGAGAAATGTAGATAACATGAATGTCTACATAGAAAATCTTTTTTTTTCTTTTTTTTTTCCAACTACAATTTTATTTTATTTTTAAACTTTACAAAATAGACTGATCAGACAACTATGAAACTATTGGATGATCCTGATAAGCTTGTAGGACACAAATTTAGGATATAATAATCAAGTGTTACTTACAAGTATTCAAAAAATGATGCCCTCAATAGAATTTTTTTTCTTATAAACAGAAAATTAAAATAACTTCCAAGACTGCCTCAATGTGTTGAAGAAATGAGATCAAAGTAAATATGAAATGGCTTTCTATATTATAAAAAAAGTACTTAAATGAACAGTATTATTTGTCAATAATTTCCAAATAGCATTTAGTTACTAGAAACCATATTTGAAGGTCCTCGAGCATGATCAAATTATTTAACAACTCTAAAAAGGTCAATTTTACTGGTAAGATAAAAGTATAACATGAGATTAAAAAACATTTTACAATAGTTCCAAAAGTAATTCAATACTTAGGGGTAAATAATATCTAAGATGTCTTCATTAAAATCATTTGAAACTGCTGAGAGACATAAAAGAAGACCTAAATTAATGAGATTTGTTGCACTTATGAAATGGAGGGCTTAATATTTTTGAAATTTCATTTAATCACAAATTGATCTATAAATTCTAAAAACTTGCAATAATAATTTAAGCAAAACTTTTTAGAAATTATTGTTTATTATAAAATCAATAAAGAAATACTAATGATACATAAAAGCCAAAAATTTTAAAGAAATGAACAAAGTTGCAGGAAAATAGCAATTGATTTTAGCACTAAAAGTAAATTCCAGTGCTAGCCAGATGAATGACTGGAAGCAATTTACTTCCAACCCTAAAAACTGATTAAAAAAAAAAAAGGAGAAGAAAGAAAGGAAGGAAAGAGGGAAGGAAGGAAGGAAAGATGGAAGGAAGAAAAAGGAAACAGAAATACATGTGGCTTCAAATTTTCATTACATCTTATTTAATTTAATGCTTTACTTTGGTTCATGTATTATCTTCTAAACTAGACTGTACTCACTTTGTGAGACAGAACCATATTTAATACTCTCCCTATATATACACTTCAGCTCTCCATATCTATGGTTTCTACATCTGCATATTCAACCAATTATGGTTTAAAACTATTCAGAAAAAAATTTTCAGAAATTTCCAAAAGGCAAAACTTGAATTCTCTGTGCACTGGCAACTACTTGCATAGTATTTACATTATATTCGGTGTCATAAGCCGTGAAATTAAAAGATTCTTGCTCCTTGGAAAAAAAGCTATGACCAACCTAGACAGCATATTAAAAAGCAGAGATATTACTTTACCAACAAAGGTCATCTAGTGAAGGCTATGGTATTTCCAGTAGTCATGTATGGATGTGAGAGTTGGACTATAAAGAAAGCTGAGCACTGAAGAATTGATGCTTTTGAACTGTGGTATTGGAGAAGACTCTTGAGAGTCCCTTGGACTGCAAGGAGATCCAACCAGTCCATTCTGAAGGAGATCAGTCCTGGGTGTTCTTTGGAAGGACTGATGCTGAAGCTGAAACTCCAATACTTTGGCCACCTCATGCAAAGATTTGACTCATTGGAAAAGACCCTGATTCTGGGAGAGATTGGAGGCAGGAGGAGAAGGGGACTACAGAGGATAAGATGGTTGGATGGCATCACTGGCTGGATGGACATGAATTTGAGTAAACTTCAAGAGTTGGTGATGTACAGGGGGGCCTGGTGTGCTGCAGTCCATGGGGTCGCAAAGAGTCGGACGTGACTGTGTTACTGAACTGAACTGAGGTGTCATAAGTAATCTACAGATAATTTAAAGTATACGGGAGAGTGTGTATAGGTTATATGCAAATATTATACCATTTTATGTAAGGGAATGGAGAATTCATCACTTTTGGTATGGGAAGAGATCTAGAACCAATCCTTGGGTTGATATCCAAGGGCTGATTGTACTTTGACATTCAGAAAACCTATAAACTACCAAGTTGAAAGAGAGGTTTAGATCAAGTTGAAAGTGCACTAAACTACTGTTATATAGCTGTATGAAGTAAAAAGACTTATGAAATAACATTTTTTGAAGTTATTTAGACTTGGATTTTAATTCAGGTCTGCCATTAACATAACTGGTCCTCCTTGGGCAAGTTTACAACTCTTAATTTTCTCACGAAAAATAGCTAGAAAAATGCCTGCCTTATTGATCTATTGTAAGGATTCAATGGATTACATAAGCAAATTACTTTGCATAGTAAGGGACATACACTACCTGCTCATTATAGGTAAGTTCTCTGATTTCCTGTCCCTAACATCTCCATGTTTTATATAGTGAAAACCATGTTATAAAAAGTGTTTGGACTTTTCTGTACACTACTGCTTCTGCATAGGAATTTGAAAAGCTAGAAGTAGATGAAAAGTCTTAAGGGGCCCCTGAATACACATAGTTATTTCTTTACTATGCAGTCACTGGTAGTTCTTAGACTCAAGCTCTGTAAATTGCTGCCTTTGAACTCCTCATGGACAGGTGTGATTTAGGAGAAAACCCAGGAGAGAATAAAACAGAAACACAATCAAAAAGTTTTCTCTCAAGGGAAAAGAAAGTGGACACCCTAGGAATCTGTAGATATCACTCCAAATCCTGAGAAAGATAATTGACTTTTAGGGAACAGATGGCTGCAATCAAATAAATGATCACGTCTTCACACTGAGGCAAATACCATATCACTGAAGATAAGACAAAATATAAGCTTAGTGAGCTGAGAATCAACCAAAGACTCACAAAGAATATATTAACAAACTTTTTCCAATAAAGAGGATTCACTTTGAACTTAAAATACTGCCTTTACATTTTTACTACATATAATATTGTCAAGATTCTTCCTTAAAATGAAAACATGTGATACTAGATGTTGGACAAGGTACAGTGAATATATGGGATTTTTCAGTAGTTACTGATTTTAAGAATTTCTTCTTGTTTTTAACTTTTTTCCCCCATATGTACATGTTTCATATATTTTATGGTTGCAGCCCATTTGATTTTTTCTTGAAACATTGTTAGAAATATATATATATATACACACACACATTTAAAATATAATGAGCACTTTTTTCTGAATTTATATAGTAAGTTTAGTAAATTTGAATTGATACATCATGCATTTTCTAATGTTTATTTTTATTTATTTATTTTATTTGGCTGTGCCAGTCTTAGTTGCTGCATGTGGAATCTTTGATTTTCACTGTGGCATATGGGATCTTTAGTTGCAGTACACAAGCTTTTAGTTGTGGCACATGGGGCTCTAGTTCCCTGACCAGAGATCGAACCCAAGCCCCCTGCCTTAGAAGTGCAGAGTCTTAGTCACTGGACCATCAAGGAAGTCCTGATATATCACATAATTGAATATTTTTAAGTGCTTATTAAGAGATTACTAGGTATCTTAGTCCATGAAGCCTGATATAACAAAGTATCACAGACTGGGTGGCTTATAAACAATAGAAATTTATTTACCACAGTTCTGAAAGCAAGAAGTTGAAGATTAGGGTGCCAGCATGGTTGCATTCTGATAAATACAACTTCTAACTTATAAATTGCTGACTTACTGCCGTGTCTTCACATGGTGGTAGGGGCTAGGGAGCTAGCTCTGTGAATTTTCTTTTACAAGGCCACTAATGTTGTTTATGAGGGCTCCAGTCTCATGATCTAAGCATCTCTCAAAGGCCTCATCTCCTTAATAGTTTCACACTGTACAATAGGATGTCAACATATACATTTTGGGGAACACAAACATTTAGACCATAGCACTAGCCTAGGTTCTGAGGTTAATACACACACACACACACACACACACACACACATATATATATATATACACACACACACAAGATACTATCTGTTTTAAAGAAGGAATTATTTTACTCTATCAGAACACAGAGTAGAGACTTTTAAACTAGTTGTATTAATACCAAGGTCTTTATAAGGGATTAGTCAATGCTATGAAGGAATCTTATCTAAACTGAATTTTAAGCTAAGTAAGAACCAAGTTTCACATGGAGAAGTGGGTAGGATAAGGCTATTCAAAATGTAAAGAACAAAGAATCAAATGTATGAATTATCAGAAACCAAAATGAACCCTTGACAAATTTACTAATAGACGCAAAAAAAAAAAAACAAAAAACTATTTTGTATGATAGAGAAAGAAATATACTGGAAAGGTGGCCATATTAGGAGAAGAGCAAAAGAGTTAGAGACTAGGTAATGATGTCATGAAATGTAAGGATTTTATTGCAAAGAATGAAACCACCAAAATATTTTAAGCCGAGTGTTACCTTGTTATACTGCTGCTGCTGCTGCTAAGACACTTCAGTCGTGTCCGACTCTGCGACCCCATAGACATCAGCCCACCAGGCTCCCCTGTCCCTGAGATTCTCCAGGCAAGAACACTGGAGTGGGTTGCCATTTCCTTCTCCAATGCATTTAAGTGAAAAGTGAAAGTGAAGTCGCTCAGTCGTGTCTGACTCTTCCCGACCCCATGGACTGCAGCCTACTAGGCTCCTCCACCCATAGGATTTTCCAGGCAAGAGTACTGGAGTGGGTTGCCATTGCCTTCTCCATACCTTGCTATAATTTGCTTCAAAAGATTCTGTTCTGACTGTATTCTTGAAATTGATTTCAGAAATTTCAAGAGTCACGGATATTATCTTAGAAAATTTGCATTCATTTATTTGTAACAAAGCTTAGAGCTATGTTGTGGCTCCATCTTGATCCAGTCTGGCATTCAAAGATATTTTACAATGGCATACAAAAATAATTACTAGGTAATTACTAATCTTTCCAATAGTTTCTGAAAACATGCCAACAGGTTGAAGGACAGAATAAAATTTATAGTAGAGAACATAAATCTCCTCTCTCTTTCTCTCCCTCAATATCTTACTGTTTCTCCATTATTCTTTCAACTACAGACCCAAGCCTCTGAAACATGGTTCCTAAACTCTTCTAGAAAGGTGCCTTAGCCCTTTCCTTTCTTTTTAAGTCTTATCTCTTAAAATAACTACCTTCTAGAAACTTCTATTAATAATCTAATTTAAGCTAGACTTTAAGGCCCAGGGAACTTCTGGCTCTAGCTTGATCTATTATCTTGACCTGTAAAATAAAACCTAAAATTAGATTTGGTAAAACAGGATTAATTCTGTTATGCATTCATTTAACAAAAATCACTAGGCACAGCTCCATGCTGGATGCTGCTAAAATCCAATAAAACCATTGTAATCCAGAACAAGAAAATGATGGTAGTAAAATTAAAGTATGAATTCAAGAAACAAACATCTTGTTTACCCGTTCATCTACTAATGGGCATTTAGGTTGCTTCCATATCTTGATTATTGTGATTAATGCCACAGTGAACATAGGGGTGCATATATCTTTTTGAATTAGTATTTTTGTTTTCTTTGGGTAAATATTCAGAAGTGGAGATACTAGATTATATGGTAGTTCTATTTTTAATTTTGAAGTGGCTCCATTATATTTTCCACAGTGGCTACACCAGTTTACATTCCAACCAGCTGTGCATGAGAAATCCCTTTTCTTTCCATCCTTGCAAAAACTTGTTAATTCTTATCTTTCTGATGATAACAATTCTGATAAGTGTAAGGTGGTATCTCTTTGTACTTTTGACTTGCACTTCCCTGATAATTAGCGATGTTGAGCATCTTTTGATGTGTCTGTTAGCTATCTGTGTGTCCTCTTTGGAAAAATGGTGATTCAGGTTTTCTGCCTATTTTGTATTTTTTTTAATTAATTTTTCTGGAATATAATTGATATACAATGTTGTGTTCATTTCTGCTGTACATCAAGGTGAATCAGTTATACATATATGAATGCCCACTCTTCCCCTCTGCCCATTTTCAATTGGATTCTTTGTTATTCTTGATGATGAGTAGTATGATTTCTTTATATATTTTAAATAGCAATCCGTTATCAATTGTTTCATTCACAAATACCTTCCCCCATTTAAAAGGTTGCTTTTTCTTTTAATGATGGTTTCCTTCACTGTGCAAAAGCTTTTTAGTTTGAGGTAGTCCTATTTGTTTATTTTTGTTATTGTTGTTCTTGCCTGAGGAGACAGATCCAAAACAATACTGCTAGGACTATGTTAAAGAGCATATGGCCTATTATTTTTTCTAGGAGTTCTATGGCTTCAGGTACTACATTCAGTTCTTGAATCCATTTTGAGTTTATTTTTGTATATGGTATAAGAAAATGGTTGTTTCATTCTTTTGCATGTGGCTGTCCATTTTTCTCAACACCAGTTACTGAGGTGGCTGTATTTTCCCTATTGTATATCCTTGCCTCCTTTTTTGAAGATTAATGACCATATGTTCATGGATTGATTTTGGGGTTATCTGTCCTGTTTCATTCATCTCTGTGTCTGTTTTTATGCCAGTACCATGCTGTTTTGATTACTATGGCCTTGGTGTATAGTTTGAAATCAGGGAGTATGATACCTCCAGCTTTGTTCTTTCTCATGATTGCTTTGGCTACTTGGGATATTTGTGATTCCACACAAATTTTAAGATTATTTATTCTAGTTCTGTGAAAAATGCCATAGTATTTTGATAGGGATTTTATTAAATCTTCAGATTGCCTCAGGCAAGATGGATATTTTAACAACATTAATTTTTCCAATGAATGATTATGGTATATCTTTCCATTTATGTTTCATCTGAAATTGTTTTCCTCAATGTCTTAATAGTTTTTAGCATAAAGGTTTTTTACCTCCCTAGAAAAATTTATTCCCAACTATTTTATAACTTTTGATGCAATTGTAAATGAAATTATTTTCTTAATTTATTTTTCTGATAGTTAATTGTTAGTAGAAATGCTGCATATTATGTATTTTAATTTTGTAAGCTGCAACTTTACTGAATTCATTTAATTAGTTCTAATAGGGTTTTTTTTTTTTTTTTTTTGGTGTTCTATGGAAGAGGAAATGGCCACCCACTCCAGTGTTCTTGCCTGGAGAATCCCAGGGACAGGGGAGCCTGATGGGCTGCCATCTATGGGGTCGCACAGAGTTGGACATGACTGAAGCGACTTAGCAGCAGAAGCATGGGGTTTTTATGTACAGTATCATATCATCTGCAAACAGTAATAGTTTTACTTTTTCCTTTCCAATTTGGATGCTTTCTCTTTTTTCTTCTCTGATTGCTGTGACTGAGATTTCCAATACTATGTTGAATAAAAGTGGTGAGAGTGGATATCCTTGTCAAGTATCATCATAAACTTATCTATAAGAACTGCCTTTGCTGTGCCTCATAAGTTTTGGAGTATTGTGTTCACATTTTCATGTATTTCCAGGTATCTTTTTTTTTCTCTTTGATTTCTTCAATAAATACCCCATTGTTTGTTTAGTAGCATATGTTTTGACTCCAAGTGCTTTTGTTTTTTCCATTTTTTCCTGATAGTTGATATCCAGTTTTGTACCATTATGGTGAAAAAAAAAAAATAATTTCAGTCTTCTTAAATTTGTTAAGATATGTTTTGTGACCTAACATGTGATCCATCCTGGAGAATGTTCCATGTGAACCTAAAAAGAATGTGTATTCTGCTAATTTGAGGAGGAATTTCCAGGATATATTTATTTAGTGTACCGGCCTATTGTGTCCTTTAAGGCTAAAGTTTCCTCAGTGACTTTCTGTCAGGATGCTCTATCTATTCATGTAAATGGAGTGTTAATGTCCTCTATACCGTTATTGTGGGTCCCAGTAGTGCTGTCCCTGAGTTGCCAGAGTCAGGTGCTCCTGGAATGTCTTCTGTGTGGAGTATGCATGTCCTCCTGTTGGGGCTGGGCTGGGCTGTGCTTGCTCTGGGCACACTAGTGCACAGGGATGACCCCTGGTGCAATTGGCTGTAAGTCCTGGTTTTAACAGCTGTGGACACTTTATTGTATGGGGCCAGATTCCAGGGAAAGGTCAATTTGTGTGCGTGTTAGGGGGAACTGCTGATGCTGATCAAGGGCACTCATTGCAACTGGCAGAACAGGGGGCCACTTTGAAGGATCCCTAACTGTGTCACTTCTGCAGGTGAAACTGGGACAAGATGAGAAAATAGGTTCGATGAATAGAGCCAGAAATGGCACCTGCCATCACTGGTAGAAAATGAGCCACAAACAAAAATAACAACAACAAAAAAGTGGTACCTACAAGTTTCTCTATAATCAGAGAAAGTCTTACAAATTCTGAAAATTAGTCTATGAATCTCCTTCATGTATGACCCAGGCTCCTTTTAGACTGCTGCCTCTGTTATAGGACTCAAGGAGAGTGAGTTTTATGTGCACTCTGAAGGTGAATTCTCAGTTTTCTATAAACCTCTAGCTCTCTTGGACATAAGCCCTTCTGGTTTTTAAGGTCAGATATTATGTCATTTTCCTGGTACAGGTATGCCTGGCTGAGGAGCCTAACTTGGAGTTTGGAGCCCTTCACCCTCAAGGGAAACCTCCAAGGCTATGATATCCCTCCTGCCTATGTGTCACAGGACTGGTGGTGTGAGTCCCAGCCAGACTGCATCTCTGCTCCTCTTACTTGTCTCAATGCAGCTTTTCCTTTTTACCTTTAGTTGTGGAAAATCTTTTCTGTTAGTCTTCAGATCCTTCTCAGATATAGATTTTAAGTAATTATAATTTTGGTGTCTCTAAGGGAGGTGAGTCCAGGATCTCTCTACTATACCATTATATCCCATTTCCACATACAGTCTATTCTTAGCATAGCAACCACATTATTGTTTCTTTTATATTAAGCCAGTATCAAACAAACCAAAGACATTGAAAACTCACTAAGCCAATAGCAAATCACAAATATATGGGCCCCTTGCTGTCCATTGTATTATAAGAAAGTACATAGAAATCTAATATGGATTGACATAAGATATAGTGAAAGTGATCTTGGCCCTGATGCCATTAATGGAAGTTCCCCCCATGGCTTCATCAGGGACTAAGATCCAATAGTAGGATGGTGTGTCAAATCCTTGGCTCTAACCCTATTCTGTCAGCTCATAGTTGGAGAATAACTTCCATTGTAGTGAGAAAAGATTTGTGATGTACCTTTATAGTAGCAGCTGTAGGTAAGCCAATAGTATTGTTCCCCCTCAGCACGTATGGTTGGAGAGGAGGGTCCTTTGATATGTCTTATAGTTAACCAAGATTAATTTCTTAATCAGTAAGCTGTAGGTGATGTTCATTGAGATTTGAAAAAAAAAAAAAAAGCTTCCTTTCTGGAAAGCCAGCTTTCAGGAGATCATTCTTCAATAAATTAACCTTTACATCTCTCCCAGATATTGTCACTCTACTACTCAACAATTTCCTTTGGCTACTTACCTAAGTCAGAATAAAATGAAAAATTCTTAACATGACAATTAAAATCCGAGATAATTCAGCCCCATTACTTACTTCCCTCATTTTATTTTCTATCATTCTCCCTTTATCATCTCACTATGACCACACTGATCTCCTCTCTCTTCTTCATACATGACTTTGCATGGGTGTTTTCAGTTTCATTACACTTGTCTTTATCATCACAAATTTGGAGATATTGTTTTCCAAAATTGTGGCATATCCTTTCAAATTCTGTCATTCTAGTGGATATGTAGTGATACTTCATTGTCTTTTAATTACAATATCCCCATAACTAATAATGTTAAGAATATTTTCAAATACTTACTACCTGAATATTTTAATTTTTAAATGTCACACAAATATTTTATCAATTTAAAAATTGGTTTGTCTTATACTTGAACTGTGTAAGTTTTACATATATATATATTTCATATATTCTGTATTCTGGATTGCTGTGGCCAGTGCAGCAGGTAGGGATTGAAAGTGGTCAATGTGCAGTTTGGGAAAACAAACAAACAAACAAACAAAACAACTAAAGACAGAATTAAAGTTTTAAACATGGGACCAGGGGACTCAAGACCTCTTGGATCAAGAGCCCTGTTCCTCAGAGCCACATCACTTTTATTTAGTGTCTTGGCAAGCAGAAAGTATCTGTTGTGCTATGGTAAAGTCAGCCTCCTGTGTCCCCAGTCACGTCTCCCAATTTATTGATTACTTTAAACTCTCTTTGTTATCTTCTTGTACAAGGGGTACCACCTGGCTGGAAGCTATAGACCTGCATAAGCCTTGGTAAAACATCTTAGTGTGTGAGCAAGCAGCGTTCTGAACTTGTGCTGATCCGGTGTTCCAAGGTCCACACTATGTTTTTCCTAGCTTAGCAGGGCATGAAGACCCCAACTAATCAACCTGATGTACTTTCATTTGGGTTATGTTGTATTGCTATATTTTGCTTTTATTCTTTTCCCATGGTGATTTTCTCATAGCTTAGCCAGAGCAACAGGTGGCTGACTATTATATTAACCCCTGCATATCCCCTTTTTTGTTTATGTAGCAGAAGATATGTTGATTTTGCAACTTCTTTCTTCATTAGTTCTCAGAGGGTTTTGCTCGTGTACCTGAGGACTAAACAGATTATAGCGAGACGCAAAACATAGCTAGTGTTTCAGTGAGACCACCTCTGATGTCTTTGATCCACTCGAGAGGACTCAGTGAGTTAAGGCCCTCTGCTATTCCTTGAAGTGTATCTGTACCTGGTAATGGTCTAAGAGAAGCATGCTTCACGCCAATGATTTTTAGCTTGTAGCTTTTTAATATCTAGAGTAAAATTGTCAGCTGGATGGCCCTGCAAGTGCCATCTAATTTTTTCCCAGGTGTGTTCAGATTGGTTATATTCCTGGGCGGGGGAGGGGGGGAGTCACACAAAAAGTAGTAATGTTCCAGTCACACTTTAAATGTATTTGGAACTTAAGATTTTGTACTTCTCCTAAGAGTAGCACTGCATTTTCTAAATCCACCAACCAGATGTTAATCTCCTCATCTATATGAATTTTGGTTCCCCAAGCAGAAGTAGCATTTTTATGCCACTCCTGCACAAAGGCAGTTGTTTATACCATCTGATGGTGAGCTATTCCCACCATTGCCGCTGTGGTGGTGATGGCAATAATGCTCATTATGGTGGCAATGAGGAGCCAAATGAAACACTTGGATCTTTTCAAAATAGTATTCAGTACTGTGAGCAAAGTATGCACGTCAGGGGAGAGTTCCCAAGGCCTATTTTGAGTTACTGGCAGACAAACTCCTAAATGTCTACACAAAATCACATAGGAATAGTTAGAGTTAAATAATGAACTGTTCAAGTAGGTATATTGTTTGTAATCCTGGCAGATCAGGTTCCTTTCTATTTGATTAATAGTTGTAGTGCCAATCATAATCACATATGGATCCCTAACACAAGCTTGAGTATGAAATGTCCAATTTGTTGATGTATTGCATGAGAAAGTATAATTCATGGAATGAAAATAATTTCCATCCCAAATTTGATATTTTTTCAGACTTATGTCCAACTTTCATATTTCTATTTGAGCCATACCTAATTCAAGCTGTGGCTGTGGTGGAGACACGCCATTGCCATGCCAGATAATGGAATATTCTGAATGTTCAGTAATATTAGTATGATTGTATACAGACACATGCCAACACAACTTCTTATAAGGATTGCAGGATGCGTTATGGTGTGAGCAATTAGAGACTGCATACCCCTTAGGGGACCAGTCCTGGACAATTCCATAGGAACCATTAAGTAAAATCACCCCTTCAATCCTCCAACAATTATCCCAATGTATTTGATCTTGTCAGTCAGCCCATATGGGTCTGCTCTCACATAAGGATCTACCCAGCTTGGTTAGATTAATTTGATCAGTCTCTTGATATCCAAAGCTCAATCCAGAACGTAAATGTAGCTGAGCCTTAGTGTGATTTCTGTTCAAAGAGTTTACAGAAAGCCAAGTCTGTACTGATAGATTAAGACAGCTATGGTCAGCACCCAGGCAAACAGACCAAGTATCAAAACCCAAAGTACTATTAAACGAGGTTCCCTGTTTGCCGAGGTCCAGCTCCGGCTGATCCAGGGTATTCGAAGGGGAGACGGCGTCGGCGACCTATTCAAATGTTAATTAGAGATATAAAGAGTAATAGAATGAGGATAGCTCAGTGGGAAAATTCAGTGGGGAAAAGAGCCTGAGTAGCTTGGTTTACGCGGAAAATCAACATAACCTGTGACACCAGGTTAGCTCTGACCACGGAGGCCGCAGGTGCCCTCTCGAATAGTTGAAGGTGCCCCACCTTAGACACCTTCTCGAGTGGGTCTTAGAAGCCCAGGCAAATAAATGGTCGCAGAGGACCTCCGCGCTCCAGATGGAGACTTCAGCCAGAATGTGAAAAGAAAGAATGATATGGGGAGACCAAGCTCTGGTGAGCAAGGCCCGTAGCTTTATTTTCAACAGGGGCTTTTATACCCTAAGTTACACATAGAGGATAATAGGGGATGCAAAGTCAGCAGTTTTTGATCCTTATCAAAAACCAGGGTTTCTTTCCTGCAAATTTATCGTATACAAATGGTTTAGGTGATTTACATCATCTTCTGGCCAGAAGGCCTATTAACATTTTATGACTCTTGACAAAGACTTATCAACCATAAGACTTATTTTCTCTAAGAGTAATTATTTTAAGGTTTGGCGCCATCTTCCAAAGATAAAATTGCATTCCTATAGGGCGGATGTGTAATGGGTTTACAACAAAGGAAAGAATTTATTACCTTAAGGGTCTAAAGTTACTAACACCAAGGCCACTACTTATTTTTTCTACATGCCAACTATATTAATTAATACACATTCAAGGATACAATTCAGGGGATGTGAAAACTTGGCAACAAACATTGGTTCATCAATGAAATCTTTTACTAGTTTTATTCTGACAGTTTCTAACTCTCTGAGAGGCTCTAAGCTATTTGAATATCTTAAGCTTCCCATGCCTCTCGAGGCTGGGAGACTGTAAACAATCATATACATAGCTGTAGGAGTCTGGGTAAACTTGTCAGGCGAGTTAGAGAGCTATCTGAGGGGTTTGGATTTAAACACTCCTAATTGCCCAGGCACTTTTATTAATTGGAGCTGTAAGTTAACTCTTTGACAGAGAGAGCGAGATGGTGGTGGGGGACAGCCCCCAGTAAAGTCAGAGGTGAGAGCACAAAGCAATAAAGTAGGCAGACTCTGTTTTTTGGGGGATAGATGCTCGAGAATATCCAGGGGGACTCCTGAGGCTTGATCCCGCCTTTGCGTATGCCGAGCCTCCTTCCTCATGACCTTTGTCACAAGTGGAATGCCTCACCGGCTCCCGGCACCTGTTCCTTTTTATGAACGGGCAAAAACTTGTCTTCTGGATCAGGGATCCCAGGGGAGTCATTAACATAAACAGGAATAGATCCTTCACCCCAGTTAACAGGCCTTAGTAACGAGGGATTAGGTACATAGGCCCAATAGGTATAATTCTTTGCTTCTGCCAAAGCAACGGGTATACTCACTGTGATAGTTATCAGGGCAAACATATCCATGGTCAGGTTGCCTGGAGTCACTGGTTGTTTCTGCTCGGTTTTACTCTACGAGCTGGAATCCACACAGGTTCTAGACCTTCTCCTGGGAAGATACAAGCAAATCCTCTTCCCCATGTAATTAACTTCCCTGGTAACCAAGCATTTGTTAGTGGATCTTGCCACCAAATCACAGGCTTACTTGTATTTGTGGGTGTAGCTTGAAAATGCTGCTCAGCTGCAGATTCCATAGTTTGTGCCAAAATATTCAAAAAATTGAGAGTAAATAAAGCTTTATTCAATATTGTTTATTGTCCTAGGGTATCTCCCCCTTTTTGTTTTTGTATAATATGTTTAAGTGATTTATTAGCCCTCTCCAATATGGCCTGTTCTTATGGATTATAGTGAGTGTCAGTAGAATTTTTTATAGACCAAATTTTAAGAAACTATTGGAATGCTCTACTGCTATAAGCAGGGCCATTATCAGTTTTTATAGATTTTGGTAATTTTATAATAGCAAAACAAGCATATAAATGTCTTTGTACAGATTTTGTAGTCTCACTGGAGTGAGCAGTGACCCATATAAATTGAGAGACTATATAAATAGTCACATATACATAAGAGAGCTTACCAAAGGAAGATATATGAGTTACATCCATTATAACTATGGATTTTATATGGAACTGTATACCATAATCATCAGTGGCTCAGTCACACATTTGATAATGTAAGGGACAACATTTCTTGAAACAGGCAATATAAAAAATAATATAGTTAACAGTAATAGTAAAATCCTAAGTAATAACTTAAGTCAAGAACTTTTATTAGGTATGGTCCAGTGACATCTTTAAGTTACCCAACTTAGTTTGTTAAATGACTACTGCTTGTTGTTTATTTCCTGGTTGTAGATCCTGGAGCATCTGATCTTTATGTAAAGACTGGTTACTGAGATAAGCTTTAGAAACAAACTTAGAGCATCTTTTTTCATTTAATTTAATGAAACCTCTTAGCAATGTAGCATAACCACAAGGAACTATCTTAGAAGTGAGTCTTAGTAAATACAGACCTTAATTAACAAAGCTAGAACTTAATATTCAGTGAAACATAATGGATACCATAGGCCTGACAACAGTTGGGTGGATTTTTCTTTTAGAGCTCCCCAGTATACTCTGAGATTTTTCTGTATGGCTGGTGAAGGTCTTCTTTACCTTGATGTGGATATTCAGAATCCAAATGTTTCTAATTTCTCAAGGGATGAGGCAGAGTGAAAAGAAAAATATTTTAATTTTACTCACAGATGTAAATCACTGAATTGTTTTAAACTATCAGTGACTTGAAGAGAAGAGCTTTTTTATATTGCAAAACAAAAATTAAAAGCCAGTAAATATGTCAGACAAAAAGTCATGAAAATTGTAGTCATATTTATCAGTCTGTTCAATCCCATGCAATTGATCCCTTTGTTTTGTGGTCCTTGCCTGACAACCGAGGACATCAGTAAAAACGATAGATTCTCCAAGACATTTGTGAAGTTTTTGCCAATGGCTGTATGACCTGTCTAGCAAAGCGGGTGCCCTGATCACTGGAGATTGTAGAAAAGACTTTTTTTATTCTGAAATATTAACCCTATAGCCAGGAAAGGTTTTTTCCTATCAAATAAAAGTGAGGTTTGTCAGGGAGCCAGGAAAAGCCAAGCTGCCGTCTTGGACTTCCCATAACCCTGACTGTTTGGTTTATAGCCATTATTTAACAATTTAAAATTTTCTGATGAGGGGTTAATTTTGTAGAAGCAGAATGAGCTTTGTCTATGTGCGTCATAGTCTCCATAGATCATTGTGAAATAACATTCATTTTATCAAAGTAACAAAAGATTTTAAAAGCAAGTATGAATCACTTAAAGAAATTTACGTAGTCTGTTATCAAAAGCCATATTCCAAGAAAACAGGAAGAGAAAACCAAATTCCAGATTGATTCCGGCTTATATTTATTTTGAAACAATAGTTATTTACTTAGTCAAAGTAATGATGAAACTTAAAAGGCAAATTGTCTTAAGAAACTTGTATCATGTACAAAACATTTTTTCATTTGTCATAATTCCTTTTTTACATTTTCTGTAGTTATCACTTCATTTATCTATTTAGAGAATAGCTACCTGTATGCTTAGATTTATTTTCTTTTTTTTTTCTTAATAGACTATAATTTCATTTTTATATCTTTTTTATTAAAAACATAAATCTTATTTTCCTTAAACAACCATGAACTGTCTTGTATATTAGCATTTTATAGATGGTTGAACATAAATCCAGTTTTAATTTTTTTTTTAATTTGCTTTTTTTTTTTAATAGAGAACATCTCAGGATGGCACCAAACATATTGATTCATAGTCCAAAATCTCTTTAGTTTTTCTGTAACAGGAAGTCAGTGTTCAGTAATTAATGTTTCAAAATCTTATTTTATTTTATTTGGAAATAACCTAGCTATTTAATAAGCTTTTATCATTTAGTTTAGTACAACCCAAGAAATTTAAGTTACCCCAATCATTAGAGATTTTTTAGATAGACATTTGTAAAATATAATTATTTTCAATAGAGTTTATCTAAAAGTTTTCATCTCATTTATATATACTTAGATATATATAAAGAGTTACTTTTTGTTATTGATAAATTTAGTTTACATTAAACCTAGGCACAATAAAAGTATTATGCAATGTTGATGACTTAAGACGTGTCTTAGATTAGCAACAAACATTAATGTTAGATTTTTAATATTGAATATTTTTTAGTTCACATGAACCTGAATTTAAATAGAGCTCATTTATAAATGAACCTTATATTATCTAAAAACAAACACACACACTGAGACACAGATAAACTTAGACACACAGACAGAGATCTCATAGTTTTCCACTTGAAATTTAAAATATCTCTTTGCCCCTTCTTTTTTATTCTTGGTTTGAGTCCACCGATTTGTTCATGGCTGGAGTCTCAGATGGAGTGGGCTGTGTATCCTGAGGACATGATAAGAGTTAACTTCAGGCTTTTTCCCAGGTGTTGTTTTTTCTTGGGCAGAATTGGAGCTTCAAAAAAGTATTTTAACAAGTCAACTTTTTTCCTAATTGTACATGCAAGAAGAACCAGTTTTGCAATATCAAAAAAGATTTTGTTTAACCAGTTTTCTCTGGAGTCTAAAGAATATCATGGCCATTCAGTGTCAAAAATGTCATCTCTCTTTTTTGTAGTCATAGTTTCACAGTTAAAAATTAAACCAGAGAATGTTTAAAATGGCTCTGATGACAGGGGTAGCCTGACTAACATGTTTCTCAGCAGGGAGTGTCTCTCTGGGGAGGTGAGGTCTTTTCTTAAAGTAAAACAAGTCTGTCCTTTTACCTCTATTTTCTCTCAGGCTCTTATGCAGTACCGCCTCACCTGTTTTAGCCTAAATTTTCATAAGCACTTGATCTTGAATTTTTTCCCAATTTCCATTGCCTATCAATTGATCTAAAGAGATGGGGATCTGCCTTGCTTGGTTATAAGCCACCATAATCAAAGAGGAACCCTCAGCTAGTCCCTGCAGTATTCCCAAGGTAAAGAATTATGGAGAGTAAATTATGGAGAATTTACTACATAATTTTGAACTGCTTGCTTAATTTCCTTTAGTATTTTGAAGGGAATCTGTTTACAGCCTCATGCTCTAATGCACATTAATGAAGTCTCCTTTATGGACAGTTGGGCAGGTCTCCTGGAGGAGGAAATGGCAACCCATTCCAGTATTTTTGCCTAGAGAATCCCATGGACAGAGAAGCCTGGCAGTCACGGTCCATGGGGTCACAAAAAGTTGCACACGACTGAGCAACCGATACTTCATACACCCCATTAGGATTATTAGGATCTGTCCCAGGAGCTATCTGTTCATTGTATTGTCACTGGAAATATCATAGTCATAGTCTCCAAGTCACACTCCCGTCGAGCCCACCAAATATCTTTCCAGAGGGGTGACAAAATTGCCTTCTGTTGTAATGAAGGAAAAGCTTGAGTTGCTCTAGCAGTTAAGACAAGAGGGGGAGGAAGAGGTGGCAGAGGAAATTCTGCTTCCCTAAACAAAGGCACAGAAGGAACTACACATTTAAGAGTCTCCTGCATTTTTTGCTCTATCCTCTCAGGCTCTGCATATTCACATTCTCCCTTTGATGGGATTTCACATCCCAACTCCCTTCTGAGCTTTCTGGGGTCTGAAGAAGTTATAAAATGGATTTTATCAGTGCCCAAGTTGACCAGATAGATACAGGCATGGGCACTCCCTTGCAAGAAGTTTCTCTAATTCACTACATCAGTCAGTTCAGTTGCTCAGTCATATCCAATTCTATGCAACCCCATGGACTGCAGCACACCAGGGCTCCCTGTCCATCATCAACCACTGAAGTTTACTCAAACTCGTGTCCGTTGAGTCAGTAATGCCATCCAACCATCTCATCCTCTGTTGTCCCCTTTTCCTCCTACATTCAATCTTTCCCAGCATCAGGGTCTTTACAAATGAATCAGTTCTTCTCATAAGGTGGCCAAAGTACTGGAGTTGTAGCTCATATCAGTCCTTGAATGAATATTCAGGACTGATTTCCTTTAGGATGGACTGATTTGATCCCCTTGCAGTTCAAGGGACTCTCAAGAGTCTTCTCCAACACCACAGTTCAAAAGCATCAATTATTTGGCACTCAGCTTTCTTATAGTACAACTTTCACAGCCATACGTGACTACTGGAAAAAACATAGCTTTGACTAGATGACCTTTGCTGGCAAAGTAATGTCTCTGCTTTTTAATATGCTGTCTAGGTTAGCCATAGCTTTTTTTTTTTTCAAAGAAGCAAGCATCTTTTAATTTCATGGCTGGTGTCACCATGTGCAGTGAATTTGGAGCCCCCAAAAAGAAAGATTGTCCTCATTTCCATTGTTTGCTCATCTATTTTCCATGAAGTGATGGGATCAGATACAGTGATCTTAGTTTTCTGAATGTTGAGTTTTAAGCCAACTTTTTCACTCTCCTCTTTCTCCTTAATCAAGAAGCTCTTTTTTGGGGGGTGTATTAATTTTTTTATTTACTTAATTGGAGGTTAATTACTTTACAATATTGTATTGGTAAGCTCTTTAGTTTCTTCTTTTTCTGGCATAAGGGTGGTGTCAACTGCATATTTGTGGTTATTGATATTTCACCCGGCAATCTTGATTCCAGCTTGTGCTTCATCCAGTACAGCGTTTCTCATGATGTACTCTGCATATAAGTTAAATAAGCAGGATGATAATACTCCTTTGATATATTCCTTTCCTGTTTTGAAACTAGTCTATTGTTCCATGTCCAGGTCTAACTGTTGCTTCTTGACCTGCATACAGATTTCTCAGGATGCAGGTCAGGTTGTCTAGTATACCCATTACTTGAAGAATTTTCCACAGTTTGTGGTGATCCACACAGTCAAAGGCTTTGGCACAGTCAATATAGCAGAAGTGGATGTTTCTCTGAAAATCTCTTGCTTTTTTAATGATTCAACAGATGGTGTCAATTTGATCTCTGGTTCCTCTACCTTTTCTAAATCTAGCTTGAACATCTGGAAGTTCACAGTTCATGTACTGCTGAAGCCTGGCTTGGAGAATTTTGAGAATTACTTTGCTAGTGTGTGAGATGATGCAATTGTGCAGTAGTTTGGACATTTTTGGCATTGAGTTTCTTTGGTATTGGAATTAAAACTGACTTTTTTTCCAGTCCATTGCTGAGTTTTCCAAATTTGCTGGCATATTGAGTGTGGCACTTTCACAGCATCATCTTTTAGTGTTTGAAATAGCTCAACTGGAATTCCATCACCTCCACTAGCTTTGATCCTAGTGATGCTTCCTAAAACCCACTTGACTTCACATTCCAGGATGTCTGGCTCTAGGTGAGTGATCACACTATTGTGATTATCTCAGTTGTGAAGGTCTTTTTTGTATAATTTTGTGTATTCTTGCCACCTCTTCTTAGTTATATTCTGCTTCTGTTAGGTCCATACCATTTCTGTCCTTTACTGTGTCCATTTTTCATGAAATGTTTCCTTGGTATCTCTAATTTTCTTGAAGAGATCTCTTCCCATTCTATTGTTTTCCTCTATTTCTTTGCGTTGATCACTGAGGAAGGCTTTCTCATCTCTCCTTGCTGTTCTCTGGAACAGTGCCTTCATATGGGTATATCTTTCCTTTTCTCTTTGCCTTTCACTTTCTTATTTTCATAGCTATTTGTAAGGCCTCTTCAGAAAACCACTTTGCCTTTTTGCATTTCATTTTCTTGGGGATGGTCTTGATTACTACCTCCTGTACAATGTCATGAACGTCTTTCCATAGTTCTTCAGGCACTCTGTCTATCAGATCCAATCCCTTGAATCTCTTTGTCACTTCCACTGTATAGTCGTAAGGGATTTTATTCAGGTCATACCTGAATGGTCTAGTGGTTTTCCCTACTTTCTTCAATTTAAGTCGAATTTGTCAATAAGGAGTTCATGATCTGAGCCACAGTCAGCTCCTGGTCTTGTTTTTGCTGACTGTATAGAGCTTCTCCATCTTTGGCTGCAAAGAATATAATCAATCTGACTTTGGTATTGACCATCTGGTGATGTCCATGTGTACAGTCTTCTCTTGTGTTGTTGGAAGAGGGTGTTTCCTATGACCAGTGTGTTCTCTTGGAAAAACTCTACTAGCCTTTGCCCTGCTTCATTCTGTTCTCCAAGGCCAAATTTTCCCATTACTCTAGGTATCTCTTCACTTCCTACTTTTGCATTCCAGTCCTCTATAATGAAAGGGACATCTTTTTTGGGTGTTAGTTCTAGAAGGTCTTGTAGGTCTTCATAGAGCTGTTCAGCTTCTTCAGCATAGACTTGGTCTGGACATAGACTTGGATTACTGTGATATTGAATGGTTTGCCTTGGAAACAAACAGAGATCATTTTGTCATTTTTGAGACTGCATTCAAGTACCGCATTTCGGGCTCTTTTTTTGAGTATGATGGCTATGCCATTTCTTCTAAGGGATCTATGCCCACAGTAGTAGATATAATGGTCATCTGATTTAAATTCACCCATTCCAGACCATTTTAGTTCACTGATTCCCAAAATTTCAATGTTCACTCTTGCCATCTCCTGTTTGACTACTTCCAATTTGCCTTGATTCATGGACCTAACATTCCAGGTTCCTATGCAATATTGCTCTTTACAGCATTGGACTTTACTTCCATCACCAGTCACATCCACAACTGGGTGTTGTTTCTGCCTTGGCTCCGTCTCTTCCTTCTTTCTGGAGTTACTTTTCATGCTATTCATAGGGTTCTCAATGCAAGAATACTGAAGTGGTTTGCCATTCCCTTCTCCAGTGGACCACGTTTTGTCAGAACTCTCCACCATGATCTGTCTATCTTGGGGAGCCCTTCATGGCACGGCTCATAGTTTCATTGAGTTAGACAAGGCTGTCGTCCATGAGATCAGATTGGTTAGTATTCTATGACTGTGGTTCTCTTTGATGGTGGAATTCACTGTCTACCTTCTGTCATGTTCCTAAATCTAAAGTACTGAGAGACAGGAACCACAAACAATCTTTCCCAGTGGTTTGTAAAAGCTACAGTAGCTGGCCTTCACTTGTTTATGTTCCAACTACTTTCAAAAGCCGCCTTAAGAGGCATACATATGGCCAGTATTGTTCTGAGCTTTCTGAATTTCCCATACTTAACCTCAGTTTCAGTGCCTGAGAGAGTATTACTTACAGCAAAGGGGGATTTTCAGAGGCCTCAGTTTCAGATTCTCAGTTTCACTTGAAATTTCAACTTCTGTTTCATTCTTGGTGATCCTTCACTTTTGAGCCCCACATCAGATGCCACTTGCTGCCGCCCGCACAGCAGATAGGAATAGAAAGTGGTCAACACACAGTTTGGGGAAAAATAAACTAAAGACAGAATTAAAGTTTTAAAGATTGGACCGGGGGACTCAAGGCCTCTTGGATCAAGAGCCCTGTTGTTTGGAGCCACATCACTTTTATTTAGGGTCTTGGCAAACAGAAAGTGTCTGTTGTGCTATAGTCATGTCTCCCATTTTATTGATTACTTTAAACTATCTTTATTATTTTCTTCTCATTGGAGGCCATAGACCTGCATATCACTGAGAAAACATCTTGGTGTGTGTGCAAGCATCATTCTGAACTCTCATTGACCTGGTGTTCCAAGGTCCACACTATGTTTTTCCTTGGCTTAGCAGGGCATGATGACCCCAACTAATAAACCCGATGTACTTTTATTTGGGTTATGCTGTATTGCTGTAGTTTCCTTTTATTCTTTTCCCATGGTGATTTTCTCATGGCTTAGCAAGAGCAGCAAGTGGCTATTATATTAATAGTACTGCACTGGATATGTCATTTGTCTGATATATGATTTTTTATATGTTCACCCTATTTGTGGATTAAATTTTCTCATTTGTAACTGTGTTCTAAAAAGTACATTTTTTTTTTTAAATTTTGAAGAAGTTCAGTTTATTGAATTTTTTCCTTGTATAAGATGTGATTTTTGAAGCCTATGTAATATATCTTGGCTGAAGCATAAATTCCCTAAGGTTTTCTCCCATGTTTTATTCTAGAAATTTTGTAAACTTAACAACTGTGTTCAGGATTTTTGGCAATAATTTTTGTATTAGGTTAAAATTAGGAGTCAATGATCATTATTTATTTTTGTGGCATATTAATATCCAATATCAATAACCTCAGATACACAGATAACACCACCCTTATGGCAGAAAGTGAAGAGGAACTAAAAATCCTCTTGATGAAAGTGAAAGAGGAGAGTGAAAAAGTTGACTTATAGCTCAACATTCAGAAAATGAAGATCATGGCATCCAGTCCCACCACTTCATGGGAAATAGATGGGAAAACAGTGGAAACAGTGTCAGACTTGATTTTTCTGGGCTCCAAAATCACTACAGATGGTGACTGCAGCCATGAAATTAAAAGACGCTTACTCCTTGGAAGGAAAGTTATGACCAACCTAGATAGCATATTCAAAAGCAGAGACATTACTTTGCCAACAAAGGTTCGTCTAGTCAAGGCTATGGTTTTTCCTGTGGTCATGTATGGATGTGAGAGTTGGACTGTGAAGAAGGCTGAGCGCCGAAGAATTGATGCTTTTGAACTGTGGTGTTGGAGAAGACTCTTGAGAGTCCCTTGGACTGCAAGGAGATCCAACCAGTCCATTCTGAAGGAGATCAGCCCTGGGATTTCTTTGGAAGGAATGATGCTAAAGCTGAAACTCCAGTACTTTGGCCACCTCATGCGAAGAGTTGACTCATTGGAAAAGACTCTGATGCTGGGAGGGATTGGGGGCAGGAGGAGAAGGGGACGACAGAGTATGAGATGGCTGGATGGCATCACTGACTAGATGGACGTGAGTCTGGGTGAACTCTGGGAGTTGATGATGGACAGGGAGGCCTGGCGTGCTGCGATTCATGGGGTCACAAAGAGTCGGACACGACTGAGCGACTAATCTGATCTGATCTGAATATCCAATAGCAACTACACAATGTGTTGAAACATTATTATTATTATTATTTTTTTACCATTTAGTTCTCTGGTGCCTCTGTCAAAAATCAAGTAATTGGTGTGGTTCTTTCTCTGGACTCTGTATTCTGTATCACTTATCTGTGTATTCATTTGTATGAAAATTCCAAACTTGCTTTATTATAGTAACCTTAAAAGAATCTTGAATTCAGGTAGTCATAGTGTTCTACATTTTTTTTTCTTTTCAAATTTGATTTTGGCTATGTTAGGTCTTTTGAATTTACATACTAATTTTTAATTGAGCCTATTTATTTCTACCAAAAGCAATCTGAGATTTTTATTGTCATTACATTACATATGTACTTCATTTGGGGCAAGAATAGACACCTCTATCATATAGGGTTTTCAAATTAATGACTAGGGTATATCTATCTCTCTACTTATTTTTTTATTCTTTAATCTCTTTCTGCAATGCTTAAAGATTTCAGCATGGAGATCATGTGCATCTCTTGACAAATATATTTTTATTATTTTGTCCTTTTTTATGCTGTTATAACTGATGTTTCATATTTTAAATTTACATTTTTGTTTTCCAGCACATAGAAATCCAACTGATTTTTGTATATTGATCTTACGTTCTGCAAATTTTCCAAATTTAAGTATTAATTATAGAGGGTTTTTTTTTTTTTTTAGATTCTTTAAGATTTTCTACAGAGAGGATAATATCATCTATGAATAAAAATAGTTTTTAAATTTTTTCTTTCCAATTTCTATAGACTTGAGTATTGTGAATAGCATATTTGTATTGACCTGGCTAAAATAGTTGGTGCATAAATGGATAGTATCTTCAACTTGGGTCTGTAATATTTTTTATGAAAATTTATTATCACATGCAGATCAGGAAAACTCACTTCTGGACCCTGTAAGGATATATATTTCTACATATCCTGTTGCCATAAGTCCATGTACATGGGGAAATTTAGAGAATATTTGAAAAGACAGTGTTCCAAAAGCATTTGAGTTTCTGGATCAATCTAATTCCACACTCTGGCTACTCTTATCATTTCAGTACAGAAGACAATATATCCCTCCCTTCTTTTCAGTTTTTGCTCAACGTGGTTTAATTTGGTTTTAAATCATTTGCAAGTGAAATGAGCTTAAATAATGCAATAAAAATGAATTGTGAGAATATAACGTTTGTACAAGCAATAGGAATGCCAAAAACAGCTGAGAAGAGGGGAAATGGAAGCTCCTAATTGATAGCCCCAAAAGTAACTACATATTTAGATGTTGGCAACAGTCACCTATTATAAGGGATTTTGTTCTGGGTGAAGTTAAATATAAATATTCCATATAAGTCTAGTTATTAAGAAATTAGAAAACTAATACAAATGTAGAAATCAAGACTATGCAGTTCAGTAAAAGAATAATATAGCAGAAACTCTGTCAAGACATATCAAAAATAACAAACATATGTGCACAAAAACACTCAATTAAAAATCATAACAGGATAGATTTTGCTTTGTAAGGCAGTTCTACAACAAAACATTTTTCCTAATCAATGATGAAACAATGAGTTTTCCAGGCAAAAAGAATTTACTATAAAGAAATCAAATTCTGGTTTCCAGTTCCACGTGTAAGGAACTTAGAAGTTGCCACTCTGTCTTAACAAAAAGTAAAAAGTGGAACAGACTGAAAAGTCAATAATTCTTGGAACCATGACAGGTGGGCACAAGGGTAAACCATGGCAGCCAAGACTGGAAAAACAAACAGGTGGATACAGGGAGTCATAGCTTACTGCAATGGAGACTTATGAGTAGAAATCACCACAGAAACCAGGGCTAGGGTAGGAAAATTTAAACTATAGCAGATGAATTTATCGGAGAAGGCGATGGCACCCCACTCCAGTACTCTTGCCTGGAAAATCCCATGGACGGAGGAGCCTGGTAAGCTGCAGTCCATGGGGTCGCTACAAGTCAGACACGACTGAGCGACTTCACTTTCACTTTTCACTTTCATGCATTGGAGAAGGAAATGGCAACCCACTCCAGTGTTCTTGCCTGGAGAATCCCAGGGACGGGGGAGCCTGGTGGGCTGCCGTCTATGGGGTCGCACAGAGTCAGACACGACTGAAGCGACTTAGCAGCAGCAGCAGCAGCAGCAGATGAATTTATGGACAGTGTGAACAAGCCTGAAAGTCAAAAACTCCAAGGGTACCTAGTCAAGTAGAGACCACACCATATTTGGATATTTTCCTTCAGGAGCCCAACCAGTTTCCCATAGTAAAAATTGGAGGAAAATGCCTTCAGAATAAGGCAGAGAAGGGAAAGGAATTTTGAAATGTGCCATGGCACTCCATTCTTATAATAACTAGTTAACTAGGTTATTGTAAAAAGTATTTTCAGAGCATACTTGATATGAAAGTCATTCATTTGTGTCCGACTCTTTGTGACCCCATGGATTATATAGCCCATGAAATTCTTCGGGCCAGAATACTTGAGTGGGTAGCCTGTAATTGATATTAGTTCAGTTCACTCGCTCAGTTGTGTCCGACTCATTGCAACCCCATGGACTGCAGCACGCCAGGCTTCCCTGTCCATCGCCAACTCCCGGAACTTGCTCAAACTCATGTCCATTGCATCAGTGATGCCATCAAACCATCTCATCTGCTGTTATCCCCTTCTCCTCCCGTCTTCAATCCTTCCCAGCATCAGGGTGTTTTCCAATGAGTCGGTTCTTCGCATCAGTACTGGAGTTTCAGCTTCAGCCTCAGTTCAGCTTTCAATGAATATTCAGGACTGATTTCCTTTAAGGTTGACTGGCTGGATCTTCTTACAGTCCAAGGGATTCTCATGATTCTTCTCCAATACCACAGTGCAAAAGCATCAATTTTTCGGCACTCAGCTTTCTTTATAGTCCAACTCTCACATCCATACATGACTACTGGAAAGCCATAGCTTTGAATAGATGGACCTTTCTTGGTAAAGTAATGTCTCTGCTTTTAAACATGCTGTCTAGGTTGGTCATGGCCTTTCTTCCAAGGAGCAAGTGTCTTTTAATTTCATGGATACAGTCACCATCTGCAGTGATTTTGGAACCCTAAAACATAAAGTCTCTCACTGTTTCTGTTGCTTCCCCATTGATATAGATGAAAGAAAATAAATCCAGCACATGGTAGCTATCCTTTCTCTCTCAAGAGAGGAGAAACACCTGAGAAACACTTGGGAAGTTTATCATCCAGAGATATAGGTTCACCTAAAGACAGACCTAGATCATAGGCTCCTAGAACACTTTCTTTCCCCCTACACCATCCTTTGTTGTTGTTTGTTGTTTGTGGGTTCAGTAGCCCCGGGGTGTATGGGATCTCAGTTCCCTGACAAAGGATCAAACCCATGTCCCCTGTATTGCAAGGCAGATTCTTAACCACTGGACCATCAGGAAAGTCTCCCTTGTAATTTTTTCTTATACCCAGACATAGCAAGTTGAAAAAAATTGCAGCAAATAGAACTTCAGTAATGTAGTAGTAAGGTGTAGTGTTAGTCATTCAGTCATGTCCAACTCTTTGCAATCCCATGGACTGTAGCCTGCCAGGCTCCTCTGACCATGGAATTCTCCAGCCAAGAATACTAGAGTGGATAGCCATTCCCTTTCTTAAGGGATCAAACTCAGATCTTCTGCATAGCAGACAGATTCTTTACCATCTGAGGCACCAGGGAAGATCAAACCAGCCAATCTTAAAGAAAATCAACAAAGACTGAAAAACACAAACCTATATAATATATATAACACCAAAAATAAACCCCAAGAAAAACTAGGTACTTTATGCAATTATGATGTGCCAATATAGGTTCATCAGTTATATGAAATGTACCACTCTGATGAGAAAGGCTGTATCTCTTTGAGGGGAGGGGACTTATGGGAAATCTTTGTATCTTCCTCCCAATTTTGTTGTGAACTTGCTTCCCACTAAATAAAATCTATAGAAACATAATTGAAAGCAGAATATTTTGCTAGTCTAATAAATATATACCAAACAGTTGTTAATGGATTAGAACCTAAATTTACCAGGTACAGATAATTTTAGAAAATAATATAATTAACTTCCAAATGGTATCTAATATAAGTAGAATAATAACTGTGCAGGCAATATAAGACTTTGTACTTTAATTTTCTCAATTTATTTGATGAAGATAAAGAACTCATAATACAACACAAGAGAGCCCATTTAGAGAACATTAACTTTTTTTTCCCCAAAGTTTTACTACTCTTTGAGGGAGCAACTTTCTATATTTGGTTCCATTTTCACTGCATCTGATAGAATTCCTTGCAAGTTTATATTTTGACTATTTTGACTGCTCTGCACCTTGGTTTTTGGTATTCATAGTTGCTTTTCCTTGTTTTCATATTTCTTAGCTTAGTTTAGAATTTTGGTAAGAAATAAAAGTACACCACTAAACTTCAATTCTTCATTTAAAAACTTTCTGGCTTGTCAAAACATGGAGTTGGGAAAACTCATAGATCATTGATATTATAAAGAAGGTAGGAAGCATAATTAATTTCCCTGGCATCTGCTTAGTTCCCATTTCAACAGTTGGTATTGCAGTTGTCCTGATTTAACTTCAAATTATCTAAGAAGAGAAACTTACTAACATTTTAGATGATCCATTTTATTTTGAGATAGCTCCAATCATAAGAAAGAAAGCAAAGAGGAAATGTATGTATGTGGAGCAGTTAGCCTTTGCATTTGTAGGTTTATGTAATTTATTTCTGGGAATATAGGTAAGTGTGTTTGGAATGTTCGAGTTTGGATCCGAGTTTATAACCTATTAAAAACCATATATTGCTTTTGAGCTATATTTTATTATTGTAATTTTTACATTTATAAATTTGAAGGCAGAGCTCTGTGCCCTAAGTGACCCATGAAAGCAGGTCTGAAGAAATCTGAGGAAAAGGGAAAGGATGCCCTGAACACATCAGTTGGCTCTAAAGAACCACTGTTAATTTTTTAAATTCTTTTAATGTCTAACTAATTAAATATTTTTAAGATATTTATTCTATTAATATCTAAATAAATCATTTCTGATTTTGATCCAATTGATATTAAAGAGATAATCTTGGAAATATTCTTAATTCTCACTGTAATGTAGAATATTAACATTATTTGTGACAGGATTAGTAAAGAATATTAACAATTGTCAATGTTCTGTATGTTGTTAAATTGTAAGAAAGTTCTATTTAAAATGAAAAATTACAGACAAGTTATTCATTATGCAAACTAACAGTAACAATAGTACTTCATATATATTCATGGATAGTAACCACTCTATTATGGTTCAGTTTTCCTCTCAGCCAGCTTTTTATCCTGACATTTTGTTTTAAAATGGAGCAACATGTTTTTCATTTCATTTTTTTCTTGCCTGAACAATTTCAAAGCAGCCAGTCTATAATTATCCATTCACAAACAATAGCCAATAGATTTTTGTAATTTTCTACTCTATCATCTACCTGCAGAGAAAACTAATCACACATCAAGAAATTATGTGCTCACTTTTGGTAGAGCATAGGCTTTATATTTCGGAGAAGGCAATGGCACCCCACTCTAGTACTCCTGCCTGGAAAATCACATGAACGGAGGAGCCTGGTAGGCTGCAGTCCATGGGGCCGCTAAGAGTCGGACACGACTGAGCAACTTCACTTTCACTTTTCACGTTCATGCACTGGAGAAGGAAATGGCAACCCAGTCCAGTGTTCTTGCCTGGAGAATCCCAGGGACCGGGCAGCCTGGTGGGCTGCCGTCTATGGGGTCACACAGAGTTGGACACGACTGAGGTGACTTAGGAGCAGCAGCAGGCTTTACCTTACCATTGGAAATGATTAGAATTTTGGTTTGAGAGTTGAACTCTACATAAGTTTGTTTGCATTAGGCTAAGATGGCTGGATGGCATCACTGACTCAATGGACGTGAGTTTGAGTGAACTCTGGGAGTTGGTGATGGACAGGGAAGTCTGGCATGCTGCAATTCATGGGGTCGCAAAGAGTCGGACACGACTGAGTGACTGAACTGAACTGAACTCAACTGAAGGTGTTTATAAAGGAAGGAAAATTTAATGCAGCACAGCTCCAGGTCTTGAAGTAAAGCAAAATGGGATTCACACAATATAAAATGTTAAAAGATAAATTTTGTTAAAAGACAAGGTAATATGAATTGATTTTCGTACAGCATTTCTGTCAATTGTTATTTTATACCATTTGAAGATAAAAGGGCTGAATAGGCATTTCCCTGGGATAACTGACAAAGCTACCAAAATATATATACGTATGTCTGTGTGTGTGTGTGTGTGCGCGCGTGCATGTGTGTATACACACTACTGAGGCTGAAGGGGAATTGGAGAAATTTATTCTCAACAATCGAAACATTATAGAGTGCCTTTTGTGCTTTGGGTGCATTAAGCTTTGCAATACCGAAGCCAATAGCCACATGTGGTTATTTAAACTATAATTAAAATGAATTCAGTTGCTCGGTTGGTATAGCTACATTATAGAGATTCACTAACCACCTGAGGCTAGCGGCTGTGCTAACAATGGACACAGAAAACATTTCCGTTGTCTTAGAGGTTCAGTTGGGCAATCCAAAGAGTAGACCTACAACTGGTGATTTCCAACAGTTGGTAATGTGGCTTTGAAAGTGAGGGGTGGGATTTTGTATAGAATTATGGATTTTATGGTTCCACAGGAAAGTGGAGCCATGAAATGTGTTGGATTGCTAATAAGAAAGCTAAGGTACAACTCTTTCAAAACATCTACCACTACGGTCAGAACCAGGAGATTGGACAGTAAAGCAGAATGTTCAGTGAGAGGGGAAGATTCAAACTTACCCATGTGATCAAGGTCTTGAATAATTGAACTTTAAGGATCATCCTGGCAAAATACATTTTCAAAAATGTGTGCAATGTACCCTCTCACACAGAAGAGCAGAGACGTCCTCATAGCAGCCAGATTCTTAAAAGTACTCTTTTCAGGTACTATCACTGCCCAAAGTTTTGGAAAGTTTGCATCTCTTTAGGGGCTTCAGCAAATTGGGGTTCCATGAATGTGAGATTCTCTTTCTTTCTATTTAAATAAAATACTTGTGGCAAATCTTCCTTTTGGAAAATTTTGAAGAAGTTTTTGTTTAATCTCTGAGAGAGTTTTAACTATAAATGCAAATAAGTATTTTTAAAAGAAATCTATTTCATAGCATCATTTGCTAGTTCAAAGGCCCTAGAAACTGAGTTAGCATATGCTGTCTGTGGGTCATTTTGTTTTATAATTAGTCAGGACTGGTGCCCTGGGATGACCCTGAAGGATGGGATGGGGAGGGAGGTGGGAGGGGGGTTCAGGATGGGGAACACATGTACACCCATGGCTGATTCATGTCAATGTATGGCAAAAATCACTACAATATTGTAAAGTAATTAGGCTCAAATTAAAATAAATTAATTAATTTAAAAAAAAGATATTTATGTCTTTCTTCCCCTCCCTCAGATTGTAGGACAGTCACATTTTTAGCATTGCTCAAGAATGACACATTAGACATTTCTTTTCATAGTCTCAATGGTTCTTGATATTGACAGGCTTTTAAAATTTTATGTACCTTATTGGTGTGGAATGGGATCTATTTTAATTTGCATTTCCCCTAATATTAGAAAGCTTGAACATCTTCTCACATATTAATCACTCAGTCTCTTCTTCTATGAATTCGCCCATTCTCTAGTGATTTATCTTTCTTTTCCTCATTTTCAATAAGAATGCATATATTTATTTCAATTCTTTATATACTCCTTTGATTATTTGTGTTTGAAAAATTATTTCTTTTCCTGTGGCTTGTCCATTAACATTTTATAGTGTCATTCTATGAATGGAAATTTTACATTTTAATGTAGTCAAATTTATTAAACTTTACTTTTTAGCTTGAACATTTTGTTCCTGTATAAATCCTATCCTACCCAAGGCTAATGACATATTCTCTGACATTTTTTCTAAGTGAGGTAAAATACTTTTACTTATATATTTATGCTAAATTGAGTTGGTATTGTTTCTGTAGGAGGTATTTTTTTAAAAGAATAACTAGTTGCTCAAAACCAATTACTGAAGAGTTTATTATATTATTATGCTTGTGTCATATACTATATCTAATTTCCATACATGGGTGGTTCTGAATAGGCCTTCTTGCTCTGTTTCATTGATCATTTTTACCCTGTGTCAGCAACACAGTGTCTTAATTACTGTTTTTGGTGTTAGAACTTCATATTTGATGAGTAAAGTACTTCTGTTCCTTCTTCAAAATATCAATTTTGTTGCTGGCTCAGGGAGTTAGTTGGCATATTTCTGAATCCAACAATCTCTTTTATTGATTATCAATTTCAACATCTCATCTATCTTTGTGGCAGGTTGTTGGCATCAAATCCTGAATTTACAGTGCAGTATTTGACCTTGGGAAAAGCTTGAGTGTCTCAGTGTTTGTCTCGTTCCCATGTATGTTCCTATGTGTGGTCATGAGGTAGTTATATAGAACACATATGTTGCTCCCACTATATGCTTGATATGGAAACTTGCAGAAGGTTGGTAACTACCAAAAAGAATGAATCAGTAAAAACTGTATAGACAACCCAAATGTCTTAAGCAAACCTGTATTACTTCTGGTATCATTGTGACTACAGCATCAATAGTTTACTCTTGATAAAGTCAACCATTTTGACATACTTCCCTCTGTATGGCAGTCTCTAGGTTTATCCATGATTGATACTATGTATAAAGTAGATAACTGATGAGAACCTACTGTAGAGCTCAGGGAAGTCTACTCAATGCTCTGTGGTGACCTAAATGGAAGGACATCCAAAGAAGAGGGGATGTCTTCATATATATATATATATATATATATATATATATATATACACACACACACACATGTATATATATGTAGCTGATATGCTTTGCTTTACAGTAGAAACTAACACAACATTGCAAACCAACTATACTCTAATAGAAAAAAAGATTAAAGGACATTTAGCTAGAACATTATAATAGGTTCAGTGTTGGTATCCCCTTACCCACCAACCCATAACTTGAAATCTAGTTAAATCTAGTTGAAATCTAGTTCCCAGTGTGATGTTATTTGGAGGTGGGGGCTTTGGGAGATGACTAGGTCATAAGAATAGAGCCCTCATATATAGCTTTAGGGCCCTTATAAAAGAGACCACAGCAGCACCTCTGCTGCTACCTGAGGACACAGCAAGAAGATGGACATCTGTGAGCCAGGAAGCAGATTGTCATTGGATGCTGACTTTGCCAGCAACTTGATCTTGACCTTTCTAGCCTCCAAAACTGTAAAAAATCAATTTTAAGCCATTGGTCTGTGGTACTATGACAGACAAGAGTAGCTCCATCGACTCATAATAATAGAAATTCAAACTTGAAAATGCAAATCTACAGACAATGAGAATATCTCACTGTCTCTATGATTGGCCACTATATGGCTAACATGCTTGAAAGAAATACCAAAGAACATCAGTGACTTTTGTTACATTTATTACAAAGTAGAACATTTGACTGATGTAATAACCAAGTTGAATTTTCCTGTAATATTGTATCAATGCTCTCTTTACGCTCCTTTGTTTACTGACCAATAAATAGTAGACTGTAAGATCGGGGATCAGTTCAGTTCAGTTCAGTCACTCAGTCGTGTCCAACTCTTTGTGACCCCATGAATTGCAGCACGCCAGGCCTCCCTATCCATCACCAACTTCTGGAGTTCACCCAAACTCACGTTCATCAAGTTGGTGATGCCATCCAGCCATCTCATCCTCTGTTGTCCCGTTCTCCTCCTACCCTCAATCCCTCCCAGAATCAGGGTCTTTTCCAATGAATCAAATCTTCACATGAGGTGGCCAAAGTATTGGAGTTTCAGCTTAGGCATTAGTCCTTCCAGTGAACATCCAGGACTGATCTCCTTTAGAATGGACTGGTTGGATCTCCTTTCAGTCCAAGGGAGTCTTAAGAGTCTTCTCCAACACCACAGTTCAAAAGCATCAATTCTTCAGTGCTCAGCTTTCTTTATAGTCCAACTCTCACATCCATACATGACCACTGGAAAAACCGTAGCCTTGACAAGACAACCTTTGTTGGCAAAGTAATGTCTCTGCTTTTTAATATGCTGTTTTCAGTTCAGTTCAGTCATTCAGTTGTGTCCGACTCATTGTGACCCCATGAATCACAGCACGCTAGGCCTCCCTGTCCATCACCAACTCCCGGAGTTCACTCAGACTCATGTCCATCAAGTCAGTGATGCCATCCAGCCACCTCATCCTCTGTCGTCCCCTTCTCCTCCTGCAACCAATCCCTCCCAGCATCAGAGTCTTTTCCAATGAGTCAACTCTTCACATCAGGTGGCCAAAGTACTGGAGTTTCAGCTTTAGCATCATTCCTTCCAAAGAAATCCCAGGGCTGATCTCCTTCAGAATGGGCAGGTTGGATCTCCTTGCAGTCCAAGGGACTCTCAAGAGTCTTCTCCAACACCACAGTTCAAAAGCATCAATTCTTCGGTGCTCAGCCTTCTTCACAGTCCAACTCTCACATCCATACATGACCACAGGAAAAACCAGAGCCTTGACTAGACAGACCTTTGTTGGCAAAGTAATGTCTCTGCTTTTGAATATGCTATCTAGGTTTGTCATAACTTTCCTTCCAAGGAGTAAGCGTCTTTTAATTTCATGGCTGGAATCACCATCTGCAGTGATTTTGGAGCCCAGAAAAATAAGGTCTGACACTGTTCCCACTGTTTCCCCATCTATTTCCCATGAAGTGATGGGACCGGATGCCATGATCTTCATTTTCTGAATGTTGAGCTTTAAGCCAACATTTTCACTCTACTTTCACTTTCATCAAGAGGCTTTTTAGTTCCTCTTCACTTTCTGCCATAAGGGTGGTGTCATCTGCATATCTGAGGTGATTGGTATTGCTCCCGGCAATCTTGATTCCAGCTTGTGCTTCTTCCAGTCCAGCGTTTCTCATGATGTACTCTGCATAGAAGTTAAATAAGCAGGGTGACAATATACAGCCTAGACGTACTCCTTTTCCTATTTGGAACCAGTCTGTTGTTCCATGTCCAGTTCTAACTGTTGCTACTCGACCTGCATACAGATTTCTCAAGAGGCAGGTCAGGAGGTCTGGTATTCCCATCTCTTTCAGAATTTTCCACAGTTGATTGTGATCCACACAGTCAAAGGCTTTGGTATAGTCAATAAAGCAGAAATAGATGTTTTTTTCTGGAACTCTCTTGCTTTTTCGATGATCCAGCGGAGGTTGGCAATTTGATCTCTGGTTCCTCTGCCTTTTCTAAAATCAGCTTGAATATCAGGAAGTTCACAGTTCACATATTGCTGAAGCCTGGCTTGGAGAATTTTGAGCATTACTTTACTAGCATGTAAGATGAGTGCAATTGTGCGGTAGTTTGAGCATTCTTTGGCCTTGCCTTTTTTGGGATTGGAATGAAAACTGACATTTTCCAGTCCTGTGGCCACTGCTGAGTTTTCCAAATTTGCTGGCATATTGAGTGCAGCACTTTCACAGCATCATCTTTCAGGATTTGAAATAGCTCACCTGGAATTCCATCACCTCCGCTAGCTTTGTTCATAGTGATGCTTTCTAAGGCCCACTTGACTTCACATCCAGGATGTCTGGCTCTAGGTCAGTGATCACACCATCGTGATTATCTGGGTCATGAAGATATTTTTTGTACAGTTCTTCTGTGTATTCTTGCTATCTCTTCTTAATATCTTCTGCTTCTGTTAGGTCCATACAATTTCTGTCCTTTATTGAGCCCATCTTTGCATGAAATATTCCCTTGGTATCTCTAATTTTCTTGAAGAGATCTCTAGTCTTTCGCATTCTGTTGTTTTCCTCTATTTCTTTGCATTGATCACTGAGGAAGGCTTTTTATCTCTTCTTGCTATTCTTTGGAACTCTGCATTCGGATGCTTATATCTTTCCTTTTCTCCTTTGCTTTTTGCTTCTCTTCTTTTCACAGCTATTTGTAAGGCCTCCCCAGACAGCCATTTTGCTTTTTTGCATTTCTTTTCCGTGGGGATGGTCTTGATCCCTGTCTCCTATACAATGCCACGAACCTCATTCCATAGTTCATCAGACACTCTATCAGATCTAGGCCCTTAAATCTATTTCTCACTTCCACTGTATAACCATAACAGATTTGATTTATGTCACACCTGAATGTTCTAGTGGTTTTCCCTACTTTCTTCAATTTAAGTCTGAATTTGGTAATAAGGAGTTCATGATCTGAGCCACAGTCAGTTCTGGTCTTGTTTTTGTTGAGTGTATAGAGCTTCTCCATCTTTGGCTGCAGAGAACATAATCAATCTGATTTCGGTGTTGACCATCTGGTGATGTCCATGTGTAGAGTCTTCTCTTGTGTTGTTGGAAGAGGGTGTTTGCTATGAGTAGTGCATTTTCTTGGCAAAACTCTATTTGTCTTTGCCCTTCTTCATTCCATATTCCAAGGCCAAATTTGCCTGTAACTCCAGGTGTTTCTTGACTTCCTACTTTTGCATTCCAGTCCCCTATAATGAAAAGGATATCTTTTTTGGGTGTTAGTTCTAAAAGGTCTTGTAGGTCTTCATAGAACCATTCAACTTCAGCCTTTTAGCATTGCTGGTTGGGACATAGACTTGGATTACTGTGATATTGAATGGTATATGATATTGAATGGTATTGAAAATGCTGTCTAGGTTGGCCATAACTTTCCTCCTAAGAAGCAAGCTTCTTTTAATTTCATGGCTGCAATCACCATTGCAGTGAATTTGGAGCCCCAACAAATAAAGTCTGACACTGTTTCCACTGTTTCCCCAACTATTTCCCATGGGATAGGTAAAGTTTATACTAATTATACTGGAAAACATTCACTTCCTTTCCTTCTTTCCACCTGTTTATCAGTCAACTTTGTAGTCATCTTTTTCCCAATTTATATTTTAAATATCAGGGTTCTTCAAAGCTTGGTTAGAGCCCATCCCCTTTTTATCAATTTCTTTATGACTTATTCTCTGTCTCTAGCAAACTCTTATTAAATTCTTATTCATTCAGTCTAGTGTCTCTGCTAGCTTCAAAGTTACTATCCATATGGTGATTTGACTAAGAAAAGTCTCCCCTCTCCAGTTTAGCATTTGTTTTGTTTAATTTTTTGTAGTAGTTTGTAATGACAGATTATTAATTATAGTGCCATTGAACTGAGCTACATTTATTTCAAAGACTGTATTTTCAGCTCTGACATAGTCTTATCCTAACAGTGTGAAATACTCACCAAGAAAAAGAGTTTGCTTTTTCTTTTCTTTCTTTCTGTCTTTCTTAGAAATAGAAATAATGGCCAGCTGATGGGAATGTGACATAACAAATATTAATAAAACAAAACAGAGATCCACCAAGGGATGTCCTTGAATACATGAGATGGAATGAAGCAGAGTGGACAATTGTGAAGAGTGGCTTATGGATGTAGATCAAAATATTTAATGTGTGTGTATTTGTGTGTTCTATCAACTCTGTTGAAACTCTATGGATGTCTATGGGCTTCTTATCATAAATAAATCTTAAATGTATAAAATGAATTCTAGGATTTTAAAAAGCCTAGGATTATAATGGCACCCCACTCCAGTACTCTTGCCTGGAAAATCCCATGCACAGAGGAGCCTGGTAGGCTGCAGTCCATGGGGTCTCTAGAGTTGGACATGACTGAGTAACTTCACTTTCACTTTTCACGTTCATGCATTGGAGAAGGAAATGGCAACCCAGTCCAGTGTTCTTGCCTGGAGAATCTCAGGGACAGGGAAGCCTGGTGGGCTGCCGTCTATGGGGTCGCACAGAGTCGGACAAGACTGAAGCGACTTAGCTGCAGCAGCAGCAGGATTATAAAGCAATTATAATTAAATGTTGTCATCAAAATATTTTGCAATGATAATATATGCTTATTATTTACATATTATATAATACAGATAAAGTAAACTTAAACTTATTATTTTAAAGGAATATAAATATGAAGATTACTTTTCCTTGGTTTAAATGATACCTGAACAACTGCACTGATAGCAATAGGTGTAAAAGACATAATTTTCTTCATCCCTTTGGACAACTATAGCAAAATACCATGGACTAGGTGGTTTATAAACACAAGAAATTTATTCCTTACAGTTCAGGAGACAGGAAAGTTCAGGATACTTGCACCACTTAAAATACAATTTGAAAACATTGGAGATAATGTTGTAGTATCTTATGGTATAAACCCTGAATGTTGTTGGTTTGGAGGGTTGGCTTTTCTGTTTTGTTTTTGTGTGTGTGTTACAATGCAAGTACATAACATAAGCTTTGATTACAAAGGCATGCACTTCAAGAAGGCTGTCCTGAATAAATAATTTTTGAGCTGCAGAATGAGCAAGCCGCCTCCCACTGAAGCTCTTTTGTTTTAGAGATCTTGGTTGGTTTCAATAACTGACCATTTGGCCCACTTGTTTTTCCCCTTCTCTTGGTTTGAATCCCCCCATGATGCTTTAAATTTACCAATAAACAGTAAGCCCCATAAATCCAAGATGCCCACCTCCAACCCCCCAAAAAGCCTATATACACTCTCTCCCCTCATTACTTTTCTGTGCAGCTCCAGGTGTGCTATGTAATTTCCAGGTCTTATAAGCAGTAAACTTTTATATTCCAAAGTTTCCTGATGGTTATTGCTAAACGATGTCTTGCAGTCATAATAACCACAGGGCAAGTCCAACCAGAACAGAGGCTGAGAACGTGTGTGCATGATAAATAATTTGCTTCAGTTATGTTAGGCTCTTTGTGAACTTATGGACAGTAGTCCACCAGGTTCCTCTGTCCATGGGATTCTTCAGGCAAGAATACTGGAATGGATAGACATTTCCTTCTCCAGAGAATCTTTCTGACCCAGGGATCCAACCCAGGTATCCTGAATTGTAGGCAGATTCTTTACCATCTGAGCTATCAGGGAAGCCTGAGAACAGCACAAAACAAATCTGCTAATATTGTATAACTATAATATTTTTGCCTATATTCATAATCTAAATTTATAATTTTTGTTAGTGAAAATAAAGACACAGGTTAATTTGCTCCCCCCAGCTTTATAAACTGTAGGAATTCTATCCACCGACATTAGGATCCCAGGCTAAAATTACTTTGGACAGAAGAATGGATTCATAGTTCATTCAGAGCCTAAGAAGGGAATCTGAATAGATTGTATAGATATCCATGTTTGTAGATGTACAAATGAAAGTCTTCATTCTATTTTTTAAGTTTTCTCAGTTGAAAAGAAAGCAAAGTCCTCAAGATTGAAGATGTGGAGTAGGTGTTAGAAATAGGAAGATAGAAGAAAAACCGTGGATAGATATTTCAGGTCTTCAAGAGTAAATAAACCAGGGAAACAGGATTAAGTACTCAATTCACATTAATTATCATGAATTCAAAGTGGATCCAGTCAGCATTTTTATATATTTATCCACATCTATGTTTAGGACATTGTGATATATACCAAAGGCAGGTGAGAATTCAGATGCAATCAGTGTTACGATTCTGCTAAGGGAATACAGTGAGTTTACAAATGAGTGATGTCTATCTGGAGTGATTATAATATAGATATAATTATTAGAAGAACATATAATAAATTTCATACTGATACATAATTGTGTGTGTGCTGTGTTCAATTGGTCTGACTCTTTGGGACCCCAAGGACTACAGCTCACCAGGCTCCTCTGTCCATGGGATTATCCAGGCAAGAACACTGGAGTGGGCTGTAATTTCCTACTTTAGGATATAATTATAGGATTATGTAGAACACACAATGTTACACAATATTGCCTTAGTTCATTCTGGTTGCTATAACAAAATATTATAGACAGTGTGGTTTTTAAACAACAGAAATTCGTTTCTCATGGATCTAGAGGCTGAAAAGTCCAACATCAAGGCATCGAGGAGCTGGCATATTTGGTGTTTTGTATTTGGAGAATCTGTTTCCTAGCTCACAGAGAGTCTTTTCTCTGTAGTGTTACATAGAGGAGGGGTGAGGAATCTTTGTGGGGTCTATTTTATAAAGGCAATAATCCCATTCAAGGGGGTTTTGTTCTTATGACCTCATCACTCCCCGAAGGCCCCATCTCCAAAAGTCATTACACTGGGTATTAGATTTGAATTTGGGGACCTAAACATTCAGTCTGTAGCAGATAGATAATAGGTATTATACAATTTAATGGAATATAATGTATTATATGGGCTTCCCAGGTAGCACTAGTAGTAAAGAACCTACCTGCCAATGCAAGAGATGTAAGTGACATGGGTTCAACCCCTGGGTCAGGAAGATCCCTTGCAGAAGGAAATGGCAACCCACTTCAGTATTCTTGCCTGGTGAATCCCACGAAAGGAGAATGCTGGTGGGCAATAGTTCATTGGGTCACAAAGAGGCGAATATGATTGAAGCAACAGCATGCATGCTATACATTATTCAATGCATAAAATGATAATATATAATCATGGTGTAGTGATCATATGGATGCTCTGGACATGATCAGCTAGTGTACTGTTGACCAGATGAATTTTTTCTTTGCTGCCTGCCCCTTTACAGTGATGAAGTAACATGATGGGCTGTGAGATTTTGTTGCTTTCCCACTTGAAAGAAGCAAAGATGCTGATAAACTTCTAAGTAGCATGGCTAAATATGTTACTAGGCTGCTTCTTTGTCATTTTACAGTCATTTTAATGAACTTTACTGATATATGGAACCATCAGTTCAGTTCAGTCGCTCAGTCATGTCCAACTCTTTGCAACCCCCATGGACTGCAGCACTCCAGGCTTCCCAGTCCATCACCAACTCCTGGCAATTGCTCAAACTCATGTCCATCGAGTTGGTGATACCATCCAATCATCTCATCTTCTGTCGTCCCCTTTTCCTCCTGCCTTCGATCTTTCAGGGTCTTTTCCAGTGAGTCAGTTCTTCACATGAGGTAGCCAAAGTATTGGAGCTTCAGCTTCAGCATCAGTCCTTCCAATGAATATTCAGGACTGATTTCCTTTAGGATGGACTGGTTGGATCTCCTTGCAGTCCAAGGGGCTCTCAAGAGTCTTCTCCAACACACAGTTCAAAAGCATCAATTCTGCGGCACTCAGCTTTCTTTATAGTCCAACTCTCACAACCATACACGACTACTGGAAAAACTGTAGCTTTGACTAGATGGACCTTTGTCAGCAAAGTAATGTCTCTGCTTTTCAATATGCTGTCTAGGTTGGCCATAGCTGTTCTTCCAAGGAGCAAGCATCTTTTAATTTAATGGCTGCAGTCACCATCTGCAGTGATTTTGGAGCCCAAGAAAATAGAGTCTGTCAATGTTTCCATTGTTTCTCCATCTATTTGCCATGAAATGATGGGACTGGTTGCCATGATCTTAGTTTTTTGAATGTTGAGCTTTAAGCCAGCTTTTTCACTCTCCCTTCCCACTTTCATCAAGAGGTTCTTTAGTTCTTCTTTGCTTTCTGCCATATGGAACCATAGACACACTGAATTTTATTTAAGAAATCATAGGGCTTCCCTGGTGGTTCCAATAGTAAAAAATTTTCCTGCAATTCAAAAGCCCTAGATTCAGTCCCTGGATTGGGAAGATACCCAGGGAAGGGAATGGCAATCCACTCCAGTATTCTTGCTTGGCGAATTCCAAGAACAGAGGAGTCTGGCAGACTACAGTCCATGGGGTCCCAAAGAGTTGGGCACAACTGCATGACTAACACTTTCACTTTCATCCCACAATGTAGAAAAAAATATTTTCTTTATCTCTAGCTTTTCTTTCCCCATTGTATTTTATATTTGTCAAAATACAAAATTTAGAAAAAAATTCCCCCAATTTTTCTATCTCTTTTTCTCCCCATTTATGCAAATTTATTTAACTTCCAAATTCAAAATAGGAAGATGTATCTGAAGATTTTATAATTCCTGATTATCTACATGTATGTTACAGTTATTTTTTATTAAGCAAAATCATCATTTTTTTTCAACTTGCTGTTAGTCAAACTTTTAAAAGAAAATTTGAAGATTTAAAGTCTAATTAAAAATTTATGCTAACTGAATACACATGCAAATAATCATATGAATCTTAAATTGAACTATACATTTTATAGCATACTGAGACCTCTTAATAATCCTGTGCTTATTTAGTAAATATATGAAAACTGGTAGTTTTAGAAATATTTAAAAACAACTCTTAAAATATGTTACACTAATGTAAAAATGACATTTCTGGCACCATATAGTTACATTATAATTATCTTATATTTTCTCTAATATGAAGAGGCTTACGCTATCAAGCTAAATGTTATGAGTTGAAACAAAAGAAAAAGAACATGTACAGTTTTTGAAGAAAATCATAGTGGTTGAAACTACTATCTTCCAATTTTTTTTTTTTTTTTTTTTAGTTTTTATTTTCATAGTGACAGTTTAAAAAGTGAGTATGTATGTGGGATAAATTTCAGAGTAACTAATTTAAATCCCACATGGATGAATTAATGGTATGCTTCTATTTATACAATTAGATTAAATATTGAATTTGTACACAGAGGCCATCAGCCATCATTTTAAGTCAGAGAAATTGCACTTCACTAAACAGAACAGGCCACTTTTATAGCAAAATCTATTATATTTAATTCTATTGGCTTTAGCATACTTTAAGGAAATTCACCAAATATAATAATATTTTAAACTAGAAAATCATATGTAAAATAACTTTATAAGTCTTAAATTATTCAGTATTGCACACATGTTCTAGGTAATTCCATTACCCTCCTAATTAACATCTAGTCTTAATTTAATTGGTGTGTTTGCTTCTTGTTAAAGTTCATTTGTTATTTTTAAAAAAATATATTTACTGGGAACACATAATATATCAGACTGTATTAAGCACTCATGGAAATTATAATTCAGTAAGGGAGTAAAAAATAATAAGGTAAGCAAAAAAGGAATACAGTATTGCCTATTGTGAACAGTTCTAAAAGACAGAAGCAGTAACTGAGTCTGAAAACACTGGAGAGCTTATCCTGATTACAAAACTTAGAGAATACAGGTTAAAGGTTGAAAAAGGTGGAAGACAGAGAGTTCTGGATCCCTTAGACCAAGTAGGTTTTTAAATTTTATTCTGAATAGTTTGAACTTATTAATATCTGAGAGTTGCAGCAGTAATACACTGGTGAAATTTAAAGCCACTGAATATGATAAAAGCAACAACCGGACCCAAATCCAGCTCAACTACTTAGGAGGTGGATTGAATCCACAGTAATATTGCACTGAGACAGGAAAGAAATGTGTTCATTTCAGGACAAGAAAACTATCTTGGTCTCTGATGTACAAAAATCATGAAAAAAAAAAAAGTGAGGTATATAAAGAAACAATAAAACCAATTGATTGATAAAATAGACACTTAAGGAAAGCCCAGATATGGAATTGTGTAATAACTGAGAAATGCGTTCAAATTTCTGGAGGAAAAGGTAGACAATTTGCAAAAATAAAATAAAGAAATTTAACTCAGAAGAAAGTAGTGGAGACAATCTGAAATTAAAGATATAGTCTAAATAGTTGGAAGGAAGAGAAATAAAGAAGAAAAATCAGAGTACACACTTGAAAAATAGAAAATAACAAGATGTTTATATACAACTGTATTCATCGTTACACTAACCCATTTTCATCCATGAACTAAAGTACTTAGTGGTCCAAATGCTCCAGTTAAAAAGTAGAAGTTGTTGAATTAAATTAAAATAAAACTTAATTGGATGCTATCTATAAGAAACTCACATTAAATGTGAAAGCACAGGGAAGTCAATGTGAAGAGACAAACACTTAAAAAAACTGGAGTGGATAAATTAATTTCAGAAAAAAGAGGCTTCAGAGGTAGGAGACAAATTCTGCAGAAAGACAATTCTAAATGAGTATATATCTAAAAACAGAGTTTCAAGGCTTCCGAAGCAAAACCTGATTGAAATGAAATGAAAAATAAAACAAAAAATCTAAAACTATAGTTGGAACCTATACAACATTCTCTCAGTAACTGATGAACCAAGTGAAGAAAAAGTTAGCACAATTATAGAAGATTGAAATAACACTAGATGTTGTTTGAAAATCAATCAATGCAGTTTATTATATCTAAATACAAGCTTATTTTTAAATGTATATGCTAAAAAGACCCAGAATGGCCAAATAATTCTGAAAAAGAACTAATTATACAAATAAAGTATACTTAATGTACTTAATTACATGCTTACTGTGAGTCTGTAATAATCAAAATAATGTGGTTTGAGGGAGAGGGTATCCACACAGGTAAATGAAACAGAATAAATAGTTCATATGTGGACCCCATATACATAGGCCATTCATTGTTACAAAGAGAAAGAGGAATCAATTGAATAAGTCTTTTCGGCAAATGGTGCTATACTAAATGGTGGTCCATAAGCCAATAAAAGAAGAATAAAAATTAGTACTATTTTGACTATTAACACATATCAAGTAAATATTAACTTAAAATGAATAATAAACATAAATGTAGGAGTTAAAACTGTAATTCTTGTGGAAGAAAACATAGAAGAATATTTCTGTGATCATGCAATAAGCAAATATACTTATTTGCTTATAAATAAGACACACACAAAAATCAAAAAAATGATAAATTTAGCTTCATCAAAATTAAAATCTCTGGTTTTGAAAGACGCTGTTAGGCAAATGAATAGCAAAATGCTTACTGAGGGAATATATTTGCAAAATGTGTATTTTATAACATACTTGTATTGGAAATATTTAAAAACCCTTACTAATCAATATGAGATAAAGAACTCACTTTAAAAAATGAAAGAAAGAGTTGATCAAACATTTCATTAAAGCAAAAGTATAAATAGCCAATAAGCATAGGAAAAGATTCTAAGCATATTAGTCAACAGAAAAATGCAAATTAGAACAATATTATGACAATAATCATCAGAACAACAAAAATTAAGACTAACAAGACCATGTCCTGGCAAAAATGTGGAGCAATGTGGTACATTATACATGGTTAGTGGGAGTGCAAAATTGTACAAACACTTTGTAAAATCTTCAGCAATTTCTTAGAAAGCAAGATATGCACTTACCACTCTGACAATCACATTCCTAGGTATAAAATGTGATACTACTTCAAATAAAAAATTAACTACTGATAAATGCAAAACCATGAATGATTCTCTAATGACTAATTCTAAATGAAAGAAGCCAGAAGCAAAACGATACATTATGTATGAGTCCATTTATATGACTTCCTGGAACAGGCAAAATCAAAGCTACAGAAAACAAACTAGTTGTTTTTGGAAGAGACGATTAATTGCCAAATGCCATGAGAGAATTTAAGGAGCTTAAGAAACAGTCTGTAGCTTATTTTGGCAGTAACATGGCTCTATCTATTTACCCAAATTCATAGAACTGTGTACTTTAAAATAGGGAATTTCACTGTATTTAAATTGAACCTAAGTATAACTCAGTTTAAAAAAATCTACCCTTTTGGGCTTCCCTGGTGGTCCATTGGTTAAGAATCTGCTTGCCAATCCAGGGATATGGGTTCAATCACTAGTTCGGGAAGATTTCAAATGCTGCAGAGCAACTAAGTCTACAAGCCACAACTACTGAGCCCATGTGCTGCAACTACTGAAGCCCATGTGCCTAGACCCCATGCTCTGCAACAAGAGAAGCCACCACAATCAGAAGCCCGTGCATTGCAACAAAGATTAGCCCGACTTGTAGCAACTAGAGAAAACCTGTGTGCAGCAATGAAGACCCAGTGCAGCCAAAAATAAATAAATTAATCTAAAAAAAAAAAAAAAAGCCCCCCTTTTATTCTACTGGTCTGTCTACTTGCAACCAACAGTAGCCAAAACCTGGAAGCCACTGTCATTCCTGCTACCTTGAATTTATCTGGTGATGGCTTTGGGATGCGAGGGTAGGGGATGAGGGTCAGTAGTGCAACTCAAAACAGTGTGATCTATGTTGAATAACTGTTGCTTTGAGAGCTTTAAAATTAAAGGCTTTGAGGGCTTTTAATTAAAATTACAGTCCAAGAATCTCTGTACTTAGATTGTAACTCTCTTTAAGAGAAGAACTCATTTTTGTTTGCGTGTTTTATCTTTTTTTTTTTTTTTGGTCTTTCTAAAAATATTCCTATGGATTCATAGAGTAGCATGTGCTTAACAAATGTTTAATTAAATGAATGGAGGAGCATTGTGAATGAATGCATTTAAGAATTATAATCAAGACTGTTAGAAATGAATGTTTCAACAGACGGGTATGGTCTACAAGAGAAAGTTGATTTGAATACTTTAGTGACTGCGTTTCAGTAGTTTTGCTGGGATAGAGAGAGATGCAATTCCACACTCTACTGCAGATTATTTGCAAATGTCTGAGGATGTTTTAGGTTGTAATAATGATTAAGGAGTACCACTGACATTCAATGACTGTGGGCCAGATATCATGTTTTCCTGCAGTGTTTGTGACAGTTCTGTGTAATTAAATATCACGCTGTGTCTTACTTGACTTCAGAATGTCATGTAGGTGAAGCACCTCTTTATAATTATTTTAGCTTAGAGATGATTTCATTTTATACACAAACAGAAAAGCTTTCTGCATAGTTTTAGCCACCATAAGCTTTCCAAGAATGCAAACACCATGTAAGTAGAGAGAAAGTGTAATTTGTTGCATTGGAATTTTACTGAAAAGTATTCACTACTTCAAAAAATATTTTAATGCCATGAATGTTGAGATGCAGTTAAAGTGTCTATGTAAGAATGCATTCATGGTTATTGCATTTACAGTGATACGTTCTGTAAGTGTGAGCATCTGTGATCTTCATCATAATTTCTTGTGGAGTCTTGTCCAACATGTACGTATCAAAATACAATCCTTTTATAAATTATTTTTTCTATTTTCCTTTATACTGTAATTTGGGCTTAAGATAACATATGTAGACAAGCTTAACTTTATACATTTTCTCTTGACCTAAATCTGATGTAGTTGTTGTCGAAGTTGTGTCCAGCTCTTTGAGAACCCATGGACAATAGCTCATTAGGTTCCTCTGTCCATGGGATTTCCCAGGCAAGAATACTGGAGTGGGTTGCCAGTTCCTTCTCCAAGGGATCTTCCCGAACCATGGATCAAACCTGTGTCGGCTGCCGTAGCAGGTAAATCTGATGTAACTGAGAGCAAGCTGTGGGTAATCATTGAGTTATTTAATATTTCTCTTTCCTGTATACGTATAGCACAAGTCCAGTCATCCCACATTTATTATTTTAGTTTTAATATGCTTTAACATATTTTCCCACTTTTATGGTGATATAATTGACAAATACAACTGTGAGGTATGTAAACTATATACATGATGATTTGATATATGTATACATTGTGAAAAGGACCCCTCCCCATCAAGTTAATTAACAGATCCATGACCTTACATATTTCCTTTTTCTGTGTGAGAATATTTAAGTTCTATTCTCTTAACAAATTTCACTTATACAATATAATATTAGCAGCTATAGTCTCCAATTATACACTAGATTTCTGACCTTATCCATATTGTAACTGAAAGTTTGTGCTTTTATCTCTTATTTTAATTTTTAATTTGAAATAGTCTCCATCCACATCAAGCATGTTATTTGTGGTATTTAACTGTAAAAATGGTAAATAGCTTTTATTTCCAATATTCTGGGAGGTGGGTCATAGAGGATCCTGCTGTGAGGTATGTCAGAGAGTGTTTTGCCTATGTTCTCCTCTAGGAGTTTTATAGTTTCTGGTCTTACGTTGAGATCTTTAATCCATTTTGAGTTTATTTTTGTGTATGGTGTTAGAAAGTGTTCTAGTTTCATTCTTTTACAAGTGGTTGACCAGATTTCCCAGCACCACTTGTTAAAGAGATTGTCTTTAATCCATTGTATATTCTTGCCTCCTTTGTCAAAGATAAGGTGTCCATATGTGCGTGGACTTATCTCTGGGCTTTCTATTTTGTTCCATTGATCAATATTTCTGTCTTTGTGCCAGTACCATACTGTCTTGATAACTGTGGCTTTGTAGTAGAGCCTGAAGTCAGGTAGGTTGATTCCTCCAATTCCATTTCTCAAGATCACTTTGGCTATTCGAGGTTTTTTGTATTTCCATACAAATTGTGAAATTATTTGTTCTAGCTCTGTGAAGAATACTGTTGGTAGCTTGATAGGGATTGCATGAATCTATAAAAGCAAAAATAAACAAATGGGACCTAATTAACCTTAAAAGCTTCTGCACATCAAAGGAAACTATTAGCAAGGTGAAAAGACAGCCTTCAGAATGGGAGAAAATAATAGCAAATGAAGCAACTGACAAACAACTAATCCCAAAATATACAAGCAACTCCTACAGCTCAACTCCAGAAAAATAAATGACCCAATCAAAAAATGGGCCAAAGAACTAAATAGACATTTCTCCAAAGAAGACATACAGATGGCTAACAAACACATGAAAAGATGCTCAAAATCACTCATTATCAGAGAAATGCACATCAAAACCACTATGAGGTACCATTTCACACCAGTCAGAATGGCTGCGATCCAAAAGTCTACAAATAATAAATGCTGGAGAGGGTGTGGAGAAAAGGGAACCCTCTTACACTGTTGGTGGGAATGCAAACTAGTACAGCCACTATGGAGAACAGTGTGGAGATTCCTTAAAAAACTGGAACTAGAACTGCCTTATGATCCAGCAATCCCACTGCTGGGCATACACACTGAGGAAACCAGAAGGGAAAGAGACACGTGTACCCCAATGTTCATCACAGCACTGTTTATAATAGCCAGGACATGGAAGCAACCTAGATGTCCATCAGCAGATGAATGGATAAGAAAGCTATGGTACATATACACAATGGAGTATTACTCAGTCATTAAAAAGAATACATTTGAATCAGTTCTAATGAGGTGGATGAAACTGGAGCCTATTATACAGAGTGAAGTAAGCCAGAAAGAAAAACACCAATATAGTATACTAATGCATATATATGGAATTTAGAAAGATGGTAACAATAACCCTTAGTACAAGACAGCAAAAGAGACACTGATGTATAGAACAGTCTTATGGACTCTGTGGGAGAGGGAGAGGGTGGGAAGATTTGGGAGAATGGCATTGAAACATGTAAAATATCATGTATGAAACGAGATGCCAGTCCAGGTTCGATGCACGATACTGGATGCTTGGGGCTAGAGTACTGGGACGACCCAGAGGGATGGTATGGGGAGGGAGGAGGGAGGAGGGTTCAGGATGGGGAACACATGTATACCTGTGGTGGATTCATTTTGATATTTGGCAAAACTAATACAATTATGTAAAGTTTAAAAATAAAATAAAATTTTAAAAAAATGGTAAATAGCAAGAAGAGCACTTTTCTAAAGAAATTAAGCCACACTCTTCAAGTAATTATGATTTATAATTCAGATGACATTAAATATATTATAATATTTAATGTCTATAATTCAACAGTAGGAAAGTCTTCTGAGTCAGGTAATATAAGAAAGAAAAATGATGATAAAGGAAAAACATGAAAAAAAGATTTAGCGTAGAAGAAATCAAGCAGATTAGCTATTGATCAAGTATAGTGTTAATAGAACGTAATGAATAATAGAGGAATAAAGCAATATGTGAGTGCAAAGTTGCTTCAGTCATGTCTGACTCTTTGTGACCCTGTTTGTATAGCCTGCTAAGGGTTCTCAGTCCATGGGATTCCCGAGGCAAGGGCACTGGAGTGGGTTGCCATGTACTCCTCCAGAGGATCTTCCCCATCCTGGGATTAAACCTGCATCTCGGGAGGCGGTCCTAAGATGGCAGAGGAATAAGACAGGGAGACCACTTTCTCCCCCACAAATTCATCAAAAGAACATTTTAACGCTGAGTAAATTCCCCCAAAACAACTTCTGAATGCTGGCAGAAGACATCAGGCACCCAGAAAAGCAGCTCATTGTCTTTGAAAGGAGGTAGGAAAAAATATAAAAGACAAAAAGAAAGACAAAAGAAGTAGGGATGGAGCTCTGTCCTGGGAAGGGAGTCTTAAAAAGAGAGAAGTTTACAAACACCAGGAAACACTCTCACTGCTGAGTCTGTGACGAGCCTTGGAAGCACAGAGGGCAACATAACAGGGAGGAAAAATAAATAAATAATTAAAACCCACATATTACAAGCCCAACAGTAACTCCCCCAGTGGAGAAGCAGCACAGATGCCTGCAACCGCCATTAGCAAGCAGGGGCTGGGCAGGGAGGCGCGGGCTGCACTGCTTAGAGTAAGGATCTGGCCTGAATGCCCCGAGCGCAATCTGAGAGAACTAACTTGGGCTAGCAAACCAGACTGTGGGATAACTACCACGCGAAAAGCCAGCCCTAACCTAAGACAGAGGAGGTGATGGCACCCCACTCCAGTACTCTTGCCTGGAAAATCCCATGGACGGAGGAGCCTGGTGGGCTGCAGTCCATGGGGTTGCTAAGAGTCGGAGACGACTGAGCGACTTCACTTTCACTTTTCATTTCCACGCATTGGAGAAGGAAATGGCAACCCACTCCAGTGTTCTTGCCTGGAGAATCCCAGGGACAGAGGAGCCTGGTGGGCTGCTGTCTATAGGGTTGCACAGAGTCAGACACGACTGAAGCGACTTAGCAGCAGCAACCTAAGACACCACCAGGCCCGCACACAGAACAAAGGACTGAACAGAGATAGCCGGCTGCAGACCATCCCCCTCCCGTGACAGGCAGCCAGAGCCAGAAGGGGGCAATCGCAGCCCCAGAGAGGCATTGTCCACCAAACTGCAAGCAGGCTTCAGGCTTCTTTGCTAACTAAGACTTCTTGGAGTTCTGGACGGTCAACATCCACCTGAGAAGGTGTGCTGGTTTTACACCCAGAAAACTGAGCAGCAGGGACGGGGAAGGCAATAAGTTGCAGCGACCGCACTCGCCAAACACCCCATTACCTGAGCTGCTCGGACCTGGGAAGGGCACCAAATGCAGGCCCAACGGAGTCTGTGCCTCTGAGGACTATCCGAGTGCCTGAACCTGAGCGTCTTAGACCTGGGAGGTGCATGCAGCCCAGGGCCAGCCTTGGATGGTTCCTGGTGGAGCAACCTAGAGCCTGAGCAGTGTGGGCAGGGAGAGTACATGAGCCGTGAGTGGGGCAGGCCCAGTGTGGCTGAGGAACTGCGAGCACACGCCAGTGTTATTTGTTTGCAGCGCCCCTCCCTCCCTACAGCACGACTGAACAAGTGAGCCTTAAAAAAGTGTCCACTCCCCCCCTCGCTTTGTGTCAGGGCGGAAATTAGACACTGAAGAGACCAGCAAACAAAAGAAGCTAAAACAGAGGGAACCGCCTTGGAAGTGACAGGTACAACAGATTAAAACTCTGTTGTTAGTACCGACTGCATAGGAAGGGGCCTATAGATCTTGAGAAACATAAGCGGACCAAGGAACTATCCAAAAATGAACTGACCCCACACTGCCTACAACAACACCAAAGAAAGTCCTAGATACATTTACTATTTTTACAATCATTCTTTTTTTTTTTTAATTTTAAGTCCTCTATTACTCCTTTAATTTTCACTTTTATAACCTACTATTACTTTGCAAAAAAAAAAGACCCTATTTTTTAAAAGCAAACTTCATATATATATATTTTTAATAAATTTTGTGACTTTGTGTGTTTTTTTTTTCCTTTTTTTCTTCATTTCTTTAACAGTGTATTTTTGAAATTCCAAACTCTACTCTAGATTTTTAATCTTTGCTTTTTGGTATTTGTTATCAATTTTGTGTACATTTAAGAACCCAATCTTCAGTACCCATTTTTACTTGGGAGCGAGATTACTGGCTTGACTGCTCTCTCCCACTTTGGACTCTCCTTTTTCTCCACTAGGTCGCTTGTGTCTCCTCCCTACCCCCTCTCTTCTCTACCCAAATCTGTGAATTTCTGTGTGTTTCAGATGGTGGAGAACACTTAGGGAACTGATTACTGGCTGGATCTGTCTCCCTCCTTTTGATTCCCCCCTTTTATCCTCCTGGCCATCTCTGTCTACTTCCTCCCTCTTCTCTTCTCTGTATAACTCCATAAACATCTCTGAGTGGTCCAGTTGTGGAGTGCACATAAGGAAGTGATTACTGGCTAGCTTGCTCCCTACTCTTTTGATTCCACCTGATCTCATTCGGGTCACCTCTAACTCCTACCTCCCTCTTCTCTTCTCCATGTAACTCTGTGAACCTCTCTGGGTGTCCCTTACTGTGGAGAAGCTTTTCATCTTTAACCTAGATATTTTACCAACAGTGCTGTATAGAAGGAGAAGTCTTGAGACTACTGTAAAAATAAGACTGAAAACCAGAAGCAGGAGGCTTAAGTCCAAACCCTGAGAACACCAGAGAACTCCCTGACTCCAGGGGAAGGAGCTCATCAAACGCCTCCATACCTACACTGAAACCAAACACCACCCAAGAGCCAACAAGTTCCAGAGCAAGACATACCATGCAAATTCTCTAGCAACACAGGAACACAGCCCTGAGCTCCAATATATAGGCTGCCCAAAGTTACTCCAAACCCATTGACATCTCATAACTCATTACTGGACACTTCATTGCACTCCAGAGAGAAGAAATCCAGCTCCACCCACCAGAACACCAACACAAGCTTCCCTAACCAAGAAACCTTGACAAGCCCACCCACAGTGAGGAAACTCCACAATAAAGAGAACTCCACAAACTGCCAGAATACAGAAAGGTCACTCCAAACTCAGCAATATAAACAAGATGAAGAGACAGAGGAATACCCAGCAGGTAAAGTAACAGGATAAATGCCCACCAAACCAAACGAAAGAGGAAGAGATAGGGATTCTACCTGATAAAGATTTCCTAATAATGATAGTGAAAATGATCCAAAATCTTGAAATCAAAATGGAATCACAGATAAATAGCCTGGCACAAAGATTGAGAAGATGCAGGAAAGGTTAACAAGTAACTAGAAAATTTTAAAAAGAGTCAATATATAATGAATAATGCAATAAATGAGATCAAAAACACTATGGAGGCAACAAATAGTAGATTAACAGAGGCAGAAGATAGGATTAGTGAATTAGAAGATCAGATCAGATCAGATCAGATGTCTGACTCATGAATCTCAGCACGCCAGGCCTCCCTGTTCATCACCAACTCCCGGAGTTCACTGAGACTCACGTCCATCGAGTCAGTGATGCCATCCAGCCATCTCATCCTCTGTCGTCCCCTTCTCCTCCTGCCCCCAATCCCTCCCAGCATCAGAGTCTTTTCCAATGAGTCAACTCTTCGCATGAGGTGGCCAAAGTACTGGAGTTTCAGCTTTAGCATCATTCCTTCCAAAGAAATCCCAGGGCTGATCTCCTTCAGAATGGACTGGTTGGATCTCCTTGCAGTCCAAAAGACTCTCAAGAGTCTTCTCCAACACCACAGTTCAAAAGCATCAATTCTTCGGCGCTCAGCCTTCTTCACAGTCCAACTCTCACATCCATACATGACCACAGGAAAAACCAAAGCCTTGACTAGACTAACTTTTGTTGGCAAAGTAATGTCTCTGCTTTTGAATATGCTATCTAGGTTAGTCATAACTTTCCTTCCAAGGAGTAAGCGTCTTTTAATTTCATGGCTACAGTCACCATCTGTAGTGATTTTGGAGCCCCCCAAAATAAAGTCTGACACTGTATCCACTGTTTCCCCATCTATTTCCCATGAAGTGATGGGAACGGATGCCATGATCTTCATTTTCTGAATGTTGAGCTTTAAGCCAACTTTTTCACTCTCCACTTTCACTTTCATCAAGAGGTTTTTTAGTTCCTCTTCACTTTCTGCCATAAGGGTGGTGTCATCTGCATATCTGAGGTTATTGATGTTTCTCCCGGCAATCTTGATTCCAGCTTGTGTTTCTTCCAGTCCAGCGTTTCTCATGACGTACTCTGCATAGAAGTTAAATAAACAGGGTGACAATATATAGCCTTGACAAACACCTTTTCCTATTTGGAACCAGTCTGTTGTTCCATGTCCAGTTCTAACTGTTGCTTCCTGACCTGCATACAAATTTCTCAAGAGGTAGGTCAGGAGGTCTGGTATTCCCATCTCTTTCAGAATTTTCCACAGTTTATTTTGATCCACACAGTCAAAGGCTTTGGCATAGTCAATAAAGCAGAAATAGATGTTTTTCTGGAACTCTCTTGCTTTTTCGATGATCCAGCAGATGTTGGCAATTTGATCTCTGGTTCCTCTGCCTTTTCTAAAACGAGCTTGAACATCACGAAGTAGACGGTTCACATATTGCTGAAGCCTGGCTTGGAGAATTTTGAGCATTACTTTACTAGCGTATGATATGAGTGCAATTGTGCGGTAGTTTGAGCATTCTTTGGCATTGCCTTACTTTGGGATTGGAATGAAAACTTACCTTTTCCAATCCTGTGGCCACTGCTGAGTTTTCCAAATTTGCTGGCATATTGAGTGCAGCACTTTCACAGTATCATCTTTCAGGATTTGAAATAGCTCAACTGGAATTCCTTCACCTCCACTAGCTTTGTTTGTAGTGATGCTTTCTAAGGCCCACTTGACTTCACATTCCAGGATGTCTGGCTCTAGGTCAGTGATCACACCATCGTGATTTTCTGGGTCATGAAGATCTTTTTTGTACAGTTCTTCTGTGTATTCTTGCCATCTCTTCTTAATAGCTTCTGCTTCTGTTAGGTCCATACCATTTCTGTCCTTTATTGAGCCCATCTTTGCATGAAATGTTCCTTTGGTATCTCTGATTTTCTTGAAGAGATCCCTAGTCTTTCCCATTCTGTCGTTTTCCTCTATTTCTTTGCATTGATCACTGAAGAAGGCTTTCTTATCTCTTCTTGCTATTCGTTGGAACTCTGCATTCAGATGCTTATATCTTTCCTTTTCTCCTTTGCTTTTCGCTTCTCTTCCTTTCACAGCTATTTGTAAGGCCTCCCCAGACACCCATTTTTCTTTTTTTGCATTTCTTTTCCATGGGGATGGTCTTGATCCCTGTCTCCTGTACAATGTCACGAACCTCATTCCATAGTTCATCAGGCACTCTATTTGTCAGATCTAGGCCCTTAAATCTATTTCTCACTCCCACTGTATAATCATAAGGGCTTTGATTTAGGTCATACCTGAATTGTCTAGTGGTTTTCCCTACTTTCTTCAATTTAAGTCTGAATTTGGCAATAAGGAGTTCATGGTCTGAGCCACAGTCAGCTCCTGGTCTTGTTTTTGCTGACTGTATAGAGCTTGTCCATCTTTGGTTGCAAAGAATATAATCAATCTGATTTCGGTGTTGACCATCTGATGATGTCCATGTATAGAGTCTTCTCTTGTGTTGTTGGAAGAGGGTGTTTGCTATGACCAGTCCATTTTCTTGGCAAAACTCTATTAGTCTTTGCCCTGCTTCATTCCGTATTCCATGGCCAAATTTGCCTGTAACTCCAGGTGTTTCTTGACTTCCTACTTTTGCATTCCAGTCCCCTATAATGAAAAGGACATTTTTTGGGTGTTAGTTCTAAAAGGTCTTGTAGATCTTCATAGAACTGTTCAACTTCAGTTCTTCAGTGTTACTGGTATGGCATAGACTTGGATTACTGTGATATTGAATGGTTTGCCTTGGAAATGAACAGAGATCATTCTGTCGTTTTTGAGATTGCATCTAAGTACTGCCTTTCGGACTCTTTTGTTGACCATGATGGCTACTCCATTTCTTCTGAGGGATTCCTGCCTGCAGTAGTAGATATAATGGTCATCTGAGTTAAATTCACCAATTCCAGTCCATTTTAGTTCACTGATTCCTAGAATGTCGACATTCATTCTTGCCATCTCTTGTTTGACCACTTCCAATTTGCCTTGAATCATGGACCTGACATTCCAGGTTCCTATGCAATATTGCTCTTTACAGCATTGGACCTTGCTTCTATCACCAGTCACATCCACAGCTGGATTCTTTTTGCTTTGGCTGCATCCCTTCATTCTTTCTGAAATTATTTCTCCACTGATCTCCAGTAGCATATTGGGCCCCTACTGACCTGGGGAGTTTCTCTTTCAGTATCCTATCATTTTGCCTTTTCCTAATGTTCATGGGGTTCTCAAGGCAAGAATAGTGACGTGGTTTGCCATTCCCTTCTCCAGTGAACCACATTCTGTCAGGTCTCTCCACCATGACCCGCCTGTCTTGGGTTGCCCCACGGGCATGGCTTAGTTTCATTGTCGCTGCTGCCTGCGCTTTGGCGCTCCCGTCACAGCCGCCTGAGGTCAGGGGCAGTGATGAGAGGAGTTACCTCGGTCCGAGGTCAGGGGCGGTGGCCGGGAGGAGATACCCCATGCCCCAAGCCCGAGGCCGGGACCGCAGTCTGGAGGACCAACCCTAGGTCCAAGGAGCTGTGGCTGCGTGGGCGCAGGAGAGCCTAGAGGAGCTATCCCATGTTGAAGGTCAAGAAGGGAGGCGTTGAGGAGATACCCCTCGTCCAAGGTAAGGAGCAATGGCTGCGCTTTGCTGGAGCAGCCGTGAAGAGATACCCCAATCCCAAGGTAAGAGAAACCCAAGTAAGACAGTAGGTGTTGCAAGTGGGCATCAGAGGGCAAACACACTGCAACCATACTCACAGAAAACTAGTCAATCTAATCACACTAGGACCACAGCCTTGTCTAACTCAATGAATTAGAAGATAGAATGGTAAAAATAATAAATGAATCAGAGAGGAAAAAAGAAAAATGAATTAAAAGAAGTGAGGACAATCAGAGACCTCCAGGACAATATTGAACACTACAACATTCAAATCATAGGAGTCCCAGAAGAAGAAGACAAAAAGAAAGACCATGAGAAAATACTTGAGGAGATAATAGTTGAAAACTTCCCCAAAAAATGGGGAAGGAAATAATCACCCAAGGCCAAGAAACCCAGAGAGTCCCAAACAGGATAAACCCAAGGCAAAACACCCCAAGACACATATTAATCAAATTAACAAAGATCAAACACAAAGAACAAATATTAAAAGCAGCAAGGGAAAAATGACAAATATCACACAAGGGAATTCCCATAAGGGTAACAGCTTATCTTTCAATAGAAACTCTTCAAGCCAGGAGGGAATGGCAAAACATACTTAAAGTGATGAAAGAAAATAACCTACAGCCCAGATTATTGTAGCCAGCAAGGATCTCATTCAAATATGAAGGAGAAATCAAAAGCTTTACAGACAAGCAAAAGCTGAAAGAATTCAGCACCACCAAACCAGCTCTCCAACAAATGCTAAAGGATATTCTCTAGACAGGAAACACAAAAAGAGTGTATAAACTCAAACCCAAAACAATAAAGCAAATGGCAACGGGATCATACTTATCAATAATTACCTTAAACGTAAATGGTTTGAATGCCCCAACCAAAAGACAAAGACAGGCTGAATGGATACAAAAGGAGACCCCTATATATGTTGTCTACAAGAGACCCACCTCAAAACAGGGGACACATACAGACTGAAAGTGAAGGGCTGGAAAAAGATTTTCCATGCAAATAGAGACCAAAAGAAAGCAGGAGTAGCAATACTCATATCAGATAAAATAGACTTTAAATCAAAGGCTGTGAAAAGAGACCGAGAAGGACACTACATAATGATCAAAGGATCAATCCAAGAAGAAGATATAACAATTATAAATATATATGCACCCAACATAGGAGCACCGCAATATGTAAGACAAATGCTAACAAGTATGAAAGGGGAAATTAACAACACAATAATTGTGGGAGACTTTAATACTCACTCACACCTATGGATAGATCAACTAAACAGAAAATTAACAAGGAAACACAAACTTTAAACGATACAACAGACCAGTTAGACCTAATTGATATCTATAGGACATTTCACCCCAAAACAATGAATTTCACCTTTTTCTCAAGTGCACACGGAACCTTCTCCAGGATAGATCACATCCTGGGCCATAAATCTAGTCTTGGTAAATTCAAAAAAACTGAAAGCATTCCAAGCATCTTTTCTGACCACAATGCAGTAAGATTAGATCCCAATGACAGGAGAAAAACTATTAAAACTTTCAACATATGGAGGCTGAACAACACGCTGCTGAATAACCAACAAATCACAGAAGAAATAAAAAAAAGAAATCAAAATATGCATAGAAACGAATGAAAATGAAAACACAACAACCCAAAACCTGTGGGACACTGTAAAAGCAGTGCTGAGGGGAAAGTTCATAGCAATATAGGCATACCTCAAGAAACAAGAAAAAAGTCAAATAAATAACCTAACTCTACACCTAAAGCAACTAGAACAGGAAGAAATGAAGAACCCCAGGGTTAGTAGAAGGAAAGAAATCTTAAAAATCAGGGCAGAAATAAATGCAAAAGAAACAAAAGAGACCATAGCAAAAATCAACAAAGCCAAAAGCTGGTTCTTTGAAAGGATAAATAAAATTGACAAACCATTAGCCAGACTCATCAAGAAACAAAGGGGGAAAAATCAAATCAATAAAATTAGAAATGAAAATGGAGAGATCACAACAGACAACACAGAAATACAAAGGATCATAAGAGACTACTATCAGGAATTACATGCCAATAAAATGGACAACGTGGAAGAAATGGACAAATACTTAGAAAAGTACAACTTTCCAAAACTGGGCCAGGAAGAAATAGAAAATCTTAACAGACCCATCACAAGCACGGAAATTGAAACTGTAATCAGAAATCTTCCAGCAAACAAAAGCCCAGGTCCAGATGGCTTTACAGCTGAATTCTACCAAAAATTTAAAGAAGAGCTAACACCTATCCTACTCAAACTTTTCCAGAAAATTGCAGAGGAAGGTAAACTTCCAAACTCATTCTATGAGGCCACCATCACCCTTATAACAAAACCTGACAAAGATGCCACAAAAAAAGAAAACTACAGGCCAATATCACTGATGAACATAGATGCAAAAAATCCTTAACAAAATTCTAGCAATCAGTATCCAACAACACATTAAAAAGATCATACACCATGACCAAGTGGGCTTTATCCCAGGGATGCAAAGATTCTTCACTATCTGTGAATCAATCAATGTAATACATGACATTAACAAATTGAAAAATAAAAGCCATATGATTATCTCAATAGATGCAGAGAAAGCCTTTGACAAAATTAACATCCATCTATGATAAAAACTCTCCAGAAAGCAGAAATAGAAGGAACATACCTCGACATAATAAAAGCTATATATGACAAACCCACAGCAAACATTATCCTCAATGGTGAAAAATTGAAAGCATTTCCCCTAAAGTCAGGAACAAGACAAGGGTGCCCACTCTCACCATTAATATTCAATATAGTTTTGGAAGTTTTGGCCACAGCAATAAGAGCAGAAAAAGAAATAAAAGGAATCCAAATTGGAAAAGAAGAAGTAAAACTCTCACTGTTTGTAGATGACATGATCCTCTACATAGAAAACCCTAAAGACTCCACCAGAAAATTACTAGAGCTAATCAACGAATATAGTAAAGTTGCAGGATATAAAATCAAAACAGAAATCCCTTGCATTCCTATACACTAATAATGAGAAAATAGAAAGAGAAATTAAGGAAACAATTCCATTCACCATTGCAACGAAAAGAATAAAATACTTAGGAATATATCTACCTAAAGAAACAAAAGACCTATATATAGAAAACTATAAAACACTGGTGAAAGAAATCAAAGAGGACACTAATAGATGGAGAAATATACCATGTTCATGGATAAGAAGAATCAATATAGTGAAAATGAGTATACTACCCAAAGCAATTTATAGATTCAATGCAATCCCTATTAAGCTACCAACAGTATTCTTCACAGAGCTAGAACAAATAATTTCACAATTTGTATGGAAATACAAAAAACCTCGAAGCCAAAGCTATCTTGAGAAAGAAGAATGGAACTGGAGGAATCAACCTACCTGACTTCAGGCTCTACTACAAAGCCATAGTCATCAGGACAGTATGGTACTGGCACAAAGACAGAAATATAGATCAATGGAACAAAATAGAAAGCCCAGAGATAAATCCACACACCTATGGACATCTTATCTTTGACAAGGGAGGCAAGAATATACAATGGATTAAAGACAATCTCTTTAACAAGTGGTGCTGGGAAATCTGGTCAACCACTTGTAAAAGAATGAAACTAGAACACTTTCTAACACCATACACAAAAATAAACTCAAAATGGATTAAAGATCTCAACATAAGACCAGAAACTATAAAACTCCTAGAGGAGAACATAAGCAAAACACTCTCCGCCATACATCACAGCAGGATCCTCTATGACCCACCTCCCAGAATATTGGAAATAAAAGCAAAAATATACAAATGGGATCTAATTAACCTTAAAAGCTTTACACCATAAAGGGAACTATCAGCAAGGTGAAAAGACAGCGTTCAGAATGGGAGAAAATAATAGCAAATGAAGCAACAGACAAACAACTAATCTCAAAAATATACAAGCAACTCCTACAGCTCAACTCCAGAAAAATAAATGACCCAATCAAAAAATGGGCCAAAGACCTAAATAGACATTTCTCCAAAGAAGACATACAGATGGCTAACAAACACATGAAAAGATGCTCAAAATCACTCATTATCAGAGAAATGCACATCAAAACCACAATGAGGTATCATTTCATGCCAGTCAGAATGGCTGCGATCCAAAAGTCTACAAGCAATAAATGCTGGAAAGGGTGTGGAGAAAAGGGAACCCTCTTACACTGTTGGTGGGAATGCAAACTAGTACAGCCACTATGGAGAACAGTGTGGAGATTCCTTAAAAAACTGGAACTAGAACTGCCTTATGACCCAGCAATCCCATTGCTGGGCATACACACCGAGGAAACCAGAATTGAAAGAGACACATGTACACCAATGTTCATCGCAGCACTGTTTATAATAGCCAGGACATGGAAGCATCCTAGATGTCCATCAGCAGACGAATGGATAAGAAAGCTGTGGTATTTCTACACAATGGAGTATTACGCAGCCATTAAAAAGAATACATTTGAATCAGTTCTAATGAGGTGGATGAAACTGGAGCCTATTGTACAGAGTGAAGTAAGCCAGAAAGAAAAACACCAATACAGTATGCTGCTGCTGCTGCTAAGTCGCTTCAGTCGTGTCCGACTCTGTGCGACCCCATAGACGGCAGCCCACCAGGCTCCCCCGTCCCTGGGATTCTCCAGGCAAGAACACTGGAGTGGGTTGCCATTTCCTTCTCCAATGCATGAAAGTGAAAAGTGAAAGTGAAGTCGCTCAGTCTTGTCTGACTCCTAGCGACCCCATTGACTGCAGCCTACCAGGCTCCTCCGTCCATGGGATTTTCTAGGCAAGAGTACTGGAGTGGGGTGGCATCGCCTTCTAATGCATATATATGGAATTTAGAAAGATGGTAATGATAACCCTGTATGTGAGACAGCAAAAGAGACACAGATGTATAGAACAGTCTTTTGGACTCTGTGGGAGAGGGAAAAAGTGGGATGATTTGGGAGAATGGCATTGAAACTTGTATAATATCATATATGAAACAAATCGCCAGTCCAGATTCAATACATGATAGTGGATGCTTGGGGCTCGTCCACTGAGACGACCCAGAGGGATGGTAGGGGAAGGAGGAGGGAGGGGGGTTCAGGATGGGGAACACGTGTATGCCTGTGGTGGATTCATGTTGATGTATGGCAAAACCAATACAATATTGTAAAGTAGTTAACCTCCAATTAAAATAAATAAATGTATATTAAAAAAAAAAAAACCTGCATCTCTTATGTCTCCTATATTGGCAGGTGGGTTCCTTACCACTAGCACCACTTGGGAAGCCCTAGTAGAGAACCACCTAAGATAAATTTCAAACTTTCAACTAAATAAAAGTCCTTCTTTATATAATTTTTCCTTTGTTTTTTAAAATCATTTTGCTATCTGTTGTGGACTAAACTGTTTGTCTTCAGAATTATTTTTTGAAATCCTAACCTCAAATGTGATTGTATTTGAGGATAGGGCTTTTAGGAGATAATTAAGTTTAAATGAGCTTATAAGAATGATGTCCTTATCCCATTGGGCTGGTGTCTTTTAAGAAGACTCAGAGATTCCAAGTCTCTCCCTGTCTGCCCACACAGAGAAAATGCCATGTGAGATAACAGCAGGAAGGCAACTGTCAGTAAGCGATAAAGAGTGTCCTCATTAGGAAACAAACTCTTTAGCATCTTGATCTTGGACTTCAAAAGTGCAGAAGTCTGAGAAAATAAATTTCTGTTGCTTACACCACCCTGTCAATGGTATTTTGCTAAGGCATCCCTAGCAGACCAATATACTACCTATTGTTCCCACTAACCATTTTTAACTTACAGGACAGAGCTTACTGTCCCTTTTACTTAGTCATATATTCCCAGACATATTCTCTATATTAGATATTATTTAAGTTACTAGGGGTATAGCAGTGTACTATACCTATAAAAATTTCAACCTCATAGAACTTACACTCTAGTAGGAACGAGAAAAGAAAATAGATCAATAATTTCACAATTACAGAATCAATTAATTGCTAAGACAATCATGACAAACAGCAAGATGGAAGTAATTGTAGGGATTGGTACTCTGAAGAGTCAGAGAGTCCTTTCTGAGAAGACAACTGGATAGAAACATGAATGAAGGGAGCAAGATGACCATGTGACTGTGGAGTGGAAGAGGATACATAGCAAGTGCAAAAGCCTCAAGGCAGTAATAGGCTTGGCATAGCAGAAGAATCATCCAAAGGCTGGAGTCTTGACCTCTATGAGCAAGTGAGAGAGTAAGAAGGGAGAGTTTCAGGCTTTGGTAAGAACTTCGAGGAGAGTGTTGGAAGATGCATGAGTATGGTCTGTTAGAATTTTAAAGGGATATTTGGACAACGATTTGAATAATTGAATTTAAGGAGAATGAAGGAAAAAACAGGCTATTATTAATAAGAAACACTCACCTTTAAGTTTTCATTCTTAATTTTTCAACAGTACCCTGTGACAGCTAGCTTGTCAAAGGTTGCAGTTGAAGAATAAGAAGAAATAAGAAGAAAAACAGACAGCATGGATTAATTCTCAAGTTAATATAAACTCTTTTCCAGGAGTTGGATGAAATGAATTGTCCCATAGACAATTTTACTTCAATCCCTCGAAGATTTAGGGAGGCCAGCCTCAAAAGAATGATGAAATTATATCTATATTCTGCTAAGGTACTGTGATTATAAAATCAGTAGTTGTATGTATCCATTTAAAAAATACAGCTGCATATTTCAATAGACTTTGGTTATTCATGGGAAAAAGTTATATAAGTTTATTAGCAATTTTTACAGTCATATGAAATGCAATCAACTGACTTAGGCTAATATCAAATAAATTTAATCTTGGAAAACAAATGAAATAGCATCCTGTTTTACAAACAACTAGGAAGAAATAGTATCTTTCATATGCCATATAGTAAACATTAAATTTTTATGTGCATGTGTTGTATGTGTGTATATGTGTGTGATTTTAAAGGAATTTCTTTCATATACTGAAAAGAAATATTTGCATTCGTGTGATCTGGAATATTGGAGAAGGAAATAGCAAACCACTCCAGTATTCTTGCGAGGAAAATCAGATGAACAGAGGAACCTGGCAGGCTATAGTCCATAGGGTTATACATGACTGAAAGACTAAACAAAAACAACAACCTAGAATATATACTACTGAAGTAACTGTTAGTCAATTAAATGTCATGAATCATAGTCATTTCTATGGCTGTATTGTATTCAACTGCTAGAAAATTGTGTCTAAATGACACAATAATGTCAATATTTCCAAAATCAAGTCCATTGCTATTCCTTAAAAATCTGCTCATTAATTGTCTTGATAGCTCATATTTTGACAGGCCAAAAATTATGAGAAATATAGTATTTTATTAATAATAATAGTCAATATTCTTTCTGGCTTGGCCTGAATCTACCAAATTTTCCTGAATTATATTCAACCTCTAAGCATTGTTCACATGTACTACAATATGTAAGTATGTTTCTTTCCTCTTTTCCTACCATCATTACTCACATGCACCACTCTTGTTTCTGATGTAAAACTCTTCATTATCCAATAGGTTTCAACAGTGTTTGCGTTAGAAACTTCTATCCATCAAAACCTTATGAGACTTTAACTCATGGTCTCTCCATGTTGTCCCAGTTCCCAGTTGGAAACTTAAAAACACTGATGTTTGGACCCTTTTCTTCCAGAGGCTTTCTCTGTTTTGAGAAAACTGGGCTACTGGAGTCTCTAAATATTTAATATCCACTATGTTGTGTGTGGGTATGGGTGTGTGCTCAATAGTGTCCCACTCTTTGAGACCACAAGGACTAGCCTACCAGGCTCCTCTGTCTATGGAATTTTCCAGGCAAGAATACTATAGAGGGTTGCCATTTCCTACTCCAAGAGATTCCTGACGCAAAAGCTACATCTCTGGTGTCTCCTGCATTGGCAGGTGGATTCCTTACCACTAGCGCTATCTTGGAAGCCCTCTGTTGTATCCAAATGTAAACTATTCCCTCTTTATGTTTAAACATGATGGGCCGAGCTTCTGCACATCAATTCTGCCAGAATGAATTTCTTACTGGGAAAATATTCAGTCTTCATATCTCTGAATGAGTCAAAATGATTCAAATATAACTCAGAATCAGTCAAAATGGTTGAACCTCAAACATGCATATCATCCCAAATTATAAATCGAAGAATCAAGGGTACCTAGACTCTTTGTGATCCTATGAACTACAGCATTCCAGGCTTCCCTGTCCTTCACCAACTCCTGGAATTTGTTCAAACTCATGTCCATGGAGTTGATGATACCATCCAACCATCTCATCCTCTGTCTTCCCCTTCTCCTCCCACCTTCAATCCTTCCCAGTATCAGGATCTTTTCCAGTGAGTCAGTTCTTTGCATCAGGTGGCCAAATTATTGGAGCTTCAGCTTCAGCATCAGTCTACCAGTGAATATTCAGGACTGATTTCCTTTAAGATGGACTGGTTTGATCTCCTTGAAGTCCAAGGGACTCTCAAGATTCTTCTCCAACACCACAGTTCAAAAGCATCAGTTCTTCAGCAATTAGCCTTCCTTATAGCCAACTGTCATATCTATACATGACTCCTGGAAAAACCATAGCTTTGACTAGAAAGGCCTTTGTCAGCAATGTCTCTGTTTTTTAATATGCTGTCTAGATTGGTCCAGGCTTTTCTTCCAAGAAACAGTGTCTTTTAATTTCATGGCTGCAGTCACCATCTGCAGTGATTTTGGAGCCCCCCAAAATAAAGACTGACATTGTTTCCATTGTTTTCCCATCTATTTGCCATGAAGTGATGGGACCGGATCCATGATCTTCATTTTCTAAATGTTGAGTTTTAAGCCAGCTTTTTCCACTCTCCTCTTAAACTTTCATCAAAAGGTTCTTTAGCTCTTCTTTGCTTTCTGCCATAAGGGTGCAAGGTGCCAGTATACTGCCTTGATGTACTCCTTTCCTGATTTGGAACCAGTCTGCTGTTCCATGTCCAGTTCTAACTGTTGTTTCTTGACCTGCATACAGATTTATCATGAGGCTGGTAAGATGGTCTGGTATTCCCATCTCTTTAAGAATTTTCTACAGTTTTTTGTGATCCACACAGTCAAAGGCTTTGGCATAGTCAATAAAGCAGAAGTAGATGTTTTTCTGGAACTCCCTTGCTTTTTCAATGATCCAACGGATGTTGACAATTTGATCTCTGGTTCCTTTGTCTTTTCTAAATCCAACTTGAATATCTGGAATTTCACAGTTCATGTACTGTTGAAGCCTGGCTTGGAGAATTTTGAGCATTACTTTGCTAGTGTGTGAGATAAGTGCAACTGTGCAGTAGTCTGAACATTCTTTGGCATTGCCTTTCTTTGGGATTGGAATGAAAACTGACCTTTTCCAGTCCTGTGGCCACTGCTGAGTTTTCCAAATTTTCTGGCATACTGAGTGCAGCACTCTCACAGGATCATCTTTTAGGATTTGAAATAACTCAACTGGAATTCCATGACCTCCACTAGCTTTGCTTCTAGTGATGCTTCCTAAGGTCCATGTGCCTTTACAAGGTAAAATGGTTTACCTAGGTAAACCCCATAAATGAGAGGATTATGGAGGCTGCTATGACAAAGTCCTGACGAATAAGACATGAAAGTCAGCCTAAGGAGGAGATTCTGGAAACATGTACTTTTTCTAAAGTGAAACAATATAACAATAGCTAACATTCTCTGGGTTTATCACATATGAGTATAATTTGTGGAACTGTTACAGCCATCTATTACCACAAGGGCACCCTCCCTCTCTTCCCTGAAAATGGCAGTGAAGAGAAATGGAAAGTACCTGTGACAGTAATGAGCAAGCTGGGTATTGAAGCTCAGAGCTATTATTGCTTTTAGTTCTCCCAATGCTACCATGAAATGGGAATATATACTATTAATAAGAGAAGCAGGTAACATACTAAAAAAGCTATTTTTATTCATTAATATTTGTTTAAAAAGTCATTAATTGAGCATAAGCTGTATGGTACAACAGCTAGTCTCAAAGAGCTTTGGGTATGGTGAAAGCAAAAAAGTGAAAATTAGTCACACAGTTGTGTCTGACTCTGCGATTCCATGGACTTCAGCCTGTCCCACTCCTCTGTCTATGGAATTCTTCAGGTGAGAGTACTGGAATAGGTTGCCATTTCCTTCTCCAGGGGATATTCCCAACCCGGGGATTGAATCCAGATCTCTGGCATTGCAGGCAGATTCTTTACCAACTGAGCCACCAGGAAAGCCTAAGTGAAAGACATTCAGTAGTATCCCACTCTTAACCCCAAGGACTATACAGTTCATGGAATTCTCCAAGCCAGAATACTGGAGTGGGTAGCCTTTCCCTTCTCCAGGAGATCTTCCCAACCCAGGGATCAAACCCAGGTCTCTGGCTTGCAGGCAGATTCTTTACCAGCTGAGCCACAAGGGAAGCCCAAGAATACTGGAGTGAGTAGCCTGTCCCTTCTCCAGTGGATCTTTCTAACCCAGGAATCAAACTGGATTCTCCTGCATTGTAGGTGGATTCTTTACCAACAGAGCTATCAGGGAAGCCTTGGGTATGGTAGAATGTGTTAATATGTATCTTAAAGAAACTGAGTGGCTAAGAAATCAAGGATTTAAACAATTATAGTTGCGATTGCCTGCTTACAGACAAATCTAATCAAAATTGAAGAAAATTTTAATATAAATATATTTTCTATCCCAGATGGAAAGAATCTAATATTTGCATGTAATTTATTTAGCTCTCTGTCTTCCATATTGGTTTCTACAAATTCCAATTTTTCGAATCTATTTTGTTATTTTTTACATTTCCAGTAGTTCCCCAATAACTTATCAATAGTAGACATTAATAAACATTTGATGAATGAGGAGTGTATAAAATTCTGGAATGTGAATTAGTAAAAAGAAAATAAAACATAACTACTAAAACTTAATTCAATACTTGAATTGGAGAAAAATAGATTATTTCTATTTACTTATTAACAAGGAGTTTATGTGATCAGGATGAAATATACATTATACTCTTCTGAGCTTCTTTTTTAAAGCCATATTTTAATTTCATTACCAAAAATTTTTAAAGATAATTTATCTATAAACGAAGTAGGAGCTTTCCTATTTGCAACAAAACCAATATTTCATATCTATTCTTACATTGTCCTAATGATATGCTTTTTTAAACCCACATTTGACTGGTAAAATTTGTCATCCTATGATTTTATTTCATAAAATGAGCTTACTAAAAATTTAATGGTACATAATTTATATCAAAATTCTTTTGCAAATATATATATAGTTGAAATATTTTTTAATTTTGCAGATGATGGTGATTTGCAAATTTCAATTAGTAGGCTGAGAGTAAGATATCCCTTGATAGTTAAGTCAAATTTCAGTGGTAATATTCTACCTGGCATCTATGCAGAGATTCTTGGCATTGATGTAAAATCTGCCATTGCAATCTAGACATTCTTCCTTTGTTTTCTCTGAGAATTGGCTCTGTTCTTATTTTCTGCCATCATTCCAATGAGACATTTGGAGAAATTGCCAGATGGCTCATCCTGTGAAGAACTCTATGTAATCAGGAAGAATTTTGAAATAAAGCAAGCCTTGGCAGAAACCAGTTAGCAGAACTTATTATTATTGCTGTTGTTTGACGATCTGTTGTCCTTTTCTGAAGGCGAAAATGCAATAGCTGAAAATCCAGAGTTCCACAGAATTAGATGCCATAACTTTTATTTTATTTTATGGGAAACTTTACTAATTAACTTATATAAACAAGTTAGCACATAGATAACAGAAATAGCATAGATAGCAAAGAAGAAGGCTTTCAAATTATCTCTAAGTTCAGTACTTTATTTATGAAGGAAATAGATCATCAGAAAATCTGATAATTGAATAGTCACCACAATTTTTGTGTCATTTTATATCATTGCATCATTTTGTATGTAAGGACCTAATTTCACCTAATTATTTACCATATCAAATACAAACTCTGAAACTTGAGCTGTTTCTTTTTTATATTCATTCTGTTTCAACTCATAACACACCCTTATCTCTTCTCTCAATTCAATATATCTTATTTTCCCCCATCACCATGCTATTTTGCTTACCTGAAACATACTTTCTACTTAATGCCTGAATCCTATGTGTATTTCATAATTAACTTTTCCATTAAGTCTTTAAAACACACAGCCACCAAAAATGACTATGTTTTACCTCAGAATTCCTTACATAGTTGTGTATATACTGTACAACATTTGCTAGTATTCTAACTTAAAACCACCCTCAACAATTTTTACAATCTAAATTGGAAAAGAATTTCATAAACAATAGATATATGTATATGTATAACTAATTACTTTGCTGTACACATGAAACTAACACAATATTGTTAATCAACTATACTCCAATGTAAAATAAAAGTTAAAATTAAACAACTTTTACGTGGAGAAGAGTTTTCATACCTGCCTCCACAAAGGGAAGGGAGATTGGATATTTATGGAATAAGCAAGATATTCTTAAGTGGAAAAGATGACTGGGGGGATTAGTCTTCTACACAGATGTATCTCAGTTCCATGCCTCTGCATTTTCAGAATGAATTCTCTTAGCATTATCTGAGGGTGGAGTTTTCAAGCTCTTGAAGTCAAAAGGCTATTAGATCAGTTGGTAAAGAATCTTCCTGCAATGCAGGAGACCTGGGTTTGATTCCTGGGTCGGGAAGATCCCCTGGAGAAGGAAATGGCAATCCACTCCAGTATTCTTGCCTAGAGAATCCCATGGACAGAGGAGCCTGCTGGGCTAAAGTCCATGGGGTCACAAGAGTTGGACATGACTTAGCAACTAAACCACCACCACCACCATACAAGTCCCCACATCCAAAGGCAAAGGAGAATCCCACAAGACAGTAAGAGGGGCAAAATCACATTTAGAATCAAGCCCCTTACCCACCAGAGACGCTCAGAGTGCTCCAACAAACCTTGTGTGCACCAGGACCCAGAGACCGCACAGAGACTGAGCCAGAACTGTGTTTGAGTGTCTCCCGTGAAGGTACGGGTCAGCAGTGGCCTGCGGCAGGGGAACAGACACTGAGTGCATCAGACCTGTGTATGCCATAATTCCTCTTGGAAGATGTTGCCATTAACTCCACCAGACAGCTGCCAGAACTGACACAGGACTGGGGAAACAGACTCTTGGAGGGCACGATCAGAACCTTGTGTACTCCAGGACCCAGGAGAAAGGAGCAGTGACCACAAAAGTGACTGACCCAGACTTGCCCATGAGTGTCCAGGAGTCTCTGGAAGAGGAGTGGGTTGATGGTGGCCTGCTGCAGGGCTGGGGGCACTGAGTGCAGAAGTGCACGCATGGAACCTTTTGAAGGAGGTCACAATTATCTTCATTACCTTCACCATAGTTAGGCCTCGGGTCAACCAACAGAGAGGGACAAAGCCCCACCCATCAACAGAACATTGGATTAAAGATTTACTGAGCATGGCCACGCCCATCAGAACAAGACCCAGTTTCTTCTATCAGGAAGATTCCATAAGCCTCTTATCCTTCTCCATCAGAGGACAGGCAGAATGAAAGCCACAATCACAGAAAACTAACCAAACTGATCACATGGAACACAGCCTTGTCTAACTCAATGAAACTGTGAGTCGTGCTGTGTAGGGACACCCAAAACAGATGGGTTATGGTGAAGCGTTCTAACAAAACATGATCCACTGGAGAAGGGAACGGCATACCACTTCAGAATTCTTGCCTTGAGAACCCCATGAACAGCATGGAAAGGCAAAACGTTAGAACACTGAAAGATGAACTCCCCTGGTCAGTAGGTGCCCAATATGCCACTGGAGATCAGTGGAGAGAAAACTCCAGAAAGAATGAAGAGACGGAGCTAAAGCAAAAACCCAGTTGTGGATGTGACTGGTGATGGAAGTAAAGTCCAATGCTGTTAAGAGCAGTACACCATAGGAACCTGGAATGTTAGGTCCATGAATCAAGGTAAATTAGAAGTGGTCAAACAGGAGATGGCAAGAGTGAATGTGACATTTTAGGATCAGTGAAATAAATGGACTGGAATGGGTGAATTTAACTCAGATGACCATTATATCAACACTGTGGGAAAGAATCCCTTAGAAGAAATGGAGTAGCATTCACAGTAAACAAAATAGTCTGACATGCAGTACTTGGATGCAATCTGTAAAACAACAGAATGATTGATCTCTGTTCATTTCCAAGGCAAGCCATACAAAATCACAGTAATCCAAGTCTATGCCCCGACCAGTAATCCTGAAGAAGTTGAAGTTGAATGACTCTGTGAAGACCTACAAGACCTTCCAGAACTAACACTCAAGAAAGATGTCCTTTTCATTATAGGGGACTGGAATGCAAAAGTAGGAAGTGAAGAGATACCTGTTGCTGCTGCTGCTGCTAAGCCACTTCAGTTGTGTCTGACTCTGTGCGACCCCATAGACAGCAGCCCACCAGGCTCCCCCATCCCTGGGATTCTCCAGGCAAGAACACTGGAGTGGGTTGCCATTTCCTTCTTCAATGCATGAAAGTGAAAAGTGAAAGTGAAGTTGCTCAGTCGTGTCTGACTCTTCGCGACCCCATAGACTGCAGCCTACCAGGCTCCTCCGTCCACGGGATTTTCCAGGCAAGAGTACTGGAGTGAGTTGCCATTGCCTTCTCCCAGAGATACCTGTAGTCACAGGCAAATTTGCCCTTATATTACAAAATGAAGCAGGGAAAAGGCTGATAAGAGTATTGCCAAGAGAATGCACTAGTCATAGCAAGTACCCTCTTCCAACAACACAAGAGAAGACGCTGCACATGGACGTCACCATATGGTCAATACCAAAATGAGATTGATTATGTTCTTTGCAGCCAAAGATGGAGAAGCACTATAAAGACAGCAAAAACAAGACTAGGAGCTGACTGTGGTTTAGATCATGAACTCCTTATTGCCAAGTTCAGACTTAAGTTGAAGCAAGTATGGAAAGCTACTAGGTCACTCAGATAAGACCTAAATCAAATCCCTTATGATTATACAGCAGAATTGACAAATAGATTCAAGGGATTAGATCTGATAGACAGAGTGCCTGAGGAACTATGGACAGAGGTTTGTGACATTGTACAGGAGGAAGTGATCAAAACCATCCCCAAGAAAAAGTAATACAAAAAAGCAAAATGGTTGTCTGAGGAGGCCTTACAAATAGCCATGAAAAGAAAAGAAGCTAAAGGCAAAGGAGAAAAGGAAAGATAAACCCATTTGAATGCAGAGTTCCAAAGAACAGTAAGGAGAGATAAGAAAGCCTTCCTCAGTGATCAATGCAAAGAAATAGAGGAAAACAATAAAATGGGAAGGACTAGAGATCTCTTCAAGAAAATCAGAGATACCAAGGGAACATTTCATGCAAAGATGGGCATAATAAAGGACAGAAATGGTATGGACCTTACAGAAGCAGAAGATATTAAGAAGAGGTGGCAAGAGTACACAGAAGAACTGTACAAAAAAGATCTTAATGACCCAGATAACCATGATGGTGTGGTCACTCACCTAGAGCCAGACATCCTGGTATGTGAAGTCAAGGGGGCCTTAAGAAGGATCACTGTGAGCAAGGCTAGTGGAGGAGATGGAATTCCAGTTGAGCTATTTCAAATCCTAAAATATGTTACTGTGAAAGTACTGCACTCAATATCCCAGCTAATTTGGAAGACTCAGAAGGGGCCACAGGACTGGAAAAGGTCAGTTTTCATTCCAATCCCAAAGAAAGGCAATGCCAATTAATGTCCAAACTACCACACAATTGCACTCATTCTCACCTTAGCAAAGTAATGCTCAAAATTCTTCAAGCCAGGCTTCAACAGTATGTGAACCATGAACTTCCAGATGTTTAAGCTGGATTTAGAAAAGGCAGAGGAACCAGAGATCAAACTGCCAGCATATGTTGGATCATAAAAAAAAGCAAGAAAGTTCCAGAAAAACATCTACTTCTGCTTTATTGACTATGCCAAAGCCTTTCACTGTGTGGATCACAAGAAAACCATGGAAAAATATTCAAGAGATGGAAATATCTGACCAACTGACCCGCCTCCTAAGAAATCTGTATGCAGGTCAAGAAACAACAGTTAGAACTCGACATGAAACTACAGACTGGTTCCAAATTGGGAACGGAGCATGTCAAGGCTGTATATTGTTGCCCTGCTTATTTAACTTATATGAGGAGTATATCAAGAGAAATGCCAGACTGAATGAAGCACAAGCTGAAATCAAGATTGCCCGGAGAAATAGCAATAACCTCAGATGTGCAGATTTCACCCTTATGGTAGTAACCAAAGAACTAAAGAGTATCTTGGTGAAAGTGAAAGAGGAAAGTGAAAAAATTGGCTTAAAACTCAACATTCAGAAAATGAAGATCATGGCATCCAGTCTCATCACTTCATGGCAAATAGATGGGGAAACAGTGACAGACTTTTTCTTTTTGTTCTCCAAAATCACTGCAGATGGTAACTATAACCATGAAATTAAAAGACTCTTGCTCCTTGGAAGAAAAGCTGTGACCAACCAGTCAGCATATTAAAAAGTGGAGACATTACTTTGCCAACAAGGTACTTCTAGTCAAAGCTATGGTTTTTTCAATAGTCATGTATGGATGTGAGAGTTGGACTTTAAAGAAATCTGAGTGCCAAAAAATTCATGCTCTTGAACTGTGGTATTGGAAAAGACTCTTGAGAATCCCTTGGGCTGCAAGGAGATCCAACTAGTCAACTCTAAAGGAAATCAGCCCTGAATATTCATTGGAAGGACTGATCCTGAAGCTGAAGCTCCAATACTTTGGCCACCTGATGCGAAGAACTGACTCATTGGAGAAGACCCTGATAATGGTGAAGATTGAAGGCGGGAGGGGAAGGGGACAACAGAGGATATGATGGTTGGATGCCATCTCTGGCTGGATGGTCATGAGTTTGAGTAAGGTCTGGGAGTTGATGATGGACAGGGAAAATCAGCATGCTGCAGTCCATGGGGTCCCAAAGAGTCAGATAAGCCTGAGAAAATGAAGTGAACTGAACTGACACAGGTCCAGTTTTAGCACTGGAGGTCCAGACCAGACCACGGGCAGTTTTCAGTGAGTAAGAGCTGACTCCAAGTTTCTGGCAGTGTGAAACTAAGTTATACAATTAAAGAGGGGGATAAAAAGAAAGGGAAAATATACTAATGTGAAATTAATCAATGAAGGCTGCTAAGAAGCAAATGGATTTTAACAAGCTTATCCCTTGTCTCTTTTTCTATAAGACAAGTTCAAGAATTTCTATTAGTTATCACCTTATGCTAACTCCATGGGTCAAAGTTTAGCTGGAAGAGGAGAGAAAAATTACTTCCTTCCTTATGATACCTACTAAAAAGATGTCTTTGAAGAAAATAAAACATTTTGCTTTTTGTTACTTTGTTTTCATTTTTTGTTCTTGAAAAACCTTTAAATCCTTGAACTGATTAATTTTAATATTAGAGATTAGACCATTACAAGAAAAAAAATTTTTTAATGTCATAAAATTATATGAAAAAATAATTAAAAATATAAAGATTTCTTTGGCGTATCATTTCTTTAGAAATTATACCAGTTTTTTTTTTTTTTTTTTTACCAAAAATGCATACAGTTTTGGCAAGTATGGAGTATATATTTATACTTTGGCAAGTATAAAGTACATATTATACAAATATAAAGTATATATTAGCAATGTTCACTATGTCTTGATTTTCAACTATGTGAACCACTTATTTAATGCATTAAATTGCTGTCATTCTTTTGAAATACACTCCTTGCCAGATCAGAGATCTTGAGTAAGCTCATCTACAAAACCACTATTAACAGAAATAACTGCATGCTTAATCTTTGAAGTGAAATTCAGAAAAATGTACTGAGCATTATAAGCTGTAGTTTTATTTTTAATATTTTCTTTGATTCATCTAGACTTCTTAAATTCAGTTTTTTCCTGTGATAATTTATTTTTATCAAAGATTTAGCAAATATTTTGTTTATATGAAGGTAAGTATTTTGTATGTTTTTATCTATTTTGCATAAAACAGGATACAGTAAATATAATCTATCAAAATGATATTTGTACTTTCTTTCCTATAAATATGCATTTCTTTGAATGATGCATTCTGATGAAAAAACAAATCAGGCATATTTTTATTTCTAATTGTTGAGTTTTACTTTATCATATAGCAGAAAGAAAAGAGAATTCTTTATAGCACAAATCACATAAATGTATAAGCATCATGTTAAAATAGAATTCAACATATTTTTACATATTCAATACAATACATATCTGTATTGTATTGAATCATTTGAAAATATCTACAGTTGGCAAATCTAGAATTTGCATCATATCTGAGTTTTGAACAAAATTAATACCAACTTGTTTAATTTATTATCTTTAGATGAAATGTCCCTTATAGTTATTTTGAGAAAAATTATTTTCCAAAATGGGTACACATTTGCTGAGTTGCCTTAATTTGCTAGGTACAAGTTGCATTTTGCTGGACTATATTATAGCAGATTATTAGGTATTATTATCATTGCATTAGAGGTCTAAAACATAGAGTATGTCTTCAAATTATTATCTGCCATTTATACATTTATTTCTTGCTTACTTATTCACTCAGTCATGTCCGACTGTTTGCAACTCTTTGGACTGTAGCTCCACCAGGCTCTGATACATTTATTAACTAAGTGAATATGTGTCAACAACTTTATATGGACATAAGATTCCTCATACTATGCCTTCAAGAAATTTGCACCATATTGAAGTCAGTAAAACTTGTGTCAATAACATGATGCTATCTAATTTTGAAAATTCTTATTTGATATATATAAACCCAAATGAAACTGTGACCAAATCCAAGCCATGGTTGCTAAGTATCAGCAATATACTGAGGATTATAAATGTTCTAAGAATCCAAATAATAGATTTTTCAATGAAACCTGTAGTTAGTGAATCCATTTTAATGCAAGTAAGAATGAGCTGAACTTTAAAAATCTTTCTGGAAAACATATTCTCCTTTCTTTCTTCAGTGATCCCTGCCTGTCATTTCCCTTCCTTTTCTTAATCTCCCTTACCCAATAAATTCAACCTATCCATATTCATCTGAAAACAGTCCTTCAGCTCAATTAGAAACTTTAATAGTATTTTATTCATTGTATTCTATCATCAGTAATCATGAATATTTAATTGTATAAGTTGTCATTCAGTCTTTAATAGTTTCCACCCATAATTAATTCTAGCTGAAGACATTGCCCATCTTAAGTCTCATTCTTTGTTGGGCTCATCCTCAAATCCATCCATTGTTGTTGTTATTATAGGATTAGTAGTGAAGTTGTGTCTAGTTCTGCCAACCCATAGACTGTATCCTGCCAGGCTCCTCTGTCCATGGGATTTCCCAGGCAAGAATACTGGAGTGAGTTGCCATTTCCTTCTCCATGGGATCTTCCTGACCCAGGGATCAAACCTGCTTCTCCTGCATTGGCAGGTGGATTCTTTACCACTGAGCCACCAGGGAAGCCTGGCAAAGTGTTACTGAATGCAAGTTCATGTGCCTCATCCACAATGAGGCCAAAGAAGCTGAAATGCTGGCGTTTGGAGAAGGGAAAGGTTTATTGCTGGGCCATGCAAGGAGAATGGGTGACTCCTGATCAAAAAAAAAAACACACAAAAAACCAAAAAAACAGAACTCTCCGAAGGGTTTTAAAAAATCATTCTTAAAGGCCAGGTGAGGGAGGTACATCCCAGGGTAAGTGATAGCTCAGGCATAATTCTGTGATTGGTTGATGTTGAGGTAACAGGGCAGGATCAGGAATATAGCTTTATCAACACTTAGGCACCAGAAAGTCTGGAGATTAGGTGCTTGTGATCATCAAGTAGTTAATTTCTTCCATTCGTTAGTGGATTTTAGCATCTGAAAAATTCAGGAAATATGCATGAGAATTTGTGATCTGAGTACTTCAGAGAGGAGTTACAGGGTAGGATATGGGAGAGACATCTGTCACTAGAAGGGCCCTATACTTCTCAGTTACACAACCAAAAAGTCCTCTTTTATATTTTGGCAAATATTGGTAGTTTTTCATCAAAACTAATTTCCATGTCTTTCTGCACACATATCTAAACCACATTTCCCAATCTCCCTATAGTTAGGTATGGCTGTATCAGTAATTTCTAAACAATACATGTTGAGTGAACTGAATTCTGCTACTCCCAAGTTTGTTCCATAACCTTTACAACACACAATTCTTCATGGTTTTCTTTTCTCAATCACATTGAAGTGTAAACAACACATGAGTGACCACACCACACACATGTGGAAAATATAGTTCCTGTCAATCTGAAACTATACTGATCTGTTATATAATAAAGAAAAGAATCTGATATTATATGGAGCTGTTGTTTGTAGACTACCATGGTTAGATTATAGAGGATCAGAATTTGCCACCCAAAAATATGTCTCTTGGGGGTATAATTCTTTTAAGCTGATTATTTTCTAAGAAACAGCAGACAGGCAAAAAACTCTGAAAACCAAGTCAGAGTTGCTCTTTCATAGTAAACATTTACATCTGTAAGGGAACCATCCATTAGGGTGTCTTCCTTATGTACCAAGAAGAGGAAGACCCATTATCAGTGAAGAAGTCCATGACTGAAATCTATGTGAAACATTACTGTTGTTTATTGTGCTTTTCTTGGTAATTTTCTATCACTGACTCTCCCCACCTCTAACACTCTTCTGTCTTTTGCTGAGGATGATATTTAAGGTGAAAATTCTACCATTTTAGTGAGTTACTCAGTTTTCCTTGATTTTTCCTATGTATTTGTCATTGTTGTTTAGTCACTAAGTTGTGTTCAACTTTTGGGGACTGTAGCCCTCAAGGCTCCTCTGTCTATGAGATTTTCCCAGGCAAGAATAATAGAGTGGGTTGCCATTTCTTCCTCCAAATGATCTTCCTGGCCCAGAACCTGTGTCCCTTGCATTGACAGGTGGATTATTTATTGCTGAGCCATCAGGGAAGCCCCTCTCCTATGTATACATGTTATTCAAATTTTGTTTAGTTTTCTCCTGTTAACTTGCTTCATATCAGTTTTATTCTTTGTCCAGCCAGAAGACCCCAGAAGGGCAGAGGAAAGTGTCTTCCAAAATAAAAAGATTTATACCATAACTTTCCATTCTATTACATAATCTAAACTCCCATTGTTTGCTTCTACTACATATCGTAGTTTATGTGTTAATGCAGTCTGACCTAACCTAGCAAATATACAAATGGCCCCTAAAATTGGTGTAATCTTAACTATTATTGTTGATATCTTTGGTGATACCTTTAGGATCTTTGAATTACTTCTCTAGGCATTGAGTTAAAGCATTTTCTAGGTTTTCTTATTGAATTCCAAATTCTAAAAGCTGAAGGCTACAGTTAGGATTTCAGATGATGCTCTTGTGACCAGGGTCCCTGATTTTTTGGGGATGCATAAAGCCCAGTCTGTCATTTGAAACTGAACTACATAAAGGAGGACACAGCATGGAGCCTCCATTTTCTTTTGTCATGAATCATGGCCAGGGCAGAATTGTTTTAGTTTTGGCAGGTGGTTTCCTAAGTCAGTGTTTTCCTGATCATAGCAGAGTCACTGCAAATGTGCAGATACAGCTTTTCATCTACAGCCTCTTCAGTTAGGTAGGAAAATCAGCTTCTTTGAAATCCCTGCTGTATGGTATATTTTAACAATGAGATTTAGCTTAGAATCTGTTTTCAGTCCTCTCTATCCCTTCATGTTCTAATTGATCTCTTTCTGCCCAGTATAGCAGATTCCCTATCTACAAATAAGAGCTCTCACCAATTAAGTGACTGCTATTCAACTCTGTCTCTTCCATAATCTCCAACACCATCTATATCTTCTCTGCTGACTCTATTCCCAAGGTACTGTCATTAAAAATCACAATAGACGGTGTTGGAAATGAATCAGAATTGGCTGAGAGGGGAATTACCAGTGCAGATTTTGATAATGAAGCCAATCTTTATTGAATCCATGTTTTGCTCTATTTTGTCCAAAATGTAATTTACTTCAACACTTCATATCTATTTCCTATTCACTAGTTTATCTTTATGAAGGTCATAGCCTTTTAGAACCAGTTAATTATGCTCTGACTCTTAATTTATTTTAATCCAACAGAGCCATTTGTTTTCATAAGACAGATGTAGTTCAAAGAGCAATTATTACAAAAAAAAAAAAAAGAAAATAATTTAACCTGGATATTTTAATTTATGATTTTATTTTAAAAATTAACAAATGTTACTGAGATAATTGACAATTAAAAATCAACCAGTTAAATGTCTATTTTGATGAGTATTTGTAATGAATTTTCCCACATAACTACCATCACAATCAAGATTTAGAACATTTTCATCACCTAAGAGTGAATTCTACTCACCCACTGGCCAAGACAAAAATAGATCAGCTTTCTGCCACCAGTTAGTTAAGTCCATTGTAAAGTTTCATACAAATTTAATCATTCATTTTACTTATTATTTTTCTATTTTTTGAGTTCTTCTCTGGTCTCTATTTTTTCTCTCCTTTGCCTATTTTCATTTAATTTCTCTCCTATTTCTAATTTCCTACAGTGAAAACTTAGATTATTGAGACCTTTATTCTTTGAAACCTTTAATCTTTTCTAGCATAAGAATATGATGCCACAAATTTCCATATAAGCACTTATTTGGTTGCATCCCACAAATTTTAATGTGCTTTGTTTTCATTATCTTTCCATTCTTATATTTTCCAATATCTTGTGATTTATTCTTTGACACAGAGGCTATTTAATAGAAATGAGTTTTTTGCTCCCCTGGTGGCTCAGTGGTAAACAGTCCACTTGCCAATGCATGAAATATGAGTTTGATCCCTGATCCAGGAGGATCCCACATGCCATGGAGCAACTCAGCCTGTGCATCACAGAGATTGAGTCTGTGCTCCAGAGCTCAGGAACTACAACTACTAAGCCCATGTGCTGCAGCTACTGAAGTCCCTGCACCCTAGAGCCAGTGCTCTGCCACAAAAAAAGCCACTGCAAAGAGATGCCCGTGCACTACAACTAGAGAGTAGCCCCTTCTTGCTGCAACTTAGAAGAAAGCCTGTGCAGCAACAAAGACCCAGCACAGTGAAAAATAATAAATAAATAAAGTTATAAAAATAGATAAAATGTGAGCAAGATGAGACTTAAGAAGAAATGAGTTTTTAAATTCCTGATTATCTGTGGAATTTTTCTAGAAACCTTTCTGCTATGGTTTACAACTTAATTCTCTTGGGATGAGAGAGCTACTCCAAATGATTTTCATATTTTTAAGTTTACTGAGTGTATTTCATGGCATAGTATATAAACTTCCCATATAAATATGAAAAGAACAGGATACATTCTGTACATTTTGTGGTTATTGGGTCAAGTGCTCTAATAGGTGGGTTAGAAAAGTTGGTTTATAGTATTTTTTGAGTTTTCTATATACTTTATTGATTTTTCAATCTAATTGTTCAACCAATTACTGCAAAATAAGTGGTGGTATATCCAAACATATTTATCAGTTGACCTATTTCCCCTAGTAGGTTGGTCAGGTTTTCCTCTATATTTTTTGAAGTCCAATTGATAGGGGTGTTCATATTTAGAATTTTTGTCTCTGATGAATTTATCCTATATTATTAGGAAATATCCTTCTTTATTCTAGTAATATTGCTTCCTTTGACATTTACATTAACTGATATGTGTATAGCCATTCCAACTTTCTTTTGATCATCATTTACTTATTATGTCTTCTTTCATCTTATGTATTTTAATTTATACATAAAATGGGAAAGTAAATTGGTTGTAAATAGTATAGAGTTGGATCTTTCTTGCTCATCCAGTCTCACTATATCTTCCTTTTACTTCACTTATTAGAGAATTTTCACTAATGTAATTATTAATTTTATTTAAATCTACTATCTTGCTAATTTCTTTCTTTTTTCCTGTATTTGTTCTTTGCTATTTATTTCCTTTTGTTTTGCATTTATTTGAATTAAATAACATTTTTATGATTTGCTTTTTCTTTTCTATTGTCTTATATGCCATAATTTTTGCTTTATTATTCTTAGCACTTTCTTTAGGGTTTAGAATACACTTTTAGTGTATTATACTAAACTTTTAGTTTATCACACTGTCTCTTTAGATTGCACTATACCAGTTCACACCATATATGAAAATCCTAAACTCTATGTTTTATTTTCTTCTTCCTGCCCCTTTTTCTATTATCATTAAATATTATGGTCCAATATGTGGTTCAGATGGTAAAGAATCTCTCTGCGATGCAATAGACCTGGGTTCGATCACTGGGTTGAGAAGATCCTTGGAGGAGGGCATGGCAACCCACTCCAGTATTCTTGCCTGGAGAATCCCCATGGCAGAGGAGCCTGGCAGGCTACAGTCCATGGGTGCAAAGAATCAGACATGACTGAGCAACTAAGTACAGCACAGCCCTCATGTTATAAAATCCACTGCACTATTATTTTTCAGTTTGTCAATTCTCTTTTAAATAAATGTTTGAAATGCAGAAATTACGTTTGCCCACATATTTATGTAGATCCACATGAAGAACTACTTTTAACATTTCTTACAGTGCAAGTTTACTGGTAACAGATATCTTACTTTGCTTGCCTGAAAAAAATTATTATTTTTATTTCATTTTTGAATGACTTTTTTTATCAGATATAGAATTCAGAGGATTTTTTCCAGGAAATTTGTTGTAATGTATTTTGGTCTTGTCAACTGAAACCAAATACACAATATGAGAGTTGTGAGTTAATTTTTACTGGGGACGAAGTGAAGACTGTACCCCAGGAGAAGCATTTTACATAGTCTGAGAAGCTTCTCCAGAGAGGTAGTGGGGAAAGGTCTGTACATATGTGGTTTTGGTGAAGGTGGAGTTCACACAGTTAAGCAAACATTTTCGCAGAATGTTGTTGCTAGTCTTGTGACGGTTACTGCTAGTCACAAGGAGCAGATGCCACCTTGAAGGATTTTAGTGCTTTTCTAGATAACAGAAGATGCAAAATTGAGCTCATAAGATCTCCTGAAAATATTGAACTGTCTGAAGACCTATTCTGCCAGTTTTTCCCACAGCACAGTGCCTCATTCCTCATCTCCAGCCTGAACTCCTTCAGGCAGAGTTGAAGGACAACAGGTGCAGCAGCTCATGATTTAATCCTTGCAGAGGTATACGGGCAAGTGCCCTTGCAAGTGCCAGTTTTTAGTTGGGCAGTCTTATTTATTTTTGTCGCTGTTTTTATCTTGTTTTGAGTTTGTTGAGCTTCTTAAATATGTTTGTTAATAGTTTACATAAAATTTTGGAAAATTACTAGCCATTATTTCTTTAAGTATATTACACCACACTTTTTTTCTCCTAATATTAGAATTACTTGCATATTTTGCCACTTAATATTGTCTCAAATGTTGCAGAAGTGCTGTGTCTCTTTGCAGATTTTTTTCTCTATTTTAGTTCAGAAAAGTATTATTTCTATGACTTCAAGTCATTTTTTCCTGCATTGTCTAATATGTTATTAATTTAATTAATTTTTAAAATGTATATTGTGTTATTCTACTATAGTTATTTAATTTACAATATTTTTAATTTCTCTTCTCCTCCATTATCTTTGGTATTCCTAAGTCTATTTCTATTGGCTCAGTTTTCTTTTGATTTACATCACATTTTAATGTTTCTCTTTCTCCTACATGTTTAATAATGTCTCCTTTCTGGCTGATACAAACTTAAATATGCTCCAATACTATTTTACAGAAACTTGATATTTAATTTTTCCCTCCTGGTCTTGTGGCAGTTTATTCTATGCTTGTGGGTACAGTATGCAGGGAAACATAAAATGGGATTCCTGCGAAGATTCCAATATACCTTTCTGTCAATGGATTTTTTTTTTCCTGTACTTTATCCTGCCTTGTATAGCTACCTTAAACTTCCTGAAAGGTAACTCTGCCTCTTCAAAACATTATCATCAGGATTTGTTGTGCCTGTGCACATCCTCACCCTAACCTCCCAAACTCCATTACATTCAAGGATTTGCTTCTATATAGAAAAACATACATTATCTTGTTGTATATATATAAACAACAAGGTTATCATTGTTGTTTAGTCCCTAAGTCATATTCAACTCTTTTTGTGACTCTATGGACTGCAGCCCAATAGACTCCTCTGTCCATGGGATTTTCCCAGGAAAGAATACTGGAGTGGGTTGCCATTTCCTTCTCCAGGGGATCTTCCTGACCCAGGTATTGAAGCCACCTCTCCTGCATTGGCAGGTGGATTCTTTACCACTGAGCAACTAGGTAAGCCCACAGTGATAATAGGCTCATGTGATTTACTTACCTTCTTTCTGGGGTACAGTAGTCTACTTGCTGTTGTGCAATACATATTCTATGTATTTATTAGTTTTCTAGTTGTTTATCATGGAAAGGAAATTCTGAAATCTGAAACTTCTTCATAGTTGACAATTTTGTCAAATTTTAGCTTACCTTAGTAAACTAAAGACATTTAATTTACCTTGATTTTTCCATTAGAAAAATTATGAGGAGAAAAATAATTTATGAAAAATATGGGATTACATAAAAGCCATTTTATATTAGTAATATAGAGTTTAGTAGGATCAAAAAATAACTAGAAATATTCTGTGTTGTATCTTAGCTTTTTTTGCTGTTCAGTCACTAAGTCATGGTAGACTCATTTTGTGACCCATGGACTACAATATGCCAGGCTCCTCCATCCTCCACTGTCTCCTGGAATTTGCTCAAATTCATGTCTATTGAGTCAGTGATGCTATCTAACCATCTGATCTTCTGCTGCTTATTTATTTACTGTCAGTCTTTCTCAGGATCAGAGTCTTTTACAATGAGTCAGCTATTCACACCAGGTGGCCAAGGTATTGAAGCTTCAACTGCAACATCAGTCCTTTCAATGGATATTCAGGGTTTATTTCCTTTAAGATTGACTGTATTGATCTCCCTGCAGTTCAAGACACACTCTAGAGTCTTCTCCAGCATCACAATTCAAAAGCATCAATTCTTCAGTGCTCAGCCTTCTTTATGGTCTGTCTCACATCTGTACATGACTACTGGAAAAACCATAGCTTTAACTACGTGAACCTTTGTCCACAAAGTGATGTCTCTGTTTTTTAATATACTCTCTAGGTTTCTAGGTTTCTTTTATTTTCATGGCTGTAATCACTGTCCTCAGTGATTTTGTAGACCAAGAAAAGAAAATATGTCACTGATTCCACTTTTGTCCCTTCTATTTGCCAGGAAGTGATGGGAGCAGATGTCATGATCTTAGACATTTTATGCAGAGATTCCAGCCAGCTTTTCCACTCTTTCTTTCACCCTCATCAGGGTTTTAATTTCTCTTCACTTTCTGCCTTTACAGTGGTATCATCTGCATATCTGAGGTTGTTGATATTTCTCCTGACAACCTTGATTGCAACTTGGAATTCCTCCAGCCTTGCATTTTGCATAATGTTAACTGCATAGAAGTTAAATAAGCAGGGTAACATCATACAGCCTTGTCATTATCTTTTCCCAATTTTGAACCAATCCATTGTTCCCTGTCCAGTTCTAACTGTTGCTTACTGACTTGCACACAGGTTTTTCAGGAGACAGGTATGGTGGTCTGTTACTCCCATCTCTTTAAGAATTTTCTACAGTTTGTTATGGTTCACACAGTCAAAGGTTTTCACATTGTCAATTAAGTAGAAGTTGATGCTTTTCTGGAATTCCCTTGCTTTCTCCATGATCCAGCAAATGTTGGCAATTCAATTTCCAGTCCCTCTGCCTTTTCTAAACCCAGCTTGTACATCTAAAAATTCTCAGTTCACATACTGCTGAAGCCTAGCTTGAAGGATTTTTAGCATTACCTTACTGGCATGTGAAATGAGTGCATTTGCACAGAAGTTTGAACATGGTTAGCATTGTCCTTCTTTGGAACTGGAATGAAAACTGACCTTTTCCAGTCCTGTGACCACTGCTGAGTTTTCCAAATTTGCTGACATATTGAGTGCAGCACTTTTATAGCATCATCTTTTAGGATTTGAAATGGCTCAGCTGGAATTCCATCACCTCCACTAGCTCTATTTATAGTAATGTTTCCTAAGGCCCACTTGAGTTCACATTCCAATATGTCTGCTCTAGGTGAGTTATCACACCGTCATGCTTATCCAGGTCATTAAGATCTTTTTTTGGTATAGTTCTGTGTATTCGTGTCACCTGTTCTTAATCTCTTCTGCTTCTGTTAAGTCCTTACTATTTCTGTCCTTTATCATGCCCATCCTTACATGAAATTTTCCATTGATACCTCCAATTTTTGTGAAGAGATCTCTAGTCTTTCCCATTCTATTGTTGTCCTCTATTTTTTCACATTATTCATTTTAAAAGGGCTTCTACTCTCTCCTTGCTATTATCTGGAACTCTGCATTTAGTTGGATATATCTTTCCTTTCTCCTTTGCTTTTACTTCTCTTCTTTCCTCAGCTCTCTGTAAAGTCTCCTCAGACAACCACTTTGACTTCTTGTATTTCCTTTTCTTTGGGATGGTTTTGGTCCCTGCCACCTGCACAATATTACGAACCTCCATCCATAGTTCTTTGGGCACTCTGTCTACCATATCTAATCCCTTGAATCTATTTGTTACCTCCACTGTATAATCATAAGGGTTTTGCTTTAGGTCATACCTAAATGGCCTAGTAGTTTTCCCTGCTTTCTTCAATTTAAGCCTGATTTTGCTATAGGTCACTGATGATCTGAATCTCAGTCAGCTCCTGGTCTTGTTTTTGCTGACTGTATAAAGCTTCTGTCTCTTTAGCTGCAAATAATATAAGCAATCTGATTTTGGTATTAACGATCTGGTGATGTTCATGTGTGTAGTATTTCCCTGGGTTTTGGAAACAGGTTTACTGTGATCAACATGTTCTCTTGACAAACTCTGTTAGCCTTTGCCTTGCTTCATTTTGTACTCCAAGGCCAAACTTGCCTGTTATTAATGTTATCCCTTGACTTCCTAGTTTTGCACTCCTATGATGAAAAGGATTTTCTTTTTTTTTTTCTTTTCTTTTCTTTTTTTAGTGTTAGTTCTAGAAGATCTTGTAGATCTTCATAGAACCATTCATCTTCTTCAGATGAGTGATTGGGGCATAGACTTGGATTACTATGATGTGAATGGTTTGCCTTGGAAACAAACTGAGATCATTCTGTCATTTTTGAAGTTGCACCCAAGTATTGCATTTCAAACTCTTTTGTTGACTACAAGGGCTACTCCATTTCTTCTTAAGTATTCTTGCTCACAGTAGTAGATATAATGATCATCTGAACTAAATTCACCCATTCCCATTCATTTTAGTTCACTAATCCCCAAGATGTTGATATTCAATCTTGCCATCTCCTGCTTGACCATGTCTAATTTACCTTGATTCATGGGCCTAACATCCCAGGTTCCTATGCAATATTGTTCTTTATAGCATCGAACTTTACCACCAGACACATCTGTACCTGAGTGTTGATTCCTCTTTGGCCCAACTACTTCAATCTTTCTGGAGCTATTAGTAATTACGCTCTGTTCTTCCCCAGTAGCATATTGGACACCTTCTTCCCTGGGGGGATCATCTTCCAGTGTCATATCTTTTTGCCTTTTCATACTGTTAATTGGGTTCTTGCAGCAAGAATAAAAACAGAATGGGTTGCCATTTCCTCTTCCAGTGGACCATGTTGTGTCATAACTCCTCACTATAACTCATACATTTTGGGTGGCTCTGCATGGCATGGCCCATAGCTTCACAGAGTTATGCAGGCTCCTTTACTCCAACAACACTGTGATTCATGAAGGGGTGTTACATCTTCTGTGCATCTAATTAGGCTCCTTGAGCTAGTCAACTTTTGTGGCAGAATACCATGACTGTCATTATTTACTAATTTTAAAAAGCCTCTGGGGACTTCCTTGGAAGTCCATTGGTTAAAACTTTGCCTTCCAGTGCAAGGGATATGGATTCAGTTCCTGGTTGGGGAACAAAAATCCATCAGGCCTTGTGGCAAAAAAAGCAAAACATAAAACAGAAATAATATATTACCAAATTCAATAGATTTTTAAAACAATAGTCCACATCAAAAAGTCTTTTAAAAAATAAATAAAAATTTAAAATAAACTAACTTTAAAATAAATACAAGATGGATGATACATGAAGTTATTAATTTTATGTAAATGAATTTTTATATAATATGCTTATTGATGTTATTCTGCATGTAATTTATACTTACAAGTTATCCTTCTAAGACTTCATTGAGTACTTGTATAATCCTTATACAGTAAAACAGCAAAGTTATATTACCACCTAAACTTTCCTCAAATATTTGTTATTAGATTTGAAAAATATCAATTTGAGACTTCTTTATTCTTATGACATTAATGCCTACTTCTCAAGAATTTTAGAGGATGCCTAGAATTAAAAGACTAGAATAAGTTTTGGTATCATCTACTCAGAACTTCCCAAATGCACAGTAAAGAACCCGCCTGCCAATGTAGGAGACATAAGAGATGCAGATTCAATCCCTAAGTTGGAACATCCCATGGAGGAGGGCATGGAAATTGATTCCAATATACTTGCCTGAAGAATCTCAAGGACAGAGTATCCTGGTGGGCTATAGTCCATAGGTTCACAGATAGTCGGACATGACTATAGTGACGCAACACACAGGCATGCCCACATCATCGACCCAAAGTCTCTCCTATTACAGAATACACACACACACATATATACATACACTGATATTAAAGTAGCTGCTCGTTATGACTTAAACACCAGTACTCAGCTACAAAACTTAAGGCACATTAAATTGCCTTTAAGTGAATAAGTGAGTAGTTATCAGAGAATTTAAGGGAGAATTAATTTTGATGATTTCCTTATTAGAGAATTGGTCCTGAAAAATCAGTTTGCCACTGAGCAGTCTGATTATGTAGATAGGCCTTGTGGAGTACCTCATGTGATTTTAAGTGAAGTGTGGCTCAACTGTGTTAAACAGCCAGTGAACATTTAAAAATAATTTTGGGAGCAATTTTTCAGAAATTTAAAATGTGCTTTTCAGATACACTACTTAATACAATAACTGTGTCATCTCAGTTCACTAGGGATATGAATCACTCCTATCGCCCATATGTTCATTTGCTGTGTACTAAATTATCCCAAACTTTATGGCTTAAAGTAAATAAATCTACAGTTTGGTTAATTTCATCAAGGAATACATAGGTAAAGATGTTTTATTTACCTACGGACAAACTGTAGGTTAGAACAACATGACAGCTGAGGGCAGGAATCAGTTGAAAAATTCTCACATCGTATATCTGGTGGCAATGTCTGGCTATCAGAGGGGATCTCTCTGGAGCTGTCTGAGAAAACACCTTTAAAATGTCTTTCTATCTGGCTATTTGGCTTTCTCACATGTTGGCTGAGTTGTAAGAGTGAAGTTTCCAAGAAAAGTACAGTGTGTGTCATTTTTTTTAAAATTTTATTTTATTTTTAAACTTTACAATATTGTATTAGTTTTGCCAAATATCGAAATGAATCCGCCACAGGTATACCCGCGTTCCCCATCCTAAACCCTCCTCCCTCCTCCCTCCCCTACCCTCCCTCTGGGTCGTCCCAGTGCACCAGCCCCAAGCATCCAGTACCGTGCATCGAACCTGGACTGGCGACTCGTTTCATACATGATATTATACATGTTTCAATGCTATTCTCCCAAATCTCCCCACCTCTCCCTCTCCCACAGAGTCCATAAGACTGATCTATACATCGGTGTCTCTTTTGCAGTCTCGTACACAGGGTTATTGTTACCATCTTTCTAAATTCCATATATATGCGTTAGTATACTGTATTGGTGTTTTTCCTTCTGGCTTACTTCACTCTGTATAATAGGTTCCAGTTTCTTCCATCTCATTAGAACTGATTCAAATGTATTCTTTATAATGGCTGAGTAATACTCCATTGTGTATATGTACCACTGCTTTCTTATCCATTCATCTGCTGATGGGCATCTAGGTTGCTTCCATGTCCTGGCTATTATAAAACAGTGCTGCAATGAACATTGGGGTACACGTGTCTCTTTCCCTTCTGGTTTCCTCAGTGTATATGCCCAGCAGTGGGATTGCTGGATCATAAGGCAGTTCTATTTCCAGTTTTTTAAGGAATCTCCACACTGTTCTCCATAGTGGCTGTACTAGTTTGCATTCCCACCAACAGTGTAAGAGAGTTCCCTTTTCTCCACACCCTCTCCAGCATTTATTGCTTGTAGACTTTTGGATCGCAGCCATTCTGACTGGCGTGAAATGGTACCTCATAGTGGTTTTGATTTGCATTTCTCTGATAATGAGTGATGTTGAACATCTTTTCATGTGTTTGTTAGCCATCTGTATGTCTTCTTTGGAGAAATGTCTGTTTAGTTCTTTGGCCCATTTTTTGATTGGGTCATTTATTTTTCTGGAGTTGAGCTGTAGTTTTATGACCAATTTAAATGTTTACACTCATATAACATCACATCTACTGTACTCTACTGATCAAATAGTCATGAAAGTGAACTCTGTTTCAAGATGAAGTAACTTACATATTCTTACTTAAAGAGTAATATCAGTTTCACATTTCAAGAAGTATGTGTGTGTATGTATAATATAATGAATGTTTTTGGAAAATAATTTGCTCTCTAGACACAATTCACATCCCTGTCACATGCAAAACAAACAAACAAAACAAAACAAAAAAAAAAAAGCAATCAAAATAAGTGAAAAGTATTCAAATTCCTTAGTTTCTTCGTATCATTTATGGCATTATGTAAAAGTTCAGGTTCTTGTCATCTACATCAAATTCATGTGCAAATGAGGTTCATTGGGCATGGTTGATCAGACAGACTTTTGAAGACAAATTCTCTTTATTTAATAACTGTGAATTAAATGTAGATGTTATCCAACATGAAATAGTGGAATAGGCATAGAGAAACTACTAGAGACACTTATCTTTAATAATACTGTAGGAAACTGAGTGGAGAACAAACAGCAATTATTGGTCCCTAGCAATTCTGAAATCCAGCCAAGCACTCATTGCCCTTTTCTTGATTAGGGTTCATGCCTAGAAGTGGTTCTTCATGACCTTCAACTGACATCTGGGTTCTTGGTCTAACCTTCTGAGTCATTCTTTCTTTCCCATACCACATATTTGCAGGGGAGTACTTTGAGGTTCCAAAGTCATTTTTTCATTCTGCACTGACACTCTTTCTTTCAGCCCAAGCTGGCATAATTAATTTAAAAAAATAAGAGCATTATGGAAATCAATGGACATTTGCTTCAGTTAAAAAAACATGTAGGATTATATATATATATATATATATATATAATTTTTAAATTATATAAAGCCCCATTACTTAGCAAAGAAGATCTAGAGAGCTCACCTTTCAGGTTTTTAGAAGGCCTTTGTCTATCTCAAAATGCATAGTCCTTGTAAATATTTTATTAAATTTGTCAGGTTTTTTTAAATGTAATTATGTGTTCTTATTTTATTAATGTAATCTTTCAGTTCATTTCTAGCAGAGAGAAATATAACTGATTCTTGTCTAATCATCTTATACTTGCAATCCTGCTCAATTCACTTACAGGAGCTGTTTTTAGACTTTAGGACATAATCGTGTCTTCTGCAACTAGAAGCTGTATGTGTAGTTATACATGTTTTGTAAGTATTCTTAGAGGTAGTTTCAATATCTCATCATAAAATATGGTTTTAGTTGTAGTGTTTTATAAGGCTAAATAAATTTTCTCCTAGTCCTAATTTTCTCATAGTTTTCATCTGAAATGGACTTTGAATTTGCTAAAGCTTTTTCCTCCACATATTTGTTGATTTTTATTTTAACCCTTATTCTTTCAGTACGATGAATGACAATGATTCTGAATGTCCAATGTTAAACTTTCATTTATGGGAATAAGCAAACTTGATCTTAACATAATATCATCACTGTGGGTATGTGCACACTCAGTTGCTCATTTGTGACTGACTCTTTGCAACCCCATGGACTGTAGCCAGCCAGGCTCCTTTGTTCATGGGATTTCCCAGGCAAGAATACTGAAATGGGTTGTCATTTCCCTCTCCGTGGGATCTTCCCAAACCAGGGATTGAACCTGTGTCTCTTGCAAACCATTTCCTCTTCCTCTATTTTCTAAAATAATTTGTTTATATTTGGTATTATGTCTTATATAAATAGTTGAGTGAATTCATCATTGAAGCCATCTGGTCCTCTTGTTTACTTTTGGGAAGGATTTAATTATTAATTAAGTGTTTCTAATTTATATAAATCTATTTATATTCTTCATTTCTATTTCACCTTAAATCAGCTTTTGTAGTTTCTGTCTTCCAATAAATTAGTTCATTCTACTTAACTTGTCAAAATTAATTTCATTAAGATTTTTATGATATTTTCTTATTTTACATTTAATATCTGTATTATCTACAGACATATCCCTTCTTTCATTCCTAATATTGGGAGGTATGTAACTTCCTACTTTGTTCAGGATCCAGAGTTTATTAATTTTACTAATCTTTAGGAAATATAAAGCTTTTGGCTTCATTGATATTCTCTATGTCAATTTCTGTTTCATTAATTCACTCATTTCTATCATTTTCTTTCTTCTATTATTTTTCATTTGATATACACTATTTTTTTCACTTTCTCATGGGGGAAACACAAATTATTGATTTGTAGACTTTTTTACTCTAGTCAAATATAAATATTTAAAGTTGCAAAATTTCTTCTAAGCTCTGATTTAACTGTATCTCATGTCTTCGATATGTTGTGTTATTGTTTCCAAATTTAGTTCAAATTATTTTCTAAGTATGCTTGTGTTTTGTTCTCTGACAATAAACTATTTAGATTGCATTCTTTTTTCTTCCAGTTTTACTGAATTATGATTGACATGGAGCACTGTACAAGTTTAAGGTGTTCAGCATAATGATTTCACTTACCTACATCATAAAATGATTACCATAATGAATTTAGTTAATATGGATCATTTCATATAGATAAAAAGGAAAATAAAATGAAATATTTGTTCTGGTGATGAGAACTCAGGATTTATTGTTTTAACAGTTTTATATATAACATACTTTTACTGCAGAGTCATGTCTGACTGCAACCCCATGAACTATACAGTCCATGGAATTCTCCAGGCCAGAATACTGGAGTGGGTAGCCATTCCCTTCTCCAGGGGATCTTCCCAACCCAGAGATCAAACCCAGGTCTCCCGCATTGCAGGCAGATTCTTCACCTTTACCAGCTGAGCTACCAGGAAGTCCAAGAATACAGTAGTGAGTAGCCTATCCCTTCTGCAGCAGATCTTCCCAACCCAGGAATTGAACCAGGGTCTCCTGCATTGCAGGCAGATTCTTTACCAGCTGACCCTACCAGGGAAGCCCATAGATAACACAAAGCAGTGTTAATTATGTTAATCATGATGTGCATTTATCTTTATTATTTATCTTACAATTGGAAGATTCTGCATTCTTGAATCTCCACGTATGTCAGGAATTTTTAGATTCTTTTATCTTACTGATTTTTTTAAAACTATGACTTGGAAAACATACTATTTGCATTTTAAATCTTGTATTTATTTATTTATTCATGTGTTATTGCCCAGAGTGTGGTCTTTTTTGTGTGTGAATGTTTTACACGCATCTGAAAAGAATGTGTATTCTGATGTCATTGGGCAGAGTGTCCTATTAATATCAATTTTTAGTAGTATTGTTAAAATTTTCTATTAGCTTTAAATTTCACTTTAGTTATACCATCAAATACTAATAGAAGAGTATTAGAATATTCACATGTAATTTTGGGCTTGTACATTTTTTTTTCTTCAGTTCTTGTTGTAATAAGTGTTTTACATTTTAATTATTATGTTCATGCATACATATTTAGAATAAATTTGTGTTCAGGATGAATCAAGCTTTTATTATTAGGAAACATCCATTTATATATCTGGCAATACTACTTGATTAAAGACCATTTTGTCTGAAGTTAATATTGTCCTAGGATTTTTTTTAATGTTATTGCTTATTCCCTCATTTTAGTTTTAACCTCTCTTATATTAAAGTAAGTAACTTGGAGACAACATATGACTGTTTCTTGGATTGTATCTTGTGTCTTTATCCAGTCTAATTTCTCAACATTTTTTTTGGTGTTAAGACATTTACATATAATAAAATTATCAATGTTATAGGCTTTAATTTTGCATTTGTTTTTCCTAAAAATTAAACAAAAGTCTTTCAGTTCAGTTCAGTCACTCAGTCATGTCCGACATTTTGCAACCCCGTGGACTGCAGCATTCTAGACCTCCCTGTCCATCATTAACACCCAGAGCTTACTGAAACTCATGTCCATAGAGTGGGTGCACCCATCCAACCATGTCATCCTCTTTTGTCCCTGTCTTCTCCTGCTTCAATCTTCCCAGGCCTCAGGGTCTTATCAAATGAGTCAGTTCTTTGCATCACATGGTCAAAGTTTTGGAGTTTCAGCTTCAGCATCAGTCCTTTCAATGAATATTCAGGACTGATTTCCTTTAGGATTGACTGATTGGATCTCTTTGCAGTCCAAGAGATTCTCAAGAGTCTTCTCCAACACCACAGTTCAAAAGCATCAATTCTTAGGCACTCAGCTTTCTTTACAGTCCAAGTCTCACATCCATACATGACTACTGGAAAAACCATAGCTTTGACTAGATGGACCTTTGCTGGCAAACTAATGTCTCTGCTTTTAACATGCTGTCTAGGTTGGGCATATCTTTTCTTCCAAGGAGCAAGTGTCTTTTAATTTCATTGCTGCAGTCACAATCTGTAGTGACTTTGGAGACCAAAAAAAAATAATCTCTCATTGTTTCCCCATCTGTTTGCCATGAAACAATAGGACCAGATGCCATGTTCCTAGTTTTCTGAATGTTGAGTTTTATGCCAACTTTTTCACTCTCCTCTTTCACTTTCATCAAGAGGCTCTTTAGTTCTTCTTCACGTGCTGCCATAAAGGTGGTGTCATCTGCATATCTGAGGTTATTGATATTTCTCCCAGCAATCTTGATTCCAGCTTGTGCTTCATCCAGCCTAGCGTTTTTCATGATGTACTTTGCATAGAAGTTAAATAAGCAGGGTGACAATATACAGCCTTGATGTACTCCTTTTCCTATATGGAACCAGTCTGTTGTTCCATGTCCGGTTCTAACTATTGCTTCCTGACCTGCATATAGGTTTCTCAAGAGGCAAGTCAGGTGGTCTGCTATTCCCATCTCTTTCAGAATCTTCTACAGTTTATTGTGATGCACAAAGTCAAAGGCTTTGGTGTAGTCAATAAAACAGAAATAGATATTTTTATGGAACTCTCTTCCTGTTTTGCGGAGAAGGCAATGGCACCCCACTCCAGTACTCTTGCCTGGAAAATCCCATGGGCGGAGGAGCCTGGTAGGCTGCAGTCCATGGGGTCGCGAAGAGTTGGACACGACTGAGCGACTTCACTTTCACTTTTCACTTTCACGCATTGGAGAAGGAAATGGCAACCCACTCCAGTGTTCTTGCCTGGAGAATCCCAGGGATGGGGGAGCCAGGTGAGCTGCCGTCTCTGGGGTCGCACAGAGTCGGACACGACTGAAGTGACTTAGCAGTCTTGCTATTTTGATGATCCATTGGACGTTGGCACTTTATCTCTGGTTCCTCTGTCTTTTCTAAATCCAGCTTGAACATCTGGGAGTTCACAGTTCAAGCCTGTTAAAGCCTGGCTTGAAAAATTTTGAGCATTACTTTGCTAGCATGTGAGATGATTGCAATTGTGCGGTAGTTTGAGCGTTCTTTTGTATTGCCTTTCTTTGGGATTGGAATGAAAACTGACTTTTCCAGTCCTGTGACCACTGCTGAGTTATCCAAACTTGCTAGCATATTAAGTGCAGCACTCTCACAGCAGCATCTTTTAGGATTTGAAATAGCTCAGCTGGAATTCCATCACCTCCACTAGCTTTTTCTTAGTGATGCTTCCTAAGGCCCACTTGACATTGCATTCCAGAATGTCTGGCCCTAGGTGTGTGATCACACCACCATGGTTATCTAGGTCATGAAGATCTTTTTTGTATAGTTCTTCTGCATATTCTTGCCACCTCTTCTTAATATCTCTGCTTCTGTTAGGTCCATACCATTTCTGTCCTTTATTGTGCCCATCTTTGCATGAAATAATCCCTTGGTATCTCACATTTTCTTGAAGAGATTTCTAGTCTTTCTCATTCTACTATTTTTCTCTGTTGCTTTGCATTGTTCACTGGGAAGGCTTTCTTATCTCTCCTTGCTATTATTTGGAAATCTGCATTCAATTGGGTATATTATTCCTTTTCTCCTTTGCCTTTAGTTTCTCTTCTGTAATGTCTCCTCAGACAACCATTTGCATATTTGCATTTCTTTTTCTTGTGGAAGGTATTGATCACTGCCTCTTGTACGATGTCAGGAACCTCTGTCCATAGTTATTCAGGCACTGTGTCTATCAGATCTAATTCCTTGAATCTATTTGTAACTTCCACTGTATAATCCTAAGGTATTTGTTTTAGGTCATACCTGAATCATCTACTTTGTTCAATTTAATTCTGAATTCTGTATTAAGGAGTTCATGATAAGCCACAATCAGATCCCTGTCTTGTTGTTGATGATGGTACAGAGCTTCTCTATATTTGGCTGCAAATAATATAATCAATCTGATTTCAGTATTGACCATCCTGTTATGTTCATGTGTAGAGTCTTCTCTTGTGTTGTTGGAAGAGTGTGTTTGCTATGACTAGTGCATTCTCTTAGCAATACTCTGTTAGCCTTTGACCTGCTTTATTTTGTACTCAAAGGCCAAATTTGTCTGTTACTCCAGAAATGTCTTCACTTCCTACTTTTGCATTCCAGTCCCCTATATTGAAGATGACATCTTTTTTGAGTGTTAGTTTTAAAAGGTCTTGTAGGTCTTCATAAACTGTTCATCTTCAGCTTCTGCTACATGACTTGTTGGGCATAGACTTGGAATACTGATAGAATGTGGTTCACTGGAGAAGAGAGTGGCAAAGCACTTCAGTATTCTTGCCTTGAGAACCCCATGAACAGTATGAACAGGCAAAATGATAGGATACTGAAAGAGGAACTCCCCGGTTTGGTAGGTGCCCAATATGCTACTGGAGATCAGTGGAGAAATAATTTCAGAAAGAATGAAGGGATGAAGCCAAAGAGAAAACAATACCCAGCTGTGGATGTGACTGGTAATAGAAGCAACGTCCAATGCAGTAAAAGAAATATTGCCTGGAACCTGGAATGTCAGGTCCATGAATCAAGGCAAATTGGAAGTGGTCAAACAGGAGATGGCAAGAGTGAACGTCGACATTCTAGGAATCAGTGAACTAAAATGGACTGGAATGGGTGAATTTAACTCAGATGACCATTATATTTACTACTGTGGGCAAGAATCTCTTAGAAGAAATGGAGTAGCCATCATGGTCAACAAAAAGAGTCCGAAATGCAGTACTTGGATGCAATCTCAAAAACAAAAGAATGAACCCTGTTCGTTGTCAAGGCAAACCATTCAATATCACAGTAATCCAAGCCTATGCCCCAACCAGTAACACTGAAGAAGCTGAAGTTGAATGGTTCTATGAAGACCTACAAGACCTTTTAGAACTAACACGCCAAAAAGATGTCCTTTTCATTATAGGGGACTGGAAAGCAAAAGTAGGAAGTCAGAAAAAAACCTGGAGTAACAGGAAAATTTGGCCTTGGAGTACAGAATGAAGGAAGGCAAAGGCTAATAGAGTTTTGCCAAGAGAATGCACTGGTCATAGCAAACACCCTCTTCCAACAACACAAAAGAAGACTATACACATGGACATCACCAGATGGTCAACACCGAAATCAGATTGATTATATTCTTAGCAGCCAAAGATGGAGAAGCTCTATGCAGTCAGGAAAAAACAAGACTGGTAGCTGACTGTGGCTCAGATCATGAACTCCTTATTGCCAAATTCAGACTTAAACCACTAGACCATTCAGGTATGACCTAATTCAAATCTCTTATGATTACACAGTGGAAGTGAGAAATAGATTTAAGGGACTAGATCCAATACACAGGGTGCCTGATGAACTCTGGACGGAGGTTTGTGACATTGTATAATAGACAGTGTGGAAAAGACTCTTGAGAGTCCCTTGGACTGCAAGGAGATCCAACCAGTCCATTCTGAAGGAGATCAGCCCTGGGATTTCTTTGGAGGGAATGATGCTAAAGCTGAAACTCCAGTACTTTGGCCACCTGATGTGAAGACTTGACTCATTGGAAAAGACTCTGATGCTGGGAGGGGCAGGAGGAAAAGGGGACGACAGAGGATGAGATGGCTGGATGGCATCACTGACTCAATGGACGAGAGTCTTGGTGAACTCCGGGAGTTGGTGATGGATAGGGAGGCCTGGTATGCTGCGATTCATGGGGTCGGAAAGAGTTGGACACGACTGAGTGATTGAACTGAACTGAATTGAACTGATCAAGACATTACCAACGGAAAAGAAATGCAGAGTGCCTGATGAACTATGGACGGAGGTTTGTGACATTGTACAGGAGACAGGGATCAAGACCACCCTCATGGAAAAGAAATGAAAATGGTAAATGGCTATCTGAGGAGGTCTTACAAATAGCTGTGAAAAGAAGAGAATTGAAAAGCAAAGGAGAAAAGGAAAGATAAGCATCTGAATGCAGAGTTCCAAAGAACAGCAAGGAGAGAAAAGAAAGCCTTCCTCAGTGATCAATGCAAAGAAATAGAGGAAAACAACAGAATGGGAAAGACTAGGGATCTCTTCAAGAAAATCAGAGATACCGAGGGAACATTTTATGCAAGGATGGGCTCGATAAAGGACAGAAATGGTATGGACCTAACAGAAGCAGAAGATATTAATAAGAGATGGCAAGAATACATAGGAGAACTGTGCAAAAAAGAGCTTCACAACCCAGATAATCACGATGGTGTGATCACTGACCTAGAGCCAGACATCCTGGATGTGAAGTCAAGTGGGCCTTAGAAAGCATCACTATGAACAAAGCTAGTGGAGGTGATGGAATTCCAGTTGAGCTATTTCAAATCCTGAAAGATGATGCTGTGAAAGTGCTGCACTCAATATGCCAGCAAATTTGGAAAACTCAGCAGTGGCCACAGGACTGGAAAAGGTCAGTTTTCATTCCAACCCCAAAGAAAGGCAATGCTAAAGAATGCTCAAACTACCACACAATTGCACTCATCTCACAGACTAGTAAAGTAATGCTCAAAGTTCTCCAAGCCAGGCTTCAACAATACTTGAACAGTGAACTTCCAGATTTCAAGCTGGTTTTATAAAAAGCAAAGCAACCAGAGATCAAATTGCCAACATCAGCTGGATCATTGAAAAACCAAGAGAGTTCCAGAAAAACATCTATTTCTGCTTTATTGACTATGCCAAATCCTTTGACTGTGTGGATCACAATAAGCTGTGGAAGATTCTGAAAGAGATGGGAATACCAGACCACCTGACCTGCCTCTTGAGAAATCTCTATGCAGGTCAGGAAGCAACAGTTAGAACTGGACACGGAACAACAGACTGTTTCCATATAGGAAAAGGAGTACGTCTAGGCTGTATATTGTCACCCTGCTTATTTGCAGAGTACATTATGAGAAACGCTGGGCTGGAAGAAGCACAAGCTGGAATCAAGATTGTCAGGAGAAATCTCAATAACCTCAGAAATGCATTATGGCAGAAAGTGAAGAGGAACTAAAAAGCCTCTTGATGAAAGTGAAACAGGAGAGTGAAAAAGTTGGCTTAAAGCTCAACATTCAGAAAACGAAGATCATGGCATCTGGTCCCATCACTTCCTGGGAAATAGATGGGGAAACAGTGGAAACAGTGTCAGACTTTATTTTTGGGGCTCCAAAGTCACTGCAAATGGTAACTGCAGCCATGAAATTAAAAGACGCTTACTCCTTGGAAAGACAGTTATGACCAACCTAGATAGCATATTCAAAAGCAGAGACAATACTTTGCCAGCAAAGGACCGTATAGTCAAGGCTACGGTTTCCAGTGGTCATGTATGGATGTGAGTTGGACTGTGAAGAAAGCTGAGTGCCAAGGAATTGATGCTTTTGAACTGTGGTGTTGGAGAAGACTCTTGAGAGTCCTTTGGATTGCAAGGAGGTCCAACCAGTCCATCCTAAAGGAGATCAGTGCTGGGTATTCATTGGAATAACTGATGCTAAAGCTGAAACTCCAATACTTCGGCCACCTGATGCGAAGAGTTGACTCGTTGGAAAAGACTCTGATGCTGGGGGGGGGGGAGGGTGGTGGATTGGGAGCAGGAGGAGAAGGGACAGCAGACGATGAGATGTCTGGATGGCATCACCGACTCAATGGACATGAGTCTGAGTGAACTCTCGGAGTTGGTAATGGACAGGGAGGCCTGGCGTGCTGTGATTCATGGGATTGCAAAGAGTTGGACACGACTGAGCGAGTGAACTGAACCGAACTGTGATATTGAATGGTTTGCCTTGGAAACAAACATAGATTGTTCTGTCATTTTTGAAATTGCATCCAAGTACTGCTTTTGGACTGTTTTGTTGACTATGATGGCTACTCCATTTCTTCTAAGGAATTCCTGCCCACAGTAGTAGATATAATGGTCATCTGTGTTGAATTCACCCATTCCAGTCCATTTATTTCACTGATTCCTAAAATGTCAATGTTCGCTCTTGCCATCTCCTGTTTGACCACTTCTAATTTGCCCTGATTCATGGTCCTAACATTTCAGGTTCCTATGCAATATTGCTTTTTACAGCATTGGACTTTACATCCATCAACAGTCACATTCACAACTTGTAACTGCTTTTCCTCTGCTTCATCTCTTCATTCTTTCTGGAGTTATTTCTCTACTGATCTCCAGTAGCATATTGGACACCTACAGACCTGGGGAGTTCATCTTTCAGTGTTCTATTGTTTTGTCTTTTCATGCTGTTCATGGGGTTCTCAAGGCAAGAATACTGAAGTGGTTTTCCATTCCCTTCTCCAGTGGATCACGTTTTGTCAGAACTCTTCACCCTAAACAGTGACCCATCTGTTTAAGGTGGCCCTACAGGGCATGGCTCATAGTTTCATTGAGTTAGACAAGGCTTTGTTCCATGTGATCAGAGTACTTAGTTTTCTGTGATTGTGATTTTAATTCTGTCTGCCTTCTGATGGAGAAGGATAAGAGGCTTATGGAAGCTTCCTGATGGGAGAGACTAACTGAGGGGGAAACTGGGTCTTGTTCTGATGGATGGGCCAATGATCAGTAAATCTTTAATCCAATTTTCTGTTAATGGACAGGGCTGTGTTCCTTCCCTGTTGTTTGACCTGAGGCCAATCTATGGTGGAGGTAATGAAGATAATTGTGCCCTCCTTCAAAAGGTCCCATGCAGGCACTCCTGCACTCAGCGCCCCTGACCCTGCAGCACGCCACCGTTGACCCACGCTTCTGCCAGAGATTCCTGGGCCCTCATGGTCAAGTTTGGTTAGTCTCTGGTGGGGTCACTGCTCCTTTCTCCTGGGTCCTGGAGTAGACAAGGTTCTGTTTGTGCCCTCCAAGAGTCTATTTCCCCAGTCCTGTGTCAGTTCTGGCGGCTCTCTGGTGGGGTTATTGGTGACCTCCTACAAGAGGGCATGTGCCATACCCAGGTCTGCTGCACCCAGAGCCCGTGCCCCTGTGGCAGGCCACTGCTGATCCATACCTTCACGAGAGACACTCAAACACAGTTCTTGCTCAGTCTCTGTGAAGTCTCTGGGTCCTGGTGCACACAAGTTTTGTTGGAGCACTCTGAGTGTCTCTGATGGATAAGAGGTTTGAATTTAAATGTGATTTTGCCCCTCCTACTGTCTTGCTGGGGCCTTTCCTTGGCCTGTGGTCCTGGGGTATCTTTTTTTGGTGGGATCCAGCATTCTCCAGTCGATGGTTGTTCAACAGTGAGTTGTAGACCTTTAGTGAAGTGAAAAAAAACCTTTAAAATGTTCTAATTGTGTAGTTTTTCATTCTCCTCTAATATCTTTTTATATTTTGTTGAAGTTTTAGTTTAATTGAATTTATAATCAATTATTATTTATCTCTCCTACTGGCTTATTGTTTATGACATTTGTTTGAAATTTTCAGTCATTACTCTACAGCAGTGGTTGGCAACTCTGGCCTTGAAAAGGCAGTGTTATTTGTAGATTAAGTTTAAATGGAACAGAGCCAAATATATAAATTTACATACTGTCTCTGTAGTTGCCTAAGGATGCTTTTGTATTACTCTGCCAGATTTGAGTAGATAAGACAGAAAATGATTGGCCTGCAAGCCTAAAATATTTAATATTTAACTTCTAAGGTAAACTTTGCAGACTTCTTCATAAAGAAGTCTACTTCCCTGTAGCATCATGGCAATTCAAATATAACATAACAAGGTTTCACCTGTACACACTCCACCTCATCCTTTGTGCTGTTTTGTCAAATATCTTCTTTCCACATGTGTTAAAATTTTAGAGTGTATTTTCATTGAAATTATTTTTCTTGAAACAGTAAATACTTCATTAAGGAATTTTAGAAAATGAGAAAAAAGTCATTTTCATTTATCCAAACGTTTTTATTTCCAGCATTTTTTTATTTCTTTATGTAGATCCAAATTTCTGCTTGTCATTAGTTTCTAATTCCCTAAAGAAATTCCTGTTTACTTTCCTGTTGTTCAGATCTACTACAGACTCTTTCTCTAAACGTTTGCTGATTACAAATGTCTTTATTTGCCTTTATTTTTGAAGCATATGTCAATATACAGTATTCAGGTAACAAGGCTTTTTCTTCCAGCACTTTAAAAATATTGCCCTATAATATTCTAACTTGCATTGCTTTTTGTAAGAAGATTGTGATATTCTTATACTTTATTCTCTATGTATTGTTTCTTCATTCTCTGACTATTTTTCAGTTGTTTTTACACAATTTGATTATGATATACCTTGGTCTGTTTTTATTTATTTTAATCTGTTTTGTGGTCAATGAATTGTGGTTTTCTGGTTTTCATCAAATTTGGTAAAAATTGTTAATATTTCTTTGAATATATTTTTCTTTTACTTCACTCTGATTCAAATTGCACAAACATTTAAATGCCTGATATGGGATTTTTGATAACAATTAATTTTTTCAGTTGTTTTACTCTTCATAATTCAATATGGATATTTTCCACTCAAATATTGTCAAGAACAGTTATTTTCTTTTCTTATGCAATTGTCTAATTTGCCATTAACTTCATTAAGAACAGTTTTCATTTGAGAGATTGTATTTGTAATTAGTCATAGGATTTTAAAAAATGTTCTATTTGCCTTTTCAGTACAGTTGACCCTTGAACAACACAGTTTTGAACTGCACAAGTCCACTTATACTCAGAGTTTTTTAAGTTATCAATATTACACAATCGGTGGTTGGTTGAATGTACAGATGTAGAGACATAAATACAGAGGAACTGCGTATACTGATGGCTGAGTATACGTTATACGTGCCTTTTCAAATGCTCTGTAGGTTGGTGCTCCTAATCCCTAAATTGTTCAAAGATCAACTGTATATTAATTTTTTCTCTAAGTCCCAGTGCATCATTATACTAGTTCTTTTAGAGTTGTTGTTTGCCAATCCATCAACTCTATCCTCTCTGCATCTGTTTCTATTTGCTGATTTGTCTTGGTCCAGCTTACATGTTCCTGCTTCCTTTCATGCCTAGTAATTTTGATTAAATACTGAACAATGTGATTGTAACTTTGAGTGCTTGAATCTTGCTGTGTTCTTTTAAGGAATATTGGATATGTTTTTTCAGGAAGCTAATAAACTTATGAATCAACTCAGTAACTTTAATGAGTTTTTTTTAAGCTTTGTTAAAGTAGGTTTAAAGTAACCTTTTCTACTCTATGACTAGTCTAGCCCTCTTGCTTAGGAATGAGCTATCTAGATCCCCTGTTATAAAGCCTGGATATTTCATGATGTTTCTCCTGTCTAGTTTATTGAAACTCTATAAACCAATCTCTCTGGCCTGGAAAGCTCTTGGAATTTTTCATTTTACAGGTCCTCAGAAATATTTTTCTTGGTGTTGCATTTCACCCAACATATGTGCAGATAGTTCTTTAGTAACAGATTCAAAGGGACAATTATGCAGATATATGGAGATATTTCTCGGAGTAACTCCCTCCTCATCCATATTCTTACTGATAAATTCCAACTGACTCATCCTCTGTAAACTCGAATCTGTTTTATTCACTCATGCAATACCAAATTGTCTCTTCTCCCCATTCTACTGTCTAGAATGTACTTCCAGTAAAGAAAAGCCAAGTGTATCATAAGTATCACCTCATTTGATTCCATTTTATCCTGGAATCATAGCCCTATGCTGCATGAAGTCTAATACCTGAAAATGGCTGTTTCATATACAGTGCACAGTTTTCTAGTTTTCTACAATGAAAAGACAGTAACATGGCCAGCAGTAGAATTTATACTTCACTGATTTCTATTCATATCATTACTGTTTTCTTCTTTCTAGACTAAAAAAAAAAGCTGTTATTTTTAGATTTGATTTTAAACTTCCTTTTTATAAAAATTATTATATTTATGGGAAATTTCCCTTAGTTCTTTTTGTTTAATTTGCAAATTATATTATTTCATATTTTCATTATCATATTAATTCAAACTATTTGAAAATTTATCCTCTCAAGCTCAAATTATTTTACATTTGTTATTTAATTTCCATATATTAGGGCATATTTCTAGTTACTTTTTCATTATTGATTTCTACTTTAAATCCTGTGAAGTCAGAGGAAATACTTGAAATTAATTCAATCTCTACTAATTATTTATCCTTGCTTTGGAGTCCAAGCTGTGGTCTATTTTTATGAATGCACCACATGCCCTTGAAAAAATATGTATTCTACAGTGTTTGATGGATGTACATTCTAAAAATGTCAATTATATCAAATTTGTTGACTCATTATAAATCTCCTGTATTCTGATGATTTTTTATCTTCTTGTGATCTCAGTAACTAAGAGATTGGTTTAGAAAGCTTTAAGCATGATTGGAGATTTGTCTATTTCTCCTTTCATTCTGTTGAATATTGCTTCAAGTAGTTTTAAAGTACACCACTGTGTTAACAATTTAAGATTGTTATTTTAACTATATTGATTTGTCTTTAAAATTTTTACTATAACATTTTAATAGAAGTATAGTTGATTTACAATGTTGCATTAATTACTATTCTACAGCAAAGTGATCCATATATATATTTATTTTTTTAATGTCTTTTCCCATTGTGATTTATTATAGGCTATTGAATATAGCTCTCTCTGCTATACAGTAGGACTTTTTTTTTTTTTTATCAGTTCTATATTTATAATCTGCATCTGCTAATCCCAAAGTCTCAATGCCCTCCCCCTTGGCAACCACCTGTTGGCAACCAGTCTGTTCTCTATGTCCATGACTGACTCTGTCTCATAAATATGCTCATTTGAATCACAGTTTAGATTCCACATACAGATGATATAGTAGAGCTTTTTTCTTTCTCTTTCTGACTTACTTCAGTTAGTATGATAATCTCTGTGTGTGCTTAGTTGCTCAGTTGAGTCTGAGTCTTTGTGACCCTTTGAACTGTAGCACACCAGGCTCCTCTGTCCATGAGATTTTTTCAGACAAGAATATTGGAGTGGGTTGCCATTTCCTCCTCCAGGGGATCTTCCTAACCCAGGAATCAAACCCACATTTCCTGTGTCTCCTACATTGAAGGCAGGTTCTTTGCCTGCTGAGCCATTGGGGAAGCCCATTAGGTCCATTCCATTCTTTTATATGGCTGAGTGATATTCCATTGTACAAATGTACCACATCTTCCTTATCCATCATCTGCCAATGGGCATTTAGGTTGTCTCCATGTCTTGGCTACTGTGAATAGTGCTGCTGTGAACATAAGGATACTTGTATCTTTTTGAATTAAGAGTCTTGTCTGGATATATGCCCAGGAGTGGGATTGCTGGATCATATGGCAACTCTAGTTTTAGTTTTCTGAGGAACCTCCATACTATTTTCTATAGTGGCTGCACCAACTCACATCCCCAACAACACTGCAAGTTTCCCTTTTCTCCACATCCTCTCCAAAATTTGTTATTTGTAGACTTTTTAATATTGACCATTCTGACCAGTGCGAGCTGGTACCTCACTATAGTTTTGATTTGTATTTCTCTGATAATTAATGATGTTCAGCACATTTTTATGTGTCTATTGTCTATCTCTAGTGTGGTATCTTTTTATATAGACAAAATTATAGTGAGTGAAAGAAGCCAGTGGCAAATATTATTCATTTATATACTTGACAAAATTTTAGAAATGGAGGACAGACTAGTGATTGCTAAGGAAAGTATAGGGAGGAGTGGAAGTTGATATAACTATAAAAATATAAAAAATGAAGGATATTGTGCTATAATTTTGAAAGATGTTACCATTGGGGAACTGAGTAAAGCATGTCTAAGATCTCTCTTTATTATTTCTTGCAATTGTATGTAAACTTAGTACAATTTGGAGAAGGCAATGGCATCCCACTCCAGTACTCCTGCTTGGAAAATCCCATGGATGGAGGAGCGTGGTAGGCTGCAGTCCATGGGGTCGCTGAGGGTCAGACACGACTGAGCGACTTCACTTTCACTTTTCACTTTCATGCGTTGGAGAAGGAAATGGCAACCCAGTCCAGTGTTCTTGCCTGGAGAATCCCAGGGACAGGGGAGCCTGGTGGGCTGCCGTCTATGGGGTCACACAGAGTCGGACACGACTGAAGCAACTTAGCAGTAGCAGTAGCAGTAGCAGTTAGTACAGTTATCTCAAAATAATAACTTTAACTAAAAGATTACTCTTAACATTTAAAATAATAACATTTCTTACATTTCTTAATATTTAAAAAATTCTATCAGTTCAGTTCCTTTCAGTTGCTCATTCGTGTTTGACTCCTTGCAATCCCATGGACTGCAGTACACCAGGCTTCTATATTTATATATTTTTGCCTTTTATTTTATCAGGCAGAATTTTTTTTTAATTGCATCATAGTTTTTATACTTACATTGATTTTTTTTTTGAGGTAACAATTCATAGTTCTTCCTTTTGTGACTTTTTAATATTTAAGAGTAGGAATTATTCCAAAAAATGATATGAATTATTCTTCTATTCCCTGTTTTTTAATTCTATCTGTTATGAACTAAAAGTAATGTATATGATTACTAGAGATGTGGAGTTGGTCATAAGGAACACAGAAATTTGACATTTGTCATTTAAAACATATTTTTATGTTATTTCCTACAGACTCTCTAATACAAAAAACAAATTAGATGTTATTTAGGCACTAGGGGAAGAAAAGCAAACAATTGATTTTTCACATTTTATAGGAGTAGTTCACACTGCCTAGAGTTCATAAAAATCCTTTTCCTCATATCCTGGGCACATGATTAGATTACATTTTTAGCATCCTTTATAGTTAGTTAGGCCTTGTCATTTGGTCAAGTCAGCTGAATGGAATGAGGGCCAATAAAAGTCAAATTTATCATTTCAAGGTGTACCTCCCTCCCCCCTCCCCCAGTATCTGGCATGATACAGAAGATCAGTGAAGGATACAAAAGCTCTAATCATTGACAGGGTCCCAGAATGGAAAGAGGCCAAGTAGCTGAGCAACCAGAAGAAAGGGAAATTACAAATATCAGCTGAAAATTATTGTTTTATGCTGCTCATATGTTTAAAGCTTTTTTTCAGCAGTCAGTTTTACACTACTACTATTACATCATAATTTTCTTTAACTTTATAAGAAACAAATTTTTTTCTCCCAAAGTGGCCAAGTCACCTTGCTTTTGTACCAACAACATATGCTATTTTGAGTTGTTCCATATTCTTGTCAACACTTAGCATTATTATTCTTTTCAATTTTTGCATTTCTAATGGGTGTGTGGTTATATGTCATTATTCCTTTTAAATTTATGCTACTTTAATATGTAATTATTTTATATTTAATTATATATTTTTTCATGTGCCTCTTTGACATTCATATACCATTTTTTGAAGCATCTATTCATGTTTTTTTTCTCTGATTTTATTAGGTGCTTCAAGTACAATTGAGATGTAAGAATATTTTTAGTATATTTTAAATATAAATACATTATATATATATATATATATATATATATATATATATATATATATATATATAAATTTTCAGGTCTGTGACCTGTATCTTCATTTCTTTATTTTTCAAAAAATTTTAAATTTTAAAACATTTTCAGCTGCACTGGGGCATATGGGATCTTAGTTCCCTGACCAGGGAGTGAACCCACACCCCCTGCATTAGAAGCATAGAGTCTTAACCACTGTACCATCAGGGAAATCCCTGTAACTTCATTTTTTTTTTTAAGTGTTTATTTTAACCAAATTTCCAATTTTAAATGAGATCCTTATGAATATTTCTTTTATAATTCTAGAATTTGTTTCTATCAAAGATATCTTTGTCTAATTCAAAATCATTGAGACTTTTCTCCTATGTCACCTTTAAAGGTTTTATAATTTTAATGCTTAAATTTGGTTATATGATCTATATTAATTAGTTTCTCTATTTGGTAGGAGTTTGTTTCTTTGCATAGGGAAATCCAAGTGTCTTACCTCCACTATTGAAAGGTTCCTTTGTTTCTTACTGAAATGACATTGGTATCTATTTTCTGGACTTTCTGTTTGGTTCCATTTATTTATGTATTCCTTGCTTATCCTTTTGCCAATATTGCACTATACTGATTATCATTGTTTCATAATATGTTTGAAATTGGTACTTTAAAAGTACTCAGCTTTATCTTCCTTTTTAAAATTGCTTTGGTCACTCTAATCTATGACAATTAAGTTATTTTCCACTTTAAGAGCATAACTGAATTGGAATTTCATTGAATCTATGGAACATTTTGGGGATAAATTACACTTTAAACATCTCAAAAAATCTTCCGAGTAATGAGCATGAGATATGTCTTCATTAATTTAAATCTTTTAAATTTCTCTGAACATTGTTTTATGTTTTTCAATGCATTCATCTTTGATGTTGATTTAAAAGGTAGTGTAAATGGTATTTACTTTAAATTGAATTTTATTTCTAATTTTTAATATGATGGTTATATTAAAAAATGGCTTTGTATATTAAAACTGTATCTTGAGCAGCCCATATTATTCCTAGTACCTCTTTTGAGGATTCCTTATTTTCTACAGAGATGATAATTTCTTCTATAAGTAAACATTAATCTCTCTCTTTTTTTCTGTCTGTATAATTTCATTCTTTTTCTTCTTGTATTCAAATAGTTAGAAATCTTTGCCCATTGTTAAATGGAAGCAGCAAGAGAGAATATTCTTACCTTTTCCTAATTCTGAGGGAAATGTATTTAGCTTCCCCCCCCCCCATTTTAGAGTGTTCATTCTAAATCCAGTAGAATATTAGCTGCATGTTCTCCATAAATTCCCTTTACCAGTTTGAAAAAGCTCTGTTTCTCTTATTTTCTATGAGAATTTTATAATGAATTCCTGTTGAATTTGTTTCTTTTCCATCTGTTAATAAGATGAATTAAATTATTATGTTTCTGGGCAAGGGTGGAAACTCACTGGTCATAATATATTTATCCCTTATATACAATGTAACAATAAAATTTAATTCAAATAATTTTATGTTTTTGGTATTTTTATGAAAATATTTAAAAATTTTAAAATAATAGTTAATTTCTGCATGCCTAAATCATTTCAAAATTTACAGAATCAGTAGGGAGACAAAAACATGGGCAAGTCAGTCAGTCAGTTCAGTCACTAAGTCATGTCCGGCTCTTTGCGATCCCATGAACTGCGGCAAGCCAGGACTCCCTGTCCATCACCAACTCCCGGAGTCTACCCAAACATCAGGTGGCTGAAGTATGGAGTTTCAGCTTTAGCATCAGTCCTTCCAATGAACACCCAGCACTGATCTCCTTTAGGATGGAATGGTTGGACCTCCTCGCAGTCCAAGGGATGCTCAAGAGTCTTTTCCAACACCACCATTTAAAAGCAGCAATTCTTCTGTGCTCAGCTTTCTTTATAGTCCAACTCTAACATCCATACATGACGACTGGAGAAAACATAGCCTTGACTAGACATCTTTGTTGACAAAGTAATGTCTCTGCTTTTTAATATGCTGTCTAAGTTGGTCATAACTTTCCTCCCAAGAAGTAAGCGTCTTTTAATTTTAGGGCTGCAGTCACCATCTGCCGTGTTTTTGGAGCCCAGAAAAATAAAGTCAGCCGCTGTTTTCACTGTTTCCCCATCTATTTGCCATTAAGTGATAGGACCAGATGCCATGATCTTCGTTTTCTGAATGTTGAGCTTTAAGCCAACTTTTTCACTCTCCTCTTTCATTTTCATCAAGAGGCTCTTTAGTTCTTCTTCACTTTCTGCCATAAGGGTGGTGTCATCTGCATACCTGAAGTTATTGATATTTCTCCCGGCAATCTTGATTCCAGCTTGTGCTTCATCCAGCCCAGCATTTCTCATGATATACTCTGCATGCAAGTTAAATAAGCAGGGTGACAATATACAGCCTTGATGTACTCCTTTTCCTATTTGGAACCAGTCTGTTGTTCCATGCACAGTTCTAACTGTTGATTCCTGACCTGCATAAAGGTTTCTCAAGAGGCAGGTCAGGAGATCTGTTATTCCCATCTCTTTCAGAATTTTCCAGTTTATTGTGATCCATACAGTGAAAGGCTTTGGCATAGTCAATAAAGTAGAAATAGATTTTTTTCTGGAACTCTTGCTTTTTTGATGATCCAGTGAATGTTGGCAATTTGCTCTCTGGTTCCTCTGCCTTGTCTAAAACCAATTTGAACATCTGGAAGTTCATGGTTCACATATTGCTGAAGTCTGGCTTTGAGAATTTTGAGCATTACTTTACTAGTGTGTGAGATGAGTGCAATTGTGCAGTAGTTTGAGCATTCCTTGGCATTGCTTTTCTTTGGGATTGGAATGAAAACTGACCTTTTCCAATCCTTGGCCACTGCTGAGTTTTCCACATTTGCTGACATATTGAGTGCTGCACTTTCACAGCATCATCTTTCAGGATTTGAAATAGCTCAACTGGAATTCCATCACCTCCACTAGCTTTGTTCATAGTGATGCTTTCTAAGATCCTCTTGACTTCACATTCCAGGATGTCTGGCTTTAGGTGAGTTATCACACCATCGTGATTATCTGGGTTGTGAAGATCTTTTTTGTATAGTTTTTCTGTGGTCATGTATGGATGTGAGAGTTGGACTGTGAAGAAGGCTGAGCACCGAAAAATTGATGCTTTTGAACTGTGGTGTTGGAGAAGACTCTTGAAAGTCCCTTGGACTGCAAGGAGATCCAACCAGTCCATTCTGAAGGAGATCAGCCCTGGGATTTCTTTGGAAGGCATGATGCTAAAGCTGCAACTCCAGTACTTTGGCCACCTCATGCGAAGAGTTGACTTATTGGAAAAGACTCTGATGCTGGGAGGGATTGGGGGCAGGAGGAGAAGGGGATGACAGAGGATGAGATGGTGGGATGGCATCACTGACTCGATGGACGTGAGTCTGAGTGAACTCCGGGCGTTGGTGATGGACAGGGAGGCCTGGCGTGCTGCGATTCATGGTGTCGCAAAGAGTCGGACACGACTGAGCGACTGATCTGATCTGATCTGTGTTCTTGCCACCTCTTCTTAATATCTTCTGCTGAATTAGAACTCAAATTTTAAAGCATTAACAATAATTTCAACCACAATAACAATAATAAGGATAACACTTTGTCCTTCCCTGTAAAAGACACCATGAGAATGAGAGGCATCTCTAGTTCTTCTGAAAGACAGTTTTATGTACTTTTATAACTGCAATTTTTCATTTCTGTTGCCAGTGCCAGAGAAGTTTGATTTGTAATCCATGAGGCAAAACAATGGTCATAAAGTTTGGTCCAAGCTATGTGATTACAGGATATGATTAAAGAATTTGTCTAATATAGATTTACAGAGGTGGCTTTATATTAATTAAAGGAAATAGTGTCTTTAGTTTCTCTTAGAAGATATCTTCCTACATGTAATATCCATCATCTTCTGCAATACCCTCTGCTATGAAGAATATTTTTGTTTTTTTAATAAGGTAATGAAAGCATGAAATTAAAAGTTACAGCACATTACCTTTTGGCATATCTTTAAAATTGCATTTACAACATTGTACTTACAAATCGCTAAATTTATATAACATTCTTATGTGATTGCCATCTGTTGAGAATAGGGAACATATTCTTTTGTCTTTGTATTTCTAGTACCAGGCACAGGGATTGAAAAATATTTTATATTAACAAAGCATGTGAAGTGAATTACCTTATTCAAGCTGACTGCTTAAGGCCAACAGTAGAATTCTTATGCAGGGAGATTATTTCTAAATATTTAAGTACTGCTGCTGCTGCTGCTGCTAAGTCACTTCAGTCGTGTCCAACTCTGTGTGACCCCATAAATGGCAGCCCACCTGGCTCCCCCATCCCTGGGATTCTCCAGGCAAGAACACTGGACTGGGTTGCCATTTCCTTCTCCAATGCATGAAAGTGAAAAGTGAAAGTGAAGCTGCTCAGTTGTGTCTGACTCCTAGCGACCCCATGGACTGCAGCCTACCAGGCTCCTCCGCCCATGGGATTTTCCAGGCAAGAGTACTGGAGTGGGGAGCCATTGCCTTCTCCATTTTAGTGCTACTATAAGTCAACTACAGGGCTTCCCAGGTGTTGCTAGTTGTAAAGAACCTGTCTGCCAATGCTGGAAGCACAAGAGACAGAGGTTTGATTTCTGGGTCCGGAAGATCCCCAAGAGGAGGCATGTCAACTCACTCCAGTATTCTTGCCTGGAGAATCCCATGGACAGAAGAGCCTGGTGGGATACAGTCCATCAGATCTCAAAGAGTTGAACATGACTGAAGTAACTTAGTGGTAAGTTAACTAACTTTTTACTTGAAAGAAAAACCCTCTTGTTATGCTCTCCAGATATTAAATTATGCTTTAAGAAAACTAGATGAATTTTTAGAAGAGGATATTTTAAGTTCATGTTGTGATGTATCTCTGCTTAAATTTATTTTGTAAACGAGGTGTAGGTATTTAAATGATTGGAAAAGTGTATTTGAAATACTTTGCTTGACTATTTTAATCTCCTGAAATTAAAAGGAAATGCAAATGATCTTCTCAAAGATCCTGTCACCGCCAGGCCGGGTGACCTGAGCCTTGGTGATCTCATCTGCCATCTCTGCCAGCCAGGGAGATCATTTATGAAGATGACTAGTGTCTTGCTTTCCATGACATTTTCCCTGAAACACCAACACATTTTCTGGTGATACCTAAGAAACATATATCCCAGATTTCTGCAGCAGAAGATGATGATGAAAGTCTTCTTGGGCATTTGATGATTGTTGGCAAGAAATGTGCTGCTGATATGGGCCTGAAGAAGGGATATCGAATGGTGGTGAATGAAGGTTCATATGGAGGCCAGTCTATCTATCATGTTCATCTCCATGTTCTTGGAGGTCTGCAGATGAACTGGCCCCCTGGTCAAGTGTGCTATAGGGATAATTTTGCCTTCTCTATGCAGTGATCAGGTTTGCAAGTTCCAATATGCTAAACAATTATTATTTTTTGCCTGTGTATGGAGGTATTGCAAAAATAATTTTAAAAACCCATACATAATAAAAGACATTGTTACATGGCCTGAAAAAAAAAAAAGGAAATGCAGTGCTATGTACACACACACACGTGTACACACAAATGTATATTTTTCAAGAATATTCAGAATGTCCAAACTACAAGAAAAGAGCTCTCTAGCAATTAGACAAGGCTTTGAAACTGTGAAAAAAATTTTGAGCATTTAATAAAGTATGTAAGCCCTATAACATTTGTTCAGTTCAGTTCAGTCCAGTCATTCAGTCGTGTCCGACTCTTTGTGACCCCATAAATCGCAACACACCAGGCCTCCCTGTCCATTACCAACTCCCGGAGTTCACTCAGACTCACATCCATTGAGTCAGTGATGCCATCCAGCCATCTCATCCTCTGTCGTCCCCTTTTCCTCTTGCCCCCAATCCCTCCCAACATCAGAGTCTTTTCCAATAAGTCAACTCTTCACATCAGGTGGCCAAAGTACTGGAGTTTCAGCTTTAGCATCATTCCCTCCAAAGAAATCCCAGGGCTGATCTTCAGAATGGACTGGTTGGATCTCCTTGCAGTCCAAGGGACTCTCAAGAGTCTTCTCCAACACCACAGTTCAAAAGCATCAATTTTTTGGTGCTCAGCTTTCTTCACAGTCCAACTCTCACATCCATACATGACCACTGGAAAAACCATAGCCTTGACTAGACGGACCTTTGTTGGCAATGTAATGTCTCTGCTTTTGAACATGCTATCTAGGTTGGTCATAACTGTCCTTCCAAGGAGTAAGCGTCTTTTAATTTCATGGCTGCAGTGATTTTGGAGCCCCAAAAAATAAAGTCTGACACTATTTCCACCGTTTTCCCATCTATTTCCCATGAGTAGAAATCAATGTAATTAATGTTTCTCTCTTTGTACAGATGAGAATTTAATGTAAGATAGCTTCTCATCTCATCATAGGAAGAGATTTTCATCATTTAAAGAAGATATCAGTTCAATCGCTCAATCTTGATTGACTCTTTGCGACCACATTGACTGAAGCTCGCCAGGCTTCCCTGTCCATCACCAACTTCTGAGCTTTCTCAAACTCATGTCCATTGAGTTGGTGATGCCATCCAACCATCTTATCCTCTGTTGTCCCCTTCTCCTCCCACCTTCAATCTTTCCCAGCATCAGAGTCTTTTCCAATGAGTCAGTTCTTCACATCATGTGGCCAAAGTATTGGAGCTTCAGCATCAGTCCTTCTAATGAATATTCAGGACTGATCTCCTTTAGAATGGACTGGTTGGATATCCATGCAGTCCAAGGGACTCTCAAGAGTCTACTCCAACACCACAGCTCAAAAGCATCAATTCTTCAATGCTCAGCTTTCTTTATAGTCCAACTCTCACATCCATACATATCTACTGGAAAAAACATAGCTTTGATTAGATGGATCTTTGTTGGCAAAGTAATGTCTCCTCTTTTTAATATGCTGTCTAGCTTGGTCATAACTTTTCTTCCAAGGAACAAGAATCTTTTAATTTCATGGCTGCAGTCATGATCTGTAGTGATTTTGGAGGACAAGAAAATAAAGTTTGTCACTGTTTCCATTATTTCCCCATCTATTTGCCATGAAGTGATGGGACTGGATGCCATAATCTTAGTTTCCTGAATGTTGAGTTTTAAGCCAACTTTTTCACTCGCCTCTTTCACTTTCATCAAGAGGCTCTTTAGTTCTTCACTTTCTGCCATAAGTGTGGTGTCATCATCTGTATATCTGAGGTTATTGATATTTCTCCTGACAGTCTTACTTCCAGCTTGTGCTTCATTCAGTCCAGCATTTCTCATGATATATTCTGCACATAAGTTAAATAAGCAGGGTGACAATATACAACCTTAGTGTACTCTTTTCCAGACTTGGAACCCATCTGTTGTTCCATGTCCAGTTCTGTTGCTTCTTGACCTGCATACAAATTTCACAGGAGGTAGGTCAGGTAGTCTGGTATTCCCATCTCTTGAAGAATTTTCCACAGTTTGTTGTGATCCACAAAGTAAAAGGCTTTGGCCTAGTCAATAAAGCAGAAGTAGATGTTTTTCTGGAACTCTCACTTTTTCAATGATCCAATGGATGCTGGCAATTTGATCTCTGGTTCCTCTGCCTTTTCTAAATCCAGCTTGAACATCTGGAAGTTCACAGTTCACACACTGTTGAAGCCTCATTTGGAGGATTTTGAGTATTACTTTGCTAGCATGTGAGATGACTGCAATTGTGCACTTATTTTGAGCATTTGAGCATTCTTTGGCATTGCCTTTCTTCTGGGATTGTAATAAAAACTGACCTTTTCCAGTCCTGTGGCCACTTCTGCGTTTTCCGAATTTGCTGGCATATTGAGTGCAGCACTTTCACAGCATTATCTTTTAGGATTTGAAATAGCTGGACTGTCATTGGGGAGTGTGCAGTAAATATCATCTCCTTTCATGCTCAGTTTTAATTTTGAATGTTATGTTTTCTATTTTAATCTTAGAAATCAGGGGAAATATCCCATATTTTAGAGCCTAGGAATCTGCAAATATGAAATGTTCTTTTATAGCAATGGAAATCCATGGGAAGTGTTTCATTGACTGCTCATTTTTTTGTTGTTAAAGATTATCAATCTGAAAGACTCAGATTGCTTCTTAAGAATACAGAAGTACGATTTCTTACAGGTTAGACTATCCAAAACTGGGTTGAAGTATCTTTCACTTTAGGAAAGATAGCTTTTCCTAACTTGGAGACCATCAATGGGAGTGAGGTAAATTAGAAAGTGAAGTAGCACTGGCTTAAACATCACATCAATTTGCTAGTAAACCTGGAAGCCTTTGCTCATTTTTATATGTGGCCACTGGATTCACAGCTTGACTGGTTGTACAACATCACTAAACATAGCATTCCACAACAATCCAACTGAGGAAGATAATGTCAGGAAAGGAAGAATGAAGGCTGAGAACCCATAGGAATCAGCGAGAATTATGCAATTTTAAACTATATTCTGGGTTGTTTTCTTTGGGAAAAAAAATATTTATTTATTTGATTTGATTGCCTAGACCTTGGTGGCAGATGTGGGGTTTTTGATTGTGTCTTGCAGACTTCTCTCTAGTTGTGGCCTGCAAGCTTAGTTGCCTGAGATATGTGGGCAACTAAGTTCCCTCATCAGGGATTGATTCCGCATCCCCTCCATTGGAAGATGGATTTTTAATCACTGGACCATCGGGGAAGTCCCTCTGGATTATTTTCTGACTGGTATTCATTGCAGGTTAAAAATTAAAACCTTAAAGTAACGAAGGAGCCAACTAGAGGCATATAAGTTAGTTTGAAGTTTATATAAGGTAGTTGTCACTATGTACAGCCCAGAAATTTATAGTAGTCTACGTTCTGTCTTCCAGTGTCCTTAGTTCCTATTTCATGAGGTTCTTTTTGCTAAAACTCATTTATTTCATCTACAAAAGCAAAAATCTGCACAAAGTCCTGTAGAAAATCTAAACGTTTTCATATTACGTATTTTGGACTCATTATCACTTCATAGAGTCACATGTAATGTAAACAACATTTATTTTATACTCAGCTTTTGTTTCAAATGTTTCATTTTTCTATTTTGATCTCAGACACCATAGAAAATGTCTCACAGCAATTTAAAGTCTAGAGATCAACAAATAAGAAATTTCTATCTTTTGTAGAAATGGAAATCCATGAAAAGTGTTTTATTGAGTTAATTTCACAACATAATAAATATCTTCTGTCACAAACTATTTTACAAATGAGAAAAAAAAAAGACACAAATGTGTGTAGGTTTTTTTCCCTCTAGTTGAGCATTTTCCTCGCTTATAATTTTTCTCCTTTTCTCTTTATTCAATATTTATTTTGCAGGCAGGTTTTGTCTATTATTTATCATGATATGCTAATCATATTTTCTTTAATAATGTCTTAGAGTATTGATTTTTCTCTCTGCTTTTTGTGTATGTGTACTCAGGAAATAACTATTCCTTAGTTTTCCTAAGAATACCTTCTGGGGAAAGCAGCCCAGGAGAAGATTACTATGGCATGTCAAACAATGGAAGTTATTATGGTTTATCAATGCAAAACTGCTTTTTATAATTTCATTCAGATTGAAATGTTCTTATTTATATTGGCATAATTCTCTAATTTTCCACATAGACCTAATTGCAACCCCAGATACACTTTGTTCAAATATCAATTTTTATTTAGCCTGAGGAAATAAAATATTCAAACTCTATAAATCACAGGAGTGCTAGTATGCCATGTTTTAGGAAGGGTATTGGTAAATGGCAATTATAAATTCAAATCTCCATTAGAAAACTTCAATATCAGTTTATGCATGATGCAAAATCATACGTCCATCCTAAATAATGTTCTTTCCTTCTAGAACATCCATTTATTAAAAGATTCTATTATATCCCAATTTTAGACTTTTTTCCCCTAAGAGAGTCATACCATAAATTTTTAAAACTTCAATGGAATAGACAGTTTTCTAGAAAAAAATATAGAGAAAGAGAATTGTAACATCACTTACTCATTAAACAAATGAATCAATAATTAAAACTATTCAATAAAGTAATCCAAATATTACCTTGTCCCCATATATTTTATGGGCTAATTTTGCCAAAACTTAAAGTGATAGGAAAAGATGGAAGAAGATCAAAAATACTTATTTCATGAAATTATTATCTTGACACCAAAATTATGTAATAAAGCTACTAAAATATATATTTAAAGGGTACTCTTCCTCATGAACGTAGGTGTAGATATCCTAAACAAAATGTCAGTTAACAAACACTACAAAATTATAAGAAAACACACTTAGAACACATACACACTGACTCTCTAATAGACTGGTAGTAGAGTGTGTGATAAAACCACTTTAGAAAAATATGTCTAAGAAAATTTATAGCAGCAATATTAAAAATTAACAAAATTTTAAACAAAATATGAATTAACAGTAATGTGAATAGTAGTGGTAGTATATTCAAACAATAAAGACTATATGACAATGGAAAAATAATGAAATTACTATGTGAGTAAACATGTGAATCTCAGAGAAAGAGTGAAACAAATGGCACAAAAGAGTACATACATGCTATATAACTCACTTTATAAAATGGTCAAAACATGTGAAACTAAGCTATGCTTCAAAAGAATACTGGTTACTTTGTGAAGGTGATGACTGGGATGGACCACTCAAGAAGCATCTGGAGTGTTACCCAGTTTCTGTATTTTTATCTATGAGTTGGTTACACAGATGGGCAAAGCTTCATGGAGCAGTACACTTAAGATAGACACACTTTATAATTTGAATATGATATTTTGCACTTCAATAAAACTTTTAAAGAGAAGGTAAAGAAAATGAAGGAAGACTATACAAATAAATATATTAAACAAATGACAGACTGATAGAAAATGTAGTATATTCATGTATCCAGATTACATGATTAAAAAAAGAAATATGGAAAACAGCACACAATACAAGCCCTTTCATATCAAATAGAAAATAGTTTATATAAAAAAAGGTTGCATGGACAAACAAAACAATGATTTAGGATAAAACTTGCTCAATCCACTAGAAATCAGAAAACTGCACATTAAAAGGAACACAACCATTAGATTATTAAAATTAAGCCCAAATTAAGTCTGGCAGTAATACATGACTAGAGTGTAGATTGGTATTGCTTTGAAGAAAAATTTAACAATATCTTATGAAATTGCAAATGTACATGCCCTGTGGTCCTGCAATTCCATTTCTATATCTAGAGACATACTGAGAATAATATTCAAGAGTATATTTATAAGCACATTTGTTGCAGTATTATTCAAATCAGAAGAAAAGAGACATAGTAAGTATCAATTTTTAATGTATAAATAGATATATTTTCCCACATTTTATTTTACACAACAATAAAGAATTTTAGTATATTCATAGTATATGCATAGTTTTAGGTAGCTTTTCAAAATTGTGAATGAATAACATAAAAGATAAATTAGATTCATGACACATTTCTGTAATTTTTACATATTAATGTAAATTTAAAAGCACATTATTTAAATAATAATTTTAAAATAATTTAAAAAATAAATAATTAAAAATATAAAGACATTCATAGATGTCTATCAATATGAATATATATTTACAAAATATTTGAAAAACATATTTAAAGTATGCCAAGCAATATGTTGATGCATGTGCATGTCAATGGGAGGCTAGAGAATAGGATTGGGGGTATCAGATGCAGAGAGAAAATTGAAAGCAATGTAGAATTAGACAATAAACAACAGAATTGGAAACTTTCAGTCTGTCAAGGTGAAGTAGCCCCATTCGTCCTATATCTTTCCTTTCATAACTAAAAAAATAAATTAGTTTTTGCATCGTAAACAGCACAACAAGCATAAGGACACTCTGACAGGTAGAGAGGAGAAAATAGACCTTCTAGTCAATCCTGAGACTTTTCTTGCTGAATTTCTAATGGCAATGGATTTTCTCAGTGGTGCCCATGTATCCCAGACAGGGTTTTGAGATAGTCTATAATGTAAAACCACCAAAAAGGCATAGGCAAAGAAAATTCCAAGAAAAACCTGTTTTTCCCTACTAACCCCCACTCAAACAACATAAAAACTTTTTGGCAACAGTCCCCTGATTTCAGCCAACAGTAATGGCGAAACTGCATCACCTCCCCTGAGGTTTCAGTGAGCCAGTTGGAGAGTTGAGCTTCCAACCAATCCTCCTGCCTGCTTGCAGCAAGTGATGTTTCAATTCCCCTGACTGGTGGTTTCTGTAGGACCCAATGAGCAGCAGATATTCTATCCCTCACTTGTCAGAATCAGATGGCTCTGTGATCCTCCACTCCTACTCAGTAATGATGAGACATAACAAGGCAGTCTCTGTGAAGTTTCACCTCCCCCCCCCAGCCACACACACATACATGCACACACACACACACACACACACACAGTCAGTGGAGCTTGTATGGAACTGAGATTTTTTACCCACTCTGTCAAAGAAACTGAACAAGGTTATACAGATCAGAGATAGCAAGCACATCACTTTCCCCTCTCCATTGTGTCAGCAAGGCTTATTATGAGGCTGAACCTCCACACCCATCTGGCAGGAACAAGACTGAACAGGCAATTTGATGTACAGTTCTACCTTCCCCTGGTATCAGTGAGAACTTTTCACCCACACTGGTCATCAGTGAGGTAGGGCAAGATGGCACTTCACTTCTCCCTTCCCCTGGTGTCATTGGATAGGGGAGGGAAAACAGCAAGGAGGCAGTGAGCTGATTCCTATCCCACCCTGCAGCATCAAAGCAGAGTTTGTCAGGCTTCTATATTCCCATCCCTTTTTTTTTTTTTTTTTTGCAGGACAGGCCCATAGGGAGAAAAAAGGCAGCTACAAATGGTATCCACATTAACCAGGAAAGTGTCACTTGGGGTAAGGGGCAGCTAAACTTCCATGCCACCTGTCTGTAATGGGGCAGCATGAGTCAGTGCTCTACTTTTGCTGGGGTGGTGTTGCCAGGTCCAGCAAGAAGCTCAACATACACACCTGCAAGATCTTCACCTATATAAAATAGACGGATTGCCCACTAAAAACAAGATTAAATAGGATCATGAGTCTCCTAATAGAATGTCCAAAAGTTCCAGAAGAGAATAAAAAATTTACTCTTAATATCTTGAACCAAAAAAATAAATAAATAAATAAAAATAAGAAAAGCTAATTAATGTCAAAATCCACATTAAACCATTAAACAGATGTTATAATTATCTCACAAGGATTTTAAACTAGTCATCACAAAAATGCTTCAGCAAACATTTATGGATTCATCTGAAAAAATGGAAACTTTTAGGAATGAAATCAAAGTTAATAAAGAACCAATGAGAATTATAGAATTGAAAACTATAAAATCAAAATAAAAGTCTCAGTTTGCTCAAGAGCTCAGTGGAAATGGCAGAGGATAAGAACAGTAAAATTGACAGTAATTCAACATAACTTGGCCAATTCGAAAAGAGAAAAATTTGAAATTAAAAATAAACAGAATTTTATGAGCCTCTGGAATAATAATAAAAGAGTTAATATTTGTGTCATCAGAGTCTCAGAAGGAGGGGAAGGGAAAGTGGAATTGAAACATATTTGAAGAAATAATGATTAAAAACTTCTCAAACTTGGTCAAAACCAACTTTAATCTTAACTCATATTTTACACAAATATTAATTTAAAATGAATCATAGATTTATGCAGAAACTGCAAAATTGACCATTTTATGGAAAATTATAAAATGAAAGAGTCAGGATATAGGTTTAAGCAAAAAGGTCTTATATTTGGTGCCAAAAACTATCCATAAAGAGAAAAATTTTTTGTTTGACTATACTAAATTAAAAACTAGACTTTGAAAACCCTTCTGAGAAGAAGAAAAAGGCAAGTAACACCCTGAGAGAAAGTATTTGCAAACCAAATAGCCAACAAAGCACTTATATCTGGAATATATAAAGAACTTTTCAAACCCCATGTAACTAACTAACAAGCAAAATAAGTTAGAATATAGTCAAAAGACATGAGAAGGCACTTTACACACACATGTGCATGTGTGCCAAGTTGCTTCAGTTGTGTCTGATTCTTTGCAACCCCGTGGACTGTAGCCCACCAGGCTCCTCTGTCCTTGAAGTTCTCCAGACAAGAATATTGGAATGGGTTGCCATTTCCTTTTCCAGTTTTTTATATATAGTAGAGTGTATATGAAGATGAAATGGCAATCCCCTCCAATAGTCTTGCCTGTAAAATCCCAAGGACAGAGGAGCCTGGTAGCCTACAGTACATGGGATTGCAGAGTCACACAACACTGAGTGACTGAACAGCAGCAGCAGCATGTATATGTTAATTCCAAACTCCTAATTTCGTCATGGACCCAAACCAGAAACAACATTCAATGGATTGGATGGTTTCAATGGATTAAATAAACGTGGTTAAATAAGTGTGGTGCATCTATTCCATGCAACACTACTAATATGTTCCATGATGGTGGGTGTGGCTATAAAAGATCAAGATGAGAGATGCTTTTGGGGATGGAGTTGTTCTGTACCTTGACTGTATCAATGAAAATGTACAACCTATGGTGTTGTACTATAGTTTTATAAGATATTACCATTCAGGAGACTGTATAAAAAGTGCATGTGCTCTATCAGTATCATTTCTTAAAAGTCCATATGAATTTATAATTTTCTAAAAAATATTAATTAAAATATATATTTTTGTGTTCACAATTATGATAACTTTCAATGAGCTGATGACTAAGGTCAATTAAATTCCATGCATTTAAGTTTTATAAGAGAAGTAATGGATAGAGACAGACCTTTTGTATTTAAACTAGCTCCAGTTCAAATATATATGTTTATACTGGAAACATAAAATAATCATCCAGGTTTTTTCCATTTCAGAACCTAAGGTCAACATCTTTTTTCCCATTGGAAACCAAACCAAACCAAACCAAAAAAAAAAAAAAACACACACACAACCAAGAAAGCAAACAAGGACACAAAACAAATAGTAACAACAACAACAACAATGACAAAAATACAAGGGCTACATGAATCTGCATCTAAAAATCAGTTTTTCCTGTAAACTGTTAGAATTTGTTTCCCAGACTTGGAAACAATCCTTTTCATACTAAGGCTTATCACAACCTCACCTAGCACCAGGCTCACCTGATGACCCCAGTTGCCTAGTCTGTTGGCAGATTGATTGTATGGACCTCCACTTGGGCAAGACTCAATTGCTCAGGCGATACCACCTGACTCAGTGCAAAAGGTTCTCTTCCTGTTTGGATTCACATAACCAACAACAAAATCAATACTGAGACTGAAATAGCACAAGCTTCATTCACTGGCCAGACAATATAAAGGCAGGAACTTAGTTTGCAAACCAGCTTCTCCTCACTGGGGACAATCAAAACAAGATTTTAAAGGCAAGGTTAATGAAGGGGGTGTGTGTGTGTGTGTGTGTGTGTGTGTGTATGTATATATATATATATATATATATATACATACATTTTTTTTTTTTTTCTGTGAAAAGACTATGTTCTTCTTGGAACTGGGAGGCCATCACTTTTTCTGCCCTCTCGTGGCCCCCTGATGTCCAGGTCCAAAACCTGTTAAACCATCATGGCACAAATGGGCAGAGATGGTAATGAGCTGTGGGCAACCTCAGTCCTACATTTGGAGCTAAATAGGCTTGTGGTTAGTTGGTCTTGTTCCTGTGATACAAACACAACTAGAGATCTTTTATCCAATATGGCAGAGTAGAAGGACATGCACTCATCTTCTCCTATGAGAATTCCAAAATTACAACTCATTGCTGAACAACCATCAACAGGAAAATGTTGGATCCCACTAAAAAAATGATACTTCATGCCCAAGGGCAAAGGAGAAGCCCCAGCAAGATGGTAGGAGGGGCAAAATCACATTTAGAATCAAACCCCTTCCCCACCAGAGATTCTCAGATGGCTAAACAAACATTGTGCACACTAGGACCCAGAGACCCCACAGAAATGAGCCAGAACTGTGTGTGGGTGTCTCCTGTGGAGGTACCAGTGAGCAGTGGACTGCTGCAGGGGCAGGGTCTCTGGGTGCAGTAGACATGGACATGGCATAAGCCCTCTTGGAGGAGGTCACAATTAACCCCACCAGAGAGCAGCCAGAACTTACAAGGACTGGGGAAACAGACTCTTGGAGGGCACAGACAGAAACTTGTGTGTACCAGAACCCGGGAGAAAGGAGCAGTGACCCCACAAGAGACTGATACAGACTTGCCCATGAGTGTCCTGCTGTTTCTGGTGGAGGCATGAGTACAGAGTGGACTGTTGCAGGGTTCCAGGCAATGAGTGCAGGAGTGCCTGCATGGGAACTTTTGAAGGAGGTCAACATTATCTTCATTACCACAACCAAAGTAGACCATTCAGGTATGACCTAAATAAAATCCCTTATGATTATACAGTGGAAGTGAGAAATAGATTTAAGAGACTAGATCTGATAGATAGAGTGCCTGATGAACTATGGACTGAGATTCATGACACTGTACAGGAGACAGGGATCAAGACCATCCCCAAGGAAAAGAAATGCAAAAAAGAAAAATGGCTGTCTGGGGAGGACTTACAAATAGCTGTGAAAAGAAGAGAAGTGAAAAGCAAAGGAGAAAAGGAAAGATATAAGCATCTGAATGCAGTTCCAAAGAATAGCAAGAAGAAATAAGAAAGCCTTCTTCAGCGATCAATGCAAAGAAATAGAGGAAAACAACAGAATGGGAAAGACTAGAGATCTCTTCAAGAAAATTAGAGATATCAAGGGAACATTTCATGCAAAGATGGGCTCAATAAAGGACAGAAATGGTATGAACCTAACAGAAGCAGAAGATATTAAGAAGAGGTAGCAAGAATACACAGAAGAACTGTACAAAAAAGATCTTCATGACCCAGATAATCACGATGGTGTGATCACTGACCTAGAGCCAGACATCCTGGAATGTGAAGTCAAGTGGGCCTTAGAAAGCATCACTATGAACAAAGCTAGTGGAGGTGAAGGAATTCCAGTGGAGCTCTTTCAAATCTTGAAAGATGATACTGTGAAAGTGCTGTACTCAATATGCCAGCAAACTTGGAAAACTCAGCAGTGGCCACAGGACTGGAAAAGGTCAGTTTTCATTCCAATCCCAAAGAAAGGCAATGCCTAAGAGTGCTCAAACTACCACACAACTTTTGAAGTTCACACACTAGTAAAGTAATGCTCAAAATTCTCCAAGCCAGGCTTCAGCAATATGTGAACCGCGAACTTCCAGATGTTCAAGCTGGTTTTAGAAAAAGCAGAGGAACCAGACATCAAATTACCAACATCTGCTAGATCATTGAAAAAGCAAGAGAGTTCCAGAAAAACATCTGTTTCTGCTTTATTGACTATGCCAAAGCCTTTGACTGTGTGGATCACAATAAACTGTGGAAAATTCTGAAAGAGATAGGAATACCAGACTACCTAACCTGCCTCTTGAGAAACCTATATGCAAGTCAGGAAGCAACAGTTAGAACTGGACATGGAACAACAGACTGGTTCCAAACAGGAAAAGGAGTACATCAAGGCTGTATATTGTTACCCTGCTTATTTAACTTCTATGCAGAGTACATCAAGAGAAACGCTGCGCTGGAAGAAGCACAAGCTGGAATCAAGATTGCTGGGAGAAATCTCAATAACCTCAGATATGCAGATGACACCACCCTTATGGCAGAAAGTGAAGAAGAACTAAAAAGCCTCTTGATGAAGGTGAAAGAGGAGAGTGAAAAAGTTGGCTTAAAGCTCAACATTCAGAAAACGAAGATCATGGCATGTGGTCCCATCACTTCATGGGAAATAGATGGGGAAACGGTGGAAACAGTGTCAGACTTTATTTTTCTGGGCTCCAAAATCACTGCAGATGGTGATTCCAGCCATGAAATTAAAAGATGCTTACTCCTTGGAAGGAAAGTTATGACAAATCTAGATAGCATATTCAAAAGCAGAGATATTACTTTGCCAACAAAGGTCCGTCTGGTCAAGGCTATGGTTTTTCCTGTGGTCATGTATGGATGTGAGAGTTGGACTGTGAAGAAAGCTGAACACCAAAGAATTGATGCTTTTAAACTGTGGTGTTTGAGAAGACTCTTGAGAGTCCCTTGGACTGCAAGGAGATCCAACCAGTCCATTCTGAAGGAGATCAGCCCTGGGATTTCTTTGGAAGGAATGATTCTAAAGCTGCAACTCCAGTACTTTGGCCACCTCATGTGAAGAGTTGACTCATTGGAAAAGACTCTGATGCTGGGAGGGATTGGGGGCAGGAGGAAAATGGGACATCAGAGGATGAGATGGCGGGATGGCATCACCGACTAGGTGGACTGAGTGAACTCCAGGAGTTGGTGATGGACAGGGAGGCCTGGAGTGCTACAATTCATGGGGTCGCAAAGAGTTGGACAGGACTGAGCCACTGAACTGAACTGAAATGACAGGGAGGGAACATGGCCCCACCCATCAAAAGAAAATTGGATTAAAGTTTTACTGAGCATGGCCCGCCCATCAGAACATAACCCAGTTCCCCCCTCATTTAGTCTCTCCCTTCAGGAAGCTTCTATAAGCCTCTTATCCTTCTCCATCAGAGGGCAGATGGACTGAAAACCACAATCACAGAAAACTAACCGCTCTGGTTACATAGAACAAAGCCTTGTCTAACTCAATGAAACTATGAGCCACATGGTGTAGGGCCACCCAAAACAGATGGGTCATGGTGAAGAGTTCTGACAAAATGTGATTCACTGAAGAAGGGAATGGAAAACCACTCAGTATTCTTGCCTTGAGAACCCCATGAACAGCATGAAAAAGCAAAATGATAGGACACTGAAAGATGAACTCCCCAGGTGTGTAGGTGCCCAATATGCTACTGGAGATCAGTGGAGAAATAACACCAGAAAGAAGTGACAGAACCAAAGAAAAAACAACATTTACTTGTGGATGTGACTGGTGATAGAAGTAAAGTCTGATACTGTAAAGAGCAATATTGCATAGGAACCTGGAATGTTAGGTCCATGAATCAAGGCAAATTAGAAGTGGTCAAACAGGAGATGGCAAGAGTGAACATTGACATTTTAGGAATCAGTGAAATAAATGGACTGGAATGGGTGAAATTAACTCAGATGGCCATTACATCTACTACTGTGGGAAAGAATCCCTTAGAAGAAATGGAGTAGCCATCACAGTTTAAAAAAAAAAAAAAGAAAGAACGAGTTTGAAATGCACCACTTGGATGCAATTTCAAAAATGACAGGATGATCTCTGTTTGTTTCCAAGGCAAACCATTCAATATTATAGTAATCCAAGTCTATGCGCTGACCAGTAATGCTGCCAGAAGCTGAAGATGAACATTTCTATGAAGACCTACAGGACTTTCGAGAACTAACACCCAAAATAGATGTCGTTTTCATTAGAGAGGACTGGAATGCAAAAGTAGAAGGTGAAGAGATTCCTGGAGTAACAGGCAAATTTGTCTTTGGAGTACAAAATGAAGTAGATCAAAGGCTAATAGAGAGTTTTGCAAAGAGAATTCACTAGTTATAGCAAACACCGTCTTCCAACAACAAAAGAGAAGACTCTACACGTGAACAATACACATGGTCAATACCAAAGTCAGATTGATTATATTCTTTGCAACCAAAAATGAAGAAGCTTTATAGAGTCAGTTAAAAAAAAAAGACTGGGAGCTGACTGTGGCTAAGATCATGAACTCCTTATTGCCAAATTCAGACTTAAATTGAAGAAAGTAGGGGAAAGCACCAGACCATTCATGTACAAGCTCAATCAAATCCCTTATGATTATACAGTGGAAGTGACAAATAGACTCAAGGGATTAGATCTGGTAGAGTGTCTGAAGAACTGTGGACAGCAGTTTGTGGCATTGTACAGGAGGCAGTGAGCAAGACCATCCCCAAGGAAAAGGGGAAAAAAAAAAGGCAAAATCATCCAGTGAGGCCTTACAAGTAGCTGAGAAAAGAAGAGACACTAAAGGCAAAGGAGAAAAGGAAAGATATACCCATTTGAATGAAGAGTTCCAAAGAATGGCAAGGAGAGATAAGAAAGCCTTCCTCTGTGATCAATGCAAAGAAATAGAGGAAAGCAATAGAATGGGAAAAACTAGAGATCTCTTCAAGAAAATTTCAGATACCAAGGCAATATTTCATGCAAAGATGGGCACAATAAAGGACAGAAATGGTATGGACATAACAGAAGCAGAAGGCATTGAGAAGAGGTGGCAATAATACACAGAAGACCTATAGAAAAAAGATCTTCATGACCCAAACAACCACGATGGTGTGTGATCACTGACCTAGAGCCAGACATCGTGGAATGCGAAGTCACATGGGCCTTAGGAAGCATCAGTACGAACAAAGCCAGTGGAGATGATGGAATTCCAGTTGAACTCTTTTAAATTCTAAAAGATGATGCGGTGGGAGGGGGGTTCAGGATGGGGAACACGTGTACACCAGTGGTGGATTCATGTTGATGTATGGCAAAATCAACACAATATTGTAAAGTAATTAGCCTCCAATTAAAATAAATAAATTTATATTAAAAAAAGAAAGTGCTGCACACAACATACCAGCAAATTTGGAAAACTCAGCAGGGGCCATAGGACTGGAAAAGATTAGTTTTCATTCCAATCCCAAAGAAAGACAATGCCAAAGAATGCTCAAACTACCACACAATAGCACTCATCTCACATGCTAGCAAAGTAATGCTCAAAATTCTCCAAACCAGGCTTCAACAGTACATGACCCATGAACTTGCAGATATTCAAATTGGATTTAGAAAAGGCAGAGGAACAAGAGATCAAATTCCCAACATCCCCTGGATCATCAAAAAAAAAAAAAAAAAAGGAGAGTCCAAAAAAAATCTACTTCTGCTTTATTGACCATGCTAAAGATTTTGACTGTGTGGGTCACAACAAACTGTGGAAAATTATAAGAGATGGGAATACCAGACCACCTGACCTGCCTCCTGAGAAATCTGTATGCAAGTCAAAAAGCAGCAGTTAGAACCAGACGTGGAAAAACAGACTGGTTCCAAATCGGGAAAGGAATATGTCAAGGCTGTTTATTGTCATACTGCTTATTTTACTTTTACGCAGAATATATCATGAGAAATGCCGGACTGGATGAAGCACAAGTTGGAATCATGATTGTCAGGAGAAATACCAATAAGCTCAGATATGCGGATGACACCATACTTATGGCAGAAAGCAAATACCTAAATAGCCTGTTGGTGAAAGTGAAAGAGGAGAATGAAAAAGTTGGCTTAAATCTCAGCATAGAGAAAACTTAAGATCATGGCATCTGGTCCCATCGCTTCACGGCAAATAGATGGTGAAACAATGGAAACAGGAAAGACTTTATTTCTTGTCCTCCAAAATCACTACAGATTGTGATTGCAGCCATGAAATTAAAAGACACTTGTTCCTTGGAAGAAAAGTTACGACCAAGCTAGACAGCATATTAAAAAGCAGAGACATTACTTTGCCAACAAAGGTCTGTCTAGTCAAAGCTATGTTTTTTCCAGTAGACATGTATGGATGTGAAAGTTGGACTATAAAGAAAGCTGAGTGCTGAAGAATTGATGCTTTTGAACTGTGCTGTTGGAGAATACTCTTGAGAGTCCCCTGGAGTGCAAGGAGATCAAACCAGTACATCCTAAAGGAAATCAGTCCTGAATGTTCATTGGAAGGACTGGTGCTGAAGCTGAAACTCCAATAATTTGGCCACCTTATGTAAAATACTGACTCATTGGAAAAGACCCTCATACTGGGAAAGATTGAATGCAGGAGGAGTAGGGGATGTCATCCACTGACTGGATGGACATTAGTTTGAGTAAGCTCCAAGTTTGGTGATGGACAGGGAATCCTGTAGTGCTACAGGCAAATGGTTCTGGGGCAATAACCTTGGTAACACTTCTTTAGGGCAAGGATGCTGGTTCAGTCATTTCTGTTTTTCCACTTAAACTCAAACTCCAGCTAAAATTCAAATTCCAATTGAAACTCAGAAAAATATAAAAATTAAATAAACTATACAAATTAATTTACTGCAAGTTATTATTGTAACAGCCACAAAATTCATAAAATGCAATAGCCATTAGATTTCTTTTTGCATAAAAATATACATAGAACCTACATCAGAATGATAATAAGAATGTGTTAAGGTGAAAAATCATTACTATGGTGTCCTAAATATACAGGAAATTCAGAATTTCTTTCAGAAGAGTATAGGTTTTAATGCTATAGTGCATACACACACCTCAACAACACACTAATCTTCTGAAATATACATTGTGAATGTGTGCATAATTTTAAATTTTTCTGGGAGATGTTAAATAGTTTTTGTTATGTAATACAGGTCTTCACGTTGCCCCAAAGTTGAGAATTACTGTGTAGAGACAATGTAGACAATATTCAGTCACTCAGTCATGTCCAACTCTTTGCGATCCCATGGAATGCAGCACACCAGGATTCCCTGTCCATCACAAACTCCCAGAGTTTGGCCAAACTCACATTCATCGAGTCAGTGATGTCATCCAACCATCTCATCCTCTGTCATCCCCTTCTGCTGCCTTCAATCTTTCCCAGAATCAGGATCTTTCCCAATATTTTCCAATCTTTTCAGCTTTTTGCATGAGGTGGCCAAAGTATTGGAGTTTCAGCTTCAACATCAGTCCTTCCAGTAAATTATTCAGGACTGATTTCCTTTAGGATGGACTGGTTTGATCTGCTTGCAGTCCAAGGGACTCTTGAGTCTCCTCCAACACCACAGTTCAAAGCATCAATTCTTTGGCATTAAGCTTTCTTTATAGCTTTATCACCTTCATAGTGAGTACAAAAGTTGAAATAAAAGCCAAAAGTAAATCTTTCAGCTTTATGGAATGATTGATTGTTCAAGAAGAAAAAGGTTTTCTACTAGAAGTTTTCTGTGTAGAGAGACTTATGCAAAAACCTATAGTATTTCAGAGGGTTTTTTTGAATGTGGAAATGGAGCAATAATTAGTTATAAATACAATGTTATTTAGTTGCTTTAGCATCTGAGCTACCAGGGAAGCCTTGTTATTTAGTTGCACAGTATAATAATAGTCCAAGGTTTGAGAGTTTGCTATTTTTGTGCTAAGGCAAGCATTAATTATTACAAGTGTTCCCGGAATTTCTCTCTACCTGCTTTCCCTTTGAGTTGTTTTTGCCTCCCTTTCTTGAATTTACTTTCTTGCTACACCTGCTGTCAGGCTATTGGAATGAGATTTGGAAGGAAACGGGGATAAGAGAAATCTAATGGGAATTTAGATTTGAGGCCATAAGATTTTACTTCAGTGAACTTCAAAGAAACAAAGGCAACAGGCTTTACTATTCTAAGTACTTTACTGATTTCTCATTTGGGGAGGTGGAAATGCCTTCACCCGTATTTCCAAAACAGAAGGAAAACACTAACAAATTTGTTCATATTTCAAAATCAATCACTGGTAAGTACAGATAAGTGCCTCATAATAATAAGCCTTATAGCAGCAGCCAGTAAAAGTTAAATATTTGCAAAATTTCTAAGCAATTACCTCTTTTATCAAAGAGTTTACATACTGATAAATAAGAATCCATATATATGCATATTCACACACATGGGATCATTAAACATTTATGCCTGATACACAGTATGTGTGGAATACATTTTTTGATAAGTTCATGAATATAATTTGGCTCAGCTGGTAAAGAATCCACGGGCAATGTGGGAGACCTGGATTTGATCCCTGGGTTGGGAAGATCCCCTGGAGAAGGGAAAGGCTACCCAGTCCAGTATTCTGGCCTGGGGAATTCCATGGATTTCTCTGTAGGGTCAAAGAATTGGACACAATTGAGTGACTTTCACTTGAATACAATTGCATACTGTAATTACATTTTGTATAGTATATTTGAAAATATTTTTATATTTAAAAACGTATTTTTAAAATATACCATACAGTATGTAATAATAGTATGCAATTTAATAGTAAGTTCATATAGAGAGATTATTTATTATATAATAATTATACATAAAAATATACTTTTAAATAAATCTTAGCAATAATAAAGAATTAAAAGAAGTTTTTGAGAAGTCAGAATGACATTTGGAGCATATACAACCTAAGCAGGAATTACAGAGAAGGACCATAAGGATAAATGAAGACAAGATAAGGATAAATGAAGGCATGGCAAGATTCTAGACCACAAATATGTCCACATGTAAACAGTGTCCAGTTTACAATGTTTACATTCATGATATCAGGATTTCCACAATGGTGCCACTGTTAGATTCCTTGACTATTCTTGTTTTCAAGAAAACATTCATGGAAAGTTAGGTATATATTATATTATTAAACTTTTTGACCAAAATAATGTAGTGATTTTCTTCTTAAAACTTAGTTTTTATTAAAAACAGGAGGCAGGTTTTTCCAAGATTATTTCTGCTGCTGTGTAATTTAAATGGGTTGCTATGGCAACTTGTGCAGCACTTGATTTAATTGGCTGAAAACTTTATTAGCTCACCATTTTTATCTACTAAAGATCAACTTATGTATATGTCTTTGTTAATATTCCAAGTCACAGTTATAATTAACACAGTGTTACCTGCTTATTTCATGTTTTTCAATTATTGGAGTATTTGCACATTTTTTCTCTCTTAGTATTCTTTCCATGTGTACTAAATTACTACTGTAATTTCCTCCTCATTTTTCTACTTGGAGTCACAATGTCTTTTTATGGTGAGGTCCAAAAGAAGTCCTCAAAAAATATTACTGTCCTTTCTACTATTCACAGATTTCATTTTCTTCTTTTTTTTTCTTTTTGGGGTGTTGTTATGGAAAGGAAGAATGCAAACAGGACTTTTATGAAAACATTGCAGACAGACATTTCAACTACCCACTGTGGGATGGTGTGGGAGCAGCCAACTATGCCTTATCATACAAACCCTGTTACTTAATTCAATGTAGTGAATCAGAGTTGCTAAGTTAAGTATCCTGTGATTTACTCTTCCAAGCAATCCCCTGGTGACTCGTTCTGTTTTCAAAGTTGTAGTTACAGTTTCCAACAGATTAATGGTGGCCATGCCTTTGCCACCTGGGCTACTCTTAGAAACCCTTCATTTCCATTGACTCGTTCAAAACATTTTCTTGCCTACATCTCTCATGCTTCAAAAAAATTAAGTAAGCAAATCTTTTAATGATTTATGGTTTTTTAAAAGTTCTTATTTTAGAATATGTGCAAATAATAAACAGAGGAAAAATTACTACTTCCCTTCATTTATATCTAATATGGAAATACAAGTCGCATTTAGTGAGAAAAGGAATAGAATTGAGCTACTTAAATAATTTTATCAAAGCTTGGTAAGAATGGGACAATTAGTTACTATTGTTATTAATTGTACATTTAATGTTTTCTTATAATAAAACAATAAATAACATGAAAGAGCAAAATGCACTGTTAATAATATATTTGTTTCTTCAAATATCCAGAAACTTTCAGTGTTAAATCTTTCTTATGAAAGCTACCCAGAATTTTATAAGCACACACATAAAAATAGATATTTAATATAAATAGGTAATATATATTTGCTGTTTATAATTTGAATATTAAAATCTGCCAAATCTCTGTTCAGTATATTTTTATAAAATTTCACACAGAAATCCCTTGCATTCCTATACACTAAACAAAAAGAGAAATTAAGGAAACAATTCCATTCACCATTGCAACAAAAAGAATAAAATACTTAGGAATATATCTACCTAAAGAAACTAAAGACCTATATATAGAAAACTATAAAACACTGGTGAAAGAAATCAAAAAGGACACTAATAGATGGAGAAATATACCATGTTCATGGATTGGAAGAATCAATATAGTGAAAATGAGTATACTACCCAAAGCAATTTATAGATTCAATGCAATCCCTATCAAGCTACCAACAGTATTCTTCACAGAGCTAGAACAAATAATTTCACAATTTGTATGGAATTACAAAAAACCTCGAATAGCCAAAGTGATCTTGAGAAAGAAAAATGGAACTGGAGGAATCAACCTACCTGACTTCAGGCTCTACTACAAAGCCACAGTTATCAAGACAGTATGGTACTGGCACAAAGACAGAAATATAGATCAATGGAACAAAATAGAAAGCCAGAGATAAATCCACGCACATATGGACACCTTATCTTTGACAAAGGAGGCAAGAATATACAATGGATTAAAGACAATCTCTTTAACAAGTGGTGCTGGGAAATCTGGTCAACCACTTGTAAAAGAATGAAACTAGAACACTTTCTAACACCATACACAAAAATAAACTCAAAATGGATTAAAGATCTCAACGTAAGACCAGAAACTATAAAACTCCTAGAGGAGAACATAGGCAAAACACTCTCTGACATACATCACAGCAGGATCCTCTATGACCCACCTCCCAGAATATTGGAAATAAAAGCAAAAATAAACAAATGGGACCTAATTAAACTTAAAAGCTTCTGCACATCAAAGGAAACTATTAGCAAGGTGAAAAGACAGCCTTCAGAATGGGAGAAAATAATAGCAAATGAAGCAAACCGACAAACAACTAATCTCAAAAATATACAAGCAACTCCTACAGCTCAACTCCAGAAAAATAAATGACCCAATCAAAAAATGGGCCAAAGATCTAAATAGACATTTCTCCAAAGAAGACATACAGATGGCTAACAAACACATGAAAAGATGCTCAACATCACTCATTATCAGAGAAATGCAAATCAAAACCACTATGAGATACCATTTCACACCAGTCAGAATGGCTGCGATCCAAAAGTCTACAAATAATAAATGCTGGAGAGGGTGTGGAGAAAGGGAACCCTCTTACACTGTTGGTGGGAATGCAAACTAGTACAGCCACTATGGAGAACAGTGTGAGATTCCTTAAAAACTGGAACTAGAACTGCCTTATGATCCAGCAATCCCACTGCTGGGCATACACACTGAGGAAACCAGAAGGGAAAGAGACACGTGTACCCCAATGTTCATCGCAGCACTGTTTATAATAGCCAGGACATGGAAGCAACCTAGATGTTCATCAGCAGATGAATGGATAAGAAAGCCGTGGTACATATACACAATGGAGTATTACTCAGCCATTAAAAAGAATACATTTGAATCAGTTCTAATGAGGTGGATGAAACTGGAGCCTATTATACAGAGTGAAGTAAGCCAGAAGGACAAACACCAATACAGTATACTAACGCATATATATGGAATTTAGAAAGATGGTAACGATAACCCTGTATATGAGACAGCAAAAGAGACACTGATGTATAGAACAGGCTTATGGACTCTGTGGGAGAGGGAGAGGGTGGGAAGATTTGGGAGAATGGCATTGAAACATGTGAAATGTCATGTATGAAACGAGATGCCAGTCCAGGTTCAATGCACGATGCTGGATGCTTGGGGCTGGTGCACTGGGACGACCCAGAGGGATGGTATGGGGAGGGAGGAGGGAGGAGGGTTCAGGATGGGGAACACATGAGAAATAAAGGAATAAAAAATTAAAAAAAAAATTTCACAATATCTGTTTAATTTTATACAAATTTTTTTTTAATTTACAGTATTGAGATATATCTAGGTAGTTTTGATACTTTGTCAAAATGAACATAGATATATGATAACAAATGGCTTTTATATGTGTAGTAACCAAATTAAATAGAATTTATGTTTAATGTCTGCTATAAAATTTGTGTTTGAGAATTAATTTAGAGACATATGTTTTTATATGATACATTTATTATTAGAAAGAATAACTTCAGCTTATCTTATAATTGAAATACCAAGGAAAACAAAAAGTATATTCTATAAAAGATAATTTCTCTAGTGATACTAACAGTCCCTTCTTTTAATAAAAAAGAAATTTAAGAGTAATTTCCACAGTTTATAAGAAATTTCCATTAATTTATTACATTAAATTTTTTGGATTAACTATGGTTACATTACATATTAATGATATTTAGAATTTTTATTTATTAAGATGTATTTCTTCTCATAGGAACTCTTTATTGTTGAGTTTTTTGTTGTTTTGTGATGCTTGTAAACAGAATGATTTACCTCAGTGTTTTAAAAATTAATTGCATGTAGTTGTCCACTTTTCCCAGCACCACTTATTGATGAGACTATCTTTTCTCTATTGTATATTCCTGCCTCCTTTGTCATAGATTAACTGACCATAAGCACACTTTTCACTTTCATGCATTGGAGAAGGAAATGGCAACCTACTCCAGTGTTCTTGCCTGGAGAATCCCAGGGATAGGGGAGCCTGGTGGGCTGACATCTCTGGGGTCGCACAGAATCGGATACAACTGAAGCAACTTAGTAGCAGCAGCAGCAGCACACAGGTTTACTTCTGTATTTTCTATCCTGTTACATTGATCTGTGTTTCTGGTTTTGTGCCAGTACCATACTGTTTTGATTCTGTGTGTGTGTGTGTGACTTCTGCAGCTTCATTTTTCTTTCTCAAGATTGCATTAGCTATTGGGGGTCTCCTGTGCTTTCATACAGGAGATGGCAATGGCAACCCATTCCAGTACTCTTGCCTGGAAACTCCCATGGACAGAGGAGCCTAGTAGGCTACAGTCCATGGTGTCTCGAAGAGTCGGACACGATTGAGCGACTTCACTTTCACTTTTCACTTTCTTGCATTGGAGAGGGCAATGGCAACCCACTCCAGTGTTCTTGCCTGGAGAATCCCAGGGACAGAGGAGCCTGGTGGGCTGCTGTCTATAGGGTTGCACAGAGTCAGACACGACTGAAGTGACTTAGCAGCAGCAGCAGTGCTTCCATACAATTTAAATATTTTTCATTTCAGTTCTATGGAAAATGCCATTGGAAATTTGATAGGGATTGCTTTGCATCCATAGATTGCCTTAGGCAGTATGATTATTTTAACAATATTAATTCTTACAATGCAAGAACATTTCCATCTGTGTCTTGCAGTATTCAGGACTTTTACCTCCTATGTAGATTTATCTCTAGGTATTTTATTCTTTTTGATGCAATGGTTGATGGGATTGTTTCTTTAATTTCTCTTTCTGATATTTCATTGCTTTTGTATAAAATGCAACAGATATCTATATTTTTGTATCCAGTAGCTGAACCAAATCCCCTGATGTATGCTAGAATATCTGGAGTCTCTTTGGGATTTTCTATGTATAATGTCATCTGCAAACAGTAACAGTTTTACTTTTTCATTTCCAGCTAGGATTCCTTTTATTTCTTTTTCTTCTCGGATTACAGTAGCTAGGACTTCCAAACTATGTTAAACAAAAGGGGCTAAAGTGGGCATTTGCTAACATCATATACAAAGCTAAACTAAAAATGGATTAAAGACCTAAATATAAGATAGACACTGTACAATTCCTAGAGGAGAACATAGGTAGAACATTGTTTGACATAAGTTGCTGCAATATTTATTTTGGATATGTCTCCCGAAAAAGCAAAACTAAATGAATGGTACCTAAGTAAGCTTAAAAGCTTTTGCACAGCAAAGGAACCATAAACAAAACAAAAAGACATGGAACAGGAGAAAATATTTGCAAATGATGCAACCAATGAGATCAATTTCCAAAATATAAAAATAGATTATACAGCTTAATATCAAAGTAAACAAGCAATCTGATCAAAAATGGGCAGAAGACCTAAAAATACATTTCTTCAACGAAGACATACAGATGGCTAATGGGCAAAAAAAAAGATGCTCTGAATGGCACCCCACTCCAGTATTCTTGCCTGGAAAATCTCATGGATGAAGGAGCATGGTGGGCCGCAGTCCATGGGGTCGCTAAGAGTTGGACAAGACTCAGCGACTTTGCTTTCACTTTTCACTTTCCTGCATTGGAGAAGGCAATGGCAACCCACTCCAGTGTTCTTGCCTGGAGAATCTCAGGAACGGGGGAGCCTTGTGGACTGCTGTCTATGGGGTCGCACAGAGTTAGACACGACTGAAGCGACTTAGCAGCAGCAGCAGGAGGATCACTAATTATTAAAGAAATGCAAGTCAAAACTACAGTGAAGTATCTCCTCACACTGATCAAAATGGCTATCATCAAAATGTCTACAAATAACAAATACTAGAGAGGATGTGGAGAAAAGAGAACCCTTCTACAAATTGGTGGGAATGAAAATTAGTACAGCCATTATGAAGACCAGTATGGAAGTTCCTTAAAAAAACTAAAAATAAAGTGCCATATAATCCAGCAATCCCAGTCCAGAAAAGATAAAAATTTCAATTCAAAAATAAACGTGCACCCCAATGTTCATTGCAGCACTATTTACAATAGCCAAGACATGGGCTTTCCTGCTAGCTCAGCTGGCAAAGAGTCTGTCTGTAATGCAGGAGACCCCAGTTCAATTCCTGGGTTGGAAAGATTCCTTGGAGTTGCGGTCTTCCAGTATTCTTGGGCTTCGCTAATGGTTCAGACTGTAAAGAATCTGTCTGCAATGTGGGAGACCTGGGTTGATCCCTGGATTGGGAAGATCCCCTTGAGGAGGGCATAGCAACCCACTCCAGTATTTTTGCCTGAAAAATCCCCATGGACAGCAGAAGCTGGTGGTCTACAGTCCATGGGGTCAAAAAGAGTCAGACACAACTGAGTGACTAAGCACACAGGAGGCAATCTAAATGCCCATTCCCAGATGAATAGAAAAATAAGATAAGATAAACAATAGAATGTTACTTAGCCATAAAAAATAATAAAACACTACCATTTGCAGTGACATGGATGAGTCTAGAGATTATCATACTAAGTGAAGTAAGGCAGAAAGAGAAAGGAAAACATCATATAATATCACTTATATCTGGGAATCTTAAAAAAAAATGATACAAATGAACCTATTTACAAAACAGACTCACAAGCATTGTGACATGTCTTATGTTTACCAAAAGGGAGAGTGAAGAAGGGGATAAATTGGGAATTCGAAATTAACAGATACACACTACTATATATAAAACAGATATACAACAAGGACCTACTGTATAAAACAGGGAACTATATTCAGTATCTTGGAATAATCTGTAATGGAAAAGAATCTGAAAAAGTTCTGATTCACATATACATATATCAGTTTGAACCACTTTGAATATACACCTGAAACATTACAAATCAACTATACTTCAATTTTGGAAAACTGAAAATATAAACTGGCCAAGGTATATTTCTTTGTTTTTTGCTTATTTTTAATGTTGTTTTGTCTAGCTACCTGCAACTACTAAACATTATTCTAAAGTTATGAACATAGGTAGCGGGTAAATTTTCACTTTTAGGTGGGTTTATAGATATTGGTCATTTTATAGAATTGATATGGATTTTCATGGTGTCTTCAGAAGGAGCTGGAAAATGTTGAATCAGACATGTTTGGCTTGATACTACAAAAATTAAAACACAATGCTTCTTTAAAAGTAGATTGCATATCAACTAATTCTTATTAAATGAATCACCTCTTAATTGTTTGAATAAATTATTTTTATTAATTCTTATTATAATAATGCTTATAAAGATTATGATTATACCTGATATTGGTACATTTTCTATATATTAGATAAGTACCACTTAACTGAATTGTTAATTCATTAATTCCATTATATCATTGTTATCAATAATTAAGTTACTTGCAATTTAAATATATCACATTAAGATTGTTTTATTATGTTATCTTATTTTTTCAGTGTGCATCCTTAACTTGGTTATTCCTCACTGTGTTTCTAATTTCTTTTTATCTCTTTTTATTAGTTTGTTGGGTTCCTTAGCGTTTGCAAACTTTTGCATCTGGGCATAATTGTCTATCATGATTAAAACGTTGTTTATTCTTTTTGTAGCAAGTTTTGTAGACCTAGGCCTATAGAATATTTTGTGGATTCTCAGAGCAAAATTTTAAACTTCAATGTTTTTAAAAATAGCTATTGAATTACTTACAAAAAAGGAGTTGTTTATTTCTAATGGGAATATGTTTCTGATTTACACTTTTCAGAGTGTAACAAAGCATGATGGATACTTAAGATACTGCTTTAACTGATGTTCATATTTTTACCTCCCTATTGTCTGACTAACTTACTGAACTGTGCAGGTGAATATGAAGATCTTTCCTGCTCTGGAGTTTGGTACATTGGCACAAAACCTTGTTGTTCACTCATTAAGTCATGTCCAACTCTTTGTGAAACTGTGGATCTCAGCATGCAAGCCTTGCCTGTCCTTCATTATCTCCTGGAGTTTTTTCAAATTCATGTTCATTAGTTGGTGATGCCATCCAACCATCTCTGCCTCTGTTGCCTCCTTCTCCTCCTGCCCTCAGTCTTTCCCAGCATCAGAGTCTTTTCCAATGAGTCAGTTTTTCGCATCAGGTGGCCAAAGTATTGCAGCTTCAGCGTTAGTCCTAATGAATATTCAGGGTTGATTTCCTTTAGGATTGACTCATTTGATCTCCTTGCTGTCCAAGGGACTCTCAAAATTCTTATCCAGCACCACAATTTGAAAGCATCAGTTCACTGCTCAGCCTTCTTTATGGTCCAGCTCTCACATCCATACATGATTACTGGAAAAACCATAGCTTTAACTATATGGACCTTTGTTGACAAAGTGACATCTCTGTTTTAATACACTGTCTAGGTTTGTCATAACTTTTCTTCCAAGGAGCAAGTGTCTTTTATTTTACTTCATGGCTGCAGTCACCATCTATAGTGATTTTGGACCCCACAAAATTAAGATCTGTCACTGTTTCCACTTTCTCCCCATCTATTTGCCATGAAGTGATGGGACCGGATGCCATGATCTTCATTTTTGAATGCTGAATTTTAAGCCAGCCTTTTCGCTCTCTTCTTTCACCTCAGCAAGAGGTTTTTTAGTTCCTCTTTGCTTTCTGCCATTAGAGTGGTATTATCTGCATATCTGAAGTTGATATTTCTCCCAGAAATCTTGATTCTTTTTTGGTGCACTTATCTTCCTATGAGATCTCCAAAATCACAACTAGCTGTTGAACAAACATTCCCCTACTATATATGATTTCGTATTGAAGAATACATTTCTCAGACTTTTGCTCAACATGTTTGTGAAATACATCTTTGTGCTCAGCAGTACTTTGCTCATTTTCATTGCTCTATAGTATCCTATTATCCACTTAAATTATTCACCTTTTCTATTGTAGGTAGACAGTTGAGCTTTTTCTAGATCTTGCCAATTACAAAAAATGTTGCTATATATATCCTTGTACATGTATGCAGGATCAAGTATGTGTGCATATCCATTGGATACATGCCTAAGATAAAATTGTTGAGTATTTTAGTATGCACATAATCAAATTAAATTGAAAGGTAAAACATTTTCCCAAAATGTATTAATTTTCACTTCTACTTATGTGAAAAATTTCAAATTATTCCACCTCCAACCCAATATGTGACATTGTAGGTAATTTTAATATCTGCTTATTTTGTAAGTGTGTAATAGAATCTATTTGAATTATTTGCATTTCTCTGGTTACTCATGAGATTGAAAAAACATATCGTTTTCTTTTATAGAGCAGCAGTTAAATTCTTTGTCCATTTTTGTAATGAGTAGTCTATTCTTTTCTTATTGATTTCTCATCAAACTCAACTGGCCAGTTTCCTATCTCTGAGTGTGTGTTTGTGTGTTCTATGAACTAAAACTGATTTTTACATTTTTAAATGGTTACATTTTAAATGGCTGTATGAGAGCCTGTATAATACTCAAAGATGGAATTTGGTCTCAAAACATGAAATATTTGCTACTTTGCTCTGTAAAAAAGTTTGCCATTCTTGAATCCGGAAAATTTAACCCCAAAGTTAAATTTTATTTTTTCCACATAGTTACCCAATTGATTCAGCAATATTTTTTTGAAAGGACTATAATTTCCCTACTGCTTTTCACTATCATGCTGTCAAAAATAAAATCCAGGGTCTATATATGCACAGCTGTGTTTTTGAATTCTCAATTAAGTTCCATAGTTTGATTCTTCTATATCTGTACCAATATCAAACTGTACTAATTAATCCCATTATAATAAATTAAAATATCTGGTAAAATAGATCCTCAACGTTTAGAATTTTCTTCAATTTTTTAGGCTGAATTTGATCCTTCAAAAATTTTAATAGCAAGAATTATGACTAGTTAACAGACTTTTAAAAAATTCTGCTAAAATTTTGATTGGGATCATATTGAATCCATAAATCAGTTTGAGGAAATTGATATTTCTACAATACTGACACATTGAATATAGATACATGATATGTTGCTTATTTATTTATAATTATTGTCTTATCATATTTTATTTTTTTATGTTTCTTATCACATAGTTCATGTTTGATGCCTTTGTAAATGATACATATTATTAAATGCTTATTTTCTAATTGCTTTCTAATGGAGAATAGAAGTGTGTATACATATTTATTTTATATTCATATATTTATTTTATTAACATATATTTATTTTATACATAGTTGGCCATGCAGCATGTGGGCTCTCAGTTCTCCAGTCAGGTGTCAAAACCCACATCCCCCACACTGGAAGCAGAGAGTTTTAAACACTGGACTGCAAGAGAAGTCAGTAGAAGTTTATTTTTGGATATAGATCTTAGTTTCATCATTTGCTAAATCCATTTGTCACATTGAATATTTTATGTGTAGATTATTATTTTGACATTTCTACATATGTAAGTTCATTATCTGTGAAAATGAAAATATTAAATCTTTTTTTTTAATTTTTTTTTTTGCTTTTCATTGCACTGATGAGTATCTAAAGTGAAATACTGAATACAAACAGTAGTGTCCTTTCTTATCTGAGTACTAAACTAAGATGCAAAAGCTTTACATTCTTTAATATTAAGTGTTGTTATCGTTCAGTTGCTAAGTTGTATCCAACTCTCTGTGACCCCATGAACTGATTCAGGCTTCTCTGTCTTCCACTGTCTCCTGCGGTTTGCTCAAATTCATGTCCATTGAATTGATGATACTATCTAACCATTTCAGCCTCCGGTTCCCCCTTCTTCTTTTGCCTTCAGTCTTTCCCAGCATCAGGTTCTTTTCCAAAGACTCTGCCCTTTGCATCAGATGTTCAAAGTGTTGGAGCCTCAGCTTCAGCAACAGTTCTTAAAATAAATATTCAGGGTCGATTTCCTTCAGAATTGACTGGTTTGATCTCCTTGCAGTCCAAGGAACTCTCAAGAGTCTTTCCCAACGCCACAATTTGAAAGCATCAATTCTTTGGCACTGAGCCTACTTTATGGTCCACCTCTCACATCTGTACATGACTACTGTAAAAACCATGCTTTGACTAACATCGACCTTTGTTGGTAAAGTGATATGTCTGCTTTTTAACATGCTGTTTAGGTTTCTCATAGCTTTCCTTTCAAGGAGCAAGAATCTTGTAATTTCATGGCTACAGTCACAGTCTGCAGTGATTTTGGAGCCCAAGAAAAGAACATCTGTCACTGTTTCCACTTTTTACCTTCCTATTTGCCAAGAGGTGATGGGACTATATGCATCTTATCATCTTAGCCCCATCAAGAGGCTATTTAGTTCCTTTTCATTTTCTGCCATTAGAGTGGTATCATCTGCATATCTGAGGTTGTTATTTCTCTCAGCAATCTTGATTTCAGCTTGTAATCCTTCCATCCTGGCACTTAACATGATGTACCCTGCAGAGAAGTTAAATAAATAGGGTGACAATATACAGCCTTGTCATACTCTTTTCCCCATTTGGAACCAGTCAGTTTTTCCATGTCTAGTTCTAACTGTTGCTTCTTGAACTGCATACAGGTTTCTCAGGAGACAGATAAGGTGGTCTGGTATTTCCATCTCTTTGAGGATTTTCCATAGTTGTTTGTGATTCACACAATCAAAGGCTTTAGTTTAGTCAATGAAGCAGTAGTAGATATTTTTCTGGAAGTGCCTTACTTTCTGTGTGATCCAACAAATATAGGCAATTTGACCTCTGGTCCTTCTACCTTTTCTAAACTCAGCTTGTACATCTGGAATTTCTGGGTTCATGTGAAGTTGAAGCCTAGCTTGAAGGGTTTTGAGTATAACCCTGCTAGAATGTGAAACGAGCACAATTGTACAGCAGTTAGAACATTCTTTGACATTGCCCTTGTTTTGGATTGGAATGAAAACTGACCTTTTCCAGTCTCATGGCCACTGCTGAGTTTTCCAAATTTGCTGATATAGTGAGGTCAGCACTTTAACAGTGACATCTTCTAGGACTGTAAAAAATTCAGCTGGAATTCCATCACCTCCACTAGCTTTTTTATTAGCAATGCTTCCTAAGGCCCACTTACCTTCACACTCCAGGATGTTGAGCTCTAGATGAACCAGTTACTTTATTTTTTGTAGATGACCTCTATTAAACTTAGGATATTCCCTTCATTAATTCTTACAAGGTTTGAATGATCAGTAAAAATTGAGTTTAGGTTTTTTTTTTCTAATTCATCAAACACTCTAGACTTTACTCATCACCATGTTTTTGTAGTTTTTAGAAATTAGAAGGAGAGATGGTACAGAAGCATAGTAATAATATAACAGCATTATTGAATCTCATCAGCAGCTTCTGATTTACCCAAATTATATCACACACTTAAGGGATCATGCTGTTAACAGCAATGGCACTGAGTCAATATTGACCATTGCAGCCCAGGAAATATTTTAGATCTGCAGTTATGTAGCCCACCAGGCTTCTCTGTCCATGGAATTCTCCAGGCAAGAATATTGGAGTGGATAGTCATTCCCTTCTCCAAGGGACTTTCCTGACCTGGGGATTGAACCTGGATCTCCTGCATTGCAGACAGATTCTTTACCTTATGAGCCAGCAGGGAAGCCCCAACTAAATATATACATAGCCCCATAAAGGTATGTTGCTTGTTTCTGTTTTCTCTGCTATAGCACCTAATCAAAAATAGATGAATCAATAGACAATCTCAGTCAGTACATAACAGATTCATCAGGACCCTCATTCCATTTTTATCCAACACAAGTTTTAATTTTAAAAGGAAATATAGTTGATTTAAAATCATGTGTTAGTTTTAGGCGTAAAGCAAACTGATTTAGATACACACACACACACACACACACACACACACACATATATATATATATATATATATTCAGATTCTTTTCCATTATAGGTTTTTACTAGATATTGAATATAGCTCCCCATGGTATATGGCAAATCTCTGTTGCCTATCTATTTTCTATATAGTAGTTCAGTTCAGTTCAGTCACTCACCATGTCCGACTCTTAGCGACACCATGGACTACAGCACTTCAGGCTTCCCTGTCCATCACGAATTCCTGGGGCTTGCTCAAACCCATGTCCATAGAGTCAGTGATGCCTTCCAAGCATCTCATTCTCTTGTCCTCTTCTCCTGCCTTCAGTCTTTCCCAGCATCAGGGTCTTTTCCAAGGAGTCAGCTCTTTGCATCAGGTGGCCAAAGTATTGGAGTTTCAGCTTCAGCATCAGCCCTTCCAATGACTATTCAGGACATATTTTCTTTAGGATTGACTGATTTGCTCTCCTTGCAGTCCAAGGGACTCTCAAGAGTCCTCTACAATACCACAATTTAAAAGAATAAATTCTTCAGCACTTAACTTTCTTTATACTCCAACTCTCACATCCATTCATGACTACTGGAAAAAACATAGCTTTGACTAGATAGGCATTTGTTGGCAATGTAATGTCTCTGCTTTTTAATATGCTGTCTAGGTTGGTCATAGCTTTTCTTCCAAGGAGTAAGCATCTTTTAATTTCATGGTAGCAGTCACCATCTTCAGTGATTTTGGAGCCCCCCAAAATAAAGTCTCTTACTGTTTTCATTGTTTCCCAATCTATTTGCCTTGAACTGATGGGACTGGATTCCATGAACTTTGCTTTTTGAATGTTGAGTTTTAAGCCAACTTGTATATAGTAGTGTGTAACTGTTAATGCTGGGTTGGATGAAGCATAAGCTGGAATCAAGATTTCCAGGATAAATATCAATAACCTCAGATATGCAGATGACACCATCCTTATGGCAGAAAGTGAAGAGGAACTAAAGAGACTCTAGATGAAGGTAAAGAGGAGAGTGAAAAAGCTGGCTTAAAACTCAACATGCAGAAAACTAGGAACATCACATCTGGTTCCACCACTTCATGGAAAATGGATGGGGACACAAGGGAAACAGTGACAGACTGTATTTTTCTGGGCTACAAAAATCACTGCAGATAGTGACTGAGGCCGTGAAATTAAAACATGTTTTCTCCTTGAAAGAAAAGCTATGACCAACCCAGACAGCATATTAAAAAGAAGAGACATGACTTTGCCAACAAAGATCTGTCTAGCCAAAGCTATGGTTTTTCCAGTAGTCATGTATAGATGTGAGAGTTGAACCATAAAGAAAGTGGAGTGCTAAAGAATAGATGCCTTTGAGCTATGGAGTTAGAGAAGACTCTCAAGAGTCCCTTGGACTGCAAGGAGATAAAAGCAATCCATCCTAAAGGAAATCAGTTCTGAATATTCATTGGAAGGACTGATGCTGAAGCTGAAACTCCAATACTTTAGCCACCTGATGTGAAGAACTGACTCCCTGGAAAGTACCTTGACTCTGGGAAAGATTGAAGGCAGGAGGAGAAGGGGATGACAGAGGATGAGATGGTTGGATATCATCACCGACTCAAAGGACATGAATTTGAGCAAGCTCTGGGAGTTGGTGATGGACAGGGAAACCTGGCGTGCTGCAGTCCATGGGGTACCAAGGAGTCGGACACAACTAGGTGACTGAATTAACTAACTAAATTTATCTCTCACCCCTCCCTCTGCCCTTTGTTAACCATAAGGTTATTTTCTATGTCTGAGTCTGTTTCTGCTTTGTATTTAGATTCATTTGTAATATTTTTTAGATTCCATATGTAAGTAATAACACATAATATTTGTATTTCTCTGCCTGACTTACTTGATTTAGTGTCTAGGGTCAAGGGTCATCCATTTGGCTGTAAATGTCAATCTTTCATTGTTTTTTATGACTAATAATCCATTTTATATATAAATATATATGTATATATAAAGTAGATTACATCTTCTTAAACCAATCATCTGTTGATAAGTACTTGGGTTGTTTCCCTGTCTTGGTTATTGTAAATATTGCTGTTATGAATAATAGGGTGCATGTATCTTTACAAAGATGTTATTTCTTTCCTCAGTTTGTGTTTAGGATTGCTTACATGACTTTTAAATGTAATCCACAGTGAGTCTATTAGGTATTTTTTTCTTAGAATTTTTTTATTTGACCTAATTTTTTGAGATATACTTGGCAAAAATTGCTTCCTATTTTTAACTGTTTTAATTCAGCTATATGTGTAATGTTGCAACATGTTTTTATTCCTAAGTGTTTATTAGTTCATGTCCTACATACCCTGTTTTTATTCCTAAGTGTTTATTAGTTCATGTCCTACATACCCTGCCTTCCTTTCTTATGTTGGATTCAATGCTTTTAACCTCAATTTGTGGACTTGTGTATTTGAAAGAGCACACCTGTCTACTCACTTCATCAGTATCAAACACAGAAAAGCCTTAGTAAATTATGTTTGATGATTATGTCACTAAGGAGAATAACTATCTCTACTTTATGTGACTTAGGCTATTGATTGAGTGTGTACATTTGAATATAAATTTATTTGTCCAGTCAGCATTGTTTAAGAAATATCAATCACTAAGACAGAGGTGAATTTACAAGGTTCTTTGACATATTTGATATGTGTAGTTAAATTATTCAAAAACATCATTTTTAATTTTATTATTTTTTAGTAGTTCAGCATTTTTGAATATTAATTAGACATATGAAATCAAATAAAATATTGATTGCAAGCTTTTTTCTAAAAGAAAAACCACTGATCACAGCACTATTTTACTTTTGGTTCAAATGAAAGTATGCTGAACATTCTTAATTTTCCTAAAACTTTTGAAGTCTTGATGTTGATTGAGAAAATTCCAGTATTTTGATCATTTCTGGGAATTGTAGTGTTACTCTACTCTGAACAGATTATAATATACCCTAGATATTATATCCAGTTCTAAATTGTTCAGTTGTAGGGCTACCATAACAAATAATGGGCAGGATTATGTGTTTTCTCTGAGGACAGGCAGCATTTTTGGAGCATAAATGAGTGAGTGTAATAGGAAAGAGATTGTGTTTTTGTTTATTCTTTTTACTGTGTTTGAAAGTCAATGTAGAGCCGCTCTATTTTAGTTCCAGGTCATCTTCAACAGAAAGGTTTTCTAATCGTATTTTCTAGCAGTGATATAGGCTGTCTTGGATGTGTGATGTGTAAACACAAAATATTACTCAGTAGAATAACTAACCCAAAACAGTCTTCTATTCAGACTGTATTTCTTCTTCAGTTGCTAGTACTATACCCCAAAACCAACCTGCACAGTAAAAGGAAGAGAATTATTGAGGTTCCTGGCTTTGCATCCTCATTACAATCAGTTCCATTATACTCTAATTGCTTTACATATAAGGATTCCACATAACACTTAGCATGAACAAAAAGGATTTTGATGCTTTTTTAAAAATTCAGTTTGAATTGTCTCCTGGTTGGTAACCAGTTGAAAGAATCCTTCTTGGTTTTACTTGCAGATGTTTTAAGTGGACTGTGTTGATAAGGGTCATTACAATTAGAATCATGAATACATGCTTAGCAAGGAGTTTTTTTGGAGACTGACTCAATGAGGGATGGCACTGAGATGCCAGAGTAGGAAAAACCATTCATTCAGTAAATAGTTTGTTGATACCTGCCAGGCATCAGAACTGTGCTGGGTGCTAAAGGCATTAACCAATAAAGGAGACAAAGCTCCTGCCTTCTTGGATGTTATATTCTGTTAAGTGTGGGGAACAGACCTATAATAAACAAATAAACAGACATAAAGAAATCGAACCCAATTTCTTGCATTCTCTCATACCTAGAAATGCACTAAAATTATTAACAGAGACATCTGTTCCTCATAATTAGCAGCAACCTTCTCCTAATATACAAAATGATTGCACATACCCACTTTGCCAAAATCATATACACACTGACCCCTCCCTTACCTCTTTGGAGCAGTCCTTCAGCAATATCTAAAAGGCTGTCTCCTGGACTATAGTCCTCAGTAAGTCTCCAAATAAAACTGAAACTCACAGTTCTGTCATTGTGCTATTTTTTCTTTTTTATTTTTTTTTAATTGAGGATAATTGCTTTACAGAATTTTGTTGTTTTCTGCCAAACCTCAACATGAATCAGCCATAGGTATACATATATACCCTTCTGTTTGAACTGCCTTCCATCTCCCTCCCTATCCCACCCTTCTAGGTTGATACAGAGCCCCTGTTTGGGTTTCCTGAGCCACACAGCAAATTCCCATTGGCTATCTATTTTATATATGGTACGTAAGTTTTCACGTTACTCATTCCACACAGCTCACCCTCTCATCCCCTCTCCCCATGTCCATAAGTCTATTCTCTATGCCTGTTTCTCTACTCACTTCAGTTCAGTTCAGTTCAATCACTCAATCATGTCCAACTCTTTGCGACCTCATGAATCACAGCACGCCAGGTCTCCCTGTCCATCACTGTCTCCTGGAGTTCACTCAAACTCATGTCCATTGAGTTGGTGATGCATTCCAGCCATCTAATTCTCTGTCGTCCTCTTCTCCTCCTGCCCCGAATCCCTCCCAGCATCAGAGTCTTTTCCAATGAGTCAACTCTTCTCATGAGGTGGCCAAAGTATTGGAGTTTCATTTTCAGCATCAGTCCTTCCAATGAACACCCAGGACTGATCTCCTTTAGGATGGACTGGTTGGATCTCCTTGCAGTCCAAGGGACTCTCAAGAGTCTTCTCCAACACCACAGTTCAAAAGCATCAATTCTTCAGTGCTCACCTTTCTTCACAGTCCAACTCTCACATCCATAAATGACCACTGGAAAAACCATAGCCTTGACTAGACGGACCTTTGTTGGCAAAGTAATGTGTCTGCTTTTCAATATGCTATCTATGTTGGTCATAACTTTCCTTCCAAGGAGTAAGCGTCTTTTACTTTCATGGCTGCAATTACCATCTGCCATGATTTTGGAGCCCCCAAAAATAAATTCTGACACTGTTTCCATTGTTTCCCCATCTATTTGCCATGAAGTGATGGGACCAGATGCCATGATCTTCATTTTCTGAATATTGAGCTTTAAGCCAACTTTTTCACTCTCCTCTTTCACTTTCATCAAGAGGCTTTTTAGTTCCTCTTCACTTTCTGCCATAAGGGTAGTGTCATCTGCATATCTGAGGTTATTGATATTCCTCCAGCAATCTTGATTCCAGCTTGTGCTTCTTCCAGCCCAGCATTTCTCGTGATGTACTCTGCATATAAGCTAAATAAGCAGGGTGACAATATACAGCCTTGACGTACTCCTTTTCTATTTGGAACCAGTCTGTTGTTCCATGTCCAGTTCTAACTGTTGCTTCCTGAACTGCAATAAGTTTCTTAAGAGGTAGGTCAGGTGGTCTGGTATTCCTATCTCTTTCAGAATTTTCCAGAGTTTATTATGATCCACAGAGTCAAAGGCTTTGGCTGCCCTGTAAATAAATTCTTCAGTATCATTTTTCTAAATTCTACATATATGCATTAGAATATGATATTTATCTTTCTCTTTCTGACTTACTTCACTCTGTATAATATGTTCTAAGTTTATCCACCTCTTTAGCACTGACTCACATGTGTTCCTTTTAATGGTTGAGTAATATTCCATTGTGTATATGTACTACCACTTCTTTATCCATTCATCTGTCCATGGATATCTAGGTCACGTCCATGTTCCAGCTATTGTAAATAGTGCTGCAATAAACAGTGGGATACATGTGTCTCTTTCAATTTTGGTTTCCTCAGGGTATATGCCTAGGAGTGGGATTGCTGGGTCATATGGTGGTTTTATTCCTAGTTTTTTAAGGAATCTCCATACCATCTTCCATAGTGGCTGTATCAATTTACATTCTCACCAGTGGTGCAAGAGTGTTTCCTTTTCTCCACACCTTCTCCAGCATTTATTGTTTGTAGACTTTTGATGATGGTCATTGTGACTGGTGTGAGGTGATATCTCGTTGTAGTTTTGATCTGCATTTCTCTAATAATGAGCAATATTGAGCATCTTTTCATGTGTTTGCTAGCCATCTGTATGTCTTCTTTGGAGAAATGTCTGTTTAGGTCATTTTCCCACTTTTTGATTGGGTTGTTTGTTTTTCTGGTATTGAGTTGTATGAGCTGCTTGTATTGGAAATTAATCCTTTGTCAGTTACTTCATTTGTTATTATTTTATCCCATTCTGAGGGCTGTCTTTTCACCTTGCTTATAGTTTCCTTTGCTGTGCAAAAGCTTTAAGTTTAATCAGGTCCCACTTGTTTGCTTTTGTTTTTATTTCCATTACTTTAGGAGGTGGGTCATAAAGGATCTTGCTTTGATTTATGTCATCAAGTGTTCTGCCTATGTTTTCCTCTAAGAGTTTTATAGTTTCTGGTCTTACATTTGGGTCTTTAATCCATTTTGGGTTTATCTTTGTATTTAGTGTTATGAAGTAATCTAATTTCATTCATTTACATGTAGCTGTCCAGTTTTCCCAGCACCATTTATTGAAGAGGCTGTCTTTGCCCCATTGTATATTCTTGCCTCCTTTGTCAAAAATAAGGTACCCATAGGTGTATGGGTTTATTTCTGGGCTTTCTATCTTGTTCCATTGGTCTATATTTCTGTTTTGTGCCAGTACCATACTGTCTTGATGACTGTAGCTTTGTAGTATAACCTGAAGTCAGGAAGGTTGATTCCTCCAGCTCCATTCTTATTTCTCAAGACTGCTTTGGCTATTTGGGGTCTTTTGTGTTATATACTAACAATGAAAAATCAGAAAGAGAAATTGAAGAATCAATCCTATTCACCACTGCAACAAAAAGATTTAAATATCTAGCAATAAACTTACCTAAGAAGACAAAAGAACTATACACAGAAAATTATAAGACATAAACAGATGGAGACATATTCTATGTTCCTGGATAGAAAAAATCAATATTGTGAAAAACACTATACTACCAAATGCAATCTACAGATTCAATATGATCTGTATCAAGTTACCAATGGTATTTTTCATTGTGCTTTTTTTTGTTTGTTGTTTATTCATAACTGCAAAATATAACACATATGAAAAGCTTTAAAATGGCTGCATTCTTAATTCATTTGGATAAATTCTGGTAAACTTTGATTTTTCAATGGATTATAATTAATCTACATAAAGTAGAAGCTGCCTTATTAAATTTAACATTTTAAAATTTTATGTACACTAATATTTCAAACAAACCACATTATAAGACACAAGCTTGTTGGTATTTCTATTATTCTTTACAAGAACACTAAAAAATATTGCTGAATACAATAAGCAATGAAGATATTATGTACACACTACCTAAAACACAAGTTAGCACACACAAAAATCAGTTAACACAATCAAACTGATTAGAACAAATTCTGGCAATCTTTTGTGTTAGTTTTATTAGTCTATTTAATCACAACATCCAATCTATTACATAGAGCAAATTTCTATTTATATGACAATCATATAAATATGTACCTTGGTAATATCTGAATCAAAAATAAGGTGCAACTCAATGTTAATAGTTTAAAAAATAATTTTGGAGAATTACTATTTTTGGGGAAAAACAAAATTTCTTCTACTATTCTAGGTTCTTCTGACTGACCTAAGAATTAAATTGACACAATACAGTGTTTGACCAAGAGTTTTATTTTCATTTTTAGAGTCAGAGGATTTGTTAACAAAAGAAACCACTCTTACACACAAAAGCTATTTCAATTTTTAATAGAATATTATTTATTTAAATTAATTTCAATATACAGTTTAGCACTGACTCACATGTGTTCCTTTTAATGGTTGAGTAATATTCCATTGTGTATATGTACTACCACTTCTTTATCCATTCATCTGTCCATGGATATCTAGGTCACGTCCATGTTCCAGCTATTGTAAATAGTGCTGCAATAAACAGTGGGATACATGTGTCTCTTTCAATTTTGGTTTCCTCAGGGTATATGCCTAGGAGTGAGATTGCTGGGTCATATGGTGGTTTTATTCCTAGTTTTTAAGGAATCTCCATACCATCTTCCATAGTGGCTGTATCAATTTACATTCTCACCAGTGGTGCAAGAGTGTTTCCTTTTCTCCACACCTTCTCCAGCATTTATTGTTTGTAGACTTTTTGATGATGGTCATTGTGACTGGTGTGAGGTGATATCTCGTTGTAGTTTTGATCTGCATTTCTCTAATAATGAGCAATATTGAGCATCTTTTCATGTGTTTGCTAGCCATCTGTATGTCTTCTTTGGAGAAATGTCTGTTTAGGTCATTTTCCCACTTTTTGATTAGGTTGTTTGTTTTTCTGGTATTGAGTTGTATGAGCTGCTTGTATTGGAAATTAATCCTTTGTCAGTTACTTCATTTGTTATTATTTTATCCCATTCTGAGGGCTGTCTTTTCACCTTGCTTATAGTTTCCTTTGCTGTGCAAAAGCTTTAAGTTTAATCAGGTCCCACTTGTTTGCTTTTGTTTTTATTTCCATTACTTTAGGAGGTGGGTCATAAAGGATCTTGCTTTGATTTATGTCATCAAGTGTTCTGCCTATGTTTTCCTCTAAGAGTTTTATAGTTTCTGGTCTTACATTTGGGTCTTTAATCCATTTTGGGTTTATCTTTGTATTTAGTGTTATGAAGTAATCTAATTTCATTCATTTACATGTAGCTGTCCAGTTTTCCCAGCACCATTTATTGAAGAGGCTGTCTTTGCCCCATTGTATATTCTTGCCTCCTTTGTCAAAAATAAGGTACCCATAGGTGTATGGGTTTATTTCTGGGCTTTCTATCTTGTTCCATTGGTCTATATTTCTGTTTTGTGCCAGTACCATACTGTCTTGATGACTGTAGCTTTGTAGTATAACCTGAAGTCAGGAAGGTTGATTCCTCCAGCTTCATTCTTATTTCTCAAGACTGCTTTGGCTATTTGGGGTCTTTTGTGTTATATACTAACAATGAAAAATCAGAAAGAGAAATTGAAGAATCAATCCTATTCACCACTGCAACAAAAAGATTTAAATATCTAGCAATAAACTTACCTAAGAAGACAAAAGAACTATACACAGAAAATTATAAGACATAAACAGATGGAGACATATTCTATGTTCCTGGATAGAAAAAATCAATATTGTGAAAATGACTATACTACCAAATGCAATCTACAGATTCAATATGATCTGTATCAAGTTACCAATGGTATTTTTCATTGTGCTTTTTTTGTTTTTTGTTTATTCATAACTGCAAAATATAACACATATGAAAAGCTTTAAAATGGCTGCATTCTTAATTCATTTGGATAAATTCTGTAAACTTTGATTTTTCAATGGATTATAATTAATCTACATAAAGTAGAAGCTGCCTTATTAAATTTAACATTTTAAAATTTTATATACACTAATATTTCAAACAAACCACATTATAAGACACAAGCTTGTTGGTATTTCTATTATTCTTTACAAGAACACTAAAAAATATTGCTGAATACAATAAGCAATGAAGATATTATGTACACACTACCTAAAACACAAGTTAGCACACACAAAAACAAACAATCAAACTGATTAGAACAAATTCTGGCAATCTTTTGTGTTAGTTTTATTAGTCTATTTAATCACAACATCCAATCTATTACATAGAGCAAATTTCTATTTATATGACAATCATATAAATATGTACCTTGGTAATATCTGAATCAAAAATAAGGTGCAACTCAATGTTAATAGTTTAAAAATAATTTTGGAGAATTACTATTTTTGGGGAAAACAAAATTTCTTCTACTATTCTAGGTTCTTCTGACTGACCTAAGAATTAAATTGACACAATACAGTGTTTGACCAAGAGTTTTATTTTCATTTTTAGAGTCAGAGGATTTGTTAACAAAAGAAACCACTCTTACACACAAAAGCTATTTCAATTTTTAATAGAATATTATTTATTTAAATTAATTTCAATATACAGTCACTCAGTTCAGTTCAGTCGCTCAGTCGTGTCCGACTCATTGCAACCCCATGAATTGCAGCACGCCAGGCCTCCCTGTCCATCACAAACTCCCAGAGTTCACTCAGACTCGTGTCCATCGAGTCAGTGATGCCATCCAGCCATCTCATCCTCTGTCGTCCCCTTCTCCTCCTGCCCCCAATCCCTCCCAGCATCAGAGTCTTTTCCAATGAGTCAGCTCTTCGCATGAGGTGGCGAAAGTACTGGAGTTTCAGCTTCAGCATCATTCCTTCCAAAGAAATCCCAGGGCTGATCTCCTTCAGAATGGACTGGTTGGATCTCCTTGCAGTCCAACGGACTCTCAAGAGTCTTCTCCAACACCACAGTTCAAAAGCATCAATTCTTTGGCACTCAGCCTTCTTCACAGTCCAACTCTCACATCCATACATGACCACTGGAAAAACCATAGCCTTGACTAAACGGACCTTTGTTGGCAAAGTAATGTCTCTGCTTTTGAATATGCTATCTAGGTTGGTCATAACTTTCCTTCCAAAGAGTAAGCATCTTTTAATTTCATGGCTGCAATCACCATCTGCAGTGATGTTGGAGCCCCCCAAAATAAAGTCTGATACTGTTTCCACTGTTTCCCCATATATTTCCCATGAAGTCATGGGACCAGATGCCATGATCTTCGTTTTCTGAATGTTAGAAGAAAATAAATAGAAACAATAAGGTAAAAGTGCATGTATCACAAAGTAACAGCACTGTGCTGTGCTTAGTTGCTCAGTTGTGTCCAACTCTTTGCAATCCCATGGACTGTAACCTGCCAGGCTATTCTGTCAATGGGGATTCTCCAGGCAAGAATACTGAATTGGGTTGCCATGTCCTCCTCCAGGGCATCTTCCCAACCCAGGAATCAAACACAGGTCTCCCACATTGCAGATTCTTTACCATCTGAGCTCCAGTGAAGCCCAAGTAGCACACATACTACACCAAATTGAGCCAACACTTACATCCAGACTTGAACAGTTGAGAAGTCCTGAATGACAGCAGTCTAAAGTTCCAGTAGGGAAAGGTCCCAGGCAATGAGACTTTGAATTGCAGTTTGAGAGGCGGGGGCAGGGGGGGTCCCACTTATAATCCCATGTTGCAGACTGATAGCAACATCAGTTTGCACACAAAAATGCAACTCTGGTTTTTTTTTAATTTTTACAAAGCAATTTTTTCATCTTGTGAGTCACAATATTCCTTAGACCCTGAGGAAGATTGGCAAGGTTCCCAGGGGCTTAAGAAATTCCAAGACCCACTCCCTAAAGCGCTGCTTGACTTGCTGGTAACAATTGATGGCAGGCAGGCACATAGTCCAGGGAGGTGAGGCTTCCCTTACTTCTGAAGCCTGAACAAGACTAGATCCATTTAAATTTCCCTAACAGATTAACAGGAGAAAATCAAATGAAGTTTAATAACATGAATACATGAGAGACTAAGTCACCAAAATGCTGAAACCTCACTTTAAATACTGTCTTCAGATAAAGACAAAAGAGTGCTGGGAGTAGTTCATGCACAGACAAAGGGACACAGAGAGGAATTTTAACAAACTTTGCTAGGTCCCTCCCTGTCTCCATATCTAGTTAACATTGTAGTTATCTCTGATGATAGCTTCCTTCCTGGAACAGGTCCTCTATCTACATCCTTCTAGGCAGTTGGGGAGAGGTCAAAGTTTCTTCCTAGCCTCTTGGGACTTAAAAATAATCACCCTAAATTAACCCTCAGGCCAAAGAGTGACATTTTGGGATAGCAAATTCTTTCCTTCTATACTGTGTGCTTGTAGTCTTTCTATTTTAAAAAGTATTTGGAGAGGCAGATCAAACTATACTTTAAAATATCAAATACATTTATGTAATTTACACTGTGACAGGGACCTTTCTGAGTATTTTATATTTATTATATCATTTTAATCCACATAACAATATTTTGATTATAGAATCTTATTGTTATCAATATTATATACCTCTATCCAGTGAGGAAAATAGAAACCACACAAGTGTTTCAGCCAATAGATAAGATTTAATACAAAGAATTTGTTAAACAGATATTGGAGAACTGAAAAAGCAGCTATGCAAACCAGAAATAATGAGTATAAGAAGCAGCTATTATTTCTAAATCTGGGAGAACTCAGGAAAGAGTTGGCATTGACAGACTCTAGAGCTTGGAAAAGAAGCCCTGCAGTGTTGGAGGAATTCTAAACTTTCAAAATTAGAAATCTCATATTAGCTAATTTACATAGTTTGTGGCATATTGATCCAAAGTCATTTGCATCCCTAAGCTTTAAATATACCAGAAAGCTTAGAGACTAACATGCAGAATACGTCTCTCTCAAATCCTAAAATTGGGGATAGATAATATTCAGATGTAATATTTCTCAAGAAGAAAACTCGTTTCCTACATGATATTTTACATGTTTCATTGCCATTCTCCCAAATCTTCCCACCCTCTCCCTGTGGTGGATTCATTTTGATATTTGGCAAAACTAACACAATTATGTAAAGTTTAAAAATAAAATAAAATTAGAAAAAAAAAAAGAAGAAGAAAACTAATGCGTGAATAAAATTCAATGAATAATCTTCCCTGATATGATTTTTTCTTTTTTCTCAGAAATAATAACATAATAAATTGGTATTTATTATTTCTATGAAGAATTTTATTATGTATAAAAACCATATGTTGCATAAACAATATATGGCTTTATATATGAATATGTAATAATACATGTATATTCATAATTGCCTGATTATACTATACATATATATAATAGAAATATCTCTCAACAGTACCCCCACATTTCAAACTTGACTTCAATCTTTACTATGTACTTTAACATATTTTTTTCCCCCTAGCATTTCTTGTAGCATGGTGCTGTTTTCAGTGTTGATTAGATTCAGGTTTAATTCTTCTGGAAAATACTGCGTAAGTGATGCAATATACCTTTATTACTTCTCACCATGAAGCAATGTCTGGCCATCTTATTTTCAATGATGTTAGCATTTATGAATGGGTTAAGGTGTTGCCATTTTCTCAGATCATTATAATGTTCTCCATTAACCTTTCAACAAGTGCTCTTTTACAGTCATTGTTGATGGTGGTCTGAATTTTGGTAGCCTCCTGCTCTCTGGCAGGCTTATATTTATATTTCCTGACCCAGATTTGTAACCAACCATTTTCCCCCCCAAGGAGTCTCCATTCCTTTTAATGGAAAGTTCTATTTAGAGATCACATCCTTGGTGGTGTTGTTCCTTATTGTGACTAAATAATTAATTGATTCTCATGATTTTCAGTTACAGAAATAGGTAAAATAAATGATGTTTGTCAGGAAAATGCATCATGACTTCATACTGGCATTTCCTACTCAGATTAAAGACTGCATAGCTTGTGATGTATTTTTTAACAATTCATTTTCTTATACACATCCATAGTATATGTGTACACATAATACACGGTAATTTTTCAATAATAGCAATATTATTACTAAGAACACAGCTACTCAATACAGTTTAAGGTTTTTCCATCTTTATCTTAAGATATATCTTAGTTTTACAACCAAAATACTACGTTTTAACGTCATCAGAATAATTGTTCTTTGGAAGGAATGATGCTAAAGCTGAAACTCCAGTACTTTGGCCACCTCATGCAAAGAGTTGATTCATTGGAAAAAACCCTGATGCTGGGAGGGATTGGGGGCAGGATGAGAAGGGGACGACAGAGGATGAGATGGCTAGATGGCATCACTGACTCGATGGACGTGAGTCTCAGTGAACTCTGGGAGTTGGTGATGGACAGGGAGGCCTGGCGTGCTGCGATTCATGGGGTAGCAAAGAGTCGGACACGACTGAGCGACTGATCTGATCTGATGCCACAGTGTGAAATACAATTGTTTTGTTTTCATTTTGAATATTACTATCTTTATAACTATGTAAAACTACCATGATTTAGAATAAAACCTATATAACTATTACATTAAAAAAGATCCTCTTTTGTTTATCCCTGCTTCTACATGTAAGCATTTGGGATAGTTTGGTTTATGTCTTCACTGTACTTTTCAAACAACATAAATTTATATAATATTTATATATATATATATATTTGTATAAAATTTTTATACTTGAGTTCATGTTTTTGGAATATATTGTTTTGCTTTTTTGGACAATATATCCTGGAAATAGTGTATAGCAGTACACAGTGACTTTTTTTCCTTTTGGCAGCTACATAAAAATATATTCAACTTTTTCCTTTAGGTGTATTTTTTTTTTTTTTTTTTTTTCCCAAGAGTTTTATCATTACCAGTAGAGTTGCAGAGAATATTTTTGTTCATTAATCTTTTCATAGTTGTCCCAGAGTAATTTGGGAGTAGATTGCTAGAAGTCAGATTTCTTGATCAAAGGGTAGAGTCTTAGATAACTCTGCTAGAAAATGCCAAACTCTTCTCCAAAGGAATTGTTACATTTTGCATATTTACCAGACATACATCAGGTTACTATTAATCCACAACCTTATATATAGTATATATTTCCAGTTTCAAATTTTTAGCAAGCTGCTAAATAAGAAATTTCAGCTAATGGTAATGTTAATTGCTTTGCCTTAGTTTAAATGAAGCTGAACATTTTCTCATATTTGTTTATACATCATTTGTGTTCTTTTTCTTTGACTTGTTTGTTCATATCTTCCTCTGGAGCTTAATTGGGTTGTTGCTTTTCTCAATTTTTAGAAAATTTATTAAGCACAGTCAGAAAAATATAGTTAGGGCACAATCAGAAAAATATAAAGTCCACTAGATGGTCCACAAAAAGAGTTAATGTATAAGGAGATAGTTTGTCATTCATATAGAACAAAAAGTCTATATTGAGGCAATACAATGGGGAAAGCTTAGGATTATCAGAACAGAGCGGGTTAGGGGAAAATCAGGTCTCTGTTGATAATTCAGGCGCTCAGATGAGGAAATCGGTTGGTCTGTTGATACAGTGCTGCCCACATTCTGGTAATTCTGAGGCTGTCCGGTGAGACTGATTCTGGAAATGCTTGGTGAAATAATTTAACTGAACCCAATACCCTGGTGTCTCAGACAGTGAAGAATCTGTCAGCAGTGCAGGAGACCCAGAGTCAGGAAACAAATATGAGACCCGAAATCTTCCCTGAGTTAGGAAGATTCCCTGGAGAAGGGAATGGCAACTCACTTCAGTATTCTTACCTGGAGAGTTCAATGGATAGAGGAACCTGATGGGCTACAGTCCATGGGATTGCAAAGAGTCAGACACGGCTGAGCAACTAACACTACAAATCTCTCCTACTGGGGCAAGCTCACACACACACACACACACACACAAACTAGTAAATATGAAGGACCAAGTTCTTTCTTCTCTCTCCTGTTTTCTAGTGTCTACTTGGTTCTCTATTAGTACAACTTACAAGAAACATGTTCGGCAAAGGTATATATATATAGTTTGCAGATTGTGAATTTCAGGCTAAAGAGCATAGTCAAAAGGTAATTAAGTAAATAGGCCTCCAAAGTCAGGCAGATTTATATTAATCTGGATAGGTGTTCAACTGTGTTTAATGTTATCACAGCTGTAAGTACCAGAGATTTTAATTGTTCTCTGTGGTCCTTGTTTGTGTCTCCTCTGTTGGTTTTATGGATTCCTTTTACTGCTCTGCAAAGAAAGTCTGTACCTTGTATATCATTCAGCTTTAGTTCACAGTTTCTATGCTGGAGATTTGCTGGCAGAGTGGCAATTTATGTGGAGTAGGGATGGAAGTGTCTTATACCCTGATTAAGTCAGAAGTTAATGGACTGTGTCTCTGAGGTGTGTCTTCACAAGTATTTCTGTCCCTTTTCCTAAAGTATAGTTTTTTCCCAGTTTCCACTCTCTTCCTTAAGATGTTACACTCTAGATTATGTAATCAGAGCACCTGTAACATTGAGCTATTTTCATGTTGCTCTCACCTGTCAGTCACTTCAAATCTGAGCTATGTCTAATTCATCCTTACACTCCCTTGAGTTTTACAATATCAGCCAACAAGTACTCAGTAAATATTTTTGAGTTGGTATGTTAAAGAACATATTCTTTATATTATTTCATGGGACTTTTGTGGTGGTCCAGTCGTTAAGATTTCACCTTCCAATGCAGGGAGTGCAGGTATGATCCTTGTTTGGAGAGCCAAGATCCCACATGCCTTGCAGCAAAAAAAAACAAAACAAAACAAAACAAAACATAAAACAGAAACAATGTTATAATTATTCAATAAAGACTTTATAAATGATCCACATCAAAAAAAGGAATGCATATTTTAAATGTGTTTCATTATTTGACTTTTAAATTATTCAATCACATTTACCTGAGATTTACTGAATTAATATTTTCATTTTGCTTGTTTCCATTTTGAATTGAATAAAAATGCTATGAACATATCATTAATCAGAAAAAAAAAATCTTTTCACTACTGTTGTGGTGGGAGATGTGCCATTTCTTGAAGAAATTTCTCACTCAGCAACTGAAAATGAACTTCGCATGATTATAGGAAAATAACAAAAGAAAGAAAAGCTTGCTTCTCTGCATTAATGATTTGTTGTTGCTGGAAGATTTATTGATGCTTCTAAAAATAACATTCAATCCTTAGACCATTCTATCAAAAATCTGGTAACAGTACATTTTACTCTTTTCAGATATTTTCATTTGAATAGAAGTCTGGCGACCCAGTCCAGTACTCTTGCCTGGAAAATCCCATGGGCAGAGGAGCCTGGTGAGCTGCAGTCCATGGGGTCGCTAAGAGTTGGACACGACTGAGCGATTTCATTTTCACTTTTCACTTTCATGTACTGGAGAAGGAAAGGGCAACCCACTCCAGTGTTCTTGCCTGGAGAATCCCAGGGACGGGAGCCTCGTGGGCTGCTGTCTCTGGGGTCACACACAGTCGGACACTACTGAAGCTACTTAGCAGCAGCAGCAGCATAATGTGCTGGAAGAAAACACTCTTTTTATTCTTAACCTTGAAGCAACATGTTTGTAAAATTTTCACTACAACTATTTTGTTATCAAAGCATTTATCTAAGCTGGAATTTAAGGCATTCTCTTGAAATATCATAATGGTTAGAATGCTGCTGCTGCTGCTGTCACTTCAGTTGTGTCTGACTCTGTGCGACCCCAGAGATGGCAGCCCACCAGGCTCCCCCATCCCTGGGATTCTCTAGGCAAGAACACTGGAGTGGGTTGCCCTTTCCTTCTCCAATGCATAAAAGTGAAAAGTGAAAGTTAAGTCGCTCAATCATTTCCGACTCCTAACGACCCCATGGACTGCAGCCTACCAGGCTCCTCCATCCATGGGATTTTCCAGGCAAGAGTACTGGAGTGGGCTGCCATTGCCTTCTCCAATGGTTAGAATAGTAAAGTCAAATTCCACTACAGATTTGATTGTCTCCAAAGCTTGTTATGCTTTCAGAACAACTTCATGCATCTTTAAAAGAGGATAAAATAAAAAGATTCAAACAAAAAGAAGAAAGAAACAAATTTGTGATCTTAACCTACCTGCAGAGATTATTAAAACCAAATATTCTTTTTCATTTGATAGATCTGAAAGGCAATGCTTTTGGAGGAAAGGAAAGGACATTTTATCTCCTTTTCTAAAATATTAACTCAGTTTCTTTAGATAGATATATTCTTAAGTATTTTATTCTTTCCGTTGCAATGGTGAATGGAATTGTTTCCTTAATTTCTCTTTCTGTTTTCTCATTATTAGTGTATAGGCATGCAAGGGATTTCTGTGTGTTGATTTTATATCCTGCAACTTTACTATAATCATTGATTAGTTCTAGAAATTTTCTGGTGGAGTCTTTAGGGTTTTCTATGTAGAGGATCATGTCATCTGCAAATAGTGAGAGTTTTACTTCTTCCTTTCCAATTTGGATTCCTTTTATTTCTTTTTCTGCTCTGATTGCTGTGGCCAAAACTTCCAAAACTATGTTGAATAGTAATGGTGAAAGTGGGCACCCTTGTCTTGTTCCTGACTTTACAGGAAATGCTTTCAATTTTTCACCATTGAGGATAATGTTTGCTGTGGGTTTGTCATATATAGATTTTATTATGTTGAGGTATGTTCCTTCTATTCCTGCTTTCTGGAGAGTTTTTATCATAAATGGATGTTGAATTTTGTCAAAGGTTTTCTCTGCATCTATTGAGATAATCATATGGCTTTTATTTTTCAATTTGTTAATGTGATGTATTACATTGATTGATTTGTGGATATTGAAGAATCCTTGCATCCCTGGGATAAAGCCCACTTGATCATGATGTATGATCTTTTTAATGTGTTGTTGGATTCTGATTGCTAGAATTTTGTTAAGGATTTTTGCATCTATGTTCATCAGTGATATTGGCCTGTAGTTTTCTTTTTTTGTGGCATCTTTGTCAGGTTTTGGTATTAGGGTGATGGTGGCCTCATAGAATGAGTTTGGAAGTTCACCTACCTCTGCAATTTTCTGGAAGAGTTTGAGCAGGATAGGTGTTAGCTCTTCTCTAAATTTTTGGTAGAATTCAGCTGTGAAGCCGTCTGTACCTGGGCTTTTGGTTGCTGGAAGATTTTTGATTACAGTTTCAATTTCCGTGCTTGTGATGGGTCTGTTAAGATTTTCTATTTCTTCCTGGTCCAGTTTTGGAAAGTTGTACTTTTCTAAGAATTTGTCCATTTCTTCCATGTTGTCCATTTTATTGGCATATAATTGTTGATAGTAGTCTCTTATGATCCTTTGTATTTCTGTGTTGTCTGTTGTGATCTCTCCATTTTCATTTCTAATTTTATTGATTTGATTTTTCTCCCTTTGTTTCTTGATGAGTCTGGCTAATGGTTTGTCAATTTTATTTATCCTTTTAAAGAACCAGCTTTTGGCTTTGTTGGTTTTTGCTATGGTCTCTTTTGTTTCTTTTGCATTTATTTCTGCTCTAATTTTTAAGATTTCTTTCATTCTACTAAAGAAACTAAAGACCTATATATAGAAAACTATAAAACACTGGTGAAAGAAATCAAAGAGGACACTAATAGATGGAGAAATATACCATGTTCATGGACTGGAAGAATCAATATAGTGAAAATGAGTATACTACCCAAAGCAATTTATAGATTCAATGTAATCCCTATCAAGCTACCAACGGTATTCTTCACAGAGCTAGAACAAATAATTTCACAATTTGTATGGAAATACAAAAAACCTCAAATAGCCAAAGCGATCTTGAGAAAGAAGAATGGAACTGGAGGAATCAACCTACCTGACTTCAGGCTCTATTACAAAGCCACAGTTATCAAGACAGTATGGTACTGGCACAAAGACAGAAATATTGATCAATAGAACAAAATAGAAAGCCCAGAGATAAATCCACACACATATGGACACCTTATCTTTGACAAAGGAGGCAAGAATATACAATGGATTAAAGACAATCTCTTTAACAAGTGATGCTGGGAAAACTGGTCAACCACTTGTAAAAGATTGAAACTAGAACACTTTCTAACACCATACACAAAAATAAACTCAAGATGGATTAAAGATCTCAACGTAAGACCAGAAACTATAAAACTCTTAGAGGAGAACATAGGCAAAACACTCTCTGACATACATCACAGCAGGATCCTCTATGACCCACCTCCCAGAATATTGGAAATAAAAGCAAAAATAAACAAATGGGACCTAATTAAACTTAAAAGCTTCTGCACAACAAAGGAAACTATTAGCAAGGTGAAAAGGCAGCCTTCAGAATGGGAGAAAATAATAGCAAATGAAGCAACTGACAAACAACTGATCTCAAAAATATAGAAGCAACTTCTACAGCTCAACTCCAGAAAAATAAATGACCCAATCAAAAAATGAGCCAAAGAACTAAATAGACATTTCTCCAAAGAAGACATACAGATGGCTAACAAACACATGAAAAGATGCTCAACATCACTCATTATCAGAGAAATGCAAATCAAAACCACTATGAGGTACCATTTCATGCCAGTCAGAATGGCTGCAATCCAAAAGTCTACAAGCAATAAATGCTGGAGAGGGTGTGGAGAAAAGGGAACCCTCTTATACTGTTGGTGGGAATGCAAACTAGTACAGCCACTATGGAGAACAGTGTGGAGATTCCTTAAAAAACTGGAACTAGAACTGCCTTATGATCCAGCAATCCCACTGCTGGGCATACACACTGAGGAAACCAGAAGGGAAAGAGACACGTGTACCCCAATGTTCATCACAGCACTGTTTATAATAGCCGGGACATGGAAGCAACCTAGATGCCCATCAGCAGATGAATGGATAAGCAATCTATGGTACATATACACAATGGAGTATTACTCAGCCATTAAAAAGAATACATTTGAATCAGTTCTAATGAGATGGATGAAACTGGAGCCTATTATACAGAGTGAAGTAAGCTAGAAAGAAAAACACCAATACAGTATACTAATGCATATATATGGAATTTAGAAAGATGGTAACAATAACCTTGTGTATGAGACAGCAAAAGAGACACTGATGTATAGATCAGTCTTATGGACTCTGTGGGAGAGGGAGAGGGTGGGGAGATTTGGGAGAATGGCATTGAAACATGTATAATATCATGTATGAAACGAGTCACCAGTCCAGGTTCGAAGCACGATTTTGGATGCTTGGGGCTGGTGTACTGGGACGATCCAGAGGGATGGTATGGGGAGGGAGGAGGGAGGAGGGTTCAGGATGGGGAACACGGGTATACCTGTGGCGGATTCATTTCGATATTTGACAAAACTAATACAATATTGTAAAGTTTAAAAATAAAATTAAAAGAACGCAAAAAAAAACAAAATAAAATAAAATATTAACTCAATAGTACTTTAAATGCATTTCTATCACTTACAGCTTTGGGATAAAGTGTTTTGTCAGGAGAACCTATTAAAAGAGAAATGGATGATCTCTTGGTGATGTTACAATGAATTAAAGAATAATTTGACTGCTCTTAGTTTACAATAAAAACAAGGATAAGAACGGGTGATCAGAAGTTGCTGTCTCCTTTCTCTGTTCTCCTTCCTTATTGTTTTCTCATCTCCCATGTCTTGGAAATCCAGAGATGCTTTATATGCAGCAGGTCACATAGAGAAACTCCATGTTAGATTCATTTATTACCAGCAGAAATATTTTCCTTCCAGAGAAATATATATACAAAAAAATCTAAGACTGAATTTAAAAAAGAAAATCTTTATATGCATATTGAGAATATTCAGGAAAAGAGTGGAAACACTTGCAAGGAAGGGATTTTTACAGAGCTATGGTTGCTTTTACTTGGCCACTAAAATGCAAAATTAGTGAGTAGTGAGTTTCTCAAATGAGGAGTATTTGAGAACAGAAAATGGCAGAACAGAAAATGGAAAAATGTAAATGAGTTTCCTTTCCCCAATATAAGAGACAGAAGCATCCATAGTGGTGGGGGTACTTATGGTAATATAAAAGAAAGGCAAATTTAAAGTCAGTCTACCAATATTTCAAAATAGATAGTGACAAAAAAATTGACTGTCACCATCACGTTTCAAAAGATTAATAATACACTTCATGAAATATATAAAAGTTATTTCTTGTGCATTAAAATGCATCAGAAACATATAGATATATAATCCATTTTAAGAAAATTTGACATTCCTATGCCTTGAGCTATGTAGGCAAACTCTATCCTGTCCAAAGTTCTATGGCCTAATGTTGAATTATTTTTAATTTTCACTAGTGACAGGAATAGTAATAGCAATATCTAATTTCCTGAGTGCTTACTCTGGCTCAGACAGAGGGATGAGAGACTTAGGCATGATTTTCTGTAATTATCACAAGACCACTTCAAAATATATACTATATATTTTTCACTCTTTAAAAAATTAATCTTTGAAAAGATTCACCTGCAACAGTTCACATAGTTTTTAAAGACAATATCAACCTTGAATCTCATTCCAAAGTCCAGTCTTGTATTTATATTGAATAATGATAATTAACATTTGCTATGATGAACTTAGGCAATTTCAAGGCATTTAACAGCCTTAAAAAGCTAAAGGGTATCAAATTACATATTGTACGGTTTTAGTGTTAAATGAATTGTTCTATATTTCATGTATAACTAAATACTAGTTATTTTTTCAGGCTTAATCATTTTCTGTTTATGATAGAATTTCTAATTTTTACTACTTGTAACTGAATCACTTGATATTGTGTTAATATTTAGGTATATTTTTCTCTTCTTAGCCTATAATGGCAATGACCTTAAGACTCATTATTTTAATCTGCAGATTGCCAAGTAGAGTATCTTACAAAAGCAAATTCTCATTTCTTAATTTAAAACAATGAAGAATGGACTATTAGAGTAGGAAATTACTGGTTAAGTTCAGTAGTTCAGTAGTTTCAATGTAACTCTTATTTTAAATGGTTAATTGAATTATCAATGCTAGTGAGAATTACAAAGAATTTGATGTTTTCCTGCATGTGCATTTATAATGATAAACTAAAAACAGAAAGCATTCATTTAAAATTGGATGATGTTTACTTGGTTTAAAGATATTCTTAATGGCAAACATAAAAATACCTTTAAAATATGTAATTCTTATGTATATTTTTCTACCCATAAACATTTAGATTTAATAAGACTGGACACACAAATAAATAAAAATTAAGTTTGTATTGATTAACTTTGACATACTTGAAAATATGTCTGATGTGTTTTACATTTTAATATGAAAGCATGTATTAAAAGGGAAGTATAATATGTATGTTGCACAGCAAAAAATTTAGCGATGCTGAAGACAAATGCAATTTTTGAAAAGGATCTTATAGAGACCGCTGAGAAACCATTTCCTGTTAATAATAATTAGGGCCTTAATAACAGTTCCAATGGGCATAAGGATAGTAACATACACATATAATTAGTTTGTTAATTTCTTCTAAAATTCTACCTATATCTTAGAATCTTCTGGGCTTTTTAAATTCAAGCATAATTGATACAATATTATATTAGGCAAGTGTTCAACATTGTGATTCAATATTATATAGACTATATTTCATTTAAAGTTATTACAAAATAATGGCTGTATTTCCCTCTGCTGTGCAATATACCCTTGTTACTTATATATTTAATATATAGTAGTTTGTATCTCTTAATGCTATACCCTTAGCTTGCCTCTCTCTCCTTCCCTCTTAACAATGGTATCCACTAGTTTGTTCTCTATACTGTAGGCCTGTTTCTGTCTTGTTATATCCATTTGCTTTATTTTTTAGTTTCTACATATAAGAGATGACATACTTTTGTCTTTCTTTGTCTGACCTGTTTAATTAACCATAATACTTGCAAAAAAAAAAAAAAGCGTAATACTTTCTAGGTTCATCCAATTTTTTGGTATCAGTTCAGTTCAGTTCAGTTCAGTCACTCAGTCATGTCCAACTCTTTGCGATCCCATAAATAGCAGCACAGCAGGCTTCCCTGTCCATCACCATCTCCCGGAGTTCACTCAAACTCACGTCCATTGAGTCGGTGATGCCATCCAGCCATCTCATCCTCTGTGGTCCCCTTTTCCTCCTGCCCCCAATCCCTGCCAGCATCAGAGTCTTTTCCAATGAGTCAACTCTTCACATGAGGTGGCCAAAGTATTGGAGTTTCAGCTTTAGCATCATTCCTTCCAAAGAACACCAAGGGTTGATCTCCTTTAGAATGGACTGGGTGGATCTCCTTGCAGTCCAACGGAGTCTCAAGAGTCTTCTCCAACACCACAGTTCAAAAACGTCAATTCTTCAGCACTCAGCTTTCTTCACAGTCTAACTCTCGCATTCATACATGACTACAGGAAAAACCATGGCCTTGACTAGACAGACCTTTGTTGGCAAAGTAATGTCTATGCTTTTCAATATGCTATCTATGTTGGTCATAACTTTCCTTCCAAGGAGTAAGCGTCTTTTACTTTCATGGCTGCAGTCATCATCTGAAGTGATTTTGGAGCCCCCCAAAATAAAGTCTGACACTGTTTCCATTGTTTCCCCATCTATTTGCCATGAAGTGATGGGACCAGATGCCATGATCTTTGTTTTCTGAATGTTGAGTTTTAAGCCAATGTTTTCACTCTCCTCTTTCTCTTTCATCAAGAGGCTTTTTACTTCCTCTTCACTTTCTGCTATAAGGCTGGTGTCATCTGCATATCTGAGGTTATTGAGATTTCTCCCAGCAGTCTTGATTCCAGCTTGTGCTTCTTCCAGCCCAGTGTTTCTCATAATGTACTCTGCTATAAGTTAAATAAGCAGGGTGACAATATACAGCCTTGATATACTTCTTTTCCTATTTGGAACCAGTCTGTTGTTCTATGTCCAGTTTTAACTGTTGCTTCCTGACCTGCATACAGATTTCTCAAAAGGCAGGTCAGGTGGTCTGGTATTCCCATCTTTCAGAATTTTCAGTAATTTTATACATATATATATATATATATATATATATATATAATATTGGTGTGTGTATATATATATATACACACAAACTTATATATACTATATATATGTACTATATATACCTATTTATAGTATATATATATATACTATATATATATACATATATATATATACACATATATACTATATACTATATATATCTATATACTACAAATATATATATACACCACATCTTCTTTATCCATTCATCTGTTGATGAACACTTGGATTGCTTATATTATTGGCTATTGTAAATAACACTGCTATGAGTATTGGAGTGCAGGATCTTATTAATTTTAATACTGAAACAACTATCAAACCTGCATCTTATTTTATAATTAATTCCATAAGGATGGATTCCACACCCTTCATCTATAAGTAAAGGAAATGCTTCCCTTTATTTTAAAATCTAATTTTTTTCCTCTTTATTCTAGACTCAATGAATCTATTTTGGTCCATCTTGTTTTGTTTTGTTTTTTCTCATTTTCCCATAAAATTCTATGTACCTTATTTTTTATAATCCTACCCTCATTTAACTTGCTTTTTGAGCACTTTTAAATTATCCAAATACTATTTTGCATTTAAATTTAATGCTGAAGTGGAATTTATAGCAATTAACATTCAATTGTAAATTTCTCATTCTTTCACAAAGAATTCAAATGTTTAAATATTCTGTCATAATTTATTCTCAACTCTTTCCAAAAGGCAATGAGACACTATTATGATCAATGTATATCTGTATCTATAAATGTAGATATCCCATTCTATATATTATGCTCCTTTTTTTCACTTAATAAAATATCTCAAAGATGGAGATCTTGTATTGTTACTACATATACATATTCTACAATAGGACCAAAGGGAAGGACCTACATAGGAGATAAATAAATTAATATATTTTGAATTGATATAGCCATTTCAAATAATCTTTCTCCCATGATCTTTAATTCCACAACCTTAAATAATATTTTAGATCATTTTGATAAATGGTTGCTGTCAAATCTTTGTAAATCTTGCATAAAAGGTATTAGGAGGCAAGTTGACAGGAGTCCAGAATTTCAAAATTAAGAAATTCTTAAAATTGAAAATTGTTATAGCAATTCATAAGCAATACAATGACTTATTAGAAGCTTTATTCATGTATCTAGTTAGGTGAAGATCCAAGAATCAGAATGTGTTCCTTAAGAATAAATACTCCAAAACATATTTAATTGTTAGATATTACACTTGGAAATCATGACCCTATTTTTAATATAATGAATCCTGAATTTAGCTAGAACATTTGTTAGATTCCCCACTGGAAAAATTTAAAATATTGTCTCTCTTACAATATGCTTAGCTAATTTAATAGGCAGTTCCTATGAATGTCTGTAGGATATTAATGAATAGGTCAGTATCAGCATGAGGGCATTTAATAAAGAACTTTGTCTTTGACTTCATTCTATTCAATGGCTTTTATTTTCAATAAATTTCAATATATTATTTTCAATAGATTATTGATTAGATAGTGAAGGTAGGAAACATAGCAGTAAGTGGGCTATGTCTCAGGAAAGAAAAGAACAATGTAAAGGAGAAGAAATTTGCATGAATGAGATCAGAGATCACAAAGCCCTGATTTATGTGACTTAGTATCCTTTAACCTTTTCAATTTCAGTATGTTTTAAAGAAATTATTTTGTGGCTTTTTTATTACTTTAATAATAGAGTATTGTGTCACTTAAGTATTATTCAAAAGAAGCCTCTCTATCATAAAAGAGTCCCCATTTGTTTAAAAGTGTAGAGTCATGGATTGTAATGTTGCATCATTCCTGTGGACATTTTCTCCCTAAGTGTAGTGAACACGGTTACACTTATTTTGAAATACAGATATACTCACAGAAATAGCAAAATTGAAGCATTGTTGACTTAGCAATCAGCAGCTGATAATGGATAATATTCCATATGAAGCTCAGAATCCATATTCGCTGAATATTGGCTTAGCCAAAGACCTAGCAATTGCACGTTACACTTCTAGGTTTATATCAAGCAGAAAGCCTTGTACAGTGTACCAAAATATACAGAATCACTCTGCATAACTGCAAAAACTTGAAAACTGTTCTTGTAACTGCAAAATATAACAAAAATGGCAATATATTGTTGTATATTCACATGATGTAATATGATACAGCAAGGAAAATGTAATAACTAAAATTACATTTAACCAATATAGAAGAATATTAGAGATGTAGTAATTCATGAAAGTAAAATGCAGACTACTTCACATAATTAGATGATTTTATATGATGCTAAAGCGAAAGTAAACAATATTATTGGTAAACACATATTTGTATAGGCAATGAAACTATAAGCCATGGCAATACAAACTATAAAAAATAAGTTTAAAAAAGTAATTCTATTAGGCCTAGAAGAAATAATAGAGCAACTATTTCAACATTTGCAGATCTATAAGTAGAAGTTACTTTCTCATTTAATTCTAAAGGACAGAGCTAACATCAATGAGAAGGGATTATGGGAACTTAAATTTTGACTCAGTACAGTAGAATTTTCTAAAAAGCAGACAGAGCTTTCTGAAGAAGAAACGAACTGTCCATTTAAACCTTGGTTTTTCTGTCTCTGAATGTGTTTAGGCAGCATTGGGATTGCCACTTGTCTGAGACTGTACACAGAAATCTGCATACCATGTTAGAGACTGAATTAGATACTTTCTAAGCATCAGTTGATATCTTTTCAAACGATGAAATTTCAAGAATTTGATTATTTTTAATGAAAAAACATTCCAGTTGTCAAAATACAGTGCAATCTCAAAACTTTCCTTGCAACATATAAAAATTATGTGAACTATTAATTAAAATTTACCCAAAACCTTTGGAAAATAGTAAAGTAAGGTTAAACATTATACCTTTTTATAAAAATATATAATGACCTTGAAATGGGAATATGTTTTTAAATATTAGAAATAGAATTCACAAAGACATCGAATAAGGCTACTAATAGCAGATGCATAAGGCAAAAGTGGCAAGAGTCTGGCTGCAGTAAAGCTTCTAATCCTTTTCACTGCATGAGTTTTCTCTGCTGTGTTCTCAAGTAATCCCCGTTAACAATCAGATCTGTTTGATAATGAGCACCACCGTTCTAAATGCTAATCTGTCTCCTTCTTTGTCCAGGGCTCCACTTATCTCAGCACGGTGTATCCCTACTCAGCCAGCCCCTGTCGGTCTTCTCCAGATTTTAATCAGGTATTGGCACTTGGCCCTTAGTGATTTGGCTTCAGAGGAACTCTCCATGCAATGCTGGAGAGTTAATTTAACCTTGATCACGTTTATCATAATGTTTTGTTGTTGGCTTGGTTTATCCCCAGGGATAGAGTTGTTACTGATAACTCTATTCACAATCATCAACAGATTATACCACATGAAAAGTACATTTGAAGTGACATTAACCATCTTCTGCAATACCTAAATTTCGTGAAAACTCAAAAAAGATTGCACCATCTACCCTCATATTTGTTATAGCAATATCTGCAAACAAAAATAAGCCTTCTTGATGTCATAGATTATTAATATTAAATGTTTTGATCAGTATTTTCCTTCTGTATTTATATTTACTTTTTACACTGTGACAATTCCTTCAGAAGAGTCATATTTTATTTTAAAGTATATTTTAGGCACATAGTTCAAGGTAAAAAAAAATGTAAATGCTTAGTGTGATTTTTTTCTTTCATTTGTTTCAAAAAAGAAAACAATTTATAGGAGGATGGCTGAGGTATATATTAGCAATTTAATCCTAATTAGTATTTTTTGCTTGTAAGATCTTGGTTTCCATAGAGAGCTGAGAATTATCCTTTTAGTGACTTTTCTCAAGGCTACAAAATTCATTTGAGGAATACCATATGAAGGAGCTTGTGTGTGTGTGTGTGTGTGTGTGTGTGTGTGTGTGTGCACTCACTCAGTCCAACTCTTTGGAACCCTGTCAACTGTAGCCCAACAGCCTCTTCTATTTGTGTGATTTCCCAACCAGGAATACTGGAGTGGATTGTCATTTTCTACTCCAGGGTATCTTCCCAACCAGGAATCTTGCATCTCTGGCAATGGTAGGCATTTTCTTTACCCTTATGTCACCTGGGAATGGTGATTACCTAAACCTCATGTGTTTCAAACTGAAATAATAATCTAATACTGAAAGGTACATCCAAATTAGCAGCAATAAATCCATAATGTATCCATGATGTCAGATAACTAATATTAGAATGAACATTAAGTTTTATTTTTTGTGTTCTAAGGCTTTACACAATTCCTGAAAGACTATTTTAATAATAGTAAACTAAATAAACATTTTACTCTGTCCGAGAAATAGAAAATACTAGGAATATTTAACAAATCAAACTAAGAAATAATAACTGATAACTCTTATGTATAGTCATGTCCGACTTATGTATAGTGGGGCTTCCCTGATGGCTCAGATGGTAAATAATCCACTTGCAATGTGGGAAGCCCAGGTTCCATTACTAGGTCAGGAAGATCCCTGGAGAAGAGAATGGCTACCCACTCCCATGTTCTTGCCTGGAGAATTTTATGGACAGAGGAGCCTGGCAGGCTACAGTCCAAGTGGTCACAAAGAGTTGGACACAACTGAGACTAACACTTTCATTTTTCACTTTCTCTTTCTTATGTATAATAGTAAATGTGTTGATTAATAAAACGTCCTGTGTGTATGTGTGTGTTTAGTTGCTAAGTCTCGTCTGACTCTTCTGCAGTCCCTTGAACTGTAACCAGCCAGGCTTCTCTGTCCGTGAGATTTCTCAGGCAAGAATATTGGAGTGGGTTGCCATTTCCTTCTCCAGGGGATCTTCCTGACTCAGATCAGAACCCACATCTGCATAGGCAGGTGGATTCTTTACCACTGATCCACCAGGGAAGCCCTGTGTATGTGTGTGTGTGTGTGTGTGTGTGTGTGTGTATGTGTGTACTTTTAAGAATTAAATACTTTTTAAATGAAGATATAATTTTCTTATTTACAGTGACAGAGACTGATTATTTTAAAATGTAGTGATCTCCTAAGATTTAAAAACTAAGTACATAAAACATTATCAGATCATGTTACCTATGATTTTAGACAATATTACATTTTTATTTAAGCCAAAAAGCAGAATTCTAGGCAGGGCTAATTCTCTCTGTAAAGAAGTAAGTTTAGTTTTAAAAGGATTTTTGTCCAACATTTAAGAATAATAAAATTTTGTTTAAAATTTATTAAAGTTTTTGCTACAATGATTCAAAAAGAGACATTCAGAATTCTAAAATTTACTCAAAAGAAAAAAAATCTAATTGCTTCTTTAAAGCTTTGCAGTCTATTATGGGGCTTCCCAGGTTGCTCCAATGATAAAGAGTTCACATGTCAAAGCAGAAGATGCAAGAGGCTCAGTTTTGATCCCAGGGTTGGAAAGATCCCCTAGAGTAGGAAATAGCAACCCACTTGAGTATTCTTGCCTGGAGCATCCCATGGACAGAGGAGCCTGGCAGGCTATAGTCCATGGGGTTGCAAAAGACTCAGATGTAACTTAGCAACTAAAACAACAGCAAATTATTTTAAAACCCAGGGAATAATGGAAGAAACTAGATGAAAGACAGAGGTCTTTGAAGATCAGGTGTGCAGCTAATTCTCCAAGATTAAAAAGAAAGAAGGGGTGTGTTTATGTTAATTTATGCAGGAACTAAGGAAAACTATGTGGTGTCATCAACTCAGTGGACATGAGTTTGAGCAAGCTCCAGGAATTGATGATGGACAGGGAAGTCTGGCATGCTACAGTCCATGGGGTTGCAAAGAGTTGGACACAACTGAGCAACTGAACTGAACACATGTGGGTTTTTTATTTTATAATTCAAATTTTTAAAATAAACTTCAATTTTTAAAAATAAACTTGACAACTATATTTCCAAAAGAGTATAGTAGGTTTTTTTTAGTCCACCAGGCCTAATCAACAGCATTTTCTTACTGCTCCTATCCATAACCATTTATGATTAAATAGTGCATGTATCATATAAGGGATAAGGCAAATGGTGGATAAGGTAGAAGGTAAATAGAAAGCTCACAAACAGCCCTTCACTTAAAAACAAAGACAAAAAACAGGGACAACATCTAGGATGTAATGTAACAGTCCTGTGCTTCCATAAAAACATAAAAAAAAAAATCCAGCAAAACATTCTATGAATAAAGTTTGTTAGAACTCTGGAAAGCAGTCAGAGTTTTACAGGAACCAAGACAGTGCTGAATCAATACAAAGACAACTTCAGATAGTACAGAATCCTTATGACCGTGTTGTTGTTGCTGTTCAGTCACTCAGTTGTATCCAACTCTTTGCAACCCCATGGACTGCAGCACACAAGGCTTCCCTGTCCTTTACTATCTCCCAGAGTTTGCTCAAACTCATGTCCATTGAGTCCATGATGCCATCCAGTCAACTCATCCTCTGTTGCCCCCTTCTGCTTGTGACCTTGTACTTGTTCTTTTCCCAACCCCATCCCTCACTTAGTGATGACCTTAAGAATGGAAGCCTGTGTTTCTAGTATGAGATGCTGGTCACTGGTTCTGAAGGGAGCAGAACCAACCTTACATTCAATAAATTGTACTTGTCTGTTCTACTCTTGTCTGGGGATGACTTAAGAGGTGATACTAAGAGTTTATTTTGTTTCAGCTAATTCAGAATCCATAGAGATTGAAAAAGTGTTGAGAATTCCTTGAAAACAAAATAAGACAAAAAACCACTTGCAGCCCCTGGAACAAGTATTGCAGTTTAGGCAAATAAGAGCTCTGAAAGCCTGAGGGGAAAGTAGGGAAGAAAGTGTCTTTGGGAAATGAAGGCACTCAAAAGCACTTGTATATACAGAGGAATTAACAAAACCACATGCATGCCCAAAGTAGGATACTTTTTCATAAAAACCAGAAAGACACTAAGTTTTCATCAATGGCTGGCTGATCTCTGGACTCAGTGAAAGCAAGAATTGAAAGCTAAGGTGGATTTATAAATAAAAAAAATTGACTGGCTATCTCTAACTCCATCCATGTTGCCGCTATATTTAAAATGAATAACCAACAATGTCCTACTCTATAGTACAGGGAACTCTACTCAATGTTAGGTGGCAGCCTGGATGGGAGGGGAGTTAAGGGAGAATGATACATGTATGTGTGTGACTAAGTCCACTTGCTGTACACCTGAAGCTTTCACAACATTGTTAACCAGCTATACTCCATTACAAAACAAAAAGTTTAAAAAAAAAAATAGACTGGCTAAGTGGCCAAGCATAGAGCCAATTTTCAGGGACTAGAAAGGTTTCCTTTGTTCTTTTTCTTTTCCGTATATTAATCTTTTTATGGCTCCTGGTGTTGATTAAAATATTTATCAAAACAATAGCTGAACAAAAGCTCCAGAACCAAGAATTCAGAAGCCACATATGACAGAGAACATAGATGTCACAAAAATAGTTCAGAAACAAACATCCACAGGGCAAAGTGATACACAAAACAAACATTGAGGAGAGGAAATAATCTGATTTTTAGTTACTGCCCAATAATATTCAAAAGATTAAGTTTCCAATAAACATTGGAAAGCATAAAATAAAACAATAATAAGGGTTGTCAGAGAAAAAAATAACATAAATGCCCCTGTGGAAATAAACATTGAACTTAAATCAGCTATCTTGCTGCTGCTGCTGCTAAGTCACATCAGTCGTGTCCAACTGTGTGACCCCATAGACGGCAGCCCACAGGCTTCCCCGTCCCTGGGATTCTCCAGACAAGAACACTGGAGTGGGTTGCCATTTCCTTCTCCAATGCATGAAAGTGAAAAGTGAAAATGAAGTCGCTCAGTCATGTCTGACCTCTAGCGACCCTATGGACTGCAGCCTACCAGGATCCTCTGTCCATGGGATTTTCCAGGCAAGAGTATTGGAGTAGGGTGCCATTGCCTTCTCCCAAATCAGCTATCTTAAATATGCTCAAAGTCTAACAGAAACCATGGACAGAGTTAAAGGAAGCCAAGAGAATGAAGTGTGAACAAATAGGCAATTTCAATAAGGATATATAAAGTATAAAAAGAAACTAAATAAGAATCTGGAGCTAAAAAAGTACAATAATTGAAGTGAAAAACTTACTAGAGGGTTTCAAGAACATGTTTGCTTAAGTAAAAGAAAGAATCCATGAATTTGAAGATAGGTGAGTTGAAATTATTTACTCTAAAGTGCAAAAAGAAAAAAGAAAGAAGTAAAAGGAACCACAACTCGGATAGACCATCTAACATACCAACATATACATTTAATCTCAGAAGAAGAGGAGTAAGAGAAAAATGAAGAAAGAAGATCTGAGAAATAATGGCAAAAATTCACATCCTGGAATGTGAAGTCAAGTGGGCATTAGGAAGCATCACTATGAACAAAGCTAGTGGAGGTAATGGAATTCCAGTTGAGCTATTTCAAATCCTAAAAGATGATCCTGTGAAAGTACTGCATTCAATCTGCCAACAAATTTGGAAAACTCAGCAGTGGCCACAGGACTGGAAAAGGTCAGTTTTCATTCCAATCCCTAAGAAAGGGAATTCCAAAGAATGCTCAAACTGCTGCACATCTGCACTCATCTCACATATTAGCAAGTAACGCTCAAAATTTTTCAAGCCAGGCTTCAACAATACGTAAACTGTGAACTTCCAGATATTCAAGCTGGTTTTAGAAAAAGCAGAGGAACCAGAGATCAAATTTCCAACATTCACTGGATCATCAAAAAAGCAAAAGCATTCCGGAAAAACATCTATTTCTGCTTTATTGACTATGCCAAAGCCTTTGACTGTGTGGATCACAATAAACTGTGGAAAATTCTTCAAGAGATGGGAATGCCAGTCCACCTGACCTGCCTCTTGACAAACCTGTATGCAGGTCAGGAAGCAACAGTTAGAACTGGGCATGGAACTACAGACTGGTTCCAAATAGGAAAAGGAGTATGTCAAGGCTGTATATTATCACCCTGCTTATTTAAATTATATGCAGAGTACATCATGAGAAACGCTGGGCTGGATGAAGTACAAGCTGGAATCAAGATTGCCAGGACAAATATCAATAACTTCAGATATGCAGATGACATCACCTTTATGGCAGAAAGTAAAGAAAAACTAAAGAGCCTCTTGATGAAAGTGAAAGAAGAGAGTGAAAAAGTTGGCTTAAAGTTCAACATTCAGAAAACTAAGATCATGGAATCTGGCATCACTTCATGGCAAATGGATGCAGAAACACTGGAAACAGTGATAGACTTTATTTGTATGGGCCCCCAAATCACTGCAGATGATGATTGCAGCCACACAGTGCAACACAGTGACTTTCTTGGAGTTCTGAGATCAAGGAATTGGTTACTACAAAGTACGTTTTCCATAGCTGCATTGTAGATTATGTTGAGTCAAACAAAAGCAAAGTGTTAAGAATCACACTGTCAAAATGAGTCAAAGCTAAATGCTTGAGGGGTTTGAACATAATGGATCTAATTAATTTTTACTATTATACTTCATAAGCATAAAAAAGAAAAATTAATGTATCATATTTGTATAATAATCTGTTTTTTAGGTTAGACTTCATTTTACGTATGAGGGTGATCCTTCAGTTCAGTTCAGTTTAGTCACTCAGTCGTGTCCGACTCTTTGCGACCCCATGAATCACAGCACGCCAGGCCTCCCTGTCCATCACCATCTCCCAGAGTTCACTCAGACTCACCTCCATTGAGTCACTGATGCCATCCAACCATCTCACCCTCTGTGGTCCCTTCTCCTCCTGCCTCCAATCCCTCCCAGCATCAGAGTCTTTTCCAATGAGTCAACTCTTCGCATCAGGTGGCCAAAGTACTGGAGTTTCAGCTTTAGCATCATTCCTTCCAAAGAAATCCCAGGGCTGATCTCCTTCAGAATGGACTGGTTGGATCTCCTTGCAGTCCAAGGGACTCTCAAGAGTCTTCTCAAACACCACAGTTCAAAAGCATCAATTCTTCAGCACTCAGCTTTCTTCAGAGTCCAACTCTCACATCCACACATGACCAATGGAAAAACCATAGCCTTGACTAGACAGACCTTTGTTGGCAAAGTAATGTCTCTGCTTTTGAATATGCTATCTAGGTTGGTCATAACTTTCCTTCCAAGGAGTAAGCGTCTTAATTTCATGGCTGCAGTCACCATCTGCAGTGATTTTGGAGCCCAGAAAAATAAAGTCTGACAGTGTTTCCACTGTTTCCCCATCTATTTCCCATGAAGTGATGGGACCTGATGCCATGATCTTCATTTTCTGAATGTTGAGCTTTAAGCCAACTTTTTCACTCTCCACTTTCACTTTCATCAAGAGGCTTTTTAGTTCCTCTTCACTTTGTGCCATAAGGGTGGCAAAAAGTGCATCTGCTTATCTGAGGTTATTGAGATTTCTCCCAGCAGTCTTGATTCCAGCTTGTGCTTCTTCCAGTCCAACGTTTCTCATGATGTACTCTGCATATAAGTTAAATAAGCAGGGTGACAATATACAGCCTGACGTACTCCTTTTCCTATTTGGAACCAGTCTGTTGTTCCATGTCCAGTTATAACTGTTGTTTCCTGACCTGCATACAGATTTCTCAAGAGGCAGATCAGGTGGTCTGGTATTCCCATCTCTTTAAGAATTTTCCACAGTTCATTGTGATCCACACAGTCAAAGGCTTTGGCATAGTCAATAAAGCAGAAATAGATGTTTTTCTGGAACTCTCTTGTTTTTTCAATTATGCTTAAGGATATATTAAATGAAAGTCATTGTAAGAAATAGTTTCTGTTTAGCAAGTACACATACATGGAAATTAATTAATAGACCAGTACATTAATGGTGAAATTTTGGCTGACTAGAACTCTTGTTACCTGGAAGAAACCTAGAAATTGTATTCACATAAGGAAAAGCTGATAGTTTCAATATTATTTTTGGTTGACTTAATCTGTTATCTACTTCAGAACTCACTAACTTGACACAAATTATTGATTAAAAACCAACTTCCAACATAAGCTTATTTAACTAAAGGTTAAAAAAATAGCAGTTCATAAATGATACTGGTTGACTAGGAAAGTAGCTATTTTAAATAAAAAGAAGTGAGATTTTTTAAAAATAAATTTTAAAATTAGCATATACATAAAAGATAAATCCTTAATTTACAGATTTTTATTTCTAGATTTACGTTAATATTTAAATATACAATACTCAAAAAAGAAGATTGACCAAGAAGGCAATCCTCCTAGGAGACTAATATCACTTACTCCCATACTTTCCAGAGCTTAGTTGTCAACAAATGTTTATTAATGAAGAAACTCATAGAGAGACAAGTGTCTTTTTCTTTTTTCACTTTTCTGTATTCTGTTCTATTCTCACAACTCACAAATGTTCTGAATTATTTTCCATTGTCAGATACACTTCCCCCAAGCATTACATTACAATTGCAATAAAGACATACATTTTTTTCAAAAATAAAATTAAAAAATAAATATACAGTACTCAGAACTTTTATATAACAGATTGCAAGAACCACACAAATTTGTATTAGAACATTTTGTCTTTAATATACATAGCCCTATAACTTGTATTTTAATGAGAAATATTTGAAATTACTTTGACAGTAATATGAAGATTCAGTAGCAAAATGTCTGAGCTCAGTTTTCTAGAGGGCAGTGATATCCTTATAATTTCATTGTTTTTTATTCCCATATTCAATGAAAACATGTAAGTGTTTTGGAAGATAAGGCATTTTCACTACCCCATGCTACTGTGTGCTCTGGATCCATCTATAGAAAGGAAACATTTATTCTAAAAATACTTTCTGAGGATTATGATAATTTCCCCTCTTTTATTGTTCCAGTAGGGTTCACAGATTCCATGATTCATAAATGACTTTAAAGGTTTCTAAAAACTTCTTGATGTTATATGTAGAAATGTCTGAAAATGCTCTTTTCATTGAGAGCTCCTATTATCACATTTTCAAAGAGGTTGTGACTACTAAATATTGACAAAAACAATTGGCCAAAAGAAATCTGATCTAGACATTAGAACAGTGCTATTCAATATCTCTTTGTAGTAGATTTTTAGAAACAGGAATAACTGGATTCATCTCTCACACAACACACAAAAGAATTACTCTGAATGTATAAAAAATCTAAACACTGAAGCCCTGCAAATTCTGGAAGAAAATAAATTTGAAAATGAATATTAATTATTTTATAACATAGGTGTGATGGAAAGTATTTTACCTATGACTTAAAAATTTAGATGCAATAAAAAAATTAAGTCCAACCACTTAGAAAGGGGGAAAAAGTTTAGAACAGAAAAAAAAATAGCTAAGCAAAACCAAAAATCAACAAATAGGAGCAACAATTTACAGCTTTTGTCATAATATCTGGAAATATTAAGAAACTAAAAACAGAGAATCATGAAAGAACAAAAGTTCAATAAAACAGAAGTTGCAAAATATGAAAAAATAATCTTAAAAGTATATACACATGACACTTAAACCCAGGAAACTGTTCTCACCTTGACCCCTAATATATAAAACAAGCAATGCTATTATAATTTTTCATCTATTATTTTATCAAAAATTGTATCACCTATTATTTTATCAAATTCAAAATGTGCTAAAGTACTCTGTTGGTATAGGGAAACAGGCATATGTTAACATTCATGCATATACACATAATATAGAAGTTAAAAAGTAAGAAGAAATTGTCAAAAATACATGTAAATGAAATAATAAAGTCAAAAAATGGGCCAAGAACTAAACAGATATTTCTCCAAAGAAGACATACAGATGGCTAACAAACACATGAAAAGATGCTCAACATCACTCATTATCAGAGAAATGCAAATCAAACCACAATGAGGTACAATTTCATGCCAGTCAGAATGGCCATGATCCAAAAGTCTACAAGCAATAAATGCTGGAGAGGGTGTGGAGAAAGGGAACCCTCTTACACTGTTGGTGGGAATGCAAACTAGTACAGCTACTATGGAGAACTGTGTGGAGATTCCTTAAAAAACTGGAAATAGAACTGCCATACGACCCAGCAATCCCACTGCTGGGCATACACACTGAGGAAATCAGAATTGAAAGAAACACATGTACCCCAATGTTCATTGCAGCACTGCCTATAATAGCCAGGACATGGAAGCAACCTAGATGTCCATCAGCAGATGAATGGATAAGAAAGCTGTGGTACATACACACAATGGAGTATTACTAAGCCATTAAAAACAATACATTTGAATCAGTTCTAATGAGGTAGATGAAACTGGAGCCTATTATACAGAGTGAAGTAAGCCAGAAAGAAGCAATACAGTATACTAACACATATATATGGAATTTAGGATGATAACGATAACCCTGTATGAGAGACAGCAAAAGAGACACAGATGGATAGAACAGTCTTTTGGACTCTGGGAGAGTGGAAGGGTGGGATGATTTGGGAGAATGGCATTGAAAAATGTATAATATCATATAAGAAACAAATAACCAGTCCAGGTTCGATGCACGATACAGGATGCTTGGGGCTGGTGCACTCGGATGACCCAGAGGGATGGTATGGGGAGAGAGGTGGGAGGGGGGGTTCAGGATTGGGAACACGTGTACACCCGTGGTGGATTCATGTTGATGTATGGCCAAACCAATACAATATTGTAAAGTAATTAGCCTCCAATTAAAATAAATAAATTTAAATTTAAAAAAAAGAGGAAAAAAATCCACAATTTGCAGTCATCCTACTAATAACCAACTCACCGAAGTATGATTAATTTCTGCTAAAATTAAAGGGCAATTGTTTATAGCATCTATTCTCAGAACTCATTTATCATAAAAGGAATAAAACTTTTAACAGTGGGAAATTGAATAGTTAATGCCTTACTTAGCTGAGTGGTCAGAGTTAATATCACTGAAAAAGAACCAAGCTGACATCATGCTCCTAGTAAGATGCAGTGAAATAAACACAAAATTATTCATAAAGTGTTCTTAGTAAAAACGCATACCCTGTCTCTATAATAATTCTGCAAACCTAAGATGAAGAACATGCTACAAAAATATTAACCTGTTCATTTAAATAATAGCAATATTATAAAGATTGAGAAATGGTTCACAATTAACAGAAACTATAGGGATGTGATAAATGTGATTTATTTTCATAGACTTGATTCTAATTTTAAAGAAAAGAGAATCATTGTAAATGATGTTATTGAAACAGCTGACAAAATTTGAGTATAGCCTTCATTTTAGATAATAGTATTATTCATTATATAGCTTCCTAATTTTGGTTATTGTATTTTGCTTATAAGGGCATTTTCCTGATATGTTGACAGGAGATATTTAACTCTATACTATAATTAAGACATAAAGTTTAAAGAGTGTATTAGTCACCTATATTATGTGTCTTTGTTCAGAAAGAATAAGTAATAAAAATATGTCATTAGTTCAATCCCCAAAGTGCTATTATTGTACCATACCATAATAAATAATAACAGAAGAAATAGTACTATTATTAGAGCACAAGCCATCTCAAACCTCAAGTTTATATTGGAAAGAAAACATTGTAATCTTTATTTTCTAAATAAAAGTCAGGGATAAATAAATAAGTAATCATCCCATTTCTAAAAAGAGCTTATATAAGTTGATCAACTTGTGCAGTGCTTCTCATCTAAAATCAGTGAGGCTGGGACTGGGCCAAAGTGAGTGTAATTCTAAGATTTATCATATAATATCCAATCCTTCTTAGTTGAATTGTTGGGCTATGATCTTGGATGAAAATGAAGTAAAAAAAAATCTTACTTCATCATGTATAAATAAATTAGATAATAGACAAACAAATATTTTGCTTCTTATATTCTCAAATAATACAGCAGGTGACATATAGAGTCAAAAGTCTAAGAGTTTATGGACTAGTAGGAAAAAGAAACAAATATATAAGGCACAATTGAGACAATTTGAGCAGATAGTAGAAAATTGATTATTTTTGTACCCTCTCCTTTACCCAATGTTTAAAGGTTTGCCTGAAAGTTCTAGTCCAGGGTTTTATATGTGTTAAATTTATGGTTTTATAAGTATTAAATTTTATGATTTTCAGTTCAGTTAAGTTCAGTTGCTCAGTCGTGTCCGACTCTTCGTGACCCCATGAATCACAGCACGCCAGGCCTCCCTGTCCATCACCAACTCCTGGAGTTCACTCAGACTCACGTCCATCGAGTCAGTGATGCCATGCAGCCATCTCATCCTCTGTTGTCCCCTTCTCCTCCTGCCCCCAATCCCTCCCAGCATCAGAGTCTTTTCCAATGAGTCAACTCTTCACATGAGGTGGCCAAAGTACTGGAGTTTCAGCTTTAGCATCATTCCCTCCAAAGAAATCTCAGGGCTGATCTCCTTCAGAATGGACTGGTTGGATCTCCTTGCAGTCCAAGGGACTCTTGAGAGTCTTCTCCAACACCACAGTTCAAAAGCATCAATTCTTCGGCGCTCAGCCTTCTTCACAGTCCAACTCTCACATCCATACATGACCACAGGAAAAACCATAGCCTTCACTAGACGAACCTTTGTTGGCAAAGTAATGTCTCTGCTTTTGAATATGCTATCTAGGTTGGTCATAACTTTCCTTCCAAGGAGTAAGCATATTTTAATTTCATGGCTGCAGTCACCATTTGTAGTGATTTTGGAGCCCAGAAAAATAAAATCTGACACTATTTCCACTGTTTCCCCATCCATTTCCCATGAAGTCATGGGACCGGATGCCATGATCTTTGTTTTCTGAATGTTGAGCTTTAAGCCAACTTTTTCACTCTCCACTTTCACTTTCATCAAGAGGCTTTTGAGTTCCTCTTCACTTTCTGCCATAAGGGTGGTGTCATCTGCATATCTGAGGTTATTGAGATTTCTCCCAGCAATCTTGATCAGCTTGTGTTTCTTCCAGTCCAGCGTTTCTCATGATGTACTCTGCATATAATTTAAATAAGCAGGGTGATAATATACAGCCTTGACGTACTCCTTTTCCTATTTGGAACCAGTCTGTTGTTCCATGCCCAGTTCTAACTGTTGCTTCCTGACCTGCATACAGATTTCTCAAGAGGCAGGTCAGGTGGTTTGGTATTCCCATCTCTTGAAGAATTTTCCACAGTTTATTGTGATCCACACAGTCAAAGGCTTTGGCATAGTCAATAAAGCAGAAATAGATGTTTTTCTGGAACTCTCTTGCTTTTTCCATGATTCAGCGGATGTTGGCAATTTGATCTCTGGTTCCTCTGTCTTTTCTAAAACTAGCTTGAACATCAGGAAGTTCACGGTACACGTATTGCTGAAGCCTGGCTTGGAGAATTTTGAGCATTACTTTACTAGCATGTGAGATGAGTGCAATTGTGCGGTAGTTTGAGCGTTGTTTAGCATTTCCTTTCTTAGGGATTGGAATGAAAATTGACCTTTTCCAGTCCTGTGGCCACTGCTGAGTTTTCCAAATGTGCTGGCATATTGAGTGCAGCACTTTCACAGCATCATCTTTCAGCATTTGAAATAGCTCAACTGGAATTCCATCACCTCCACTAGCTTTGTAGTGATGCTTTCTAAGGCCCACTTTACTTCACATTCCAGGATCTCTGGCTCTAGGTGAGTGATCACACCATCGTGATTATCTGGGTTGTGAAGATCTTTTTTGTACAGTTCTTCTGTGTTTTCTTGCCACCTCTTCTTGATATCTTCTGCTTCTGTTAGGCCCATACCATTTTTGTCCTTTATCAAGCCCATCTTTGCATGAAATGTTCCCTTGGTATCTCTAATTTTCTTGAAGAGATCTCTAGTCTTTCCCATTCTGTTGTTTTCCTCTATTTCTTTGCATTGATTGCTGACGAAGGCTTTCTTTCTCATCTTGGTATTCTTTGGAACTCTGCATTCAGATGCTTATATCTTTCCTTTATATGTGTTAAATTTTATGGTTTGTGAACACCCCATGCCAATTCTTCTTTCCATGAAAGAAGTGTCTTGAGCATAGTTGATGTTAGTGTTTTCAGTGCTTGGAAAAGAAAAACAAAACAATCTTATTTTTAGGAGCGAAGTTGTGAGAATCGTAGAAACAATTCTTTTAACTGTGTTGTAGTCTTGCTATTTCAATAGTATAAACATAGTATTTCAGCCAGTGCTTTTACATGGCTTGAAGGGAAATCATCATTAGAATGTAAAGTTAATGAGATCCATGATTTAGATTGGGGTAAGTATTAGGAGCTTCCTGGTGACTCAGATGGTAAAGAATCTGCATACAATGCAGAAGACCTGCATTTGATTCCTGGGTCTGGAAGATCCCTTTATCTGGAGAATCCCATCGAGAAAGGAGAGAGGAGCCTCGTGGGCTACAGGCCATGGGGTCACAAAAAGTCAGACAGCTAAGAAACTTAACACTTTCACTTTCACAAGCTTTTAGGAATTTGAGAATTATGGGACTAAAAATATTGATTAGGCTTAAAGGCAAAAGACAAGTACTGTAAGGTGAAAGTGGACAGGATGACAGTTAAATACAATGAAGAAATCTTTAGGACAGTTAAAGGAAATGTAATTATATAGCAGAGAAAATTAGCAGTTCCTAGAATTCACAAGAGAGTGATTTAACTCTATGTCTTTCACCTCCTTATTTGAAAATAGTATCATCTTTTACAAATTCTTATTGAATACTTCCCTGCATAAAATATTTAATATTTATATTGTTTTAAATGAAAGTATATATTTTTAATGTAGAATTTTATATAGACATAAAATTCAAAACCAAAAAACTGGAAAAGAAATTGGTATAGTGCTCAACAAATACACAGTAATTGGATGTTACTCATTTTAAAATAACTTTTATTTTATATTTGACTGATTTTTACATGCTAGGTGGTAGACTTGCATCTTCTAGATAAAATTCTGGTGATTTTAGCTTAATAAGCAATGCTGTGAGATAACCAAAGAAAAACCATCATTATCCAGCCGATTAACTGAAATAAAATAGATTAATTTGGACATCTGCAAAACAGAGATACTTTTCATCTATAATGAGGTAGCGATTCATATAAACAAAAGGTCTTCATAGATATAGTTGAAATTACAGAGTTTAGATAGTATGATTCGACAGTATGATTAAGCATAGCCAGTTCAATGTAAGGAAGTCCAATTTATGTTCTTACCGTCAACATATACTTTTGCTTGTCTTGGTGAAGAGCTAACAGAAAAGAATAAGCAAACAAAAAGAAAATCTTTTAAACTAGAAATATAAAAACTCACAGATTTGCCTGCAGGAAGAATTTCTTTTTAAGAAGATTATTTGCTCAGGGAACCATTGCCAAAGGACCAACAGATACTTCCCTTTGGATAATAGTTGTTTTCCTGTGAACAAAAGCTCTATTACCTTCAAAAAGTTCCTGAATAATGCATCATTCTTTCTGAAAAATTATTTCAATAGACTTCTGTTAAAACAAAATTAGAGGCATTAGAATTTTTAAGTTAAATTTAAGCTTATGGTATTCTCTGATATTAGTCAGTGGTGCATCTAGTTTACTCTAGATCATCCACAGTAGAGATTTGCCATTCTTTTTGACTTGTTCAGTCATTCATATGTGTCTGCTTTTGAGACTCATGGACTGCAGCACACCAGGCTTCCCTGTCCTTCACTATCTCCCAGAGTTTGCTCAAACTCACATTCATTAAGTTGGTGATGCCATCCAACCATCTCATCCTCTGTCATCCCCTTCTCCTTCTGCCCTCAATCTTTCCCAGCATCAGACTGTTTTCCAGGTGAGTTAGCTCTTTGCATTAGGTGGCCAAACTATTGGAGATTCAGCTTCAGTATCAGACCTTCCAATAATTATTCAAGGTTGATTTCTTTTAGGATTGACTGATTTGATCTCCTTGCTCTCCTTTTGACTACCTAACATCTGAGTCACATTTTCTGCTTTGGGAATTCCTCACTTTATAAAGAGGGGAGCTTGCCTTCCACTGTAAAGACCAAGTACTTTCTCAGCCTTGACGCTATACCATGCATTCCTATATCATATGATGAGCTTTGTCTATCTGATGTTTTCACTCCAGAATTTGAATTTCTATAATGCAGCAACTACTTCTTGACATCTTTCTTGCCTGATGTCTGCATCTACTTCAGAGAAGTGACAGAAATTCTGGCAGCAGCTCACATTAGTTGCATAAGCTGTGTTCTCTACAGCATCTCTGCCCAAAAGTGATGCAAGTAACATTTTCACAGGACAAGCTCTACAGAATAAAACAGAACTTATTCATTTATGTCTTTGGATACATGTCTATAAATTGCTGTCCTCAATTTTTCCTGGATATTATGGAGCAAGGAACTGAGGACCCTGACAAATAATGAGCATCTTCAAGTAGCTTGCTTCTGATCTGTAATTGTAAATGGATAGCCAAGGTTTAGATGGAGATGCTTCTGCTTATAAAAACTAAAGATCAGTTGATATTAAACTAAAAACCATACTATTCCTCTTCATATTCCTCTCCTATCATAAAGCAAAAACTCCATTTTTAAAAACAAGACTTTTGAATTATTATTTAGTGTTATCTTTCTCTTGCATCACTGTTCATCCCATTAATTTTCACTTTATTCCTCATTAACAGAAAATTGAAAAGAAAAAGGAAGCTAGCTCAGAGTCTCCATATTCAGAGCTCTGAGAATGAGTAGTTTATTAGAATGTATATTTTAATAGCCAATAGTGTATATAAATATAGTTGAAGAGAATATCACTGTAAATATTCAGGTATTTAATCCATATTAATGAACTAATATAAGAAGAAAAAAATTAGGTGATTACCTAGGCTGAGACAAACATATTGAGATACTCAAGTACTTTGTATTATATATTCTTCTGAATTACCAATTACTTCTGCATCATTAGAGACATGTAAAACCAGCATGTTGTTTGGGAAATTAGAATAAGAAAGAAAGTTTTTATACTAAGCAGCATGATACAGAAGATGATTATCAAACAGCGATTTCTTTTGTCTAGGTGGATTAACCCCCCTCACCATCTTCTGGAAGCTATTTATAATGATATTACAGATTTACTTTGCTTCACAAATCACCTATGCTTCAGCAAAACTGTCTAAATGGAAAATTACTTATAATTAAGAAAATAGCAAATGTTTGACATTTAAAGGAAATCATAAATTTCTTGCACTATATATATTTATGTTCTCAAGCTCTAGGACCATATGCTTACTGTTTTCTCTAGATATCAAATAGTGATTGAAAATAGTGTTCACCAGTGATATTATACATTTATATAATTCAAATTATGTCTGTTATTAAACTGTGCATAAATTCCTGAGGATTTTTTAGGAAAATTTGGACAGGAAGTTAACTTCTGACTTTATATATAGCAATGTCTATTTTACCTCATTTGATTTGTTTTGGACTTGTAGGTTCATAATTAGGTGCACTTACCAATTTGAACATATAGATCCTTTTGCATTCCATATTGTTAATGATGATTGATTCTAATAGGACTCCAAATAATGTTATCATCCTATTCTTAGTCTTGAAGATTTTACTATCCTCCTATTGATGTTACTGTTCTTGATATCCTCCTCTTGATATGCTCCAAAAAAAAGAACTGAAAAAAGGCAAATGGTTGTCTAATGAGGCCTTACAAATAGCTGAGAAAAGAAGAGAAACTAAAGGAAAAGGAGAAAAGGAAAGATATACCCATTTGAATGCAGAGTTCCAAAGAATAGCAAGAAGAGAAAAGAAAACCTTCCTCAGTGATTAATGCAAAGAAATAGAGGAAAACAATAAAATGCAAAGAATAGAGATCTCTTCCAGAAAATTAGAGATACCAAGGAAAGATTTCATGCAAAGATGAGCACAATAAAGGACAGAAATGGTATGGACCTAACAGAAGTCAAAGATATTAAGAAGATGTGTCAAGAATACACAGAAGAACTATACAAAAAAGATCTTCATGACCCAGATAACCACGATGGTGTAATCACTCACCTAGAGCCAGACATCCTGGAATGCGAAGGCAAGTGGGACATAGGAAGCATCACTATGAAAAAACCTAGTGGAAGTGATGGAATTCCAGTTGAACTGTTTCAAATCCTGAAAGATGTTGCTGTGAAAGCGCTGCACTCAATATGCTAAAAAATTTGGAAAGCTCAGCAGTGGCCACAGGACAGGAAAATGTCAGTTTTCATTTCAAGCCCAAAGAAAGGTAATGTCAAAGAATGTTAAAACTATTGCATAATTGCGCTAATCTCACACGCTAGCAAAGTAATGCTCAAAATTCTCCAAGCCAGGCTTCAACAGTATGTGAACCATGGACTTCCACATGCTCATGCTGGATTTAGAAAAAGTAGAGGAACCAGAGATCAAATTGCCAACATCCATTGGATCATCAAAAAAGCAAGCGAGTTCCAGAAAACATCTACTTATACTTTATTGACAATGCCAAAGCTTTTGACTGTGGATCACAACAAACTGTGGAAAATTCTTCAAGAGATGAGAATACAGACCACCTGAACTGCCTCCTGAGAAATCTGTATGTAGGTCAAGAAGTAACAGGTAGAACTGGACATGGAACAACAGACTGGTTCCAAATTGGGGAAAGGAGTATGTCGAGGCTGTTTATTGTCACCCTGTTTATTTAACTTATATGCAGATGTGAAATGCCTGATTGGATGAAGCACAAGCTGAAATCAAGATTGCCAGGAGAAACATCAATAACCTCATATATGCAGATGACACCATGTTTATGGCATAAAGGAAAGAACTAAAGAGCTTCTTGATGAAAGTCAAAGAGGAGAGTGAAAAAGTTTGCTTAAAACTCAACATTGAGAAAACTAAGATCATGGCATCCAGCCCCATCACTTCATGGCAAGTTGATGGGGAAACAATGTAAACAGTGGCAGACTTTATTTTTTAGGTCTCCAAAATCACTGCAGATGGTGACTGCAAGCATGAAATTAAAAGACACTAACTCCTTTGAAGAAAAGCCATGACCAACCTAGACAACATATTAAAAAGCAGAGACATTACTTAACCAACAAATGTCCACCTAGTCAAATCTATGGTTTTTCCAGTAGTCATATATGGATATGAGAGTTGGATTATAAAGAAAGCTAAGCACCAAAATAGCGATAGCTTGGACTATGATGTTGGAAAAGACTCGAGAGTCCCTTGAACTGCAAGGAGATACCGTTAGTCAATTCTGAAGGAAATCAGTCCTGAATTTCATTGGAAGGACAAATACTGAAGCTGAAACTCCAATACTTTGGCCACCTGATGAAAGAACTGACTCATTGGAAAAGACCCTGATGCTGGGAAAGATAGAAGGCAGGAGGATAAGGGGATGACAGAGGATGAGATGATTGGATGGCTTCAGCAACTCAACAGACATTAGTTTGAGCAAGCTCCTAGAGTTGGTGATTTACAGGGAGGACTGGTGTGCTGCAGTCCATGGGGTCACGTAGAGTCAGATATGACTGAGCAACTGAACTGATACTGATTGATATTACCTCTCACTGAAGTTTTAACTCAGTAATCTTTTCCTATAAATTCAAAATAGTTACCACCCTCTTTTGTACTACTTAACTGAAATTTCCAGGTTGAAATAATATATGGCAAAATGACAATTGTGGAAGTGTGTCTTTACTATTTCAATAAATACACTTGTGTAGTCTTTCTTTGCACCAAAAGCCAAAAAGTGCTAAGTAGTTATATTTAAATAATTATATATTCAGGTTGTTAGAATTCAAAGTTTTTAGTATAACTGGAATCAGAGTTCATTTCTACTTCAATGCACATTTTAATTAATCATTTGAGTACGCTTTCTACTAAATGGCTCAGTATAATCGATTAATGCTTTAATGTGCTTGCATGCTAAGTCACTTCAGTCGTGTCTGACTCTTTGCAACCCTATGGACTGTAGCCCTCCAAGCTTCTCTGTCCATGGGATTCTCCAGGCAAGAATTCTGGAGTAGGTTGCCATGCCCTCCTCCAGGAGATATTCTTGACCCAGGGATCGAGCCAGCCTCTCTTAAATCTCCTGAACTGGCAGACAGGTTCTTTATCACTAGAGCCATCTGAGAAGCCATGCTTTTATATTACTTGACAAAATTTTTGAAGTTTATGTTGGTAACTAGTCCATGTCTGTCATAAACTTTACTATTCTATCCCTTCTTTAGATTCCAAGCCCTGTGTGTTTTTACTAGCTTTAAACTTAGGCAAATGTATGCTTTTAAGATATTTGCAGAACAAAGTAGAAGACAAACCAAAAATAATGAATTATCAAATTGAAGACATTGAATTCTTATTAATGTATTTATGTCCATGTGTGACAAAATGTTTTGAGAGCACAAAAATTCAAAATGTTTTTTTCTAAATCTTTGAATGAAATTCATTTTCCAGGAAAAAAGTATCCATATGCAATATTTATTGTCTGGTTTTTTGTATATGGACATAGTTCAAGGACCCTTATTTTGAGGAGCAAAGAAGCATATGAGTCAGAGGGTGCATGAAACAAAAGCAATCCAGTTACTATGCACACCTTTTTCTGATACTGGATACAGAGACACAGTTCTCTGCAGATCTGTCACAGGAAACGTGGTATGGAGCATAAAAGCAACAAATAACTTAGGGATATTTCTTTTACTATTTTTCATTGTATGATGATAGAATCTTGCCAAAAAGGCAGTTCTGTAAATGCTATTATACTAGAAGGCAGTAAAATTATGTGGTCTAAGCAGCTAGTACACTTATACTATGAAATAATTTATGGATAGCTATTAGAGCATTTAGTGATATGAGTGTACTGCTTACTGTTCAGAAATTTCCCCATAAATATTGTGTTCTCTCAACTGTGCTTTTCATAAATATTGAGCAATAGCAGATTTCAGGTTATATTCCCTGACAAGTAATTGGATTGCCACCATTCCATACTGGTGATTCAGTACAGAGTAGCATTCATTGACAGTCAGCTAATCTGGGAAAATAAATGAAAATGACTTGTGAAAGCCAAGGTACTAGAGGGGAAAATATGCCATGATTAAAAAAAAAAAAAACAAAATTCCCTAATACTGTCCAGAGGTGGCCTAAGCAAATACATACAAACAGGCAGGTATAAATTTCTTCCAAAAGCAATTACAAAAGAAAGAAATTTATTTTCAGAATTTTAATGATCACACCAAGATCACAATGAGCATACCCCCATAACAAGTTTATTTTATAGTTTTTACACTGGCATACTGTTTGGTGGGATAAACAGACATTTAAAATTACAAAATTTCACAAAAAATCCAAAATTTATAGTTTCCTTAATGTATTAGAAAATATGGCCACACTGGATTCAAAATCCTTCATGACAGCGTTTGACTGGATCTGTGCATAGTATGTCAAATTTAGATGGTACCCACTATTCCACTGGATTTGTAGATATTTGCTTCCATGATGCCTATGAAAAACATGGCTTAGTGAATGCAAGCCAGAAAGACTATGTAATGTTTCATTTGATGTATGACATAATTATAATTAATTGCATATATCACAAATCTAAAACCCAGTACATTTTTACAAGGTGAGCAAAGCCATACAACCACATAAAATAATTTCAAAACTCAGAAAGTACTCTAATGCTCATCATAGTTAACTTATCTGCAAACATAAGCAATATTCTGAACACTAACATTATAAAATATCTATGCTTGTTGAATTTTATATAAATTGGGTTACAAAGCAAATACAAATATTATCATGCAGTAAATTATTTTCATTCCTTTTCATTGATGTTTAGCATTTCATTTACTGAGAATACTAAAATGCATTTCTCCATTTTACTGTTGATGTACACATTAATTTATTCCAGGTTTTATCTCTAAACAATTAAGCCACTTTAAACATTAAGGTACTTGTCTATGGATGAATTATAGCTTCATTCATGTTTGGCAGAGTCATAGAAATGAATTTAATGTTATATATATCAGGATTTATTTATTAGCTTTACTCTTTTCCATTGGTCTAAATGTCTATCTTGATGCCAGTACCACACACATATGGTGATTGCAGCCATAAAATTAAAAGATGCTTACTCTTTGGAAGGAAAGTTATGACCAACCTAGATAGCATATTCCAAAGCAGAGATATTACTTTGCCAACAAAGGTCTATCTCGTCAAGGCTATGGTTTTTCCTGTGGTCATGTATGGATGTGAGAGTTGGACTGTGAAGAAAGCTGAGTGCCGAAGAATTGATGCTTTTGAACTGTGGTGTTGGAGAAGACTCTTGAGAGTCCCTTGGATTGCAAGGAGATCCAACCAGTTCATTCTAAAGGAGATCAGTCCTGGGTGTTCTTTGGAAGGAATAATGCTGAAGCTGAAACTCCAATACTTTGGCCACCTCATGCGAACAGTTGGACACATTGGAAAAGATTCTGATGCTGGGAGGGATTGGGGGCAGGAGGAGAAGGGGACGACAGAGGATGAGATGTCTGGATGGCATCACCGACTCGATGGACGTGAGTCTGAGTGAACTCCGGGAGTTGGTGATGGACAGGGAGGCCTGGCGTGCTGCAATTCATGGGGTCGCAAAGAGTCGGAGACGACTGAGCGACTGAACTGAACTGATACTCTTAAATTTTTATTTATTTATTTATTTTTGGCTTTGCTGGGTATTCCTTCTGTGTGGGCCTTTCTCTAGTTGTGGCAAGTGGGGGTTACTTTCTAGTTGCGGTGCATGAGCTTCTCATTCTGGAGGCTTCTCTTGTTGTGGAGCACAGGCTCCAGAGCGCAGGTTCAGTAACTCTTGCACTCAGGCTTAGTTGCTCCACAGGATGTGGGATCTTCCCAGATCACGGATCAAAACCATGTTTCTCCTACACTGGTAGGGGGATTCTTTACCACTGAGCCACCAGGGAAGCCCTGGATTACTGTAGTTTTTTTGGTAAGTTTTAAAATCATTAAGTGTGTGTCCTCCAGCTCTGTGTTTCTTTTTCAGGATATTTTAGGTTACTCGGGGTTCTATAAGATTCCACATGAGTTTTATGATGATTTTTCCTGTTTCCTCAAAAATATTGTTGGGATTTTGATCGGACTGAATTGAATCTCATATTGTTTTGGGTAGTATTGACATCTTAACAATAGTAAGACTTCTACTCCCTGAAAACTGGCTATGTTTCTACTTCTGTCTTCTATTTCTTTTAGCAATGCTTGTAGTTTTCAATTGCACAAATCATTTACCTTCTAAGTAAGCTCTTAGCATTTTTTTTCCTTGTTGATGATACTGTAAATGGAATTGTCTTCTTAAATTATTTTTTGGTATTCTCTCTCTTCAGATTTTTTGAAAAATTTGGAAAGATTGATATTGGTTCTTCTTGAAATCTTAGTATAATTTGCCATTAGGTTCAGAATTTTTCCTTTGTTGAGAAATCTTTGATTATTGATTCAGTTTCTTAACTAGTAATATATTTCCTATATTCTATTTCTTCATGCTTTTGTACTTGTGGGGTTTGTGTTTCTAGGAATTTGTCTGCTTCATCTAGGTTATCTAATTTGTTAGCTTATGGTGCTTACCGTACTCTATTATAATCCTTCTATTTCTGTAAAATCAGTGGAAAAATTCACAATTTGATTGCCAAATTTAGTAATTTGAATATTTTCTTCTTTTTTAAAGTCCATGTAGCTAAAGGTCTGTCACTTTTGGTGATCTTTTAAGAGACCAGTTTTTACTGGAAATAGAACTGCCTTATGATCCGGCAATCCCACTGCTGGGCATACACACTGAGGAAACCAGAAGGGAAAGAGACACGTGTACCCCAATGTTCATCACAGCACTGTTTATAATAGCCAGGACATGGAAGCAACCTAGATGTCCATCAGCAGATGAATGGATAAGAAAGCTGTGGTACATATACACAATGGAGTATTACTCAGCCATTAAAAAGAATACATTTGAATCAGTTCTAATGAGATGGATGAAACTGGAACCTATTATACAGAGTGAAGTAAGCCAGAAAGAAAAACACCAATACAGTATACTAACGCATATATATGGAATTTAGAAAGATGGTAACAATAACCCTGTGTACAAGACAGCAAAAGAGACACCGATGTATAGATCAGTCTTATGGACTCTGTGGGAGAGGGAGAAGGTGGGGAGATTTGAGGGAATAGCATTGAAACATGTATAATATCATGTATGAAACGAGTCGCCAGTCCAGGTTCGATGCACGGTACTGGATGCTTGGGGCTGGTGCACTGGGACGACCCAGAGGGAGGGAAGGGGAGGGAGGAGGGAGGAAGGTTCAGGATGGGGAACGCGGGTATACCTGTGGCGGATTCATTTCGATATTTGGCAAAACTAATACAATATTGTAAAGTTTAAAAAAAAAAAAAAAGAGAGACCAGTTTTTATGTATTTATTTTTTGAGAATCAACTATTGGTTTTCCTGATTTTCTCTATGATTTTTCTATTGTATATTTTGTTTATATATACACTAATGTTTATTATTTATTCTTTATAAAGATGTTGGCCTTAATTAGTTATTTTTTTTAATTCTTTAAGCTACAGTTCGGTCATTGAATTGGTTTTAATTGTTTTTTTGTTTGTTTGTTTTTTTACTGCCAATTGTTAGTGGTGGTGTTCAGTTGCTAAATCATATCTGAATGTTGCAACTTCCTGGACTGCAGCACATCAGCCTGTTCCTCCACTATAACCCAGGGCTTATTTAACTTCATGTCCATTCAGTCACTGCCATCTAACCGTCTCATCCTCTGCCACTCCTTTCTCTTCCTGCTCTCAATCTTTCCCAATATCAAGGATTTTTTCAAGGTATCTTCTCTTCACATCTATTGGCCAAAGTATTGGAGTTTCAGCTTCAGCATCAGTCCTTCCAGTGAATTTTCAGGACTGATTTCCTTTATAATTGACTGGTTTGATCTCCTTGCCTTCCAAGGGACTCTCAGGAATCTTCTCGAACACCACAATTTGAAAGCATCAATTCTTCAGTGCTCAGCTTTCTTTATACCCCAACTGTCATGTCCATACATGACTACTGGAAAAACCATACCTTTGACTAGACAGATGTTTGTCAACAAAGTAATGTCTCTGCTTTTTAATACACTGTCTAAGTTGGTCATAGCTTTCCTTCCAAGGAGAAAATGTCTTAATTTCATGGTTGCCGTAACTGTCAGCAGTGATTTTGGAGTCCAAGAAAATAAAATATGTCACTTCTGCCATTTTCCCCTTCTATTTGCCATGAGGTGCTGAGACTAGATGCCATGATTTATTTATTTTTGTTTTTCATGTTGAGTTTTAAGCCAGCTTTTTCACTATCCTGTTTCACCCTCATCAAGAGGCTATTTAGTTCCTGTTCAATTTATGACTTTAGAGAGGTATCATCTGCATGAAGTTGTTGACATGTCTCCCTGCATACTTGACTTCAGCTAATGATTCATCCATCACAGCATTTCACATGATGTACTCTGCAAAAAAAGATGTTTTTTTCGTTATAGGGGATTAGAATGCAAAAAGTAGGAAGTCAAGAAATGCCTTGACTAACAGGCAAATTTTGCCTTGGAGAACAGAATGAAGCAGGGCAAAGGCTAAGAGTTTTGCCAAGAGAATGCACTGGTCATAGCAAATAGCCTCTTCTAACAATACAAGAGAAGACTCTACACATGGACATCACCAGATCAGATCAGATCAGATCAGTCGCTCAGTCGTGTCCGACTCTGATGGTCAATACCATAATCAGCTTAATTATTTTCTTTGCAGCCAAAGACTTACTTAAATTGAAGAAAGTGGGGAAAACCACTAGACCATTCAGGTATGACCTAAATCAAATCCCTTATGATTACACATAAGTGGAAGTGACAAATAAATTCAAGGTATTAGACCTATAAGACTGCCAGAAGAACTATGGGCAGAGGTTCATGACATTGTACAGGAGGCAGTGATCGAGACCATCTCCAAGAAAAAGAAATGCAAAGAGGCAAAATGGTTGTCTGAGGAGGCCTTGCATTAGCCGTGAAAAGAAGAGAACCTAAAGGCAAAGGAGAAAACAAAGATACACATTTGAATGAAAGTTCCAAAGAATAGCAAGAAGAGAAAAGAAAACCTTCCTCAGTGATCAATGCAAAGAAATAGAGGAAAACAATAGAATATGAAAGAATAGAGATCTCTCTAAGAAAAAAAAGAGATACCAAGGGAATATTTCATGCAAAGATGGACACAATAAAGGACAGAAATGGTATAGACCTAACAGAAGCAGAAGATATTAATAAAAGGTGGCAAGAATACACAGAAGAACTGTACAATAAAGATCTTCATGACCCAGATAACCATGATGGTGTGATCACTCACCTAGAGCCAGACATCCTGGAATGTGAAGTCAAGAGGGCCTTAAGAAGCATCACTATGAACAAAGCTAGTGGAGGTGATGGCATTCCAGTTGAGCTACTTCAAATCCTAAATGATGTTACTGTGAAAGTATTGCACTCAATACGCCAGCAAATTTGGAAAACTCGGCAGAGGCAACAGGACTGGAAAAGGTCAGTTTTCATTCCAATCCCAAAGAAAGGCAATGCCAAAGAATGCTCAAACTACTGCACAATTGCACTCATCTCACACACTAGTAAAGTAATGCTCAGAATTCTCCAAACCAGGCTTCAACAGTACGTGAACCACGGACTTCCACATGTTCAAGCTGGATTTAGAAAAGGCAGAGGAACCAGAGATCAAGTTGCCAACATCTGTTGGATCATTGAAAAAGCAAGAGAGTTCCAGAAAAACAATTACTTCTGCTTTATTGATTACGCTAAAGGCTTTGACTGTTGATCACAACAAACTGTGGAAATTCTTAAAGAGATAGGAATACCAGACCACCTGACCTGCCTCTTGAGAAATTTGTATGCAGGTCAGGAAGCAACAGTTGGAACTGTACATGGAACAACAGACTGGTTCCAAATTGGGAAAGGTGTATGTCAAAGCTGTATATTGTCACCCTACTTATTTAATTTATATGCAGTGTACATCATGTGAAATGCCAGACTAGATGAACCACAAGCTGGAATCAAGATTGCCAGGAGAAACATCAATAACCTCAGATAGGCAGATGACACCACACTTATGGCAGTAAGAGAGGAAGAACTAAAGAACTGTAGAAGCCTGGCTTGAAGGATGTACTGTAGAAGCCTGGCTTGAAGGATTTTCAGTATAATTTTGCCAGCATTGGAAATGAGTATAATTGTATGGTAATTTGAGCATTCTTTGGCAATGCCCTTCTTTGGGATTGAAATGAAAGCTGATATTTTCCAGTCCTGTGGCCAGTGCTGTTTTCCAAATTTTCTGACATATGAGTGGAGTACTTTAACAGCATCATCTTTTAGGATTTTAAATAGCTCAGCTGGAATTCTGTCACCTCCATTAACTTTGTTCATAGTAATGTTTCCTAGGGCCAACTTGACTTCACATTCTAGGATGTTCAGCTCTAGGTTTGTGACCACATGATTATCCAAGTCATTAAGATCTTTCTTGTATAGTTCTTCTGTGGATTCCTGCCACCTCTTCTTAATCTCTTCTGCTTCTGTTATTTCCTTGCCATTTCGCTCCTTTATTGTACCCATCTTTGCATGAAATGTTCCATTAATATCTCCAATGTTCTTCAGGAGATCTCTAGTCTTTTTCGTTCTAATATTTTCCTCCATTTCTTTACATTGTTCATTTAAGAAGGCTTTCTCATCTCTCTTTGCTATTCTCTGGAACTCTGCATTCAGTTGAGTACATCTTTCCCCTTCTCCTTTGCCTTTCATTTCTTTTCTTTCCTCATCTATTTGTAAAGTCTCCTCAGAAAACTACTTGCCTTCTTGCATTTATTTTTGTTTACTATGGGTTTGGTCATTGCCTCCTGTAAAATTTTATGAACCTCTGTCCATCTTCAGGCACTCTATCAGATATAATACCTTTAATTTATTCAGTACCTCCACTGTATTTGCATAAGGGATTTGGTTTAGGTCATAGCTGAATGGCCTAGTGGTTTTCCTACTTTCTCCAATTTAAGCTTGAATTTTTTTAATAAGGAGATCATGATCTGATCCACAGTTGGCTGCAGGTCTTGTTTTTGCTGACTATATGAAGCTTCTCCATGTTTGGCTGCAAAGAACATAATCAATCTGATTTTTTTATTGACCATCTGGTGATATCCTGGTGTAGATTCATGTCTTGGATTTTTGGAAAAATATGTGTGCTATAATCATTGTTTTCTGTTCACAAAACCCTGTTACCTTTTGCCCTGCATCATTTTGTACTCCAAGGCCAAACTTGCCTGTTATTCTGGGTATCTCTTGATTTCCTACTTTGCATTCCAGTCTCCTATGATGAAAAAGATATCTTTTTGGTGTTTATTTTATTAGGTCTTGGTCTTCATAGAACTGGTCAACTTCAGCTTCTTCAGCACCATAGCCCTAGACTGCTGTGATGTTGAATGGTTTGCTTGGAAATAAACCAAGATCACTCTATTGTTTTTGAGGTTGCACCCAAGTCCTGCATTTCAAACTCTTTTGTTAACTATGAGAGCTACTCCATTTCTTCTAAGGGATTCTTGCCCACAGTTGTAGATATAATTATCATCTGAATTAAATTCACCCATTCCCATCCATTTTAGTTCACTGATTTCTTTGGAGATCACAAATCCGACATTGTTCACCATAAGCTATCGTGTCCATGGGGTTTTCCAAACAATACTAATGGGTTGTTATTTCCTCCTCCAGTGGATCATGTTTTATCAGAACGCTTTACTATGACCCATCCATCTTGGGTGGCCGTGCAGGACATGGCTCATAGTTTCATTGAGTTATGCAAGCCCCTTCATCATGACATGGCTGTTATCCATGAAACAGTCTTTTTCACTTACTTTTATGTATATTATATAGGTATTTCTTTGTGGTTACCATGGGAATTAGATTTAATATCATAAAGCTATAAGACTCAATTTGAACTTATACCAACTTAACTTCAATAAAACATGAGTGCTCTTCTCCTTAACAGCTTTATCCTCACCCTTTTAAGGTGTTTATGTCACAGAATTACATGTTTATACATTTTTCTCAAAAATGTAAACTAATAATTTTAAGGCATTAATCTCTTATGTTATATAGAAAATAAAATGAGGAGTTACAAACCAAAATTATGAAAATATTTTTAGATGAATATATCTTTTACTTTTTAATATATTTTTCTCTTAATTCATGTAAAAAGCAAAAAGTGGAGTAACACATCATTGGTACAGTAATACTGCTTTTATAATTTCTCATTTATTTATCTTTACTGAAATTTTTATTTCTTCATAAGATTCCCAGTTACTGAATGATGCCCTTTCATCCTGAAGCACTTCCTTTAGTATTCTTGGCAGGCACATCTAATGGTAATGATTTCCCTCAGGTCTTGTTTACCTCGGAGCACCCTCACATTTGAAGGACAACTTTGCTGGATATAGGATTCCTGGTTAGTATTTTCTTTTTCTTTTTGCATTTTGAATATATGAATTCTACTGTCTGCAGGTCTATAAAGTTTTTAATGAGAACCAATTGATAATCTTATTGAAGAGAGCTTGTGTGTGATAATTCGCTTTTCTCTTGCTTCTTCCATGATTCTTTTTGTCACTGTCTTTCAGCAGTTTCATTACCATGTGTCTCATTAAGGGTCTCTTTGAGTTCATCCAACTTGGAGTCCATCAAACTTCTTGGATAATTACAGTTATATCTTTCTTCAAATCTGGGGAGATTTCAGACATTATTTTTTTTTTTTTCAAACATTGTTTTTCCTTTCTTATATCCCAGTTTGGAACTTCCACAATGCATATGTTGGTCCACTGGTTGGAGTCCTACAGGTCTTTAAGCTCTGTTCACTTTTTTTCAGTCTTTTTGTTTGCTGTTTCTCAGACCTGATAATTTTCACCATCTTGTTTACAAATTTACTGATTCTTTTTTCTGTCCACCCAAATCTGACTTTGAATCCTCAGTGGATTTTTGTATATCAGCCATTTTACTTTCAATTCCAAATTTTTTTTTGCTCCATTATGCTTTCTACCTCTTATTGATATTTCTCTGTGTTCATACTTCATTTTCTTAACCTTCTCCATGTTGTCTTTTAGTTCTTCAAATGTCTTTAAGATAGTTATTTAAGTCTTTGTCTAGAAGATTCATGTGTTGTGACTAAATAGCTTCCATTGTGTCCAACTCTTTGACTCTTTGCAATGCGACCCTTTGCACAGTAGCCTGCCAGGCTCCTCTGTCCATGGGGTTCTCCAGACAAGAATACTGGAGTGGATTGCCATACCCTTCTCCAGGCAGATTTCCAGATCCAGGGATCGAACCCATACCCCTTAGTCTCCTGCATTGGCAGGCAGGTTCTTTACCACTAATGCCACCTAGGAAGCCTTAGAAGAGTCACAATCAGGTATTTGTCAGGGACAGTTTTTGTTTATTTATTTTGTTCATTTGAATGAACCATGTTTTTCTGTTTTTTTTTTTTTAATATGCTTTGAATTTTTTGTTTAAAACTGAATACATGAATTGAAAAATGTGGTAAATCTTAAAAGCATATTTACCTCTTTCTTCCGAGTTTGTTGTGGAATATTTTGCCTGTTGTTTGTATTATTATTATTATTATAGACTGTCTCTGTGCTGAAGATTGGCCTTAAGTGTAAATTTAAGGTCTTCTCAAGTCTTTTCTGAGTCTATGCTTTCCCATAATCATGCACTGTGTCTTTTTAATTTTCTCTACATATGCAGTAGGTTTTAAATATCTTAGTCTTTAATGTTTTACTCCTAAAGATGAAAATTAAAAATAAAAATAGAGGAAATGTGCTGGCCTTTAAAACCCCTAGAAGTCACTTCAGCCAAAGGGGAAAGAGCCTACAACAATGTGAAAGGGTGCAAAAACAAAGGCTGTCCCCTCTGTGTCTGAATCTCTGTGATCAGAAACAATAATCAGTGATCAGAGATCCCCACTATTTAAAGAACAAAGTCTTTTTACCTACCCAGGTTCCTACAAGCTGTATTCAAACTGCCCTAGGAGCATGTACACATTTACTTGCCATAGGAATGTTACATAGCTGCTACTATATTAAGAGTTAAAAATGACCAAATATAACTGCAACTTACCATCCAAGGATTCCCATGCAAATTGCAAGTCTTCAATAAAATCTAGAGTTCAAAAATAGTTACACCAAGCAGATTATGTTCGTGCAATTATTATCTAGATGGAAAAACAGATTTCCGATGCTTCCTATTCCCTCTTCCTAGATTCCCACAAATAATTAAAATTTTTTTTTTCTTTTGGTTACTGAAAAAACGTATGCTAAAATCTCCTGTCTTATTTTCACATTTATCTACTTCACATTTTAGTGCTGTCAGTTTACCCTTCTTTTCTAGGCCGTTCAGTTCAGTTCTGTTCAGTCGCTCAGTCATGTCTGACTCTTTGCGACCCCATGAATTGCAGCACACCAGGCCTCCCTGTCCATCGCCAACTCACGGAGTTCACCCAAACTCACCTGCATCAAGTCAGTGATGCCATCCAGCCATCTCATCCTCTGTCGTCCCCTTCTTCTCCTGCCTCCAATCCCTCCCAGCATCCGAGTTTTTCCAATGAGTCAACTCTTCTCATGAGGTGGCCAAATTACTGGAGTTTCAGCTTTAGCATCCGTCCTTCCAAAGAACACCCAGGACTGGTCTCCTTTAGGATGGACTGGTTGGATCTCCTTCCAGTCTAAGGGACTCTCAAGAGTCTTCTCCAACACCACAGTTCAAAAGCACCAATTCTTAGGCGCTCAGCTTTCTTCACAGTCCAACTCTCACATCCATACATAACTACTGGAAAAACCATAGCCTTGACTAGACAGACCTTTGTTGGCAAAGTAATATCTCTGCTTTTGAATATGCTATCTAGGTTGGTCATAACTTTCCTTCCGTGGAGTAAGCGTCTTTTAATTTCATGGCTGCAATCACCATCTGCAGTGATTTTGGAGCCCCAAAAAATAAAGTCTGACAGTGTTTCCACTGTTTCCCCATCTATTTCCCATGAAGTGATGGGACCAGATGCCATAGATCTTCATTTTCTGAATATTGAGCTTGAAGCCAACTTTTTCACTCTCCACTTTCAGTTTCATCAAGAGGCTTTTTAGTTCCTCTTCACTTTCTGCCATAAGGGTGGTGTCATCTACATATCTGAGGTTATTGATATTTCTCCTGGCAATCTTGATTCCAGCTTGTGCTTCTTCCAGCCCAGCGTTTCTCATGAGAGATTGATTGAGTTAATTCAATCGTGTACTGACTAAACTGTGGGTAAGTTTGTATACCTCTTAGTGCTCTGTTTAATGCTATGTAATTCTACTACTTGAGCTGAGTCAATGAGAATGTCATCCAACTTGGAGATTGGGTATCCAGTAATACCAGGAATATCGAATAATACCTTATTAATAGGGTATTACTTGCCAGTTTCAGATTCAAAAAGTAAAAACCTTAGAAGATATCATACATATTTCTAGAACAAGTAAAAATTGAACAAATGAGTTAACCATTATTTTTCTTGAAACTAACAGAGAATTGAAGTAGCAAACTAAAAGTGAAAGTGTTAGTCATTTAGTCCTGTGCGACTTCTTGCCACCTCATGGACTACACCCCACCAGGCTCCTCTCTCCATGGAATTCTCCAGGCAAGAATATTGGAGTGAGTTTCCATTCCCTTCTCCAGGGGATCTTCCCTGATGCAGGGATGGAACCAGAGTCACCTGCATTGCAGGTGGATTCTTTACCATCTGAGCCACCAGGGAAGCCCAGCAAAGTAAACTGTCACCTAAAATTCTGGAGATTCAGACAAATATAGAGAACATAGAAAAGATCATCTAACCTTGGTCAGAAGCTATTGGAGCAATAAACAGGTAGGAACACTTATATGATCATTTTGACAAATTCCTGTTTACCTTGCATAAAAGAAACTCTTGTAATCTTAGGATGCCTTGACACTCTGTGGGTTTTACCTCTAGGTAAAACATAATTTCTCACTGTGAAGAGCCGAGAGAAAAATCCCCTAGTGGCTCTGGCAGGAGAAGAAAAAGCAACCATCTTGAAATATGTGTGGAGTATTGTCATGAACAAAAGCCTACTGTCCATGGAGAAAACTTTAGCCCAGCCTTGTCTTACACAGTGGAAAGGGCCTTTATGCACTACCAGTCTCCTTCAGACTTCCTGACTCAAATTTGTGAAGGTTATAACCTAGGGACATAGGATTTCTAAAGACTAAGACTAGAATGCTTCATCTTCCCCACACCTTAGCAACACAATCACAGATTTCTAGCATAATAATAGAGGATTGCAGACAGAAGGAAGAATATGCCTAATGGAAATATTCATCTGTAACAAAAGATTAAAGAGCATTAGAAATAACCATATCCAAAAGGTTTTTTATCATTTATATTGACTCTTTGTTTGAAAATAATAACTTTGGAGTGTGCAATGTATAACATATATAAAAATAAAACAAAAAGGCAATAATAGTAAAGAAATCTGGATGGGAGGAAAATAGTACTATTTAGGAAAATATTTTTAATGACTGGCTTAAAGCCTTTCACTCTCAGTTCCAACATCTTTCCAATTCTGACTCAATTTAATTTATCTTTTTATTCTTGATCTTATTTTACTTCTTTCTTGTAGGCTTGGTAATCTTTTGCTGGATGCCAGGCATTTTCAATTTTAACTTGTCACTGTCCTGGATGTTTTATATTTCTAACATTATTGAGGTCTTTTCTGGGATAGAGTCAAGTTACTTGGAAACTTTTTGATTCTGATACTGATTTTATGATTTGTTAGGTGAAACTAACCTACATTTATATGTGCATATATATGTATATATGTATAACATATGCCTATGATATCTGTATGTATATACATGCACAATGAAATACTATTCAGCCATAAAAACAAGGATATCTTGCCATTTGCAACAACATGAATGAACCTTGAATATTATGCTAAATGGAACGTCAAACAGAATAGACAGATACAGTATGATTCTATTCATATGTTGGCTCTAAAAAACAAGTGAACAAACAAAACTCATACATGCAGGGAACAAATTGGTGGTTGCCTAAAAGGAGGATGGTTGAGTGGTGGGTAAAATGAAAGAAGAGGATTCAGAGGTACAAATTTCCAGACATAAAATAGATAAGTCATATAAATAGAAGTGAGAATTTTTTTCCTGTAATGTTTTAGAACAGTGCTTTTCTACTTTTATCAAAAAAGCAATTGATTGTATTCTAATGGTACCAGAAGACTAACATAATTATTCTGAATTCCTTCTTATATAGAAAAAAGCACTGTGGTTTTTACACATTCTGGTGCATATGACAGACTTCATAGATTAATAAGATGCAAAATGCTCAGTGCTTTTTCAGAGCATTTGTTAGAATAATGTTTATTAAAGTTATGAGCTTTACTCTTGAAATGTTTGCTGCCAGGAAGTTTTCCTCTAGAGACCATACCTTGACTTTTCCTGCGTATTGGCAGTGACAGCAGTAACACTCACAACAAAATATGTGGGTCATTTTGAGAAGGATTATGTCCAGAGATAGAGTGGAGAAATATGAAGGAGGTTATAGAATATTGATATAAGAAGCAACCTCAACCATACTTCTTGAAAGAGCAATTCTGTAAAATTAGAGCTGTCAGATTAAATGAATTGTTCAACAAATGCAAAACAGTTGCATACAAAACATGAACCAGCAAATATATTTCACCAGTACCTTTGACAGTTTTAATAGAGCTATCAATTTACATTTGTGACATAATTTTATACAGAGTAAGTAAAACAGACATGACCATATATTTGATTCACAATATGAGAGAGAAATTTCTCTTTTCTGTATAATTTATTTCTCTGGGTATAATATTTAGGTTGTCATATTTATTTTGGCATCATCAGAATATATAGGATATTTTATTCATCTGGGTTTTCAATTATGTGCCTAATACATTCTGATTTGTAGATAGATATTAATGGTTGGCATTTTTATAACCAAGTCCTATTCATCTTTGCAAAGTATATCATTCTACTTTAAGAACTTTCTCAAGCACATTTCTGAGATGGCAGAACAAAAAAAATGAGTCAAAGCTCATGTGTTAGGAGAGTGAACTAAAAGTTTTAATATATAAAATTAAATTAAAAGTTGTATTTGGTTTGGCCCAACCATAGTAAAAAATTTATATAGAACCCCAGTTTCTCCTCTCATTTTATATATATATACACACACACAAATATATTCTCCTGCCAGGCTCCAATGTCTATGGAATTCTCTAGGCAAGAATACTAGAGTGGGTTGCCATTTCCTTTTCCAGGGGATCTTCCTGACCCAGGAATCTGGCTCTCTTGCTTTGCAGAGGCATGATGGCCCTTACATATTCTCCATTGAGAACAACTCTTTCTGAAAAAGTTAAACTATGTAGAGTCATATAATCAAATCCTGCACTTAGAAATTGTGTTACCAATTATTCACTAAATGGACATTTAAATAAATATACAATTTCTCAGTATTGTTACAGTTTGGCTTCTATTAGAAACATAGAACCCTATAATTAAAGAATGTGGAGAGCTAGTGAAGACACAGAAGGCAATGATGGGACATCGTTACTTTGTAAAGACAAATCTGTCAGAACTTTTTAAAAAAATAATTTATAATGACCAGTCCTAATTTCCTATGTTAAAGTCATGGTTTAGTCAGGACAATTTTAGATTATGGTCTGTAAAACATCAAAGGGAAGTAAAAACTTGCCTTTACTGAAATAAATTGGTTGACTTGTGTTATACAGACCCAGGTGGCACTAGTGGTAAAGCGCCCATCTGCCAATACCATAGACATAAAAGACATGAGGTTTGATTCCCAGATTGGGAAGTTCCCCTGGGGTAGGAAATGGCAACCCACTCCAGCATTCTTGCCTGGAGAATCCCATGGACAGAGAAGTCTGGCGGTCTACAGTCTATTGGGTCACAAAGAGTTGGACATGACTGAAGCGACTTAGCACACACACACACACAATTAGCTGAAGATTCCAAATGACAAAGAAATACAGGGTAAGATGAGGGATAAAAATCAGAGTTTTCAGTCTAACTTTGATGGCCTACTCTACAGTGTCCTTTACGTAATTGTACCACATTTTCTCTATGCCTGTGCAAATAGGATGAACAATAGGGGAAATGTATTTCCTATCACTGCCATTTTTGGCTTCTGTGATTCTTTTTTGATTTGTAAATCATTTGAGAGTGAAGCTACATCCCCCCAAGAACCTTTCTATCCTAATGGATTTTTGCTTTTTTTGTTTGTTTGTTTATATTTGCCAATCTATTTATTTGGCTTCACTGGGTGTTAGTTGCAGCATGCAGGATTTTTGATCTTCCCTGTGACAAGGGAGGTATTTAACTGTGGCCTGCAAACTCTTAATTGTGGCATGTAGGATCTAGTCCCATGACTAGGAATAGAACCTGGGCCCCCTGCATTGGGAGCACAGAGTCTTAGCTACTTGGACCACAGGGAAGTCCCAGTCCTGATTATTTAAGTATTTCTGATCATCATGCTAAGTCGTTTGAGTTGTGTCCAACTCTTTGCAACCCTATGGGCTGTAGCCCACCAGGCTCTCCTGTCTGTGGAATTCTCCAGACAAGAAAACTGGAGTGGGTTGCCATGACCTCCTCTAGGGGATCTTCCCCACTCAGGGATTGGATATACATCTCATATCTCCTGCATTGGCAGGTGGGTTCTTTACCACTAAACTTCTAAATCTCATCCTTCACACACACACACACACACACACACACACACACACACACACAAACACACAACTGGGCCTTACAAAGAAACTGTGGACTTGCTGGACTAAGCTATTGTTCCATTTAGCAGTAAATTAATAGAATACCACTGGGAATAACTTTGTATAGGAAATATCTAATTTGCACAAGAGAGAAATCAGAGTGAGCCAGAACAAAGCAAAGCTACTGACTTGGAGCCAATTTTCAGGCTTAATATCTGGTATTATATAGTTACAGTTCAATCTGATATTAAAAGTATAAATATATAAATACATACATACATACCCTAATACAAGGAATTTAGGTTTTCTACCCTTTATCTCCCTAAGAATGTGAGCTATCCCACACAGCCTGAAGCAGAGTGTGAATAAATCAGTCACCCAACCATAAACTTAATCTGTTGGCAGCCAAACAGGAGCTAAGGGAATGCAGTGCCTTCTTGCATAGAAATGTCTGCAAATGAGCAATGGACCAAAGCAATTCACACAGAATGAATATAAATTTTCTTTCCTATTAGCATGTGAAGCTATTTTTCCTACCACCCATACAACCACAAATCTCAATTGATTTTGCACAATTGTCCATATGACATATAGCCCAGTTTTCTTACTACTGGGCAATTTGTCTGAAGACCTACATAGTTATAGTCGTAAACTTCAGAACTCATTGTGGATTTTAAATCTAGCTTTTATATAAACTGCATAAAGTTAGAAGACCAGCCTTCTTCTCTATTCTGAATACTAGACTTCCATTGATGAAATATTTTTTAACCTTTGTCAGCTAAGTCAGCTTTGTTTTACTCACTGATTTACTTGACTAAATCATCAGTATCCTTTGCACTTAATATGTTGGTAGATGAATTCTTCCTAGGATTTAATAGTTTGTTGGGCCTAAGTGTAAAAAATATATTTGTATTCTCCCCAAACTCCGTGGTTATATTCAGCCCTTTCTTGTAAATTACTGGGATTTTTTAAATAAATGAAGTGTAGTCTAAATAAATAGAAAATGAAATTAAACAAAACATCAAATATAAAAGAGGCAGCAACTTAAAGAGAACAAAGTCATCAATACATGTAGTAACTGAGATATTTTTTAGGGATAAGGGAGAGATATATTCTTCATTAAATGAATAAAATATTTGATTACTCATTGAGATAGAAATACAGCCTAGCTCAAAATGTAGCATATAAATTTTAGAAAGATTAAATATGTAAACACTAAGAAAATACAAGAGCTCATTTTTATAATCTTATAACAGTGAAATTCTTAACTTTTGAGACCTGTGATTATTTACTTATGAGTTATTGGAAGAACACTGATGTGGGGCTCGGATACCATAAGGATGTGTCTCAGTCTCTCTGACTTTAGTTCCCTCCTTTGTAAGTGAGGTGTGTAGACAAATGATCCACAAGGCTCCTTCCAGTGCTCTTGGTCTGTAATCACTGTGGTGTGTAATGTGTGTGACACACACATATAGGAGACTACCAGGTTTGGGAATGTAACTGAATGAGGAAATGCTTTGTTTGTCCAGAAAACACTATGAACTTTCCAAAAATGGACTGTGATAAATATTGGATATTTTGATTATGATAAATGCAGTTTCTTTTAAATATTAGCTGAAGGTACAGAAATTTTGTGGTGTTCTTACAAATGTCACAATGTATTCAAATATTTTTCTTTCAAAGATCATTGTGTAAAAATCGTCTGCTTTTATGTAACTTGTGATAGTGTTACTTTTATTTTAAAATTAAAAATATATAACCTATCATCCTTCAACCCTGATTACTAGCCTTAGTGTGTTACTGTTAATCAGTTTCTCATCTTAGACTTCTTCTGGCAGGAATCTGACACCAGTCTTGGTTCTCTCCACTTTCCAGTATTTCCCTAAAGTTTCATCCATTTGGCTGATTTCAAATTAGTGATCACTATATTTTCTCTTTCATGGGGAGGGATGAGATTCATATTACACCACCACACCTCACCAAAGGAGTTCTCACTATAATGTCTACTGCAAACTCTTCATGTATCTGCTTTAGCCTTGATGGCATATAATGGTGGCAAAATGTTTGTTGTTGTTCAGTCTCTCAGTCATGTCTGACTCTGCAACCCTATGGGCTGCAGCACGCCAGGCATCCTTGTTTTTCACCATATCCCAGAGCTTTCTCAGACTCATGTCCATAAAGTCAGTGATGCCATCCAACCATGTCATCCTCTGTTGTCTCCTTCTTCTCCTGCCTTCAATTAATCCCAGCATCAGGGCCTTTCCTAATGAGTCAGTGCTTCGCATCAGGTGGCCAAAGTATTGGAGTTTCAGCTTCAGCATCAGTCCTTCCAATGAACAGTCAGGATTGATTTCCTTTAGGATTGACTGGTTTGATCTCCTTGCAGTCCAAGGGACTCTCAAGAGTCTTCTCTAACACCACAGTTCAAAAGCATCAGTTCTTTGGTGCTCAGCCTTCTTTATGGTCCAACGCTTATATCCATACATGACTACTGAGAAAACCGTAGCTTTGATTATAGGGACCTTTGTTAATTGTGGTTTTGCCTTTGCTTTTAAACAAAGGGATAAAGGAGTATTTGGCACCATTTTGTTTCTTGATTTTAAAATGTCAGTGAATATATTGAAAGGAAAGTCATTCATCATATCATGCTATATATGTGTGTACTGTATATGTGCATGCACTATATTTCTGAGTAAAAATAATTTCATACAATTTATAAGAATATTCTTTCAAGTGTGAAAATCTACATGTGTGTAAATTTTTGGCATATGTTAAAAATGATTGTGTTGGTTCAACTGAATGATTATACATTCTAAAAATGAAAGTTGATTCAGTTGTCTATGCTGTGTAACAAATGACCCCAAAATGATGGCTTAAAATAATTATTTTTTATTTATTTTGCTTCACTATCTCAATTAGGTAGTTGCCACTCAGGGTTCCTTAGGAGGTTGCAGTTAGATGGTGGTTGGGCTGAGGTCTTCTCTAAGCTTCTTTTTTCACTTCTCTGGTTACTGGGAAGGTAAGACTTAAATAGCTGATGTCTAAAATAGTTAGGACTCCATATGTGGATCTCTCCCTTTGTTTCTCTGTATGTTTGTCTCTCTACCTGTTTCTCTTTCTTTCTTTCTCTTCAAGTGGTCTCTACACCCTTGTCACTTCACATAGCAGCCTTCAGTCAGCTGAATTTCTTACATGAGAGCTGAAGAATCTAAAAAACGAATGCCCAAGGGAGCATGTTTGGCATAATTTATATAGACTTTTCTAGCTGGCCACACATGTCTCACATTGTCACTCCACTACATTCTGTTTGTTCAAGAGAAATTAGTAATTTAGGGGACTGAATTTGATACCACCTCTGTCCAGTTTTTAATTGGATTATTTATTTTTTCTGTTGAGTCATATGAGTTATTTATATATTTTGGATATTAACCACTTGTCAGATACAGGATTTGAAATTATTTTTCCCATTCAGTAGGTTGCTTTTAAATTTTGTTGGTGATTTTCTTTGCTTTACATAAGTTTTTTAGTTTGATGTCACTCCATTTGTTTATTTTTGCTTCTGTTGCCTTTGCTTTGGGAGTCAGATCTAAAAATTCATTGATAAGACCCATGTTAAGGAACTCCCTGTATATGCTTTCTTCTAGGAGTTTATGTTCCATGTCTTACATTTAAGTATTAATACATTTTGAGTTAATTTTTGTGTATGGTGTAAAATAGTGATTCTAGTTTCATTCTTTTGTATTGTATATGGCTCATGTACATTTTCTGGTAAAGGGAATCTAAAATACCTAACAAATTCTCCTATTTTTATTGCAAGAAAAGATATAATCACAGCCTTAGAATTTTGAGGATGTTTGAAATTCTGAATTGTATAACTACAGACTATGACACTGAAACAGTGATAAGGAGGCAACAGGTTTTACACAAATCTATGTCTTAAGTCATGGAGTTTGAGGGCCATAATTTGAGTCAAAATCAGCAAAACCAAATGCAACTCCTACTATACTTGATTTTATTTGTCAGTTTAACTGGCTAAGGGATGCCCTGATAGTGAGTAAAAACATTTCTGGCTGTGCCTGTGAGGATGTTTCTGGAAGAGATTAACATTTGAAGCAATAGACTAAGTAAAGATTGACCTCACCAATGCTAGTGAGCATCATCCAAATTACTGAAAATCTGTGTAGAACAAAAAGGTAAAGAAGAACAAATTTTCCTATTGGCATGAACTGGACATCCATCTTATCTTGGTTATCAGTGATCCTGATTTTTAAACCTTTATACCTGGACCAGGCTTACACAAATGGTCCTCAGATTCTCAAGTCTTTGGACTCAGATTTATACCATTGGCTTCATTGGTTCTCAGCCTTCAGACTTGGACTAAATTGTACCATTGGTTTTCCTGATTCTCTTGCTTCCAAATAGCAGATTGTGTATATCACTGCTTTTGGATGATATATATATATATATATATATATATATATATATATATATAAACTTTATATAAATTTATTATATATATATATACAGTTGTGTATATACATATATAAACTTTATATAAATTTATTAAATTTATCTTGTCTAATGTGTCACTTAAAGCCAGTGTTTCCATTTTGATTTTCTGTCTGGGTGATCTGTCCATTGATGTTTAAGTGGGGTGTTAAAGTCCCCTACTATTATTGTATTACTGTCATTATCTCTATTTATCTATATTTATATTTGCTTTATGTGTTGAGGCACTCCTATGTTGGGTGCATATATTTTACAATTGTTTTCTCTTCTTTTTGGATTGATCTATTATTATGCTTTTTCTTCTTTGTTTCTTCTTAGAGTCATTTTAAAGTATATTTTGTCTGATATAACTATTGCTATCCATCTTTCTTTTCTTTCTATATGCATGGAATACTTTTTCCATCCCCTAGCCTGAAATGAGTTTCTTGTAGGCAGCTTGTAAAGAGTCCTGCTTTTGCACTCATTCAGTCATGCTAGTCTTTTGATTGATGATCTATTCAGTCCATTTACACTTAAAGTAATCATCAATAGATATGTGCACACATGCTCGGTTGTTTCAGTCACATTCGACTCTTTGCAACCCTTTGGACTGTAGTGCCAGGCTCCTCTGTCTATGGGATTCTCCAAGCAAGAATAATGGAGGGGTCACCATGCCCTACTCCAGGGGAAACTTCCTGACCCAGAGATTGATCCCAGCTTTTCTACATTACAGGTGGGTTCTTTACCGCTGAGCCCCTGAGGAAGCACCCCCGATAGGTATGTACTTATTGCCATTTTGTATACTGTCTTCTGGTTCTTTTTGCAGTTCTTTATTATTTCTTTATTCTTCTTTTGATTTATTTCCTTGTGATTTGATAAATACCTTTATTGATATGCTTGGATTTCTTTCTTTTGCCTGTGGTGTGTGTGTATCTATATAGATTTTGGGGTTTTGGTTACTATTAGAATTATATACAGCATCTATATATTATACATGCAAAAGAATTCCAGAAAAACATCTATTTCAGCTTTATTGACTATGACAAAGCCTTTAAATGTATGGATCACAATAAACTGTGGAAACTTCTGAAAGAGATGGGAATATCAGACCACATGACCTGACTCTTGAGAAACCTGTATGCAGGTCAGGAAACAACAGTTAGAACTGGACATGGAGCAACAGATTGATTCCAAATAGGAAAAGGAGTACATCAAGGCTGTATATTGTCACTGTGCTTATTTAACTTATACATCATGAGAAATCCTGGGCTGGAGGAAGCAAAGTTGGAATCAAGATTGCCGGGAGAAATGTCAATAGCCACAGATATGCAGATGACACCACCCTTATGGCAGAGCCTCTTGATGAAAGTGAAAGAGGAAAGTAAAAAAGTTGGCTTAAAGCTCAACATTCAGAAAACTAAGATCATGGCATCCGGTCCCATCGCTTCATGGCAAATAGATGGGGAAACAATGGAAACAGTGGCTGACTTTATTTTTCTGGGCTCCAAAATCACTGCAGATGGTGATTGCAGCCATGAAATTAAAAGACACTTACTCTTTAGAATGAAAGTTATGACCAACCTAGACAGCATATTAAACAGCAGAGACATTACTTTGCCAACAAAGGTCCATCTAGTCATGGCTATGGTTTTTCCAGTGGTCATGTATGGATGTGAGAGTTGGACTGTGAAGAAAGCTGAGTGCTGAAGAATTGATGCTTTTGAACTGTGGTGTTGGAGAAGTCTTTTGAGAGTCCCTTGAACTACAAGGAGATCCAACCAGTCCATCCTAAAGGAGATCAGTCCTGGGTGTTCATTGGAAGGACTGATGTTGAAGCTGAAACTCCAATACTTTGGCTACCTGATGTGAAGAGCTGACTCATTTGAAAAGACCCTGATGCTGTGGAAAGATTGAGGACAGGAGGAGAAGGGGACAACAGAGGATGATATGGCTGGATGGCACCACTGACTCAATGGACATGAGTTTGGGTGGACTCTAGGAGTTGGTGATGGACAGGGAGGCCTGGCGTGCTGCAGTTCATGGGGTAGCAAAGAGTCAGGCACAACTGAGTGACTGAACTGAAGTTGATACATCCTTAAGATCAAATACATTTCAATAACCCTGTATTTTTATTCCTCCATCTACACTTTTAAGGTTTTTGAGATCATATTTTATATCTTTCCATTTGCATATTCCTCAACTGTTTATTATAGATACAAATTTTTTTACTACTTTTGTCATTTAATGATTCTAGTAGCTTTATAAGTGATTGATATACTACCTTTACTGTATAATTGCCTTTACCAATGAGATTTTTCCTATTTTCTATTTTAAATTTTCATATTTCTGGTTGTGATCCTTTCTTTCCCCCTTAAATAAGTCCTCAATATTTCTTGTAAAGCTGGTCTGTTGGTACTCTTTTAGCTTTTGCTTCTCTGTAACACTCTTACCTCTCCTTCAAATATGAATGATAGCCTTGCCATGTAGAATTTTATTGGTTTTTGGCTCATTTCTTTCATTATTTTAAATATATTATGCCATTCCCTTCTGGCCTGTAGAGTTTTTGCTGAAAATTCACCTGACAGCCTCATATGTAGCAAGGTACTTTTCCTTTACTGATTTTAACATTCTCTCTTTGTCTTTAATTTTTGCCATTTTAATTACACTGTGTCTTGGTTTGAGCCACTTTGGGTTGGTCTTGTCTGGGGCTTTCTGTGTTTCCTGGACTTGAATGTCTGTTGCTTTCCCAGGTTAGGGAATTATCAGTTTTTGTGTCTTCAAATATGTTCTCTGCCCCTTTCCATTTCTTTTTTTATTTGCATACTTGTAATACAAAGGTTAGTACATTTGGTGGTGTCCCAAAGCATCTTATACTCATTTTTTTAAAAGTTTGTAATTCTTTTTTCTGTTCAGGCTAGGTGATTTCTATGACTCTGTCTTCCAGTTTGCTGATCCTATTCTTTTTTATCATCTAATTTACCTTTGATTTATTCTGGTACTTTTTTTATTCTTCATCTCTGGGCCTTTAAAAAAAATTCTTTGTTAAACTTGTTGTATTCATCTTTTCTTATCTGGAGTCTATTGCACATAATTACAAACATTACCTTCTTGAACTCTTTATTGGGTACATTGCTTATCTCCATGTTGCTTAGCTCTCCTGGGTTCTTGTTATTTCATTTAAAAGAAATTTCTGTCACTTCATTTTGCTTGATTTTACGTTTTCATTTCTATGTATTAGGTAAGTCAGTTACATTTCCTGATCTTGGAGAAGTGGCCTTATGTAGGACATGACCTTTGGGGTTCCGCCAGGGGCATACTCCCCTCTGTTCATCAGATCGATATACTTCAGGGGTGTCTCCTATGTGGGCTATATGGGCCCTTCTGTTATGGTGGGGGGTGACTACTGTGGGTATGCTGGTAAGCATGGCTGGTCCCTAGACAGGTTGATTGCCAGATCCTGCCTTATGCATAGGCTGCCAGTGCTGGTCGGTGGGGACAAATTCTGACATGATTGGCTGCATCAGCTGGGGAGTCCCAGTCCTGGTGCCAGCAACACTGCCCTGTTTTATTTTATAGCTGCACATTTTAAGTAGAATATTCTTACTTGAAGAATAGACTTTATAGTTTTATCCACTCCTAGCCCTAGGATATTTCATATACATAGAACATTTTCAATAAAGAGCTGCTTGTTGATTAATTTGATATGTCATCAAAAGTTGTAGTCTTTCTCATTAATTCTGATAGGCTTTCAAATTGATGTTGATGAGCAAAATACATCAGATTATTTAATTCTTTTATCATGCAAAAAAGATCAATCAGCTTGGAAAATTGGAGATTATATGGTTCAAACATGAAATTATGAAATATTTCAAGAAATGCTTGAAAATAGTTAAAAATTGATAGGAACATAAATATATTACTGGACTCAAACCACTGAATAGTTTCTATTGCTATGATCTGACCTAAAATTTCCAACTTTACCTTGGTGCTTAATTGATTATTTGAATATTCAGATTACTAGCATAAACATAATTCAGAATAATTTGAAATTCAGTTTACTAGCATAAGCAAATTGTTTCTTGAATGATATAATTCAAGTAACAATGTAAGTGTGACTACTATCTTGTTACCTGTACTTGTGTGACTTACAGTGGTAATTAGTCATCAATGGGTATCATACTTAAAAAGACTCATGACCAGGTGGTATCTATCTCAGTAATTATTTTAAACCACTATTACGTTTTTAAGTAATTTTTCTTTTTCTACTCTTGAGTGTTATGCTTTCTCCTGTCATAGATACCAGTCACAGCAAAAGAAATGAATTGTAAGTGCACAATAACCTTTGAAACAGAATAATGTTGAACACAGGCTGGTTCCAAATAGGAAAAGTAGTACATCAAGGCTGTATATTGTCACCCTGCTTATTTAACTTATATGCAGAGTACATCATGAGAAACTCTGGGCTGGAAGAAGCACAAGGTGAAATCAAGATTGCTGGGAGAAATATCAATAACCTCAAATATGCAGATGACCCCACCCTTATGGCAGAAAGTAAAGAGGAACTAAAAAGCCTCTTGATAAAAGTGAAAGTGGAGAGTGAAAAAATTGGCTTAAAGGTCAACATTCAGAAAACTAAGATCATAGCATCTGGTCCCATCGCTTCATGGCAAATAGATGGGGAAATATTGTCAGACTTTGTTTTTTTGGTCTCCAATATCACTGCAGATGGTGATTGCAGCCATGTAATTAAAAGACGCTTACTCCTTGGAAGGAAAGTTATGACCGACCTAGATAGCATATTAAAAAGAAGAGATATTACTTTGCCAACAGAGGTCCATCTCATCAAGGCTATGGTCTTTCCAGTGGTCATGTATGGATGGATGTGAGAGTTGGACTGTGAAGAAAGCTGCGCACTGAAGAAATCATACGTTTGACCTGTGGTGCTGGAGAAGACTCTTGCAAGTCCCTTGAACTGCAAGGAGATCCAACCAGTCCATTCTAAAGGAGATCAGTCCTGGGTGTTCTTTGAAAGGAATGATGCTAAAGCTGAAACTCCAGTACTTTGGCCACCTGATGTGAAGAGTTGACTCATTGGAAAAGACTCTGATGCTGGGAGGGATTTGGGGCAGGAGGAAAAGCGGATGACAGAGGATGAGATGGCTGGATGGCATCACCGACTCGATGGACGTGAGTTTGAGTGAACTCCGGGGGTTGGTGATGGACAGGGAGGCCTGGCGTGCTGCGATTCATGGGGTCGCAAAGAGTCAGACACGACTGAGCGACTGAACTGAACTGAACTGAACTGAAAAACAGTGAAGAGCATCACTCTGTCCTGTATTAATTTTACTTTACAAAACAGATTCTGAGGCCCTTCAGGGGGAAATGGTAACATAATAACATTTCCTGAAAGATAAAGCTCAACTTGGTTGAATTCTGTTCTTTCAAAAGGATAAATTTTCTCTAATATTAGTTACTAAAACAAAGTAAATACATTGTAGTTGCAAATAATTTTTACTCTATTACCTTGCTTATAGGATTAATATATACAGTTCTATCCAATGTTTTGTCTCAATAACTATATAAAGCTCTTCTCACTTATAAATCAATGAAAGCTTTAAATCATATCTAGATAAATGCAAATTAAAGAACAGAAGCTCTGGTGTCAGGAGACTCAAATTACATCAACAAAACTGCCTTATAACCCTATTTAATCCCCCTAGTCTATTGCTTCCTCTATAAAATAAGTCTAGTTATTAGTATATATCCCATAGATTTATTGTAAAGAATAAATGAGATTATATATAGAATGCATTAAATATGCCTTTGGTGCCTACTAAGTATTAATAGTAAATCAATATTAACTATTATTTCTTCAGAAGGCCTTATTATCATTTCATTCTCCAAATATTTATTGAGGGCCTGCAGTAGACCAGCAGCTGAAGTTTCAGCAGGCTAGAAGATAAATAATATCCTTTGTTTTCATGGAACTGGCATTCCAGTATAGGATATGGCAACAAAGAAAACATAAATGAGTAGTGTAAGCCAGAAAGTGAGTAGGATTAAAAACAAAAAGTAAAGCAAAGAAGAGGAATATGTATGGATGAGTGTGAATATTTTTGGTAAGACTGAAAAGAAATCCACATTTGATAAATGTCTGGAAGATATAAGTCATGCATACACAGAAGATCATTTAGGGCAGAGAGAACAAATCCAAAACCATGATGCAGGCATCTACTTTGTGTGTCCAAAACAGAGTGAAGGCCCCCAGTACTGGAGTGAAATAAAAGGAGTGAAGGATGAACTGAATTGAAGTCATTTTCAAGACTCTTATGTTGAGAGGCTTTAGTAACGGGAAGGACGTTGACCCGATGGTGAGCCATTGAAGCAATGTGCAAAGAGGGATGTGGTCTAATGAGATTTTATGGTTTCCCCTTGGCTGTTATGTAGGGAATAGAATGACAGCAATTAAGCTGTGAAGATGGGTCACCAATTAGGAGGCAATTCCTATATACTCTGGTGAAGAGTAGGTCTAAAAAGCCTGTGATGATAACTAATATCAGTATGGTTTATCATAATCATAGTACAGTTCAGTTGCTAAATTATGTCCTACTGCTTGAGACCCCATGGACTGCAGCATGCCAGGCTTCCCTGCCCATCACCAACTCCTGGAGCTTGCTCAAACTCATGTCTGTTGAGTCGGTGAAGCCTTCCAACCATCTGATTCTGTGTCATCCCCATCTCCTCCTGCCTTCAAAATTTCCCAGCATCAGGACCTTTTTCAATGAGTCAGTTCTTCGCATAAGGTGGCCAAAGTATTGGAGTTTCAGCTTTAGCATCAGTCCTTCCAATTGAATATTCAGGACTGATTTCTGTTAGGATTGACTGGTTTGATTTCCTTGTAGTCCAAGGGACTCTCAAGAGACTTCTACAACACCACAGATCAAAACCATCAATTCTTTGGTGCTCAGCTTTCTTTATAGTCCAACTCTCATATCCATACATCAGTTCAGTTCCGTTCAGTTGCTCAGTCGTGTCCGACTCTTTGTGACTCCATGAATCGCAGCACGCCAGGCCTTCCTGTCCATCACCAATTCTCAGAGTTCACTCAGACTCATGTCCATCGAGTCAGTGATGCCATCCAGCCATCTCATCCTCTGTTGTCCCATTCTCCTCCTGCCCTCAATCCCTCCCACCATCAGAGTCTTTTCCAATGAGTCAACTCTTCACATGAGGTGGCCAAAGTACTGGAGTTTCAGCTTTAACATCATTCCTTCCAAAGAAATCCCAGGGCTGATCTCCTTCAGAATGGACTGTTTGGATCTCCTTGCAGTCCAAGGGACTCTCAAGAGTCTTCTCCAACACCACAGTTCTAAAGCATCAAGTCTTCAGCACTCAGCTTTCTTTATAGTCCAACTCTCACATCCATACATGACCACTGGAAAAGCCATAGCCTTGAATAGATGGACCTTTGTTGGCAAAGTAATGTCTCTGCTTTTGAATATGCTATCTACGTTGGTCATAACTTTCCTTCCAAGGAGTAAGCGTCTTTTAATTTCATGGCTGCAGTCACCATCTGCAGTGATTTTGGAGCTCCAAAAAATAAAGTCAGCCACTGTTTCCACTGCTTCCCCATCTATTTCCCATGAAGTGATGGGATCAGATGCCATAATCTTCGTTTTCTGAATGTTGAGCTTTAAGCCAACTTTTTCACTCTCCTCTTTCACTTTTATCAAGAGGCTTTTTAGTTCCTTTTTACTTTCTGCCATAAGGGTGGTATCATCTGCATTTCTGGGGTTATTGAGATTTCTCCCAGGAATCTTGATTCCAGCTTGTACTTCTTCCAGCCCAGCGTTTCTCATGATGTACTCTGCATAGAAGTTAAATAAGCAGGGTGACAATATACAGCCTTGACATACTCATTTTCCTATTTGGAACCAGTCCGTTGTTCCATGTCCAGTTCTAACTGTGGCTTCCTGACCTGCATACAGGTTTCTCAAGAGGCAGGTCAGGTGGTCTGGTATTCCCATCTCTTTCAGAATTTTCCACAGTTTATTGTGATCCACACAGTCAAAGGCTTTGGAATAGTTAATAAAGCAGAAATAGATGTTTTTCTTGAACTCTCTTGCTTTTTTGATGATCCAGCGGATGTTGGCAATTTGATCTCTGGTTCCCCTGCCTTTTCTAAAACCAACTTGAACATCTGGAAGTTCATGGTTCACATACTGCTGAAGCCTGACTTGGAGAATTTTGAGCATTACTTTACTAGCGTGTGAGATGAGTGCAATTGTGCGGTAGTTTGAGCATTTTTTGGCATTGCCTTTCTTTGGGATTGGAACGAAAACTGACCTTTTCCAGTCCTGTGGCCACTGCTGAGTTTTCCAAATTTTCTGGCACATTGAGTGCAGCACTTTTACAGCATCATCATGACTACTGGTAAAACCATAGCTTTGACTAGACGGACCTTTGTTGATAAAGAAATGTCTCTGCTTTTTAATATGCTGTCTAGGTTTGTCACAGCTTTTCTTCCAAGGAGCAAGCATATTTTAATTTCATAGTTGCACTCAGCATCTGCAGTGATTTTGGAGCCCCAAAGAATAAAGTCTCACTGTTTCCATTGTTTCCCCATCTATTTGCCATGAAGTGATGTGAACAGATGCCATGATCTTTGTTTTTTGAATGTTGAGTTTTAAGGTAGTTTTTTCACTGTTTTCTTCCACCTTCATCAAGAGGCTCTTTGGTTCCTATTTGCTTTCTGCCATAGGGTGGTGTCATCTGCGAATCTGACGTTATGGATATTTCTCCCTGCAATCTTTATTCCAACTTGTGCTTCATTAAGTCCAGCATTTTGCATGATGTGCTCTGCATATAAGTTAAATAAGCAAGGTGTCAGTGTACAGCCTTGACGTACTCCTTTCCCAATTTGGAACCAGTCCATGGTTACTTGTCCAGTTCTAAATGTTGCTTCATGACCTGCATACAGATTTCTCAGGAGGCAGGTAAGGGGTCTGGTATTCCTACCTCTTTAAGAATTTCCCACAGTTATCATGATCATAACCTGGATACATTTTAAAGATAAATTTGGTAGGATTTACTGGCAGAAGAGATGTAAGGTGTGAGAGATAAGAGATGTTAAAGTAATGTCAAAATTTTGTCCTAAGCAAGAAATTACTAGAGTGACTAGTATTACTAGTCACTAGTAATACTGGTAATAGTATTACTATTACTAGTAGTAGTATTACTATTTTAGATCTTGGCAATATTGTTATTATTGTCACTAATATTATTTTCGTATCTTAATTTTGAACCTATAGTACACCTTTTAATTTGTATCGCCTGAGTTTCTCTTCATAACTGAACATTTTATTCAATAACATACTTTTATTACCCTTTATATTGTTAGGTATGAAATGAAGCAGTCCAAATAGTATTATCAATTTATTAATATTTCCATTGTCTGTGATACTTCATTTTATTTGCATTGACTTTCTGAATCAGTATCACCCTCCCCATATCCCACCCCTACTTCTATTCATAAAATATTCAGTGGAAACTCTGCTGTACTTCTATACATTTTTTTCCTTATTACACTCTGTATAGAGGAACCTTTTTGCTCTCTTCATTTGTCTTCGCTCCCTTGGAAGTTCCATCTGACCAGAACGGTAGTTGATAAACCAGGGTTCCCACATAGAGCATCTTTAAGGGCAAAAGAAAACAAGCTGAATCTCCCTGTCTGGCTCTGTCTTGACTGCTTCTTTGCTCCTTGCCACTCACTGTCATCACAAATGCATGAATCATCTCATTAAACCTCCCATTAACCTGTAAGAGATTACTTAGTGCAATAGGAGAGGGCAATTCAGATTTTTATATTTTGTACTACATCACCAATTATTCTTCAAACCTATATTGCTAAAAGGAAAAATACAAACCTTTAAGCAGAATGGAGACACACATTCCAAACTTAGATTTTCAGTCCTCATGTTTTGTTGAATTAAGGCTTTTCAGAAGGACTGTATGCACCATAAATGACTCTTTATACTCTGAATCAATTAAATAAACCATCATGTCATGAAACCATGGTCTACATTTGAATTTTGTTTGTCTTAAATTCTTATTTCTAAATGTTTTCCAGAAGTATCTTTTTAATGACAGCTATTTAAAGCTGCTTGATTGTTCTAGTTATCATTTAATAGACCAAAGAAATGTAAACTGATAAAGAAGGATATGTAGCTATTTTATTGATGGCTCAAAAATCCAGTGACTTGAAGAAGCATAAATATATAAAATATATATTTAGATGGGATTTTTATTTGGCATACATTTCACACAGCATAGACTAGAGTTTGGAAAGTGAGACTGCTCTCACATGGATTGTTTTGCAATCATGGTTTTGGAAGAGGCTTGTGCATTGTTAGAAACATTCTCTAATCACACTTAGGGATGTTTTGAGTCTCATAGGGAGGCTTATCTAGTCACAGAAACCCTGTGGCTGCTGTCACTATTTCCCTGTCTCTCCATGGTGGCTAAGGAGACTCTAACATCTGTATTGCAATAGCAGCGTGAAATGAGAACATGAAAGGAAAATGGCAACACTGGGCCTGGAAAGGTAGGCAAATGTCCATTACTTTCACTACCTCATTACTGAGACAGCTAGGTCTCCAAAACTTGGGATTCTATTTTATCATTTATATCATAGAACATTGTTTCTTAACTCTGATGATTCAATCCTATGAACATTTGAGGAAAGCTCTTGCTTTCTTTTTTTCAACTACTTCCTAACCCTCCAACCCCCCTCTTCCCAGTCCTGTAGAAGGAGGAAACAGAACAGGCTCTATCTTGAAAGTGGGACTCCATCTTGGGCCAGACTGTGGACTTTGAGCTATATGTCCAGTATCTATGGAAATGACATACCAACCGGAAAAGTAGGCCCCTGGAAAAAGAGCCCCAGGGCTCTCCATCGCCTAAAAGAATACCCTAATTATCTGTGTAACTGAACAGAATCATGCATTCTATTATGCTTATTGAAGTATGACCACAGGCCTGTTGATAAGTGTCCACTGTTAAACTACCTAGGCTTAAGGCATATGATCATGGGTTAACTTTGATTTTATCTTTCTTTTTCCTTTGTTCAGACCAGTTTCAGGTCCTTATGCACTTAGGGCATATAAGGTTTTCACAAAAACTGGTCAGGGTCCTTGGCAAAGAGAAAACTGCCTTGGGCCCGCCGGTGGAATAAACTGCACTCCACTATCTGCATTGTCCTTCTGAGTGAGTTTGTTTCCCAGAGCACGTAGCTACAACATTTGGTGCATTGGCTGGGAAACTCCTCACTTTGAGGAGACAAGTCCAATTTGGGGCTACTCCGAGGCCTTGTGGCTTGAATCTTCAAGAGGCGGGGGGGGGGGTGTTCCTTGCTCTTCTGGAAGGATTCTGCTTCTCAACACCTAGACCTTTCACATTAGAAGGTAGTGGACAGCAGCAAGGGAACTGAGTGCTCAGGTGAAGAGGAACCCACCCAGCAGGGTGGAAGAAGGGTCCTAATCACACCCCTGGGAGGGATTAGTAGGGGCATGGACCCACAGGAACCTGGAATAGGCAGGTGGCAGGTTTGCTTGGTACACGGGTCAACGAGCGTGTTAGGGCTTAGGAAGGAAATTTGTGAAGGTCATTTAGGAGGTGTGTCCACGTTGTCTCAGGGGACATTATTACCAAGCAATCACTAGGGGATTTTTTTAGGAGAAGAAACTTGGTCCTTGTGTGCTCATATTGTACCCTCCCCCAGGAGGTGTCCCATCTGCTGTGAAATTCTTGACCCCCTCGCAATTGCCAGGCTAGAAGGAGGGGGATATATAAATGAGTATGAATTGGCTTTTCTGGAGATGGCCTGGGACGTGGGATATTTAACCCACCTGTGTTTTCATCCACACCTGATCAAGCCTACCAAGGCAGAATGGACTTTAAGGGAGAAACAGTCTTGGACCACATGGTGTTCTGGTTCTGCCATGCTGACCGGCAGGTGAAGACATGCTGATCCCCCTTCTCCCTCTGGGATCTGGCAGGGTTTGGTCGAGGATGACCTGTGCCCCACCCCCTATACTGGATGATGACGCACCCGCCACCCAGTGATCCCCTTAATGCCCAATCCAGGGCCAGGTGAAGTTCCTGCAGCAGCCGCTGCTCCTCTGCCAGCTCTCCCAGAGGTCGTAGAGCCGCTTCCTCAGAGGCTCCGATCCCGGTGGCAGAAGCCTCTAGCCAACACTTCCAGGACCCAGCTCCAGCCAGCCACCCCAGCTATACATGCCTCTCCTGGTAAGTACTGACAGGAAGGGGAAAGGTGACACCAGAATCAAACAGAGGCTGCACTTCACTAAGGAGCCAGAGGAACGGGTCCCGCCACAAATGCCCCTCAGAGAGTTACAGCAGCCTCCGGTTCAGGGTGAAGACGGCCACTACCATCAGCCTCCCATAGCCTATTATTACCAGATTAGGCTAATGGAGACTATTTTTCAAACCCAGTGCCCTACATGGGATGACATAATCCAACTACTAGTCTCCCTCTTCAGCACTAAGGACAGACACAGAATCAGAACAGGCCAGAAAATGGTTAAATGGTTAAGAGAAATGGCACCTGAGGGTAATGCAAACCTGCAGCAGTGGGCAGAACTAGCCACCCCTGATGAGAGGCCCAACTGGGACCTGGAAGTGGACTTCACTGAAATGAAACCTCACCGACACTACCATTACCTGCTTGTCATAGTATGCATGTTCTCGGGATGGGTAGAAGCTTTTCCTACCTGGATTGAAAGAGCATTAGAGGTAGCCCGTTTGTACAGAGATATACAAACAATGTTTTTCAGAGACTATTAGAAGTTTTGGTTACCCAATATGTTCTTTCCAATTAGAAGTGCTCCCCAACTAAATGACAGAATTATAAAGCACCTTGATCCTAATAATTAAGGGAAACAATACCTACCCCATCCACAAATACCTCTAACATAAAACTAGATGAGAGGGAGAATTTCATGAACAAGCACAAGACATTCTTATTCCCACATTACCATTCAACCTTTCTGCAGTGGCTGCCACAGTCTCTCCATACCCTAGTGATGGACTTCTAAGTGGAAATGCTCAGAACTGGTTTAGGAGAATTTCTGATTATTATTATAGTTTCCTTAACCGGTCTTACCCATGATGGCCTATGTGTAATTTTTTAAATTTATTTATTTAAACTGGAGGCATATTACTTTACAATATTGCAGTGTTTTTTGCCATACATTGACATGAATCATCCATGGGTGTACATGTGTTCCCCATCCTGAACCCCCCTCCCACCTCCCTCCACATCCCATCCCTCAGGGTTATCCCAGTGCAATGGCTTTGAGTGCCCTGTTTCATGCATCGAATGTGGACTGGTCATCTATTTCACATGTCATGATATACATGTTTCAATGCTATTCTCTCAAATCATCCCACCCTTACCTTCTCCCACAGAGTCCAAAAGTCTGTTCTTTATATCTGTGTGTCCTTTGCTGTCTCGCATATAGGGTCATCATTACCATCTTCCTAAATTCCATATATATATACATTAATATACTGTATTGGTGTTTTTCTCTTTTTTAATTATTTATTTTAATTGGAGGCTAATGACTCTACAATATTGTGGTGGTTTTTGCCATACATTGACATGAATCAGCCATGAGTGTACAGGTGTCGCCCATCCAGAAAACCCCTCCCACCTCCTTACCTTTCCCATCCCTCAGGGTCATCCCAGTGCACTGGCCTTGAGCATCCTATCTCATGCATCAAACCTGGACTGGCAATCTGTTTCACATATGGTAATGTAGATGTTTCAATGTTATTCTCTCAAATCACTCCACCCTCAACTTCTCCCACAGAGTCCAAATATCTGTTCTTTACATTTGTGTCTCTATTGCTGTCTCACATACAGGGTCATAGTTAGCATCTTTCTAAATTCCATTTATATGTATTAATATACTGTATTGATGTTTTTCTTTCTGACTCACTTCAGTCTGTATAATAGACTCCAGTTTCATCCACCTCATGAGAACTGATTCAAATGCATTATTTTAATAGCTGAGTAATATTCCATTCTGTATATGTACCACAGTTTTCTAACCCATTTATCTGCTAATGGACATCTAGGTTGCTTCCATGTCCTAGCTATTATAAACAGTGCTGCGATGAACATTGAAGTACATGTGTCTCTTTCAATTCTGGTTTCCTTGGTGTGTATGCCCAGCAGTGGGATTGCTAGGTCATATGGCAGTTCTATTTCCAGTTTTTTAAGGAATCTCCACACTGTTCTCCATAGTGGCTGTACTAGCTTGCATTCCCACCAACAGTGTAAGAGGGTTCCCTTTTCTCCATACCCTGTCCAGCATTTATTGTTTGTAGACTTTTTGACAGCAGCCATTCTGACTGGGGTGAGATGGTACCTCATTGTGGTTTTGCTTTTCATTTCTCTGATAATGAGTGATGTTGAGCATCTTTCATGTGTTTGTTAGCCATCTGTATGTCTTTGGAGAAATGTTTGTTTAGTTCTTTTGCCCATTTTTTTATTGGGTCGTTTATTTTTCTGGAATTGAGCTGCAGGAGCTGCTTGCATACTTTTGAGATCAATTATTTGTCAGTTGCTTCTTTTGCTATTATTTTCTCCCATTCTGAAGGCTGTCTTTTCACCTTGCTTATAGTTTCCTTCATTGTGCAAAAGCTTTGAAGCTTAATTATGTCCCATTTGGTTATTTTTGCTTTTATTTCCTTTACTCTGGGAGGTAGGTCATAGAGGATCCTGCTGTGATTTATGTCAGAGAGTGAGAGCCTATGTTCTCCTCTAGGAGTTTTATAGTTTCTGGTCTTATATTTAGATCTTTAATCCATTTTTAGCTTTTGTGTATGATGTTAGAAAGTGTTCTAGTTTCATTTTTTAAAAGTGGTTGACCAGTTTTCCTAGCACCACTTGTTAAAGAGATTGTCTTTTCTCCATTATATATTCTTGCCCCCTTTGTCAAAGATAAGGTGTCCATAGGTGCATGGATTGATCTCTGGGCTTTCTATTTTGTTCCATTGATCCATATTTCTGTCTTTGTGCCAGTACCATACTGTCTTGATAACTGTGGCTTTGTAGTAGAGCCTGAAGTCAGGCAGGTTGATTCCTCCAGTTCCATTCTTCTTTCTTAAGATTGCTTTGGCTATTCGAGATTTTTTGTATTTCCATACAAATTGTGAAATTCTTTGTTCTAGTTCTCTGAAAAATACCATTGGTAGCTTGATAGGGATTGCATTGAATCTATAGATTGCTTTGGGTAGCATACTCATTTTCACTCTATTGATTCTTCTGATCCATGAATATGGTATAGTTCTCCTTCTAGTTGTGTCATCTTTGATTTCTTTCATCAGTGTTTTATAGTTTTCTATATATAGGTCTTTTGTTTCTTTAAGTATTTTATTCTTTTCATTGCAATGGTCAATGGAATTGCTTCCTTAATTTCTCTTTCTGTTTTCTCATTGTTAGTGTATAGGAATACAAGGGATTTCTGTATGTTAATTTTATATCCTGCAACTTTACTATATTCATTGATTAGCTCTAGTAATTTTCTGGTGGTGTCTTTAGGGTTTTCTCAGTAGAGGATCATGTCATCTGCAAACAGAGAAGATTTTGTTTCTTCTATTCCAATCTGCATTCCTTTTATTTCCTTTTCTTCTCTGATTGCTGTGGCTAAAACTTCTAAAACTATGTTGAATAGTAATGGTGCAAGTGGGCACCCTTGTCTTCTTCCTGAATTTAGGGGAAATGCTTTCAATTTTTCACCATTGAGGATAATGTTTGCTGTGGGTTTATCATGTATGGCTTTTACTATGTTGTGGTACGTTCCTTATATGCCTGCTTTCTGGAAGGTTTTTATCATAAATGGATGTTGAATTTTGTCAAAGGCTTTCTCTGCATCTATTGAGATAATCATGTGGCTTTTATCTTTCAATTTGTTAATGTGGTGTATCACATTGATTGACTTGCAAGTATTGAAGAATCCTTGCATCCCTGGGATAAAGCTCACTTGGTCATGATGTATGATCTTTTTAATATGTTTTTGGATTCTGTTTGCTAGAATTTTGTTGGGGATTTTTACATCTATGTTCATAAGTGATATTCGCCTGTAGTTTTCTTTTCTTTTCTTTTTTCTTTTTTTTTTTTTTTGGTGGCATCTTTGTAGTTTTGGTATTAGGGTGGTGGTGGCCTCACAGAATGAGTTTGTGAGTTTACCTTACCCTGCAATTTTCTGGAAGGGTTTGAGTAGGATAAGTGTTATCTCTTCTCTAAATTTTTGGTAGAATTTACCTGTAAAGCCATCTGGTCCCAGGCTTTTGTTTGCTAGAAGATTTTTGATTACAGTTTTGATTTCCGTGCTTATGATTGGTCTGTTAAGATTTTCTATCTTTTCCTGGTTCAGTTTTGGAAGGTTATAATTTTCTAATAATTCATCCATTTCTTCCAAGTTGTCATTTTTATTGACATTAGTTGCTGATAGTAGTCTCTTGTGATCTTTTGTATTTCTGTGTTATCTGTTGTGATTTCTCCATTTTCATTTCTAATTTGTTGATTTGATTCTTCTCCCCCCCCCCTTTTTTTTTCTTGATTACTCTGGCTAATGGTTTGTCTACTTTATTTATCTTCTCAAAGAACCAGCTTTAAATTTATTGATTTTGCTATAGTCTCCTTTGTTTCTTTTTCATTTGTGTCTGCCCTAATTTTTATGATATCTTTCCTCCTACTAACTCTAGGGTTCTTCATTTCTTCTTTCTCTAGTTGTTTTCGATGTAGAGTTAGGTTATTTATTTGATTTTTCTCTTGTTTCTTGAGGTAAGCTTGTATTGCTCTAAATCTTCTGCTTAGCACTGCTTTTACTGAATCCCATAGGTTTGGGGTTGTCATGTTTTCATTTTCATTCATTTCTATGCATATTTTGATTTATTTTTTGATTTCTTCTGTGATTTGTTGGTTATTCAGAAGCGTACTTTTTAGCCTCCATAAGTTTGTATTTTTAATAATTTTTTCATGTAGTTGACACCTAATCTTATCACATTGTGATCTGAAAAGATGCTTGAAATGATTTCAATTTTTTTGAATTTACCAAGGCTAGATTTATGGCCCAGGATGTGATCTATCCTGAAGAAAGTTCTGTGTGCACTTGAGAAAAAGGTGAAATTCATTGTTTTGTGGTGAAATGTCCTATAGATATCATTTAGGTCTAACTGGTCCATTTTATCATATAAAGTTTGTGTTTCCTTGCTAATTTTCTGTTTAGTTGATCTCTCCATAGGTGTGAGTGGGATATTGAAGTCTCCCACTATCATTGGATTACTGTTATTTTCCCCTTTCATTCTTGCTAGCATTTGCCTTACATATTGTGGTGCTCCTAGTTTGGGTGTATATGTATATTTATCATTGTTCTATCTTCTTATTGGATTGATCCTTTGATTATTATGTAGTGTCCTTCTTTTTCTCTTTTCATGGCCTTTATTTCAATATCTATTTTGTCTGATATGAGTATTGCTACTCCTGCTTTACTTTGGTCTCCATTTGTGTGAAATATATTTTTACAGCTCTTTACTTTCAGTCTGTATGTGTCCCTTGTGTTGAGGTGGGTCTCTTATAGACAGCATATATAAGGGTCTTCTTTTTGTATACATTCAGCCAGTCTTTTTCTTTTCATTGGTGCATTCAACCGATTTACATTTAGGGTAATTATTGATAAGTATGATCCCATTTCCATTTACTTTGTTGTTTTGGGTTCGAGTTTATAAACCTTTTCTGTGTTTCTGTGTTCTAGAGAAGATCCTTTAGCATTTGTTGAAGAGCTGGTTTGGTGGTGCTGAATTCTCTCAGCTTTTGCTTGCCTGTAAAGCTTTTGATTTCTCCTTCATATTTGAATGAGATCCTTGCTGTGTGTAATAATCTGGGTTGTAGGTTTTTATTTTTCATCACTTTATGTATGTCCTGCCGTTCCCTTCTGGCGTGAAGAGTTTCCATTGAAAGATCAGCTGTTACCCTTATGGGAATCCCCTTGTGTGTTATTTGTTGCTTTTCCCTTTTTGCTTTTAATATTTGCTCTTTGTGTTTGATCTTCGTTAATTTGATTAATGTGTTCTTGGAGTGTTTTGCCTTGGGTTTATCCTGTTTGGGACCTTCTGGGTTTCTTGGACTTGTGGGGCTATATCCTTCCCCATTTTAGGGAAGTTTTCAACTATTATCTCCTCAAGTATTTTCTCATGCCCTTTCTTTTTGTCTTCTTCTGGGACTCCTATGATTTAAATGTTGGGGCACTTAACATTATCCCAGAGGTCTCTGAGGTTGTCTTCATTTCTTTTAATTCTTTTTTTCTTTTTTCTTCTATGCTTCATTTATTTCCACCATTCTATCTTCCACCTCACTTATCTTATACTCTGCCTAGTTATTTTATGTTAGTTCTCTCCAGAGTGATGTTGATCTCAGTTATTGCATTATTCATTATTGACTGAATCTCCTTTATTTCTTCTAGGTCCTTGTTACACATTTCTTGCAACTTCTCAATCCTTGTCTCTAGTCTACTTATCTGTAACTCCATTTTGTTTTCAAAATTTTGGATCATCTTTACTATCATTATTCTGAATTCTTTTTCAGGTAGACTCCTTTTCTCCTCCTCTTTTGTTTGGTTTGGTGGGCATTTATCATGTTCCTTTACCTGCTGCGTATTTCTCTGCCTTTTCATTTTGTTCGGATTGCTGTGTCTAGGATGCCCTTTCTGTAGGCTGGAAGTTCATGGTTCCTCTTCACTGTGGAGAGTGCTCCCTGTTGGTGGGGTTGTACTAGTGGCTTGTCAAGGTTTCCTGGTTAGGGGAGCTTATATCTGTGTTCTGGTGGGTGGAGCTGGATTTCTTCTCTCTGAAGTGCAATGAAGTGTCCAGTAATGAATTTTGGGACATCTATGGGTTTGGCATGGATTTGGGCAGCCTGTCTTTTAATGCTCAGGGCTATGTTCCTGTTTTTCTGGGGAATTACCATGGTATGTCTTGCTCTGGAACTTGTTGGCTCTTGGTTTGATCTTGATTTCAGTGTAGGTTTGGAGGCATTTGGGTGAGCTCTTATCTATTAATGTTTCCTGCAATCAGGAGTTCTCTGATGTTCTCAAGTTTTGGAGTTAAACTCCTGCCTCTGGCTTTCAGTCTTATTCTTACAGTAGCCTCAAGACATCTCTATCCATACAGTACAGATGATAAAACATCTATCTAATGGTGAAATAATTCTCCACAGTGAGGGCCACCAAGAGGTATTCACAGAGTTACATGGAGAAAAGAAGAGAGAGTAAGGAGATAGAGGTGACCAGGAGGAGGAGAGGGGAATCAAAAGGGTAGAGACCAATCTAGCAGCAATCAGTTCCCTAAGTGTTCTCCACAGCCTGGATTATCCAGATTCACAGAGTTAAGTAGTGAAGAGAAGTGGGAGGGAGGAGATAAGGCAGAGTCAAAAAGGGAGAGAGCAATCAAGACAGTAAGCACACCCTTAAGTAAAAATGGATACTGAAGATTGGATTCTTAAAGGTATGAAATTGATCACAAATACAAAAAGCAAAGATTAAAAATCTAGATTAGACGTTACACTCTCAAAAATACAATATTAAAAATACAAAACAAAATCAATCACAAAAATTGTTAAAAGAATATGAAATTTGCTTTAAAAATAGGGTCTTTATTTTGCAATGTAATAGTAGTTTATAAAGTTAAAATTAAGGGAGTAATAAAGAACTTAAATAGTAAAAAAAATTGTTTTAATGAAAATAGTACAAATATATCTAGGAATTTCTCTGGAGCTGCTGTGGGCAATGATGGGTCATTTCCATTTCAGATAGTTCCTTATTCCAGCTTGTACTTGTTCTCAAGGTCTATAGGCCCCTTCCAATGCTTCAGTTCAGTTCAGTCACTCAGTCGTGTCCCACTCTGTGACCCCATGAATCACAGCACGCCAGGCCTCCCTGTCCATCACCAACTCCCATCCAATGCTTAGTCAATGTTAACTACAGGGTTTTAATCTGCTGTACCTGTCATTTCCAGAGCAGAGCCCTCTTCTTTGTTTATTTTGAATTCCTCTGATTGCAAGTCTCTTCAGTATCTAATTTCCACCCTGACACAAGGGGGTAAAGGTGGTCACTTATTTAGGCTCACTTGTTGAGTTGTGTTGTGGGGAGGGAGGAACATTGCAAACAAATATCATTGGTGTGTATGAAGAGTGCTCACTGTGTATGGACCACACTGGGTTTGCCCTAGCTCATGGCAGCATGTGCTTTCCTGGTCTACACTGCTCAGGCTCCAGGTTGCTCTGCAGGGGTACTGTCCAAAATGGACCCTACATTTCATGCACTTCCCAGGTCTGAGATGCTCAGGTTTAGGTTCTCATGTACTCCGCAAGTGCACAGACTTGGTTTGGTGTACATTTTTTCCCCTTCCCAGGTCTGAGCAGCTCAGACGACCAGGTGCTTGGCGAGCACACCCTCCCAGGTGGGCCGTGTGTCTTAATCACTTCTATGGTCCCAGCCACTTGGTTTCCCGGGTGCACCACAAGAGCACTGTCTCAGGTCTGCTGTGTGTCTCCTCTGGGGAGCTGATCTCAGGCTTAGACCCTCCTGGCAGTTGTCAACAATTCAGGATCCCAGGAAGACGTGGTCAGCAACTGGGAGCCTGCTCACAGTTTGGTTGAGAATGCCAGTCTCTGGGGATGAGATTGCCCCTTGTCTTCCAGCTCTGGCTGTTGCATGCCTGCCTCTCTGCCTATGGTGCTGGGGGAGGGGCCTGTATGCAGCTGACTAGCCCTCCTTCCATATTCGCTCAATCCTTTGTTCTGTGAGTGGGCCAAGCTGTGTATTAGGTTAGAGTCTTTGATGGGAAAGTTCTCTCTCTCTTTTTTTTCCCTTCTCTCTGGCTATCCACTGTTTGGACTGCTACTTCACGTTAGCTCCCTCATATTGTCCTCAGGGCATCCAGGCCCAGTCCTTACCCTTAGCACACAACCCGCGCCTCCCTGTTCAGCCCCTGCTTGCTGGTGGTGGAAGAGAGCATCTGGGATACTTCTCTGTGGGGAGTTGCAGTTAGGCAACTCCTTTTTTTTTTTTTTCTCCCAGTTATGTTTCCCTCTGAGATTCCAAAACTCCCCAAAGACCCGCTGGTGAGAGGGCTTCCTGCTGTTTGGAAACTTCTTATTCACAACTCCCTCCCCAGAATGTCTCTCTCTTTGTCTTTTATATTTTGTCCTACCTCCTTTCGAAGAGAATGGGCTGCCTTTCTGGATGTCTGGTGTCTTCTGCCAGCATTCAGAAGTTGTTTTGTGGAATTTTCTCAGCATTCAAATGATCTTCTGATGAATTTGAGGGGGAGAAAGTGGTCTCCCTGTCCTATTCCTCTGCCATCTTGGGGCTGCCCCCCTCTCCCATCCTCCCACCCCCAAATTGTTAAAAGGAAACTCCTGAGATGGAAATCTCTGGTAAAACAATCATAAAATTATCCAGCCATTTCCACAAGTTTAGAATTCTTTTTCCAGAAGAAATGATTTCAAATTACTTTGAGGGCAGAGGTTTTCAAAAGTTAGTAGATATCAGAGAAATGCAGAAGGCTTGTTAATGCACAGATTGCTGGCAGTACCTCTGTAGTTTTTTTTTTTTTTTTTCCAGTGAGCAGAACTTTAAACATTAGAGGTTAATTTCTCCCTCACATTTCGATATATGGATTCTTATCCAACTTTTATCTAAAAGCACTTACTCTTTATTATTTCAAATCAGAGTAAATCATTAATATACAGGAAAAGAAAACCTTTCAGATTCAATCTAAATCCTAGCACACTATGTTGTAATAACAACTAGACTTTTATTTTTGACCAGTAGTGATATAATTAACTGGATTTTGCAGTGGGCCCTAATTGGGTAGGCATTGGTCAAATTGGATATAAAAGAAATTACTGGTCAAATTGGATAGAAAATAATTTATTGATTAAATTAGTCCCTCACCAGCACATCTACATATCCAAAACTTTATTTTGTTAACTTGTAATTAATGCAATGTTACTATGACATATTTTACATCTTGTTGTCCTACTTTGGATTATGTTGCATTTTACTCTGAGAGTATATCTCAGGTTGGATCAGCCACATTTCAATGCTCAGTAGGGACAGTGGCTAACAGCTCTGTATTGGGCAGTGCAGGTTTATAGGATATTTTCAGGTGCCACTTGTCATTAGTGTTCTTTTTTTTTTTTAAGCAAGGATTTGTGGTTTTATTAAATGTCTGGACTTTAGAAAGTGATGGAGAGTACACTAATAACAGATTAAAGGTGAATGATGTACATTACACTGCACACAGCATTAAAAAACTTAAAAAATTAGAACATATTACTCTGGTATTAAAATACTCCATAAATTAAAAAGTCACAAAATGAGTGAAATTCCATGAGTGAAAACAGACAATGACTTGTCTGTTTCACTGTTCTTTCATGAAAGGAAGAAAATAGCCAAAATTCATAGACTAGGTGGCAAATATAAACATTTCACTAAAGATATAGAGATAGTAAATACATATCTGAAAAAATTGATCATTAATCCTTAGGTAAATGCTAATAAAACAACAGTGAGATAGCATGACAAACTTATCAAAAGGTTTAAAGTTAACAATAATGGATCAGAAGAAAAATAATAATTAAAAAATAAAGATAAGCATATTCCTAATAAAAACACTAATAACCTGGAAGGTTATCCTCTACCCTATGTATGTAGAAAGATATATATATATACACATACTACAATATATTAAAGTGATAGCTTCCTTAAAAAAAAGATTGACCAAGTGAAGTATTCACTAGGATACAGGAGGAAATGGACCTCTCAAACACTGCTGGGAAGAATGGGAAAAAAAAAAAAAAAAATCCCAGGCAGTCCAGTGCCTGGACCTAGGTGTTCAGTGCTCAGGGCCCAGGTTCAATCCCTACTTGGGAAATTAAGATCCCCCAAGCCATGAAGTGTGGCAAAAAAAAAAAAAGGAAAAAAAGGAATAATTATTTCAGATCATAATTTGCTAATTTGTTAAAGTTAACACTCACCTATCTTATGACTCACACCTTGCACTCTGAGTTATTGAAGAAACGATAAATGAAACATATATCCACATAAAGAATTATACACAGATGTTTTACCAACTTTTTTTTTTTCAATAGTGAAAAATTAGGAAAACAGCAAATGTCCATAAGCAAATGAATGGGTAATAGTGGTATATCCAAAAACAGGAATATTTCTTAGAAAAAAAAGTATGAGCTGCTCATACATTATTGATGACTCTTCAAGTATTTATGCAACATAAATAAAAGCAGGAGAAAGAGTGAATACTTTGATTTCCATCATTTGAATTCTAGAAAATGAAAAGTTATCTATTATAATGGAAAATAAACCAGTGGTTACATGGAGGGCTGTGGAGGACAAGAAGAGAGAGTATAAAAGGTCATGAAATTAATATACAGTAACATAGTCATTGGAATCTTCCCTGGTGGCTCAGACGGTAAAGCATCTGCCTGCAATGCGGGAGACCCAGGTTCGATTCCTGGGTTGGGAAGATCCCCCGGAGAAGGAAATGGCAATCCACTCCAGCACTTTTGCCTGGAAAACCCCATGGATGGAGGATCCTTATAGGCTACAGTCCATGGGGTAGCAAAAAGTCGGACACGACTGAGCGACTTCACGTTCACTTCACTAACATAGTCATTACCATCACTGTGATCATGCTTTTACTTCCATACATGTTTCAGAACTTATCAGATAGCTTTTGAAATGATTCATGATTAAAAAAAAAAAAAACAAAAAACAACAACAACAAAAAAAAAAACTCTATGTCCAACTTTCTGGAAAGTAAGTTTGGTAATCCTACATTCATTCCACTTTCTCAGGCCCTTTGTAGATCGGTTTTACCTCAAAGATAGTAAAAAGAGTGAGCATTGAAGGACCTTCCACCTGAGCCAACAGGAATGTGACCTGGGTCACAGATACATTTGTGGACTGGATTCTCCTTTTTTATATCTTTATTCTTTTTTACCTGCCTTGCTCTTGGTAGGACCTGGGGGAAATTTTCCCCTCAGCACTGCTGACATCCCCTGTGAACAAGAGAAAATATTTATGCTGCTCTCAGAAGCAGTTATGTTGTCACACCTGACCCCTCCTCAGGGTGATCTAAGTCTCCTGAAACTCATCATAACATCCAGGCCTGAAGTGAGGACAAGAAAGCTCTGCAGTCTTTCACAGAAGGCAATGGGCAGAAATGCAAATTTGGCAAAAACTAGTAAGTTAATTTCTGCCTCTGTATTGATTCCTATGAGGCACAGAAAGTTTGATACCCACATGAAATTTGTACACCTCTTCATGCTTATAGAGCCCAATTCTGTTTATAAAACACACTACATCGTAAATGGAATGTCCAAGATTAAGGAGGTCTTAAACAGTAAAGTCTTGGTTATGGTACACACCAAAGCAATGGTCAGGCAGATATGCCAGCAATCCCTGTAAATTCTTAATTGGTGACTCGGAGACAAGAAAAAGTCATCACAAGTATCTTCATACCAACATGTCCCTGGAAATGGTGGTCCTTCTCTGCATGCTGCCAGATGAACTCCTGACATTCTCTGGGCCAATACTGCATCAGGTCCATGCACAAGCTGTTCTGAAAGGGAAGGAAGACATCCCAAGGATTCAGGCTAATCCTAATTTCCTCCAACAAATGAGAGAACAGAGTGTACCTCCCTGAGCTTTCTAGGGTAGTGACTAATGCATACTTTGGAGACCTGCCAGGTTAGAGAAGAAATGGATATGGTGACAGAAACTGGAAGTGATGTTAATCTATCAAGAGCAGATTAGTGTGAAACACAGTTACACTTATTTCATGTAATTATGAAGAATCTCTTTACTCTTAGTGTTTGGATTTATGAGACAATTAATGTCTCAAAGTTTGGTCCAGTGGCATTACACTGAACAAGGAAACTATACATTCCTTATACATCTAAGGCCTTTTGCCAGTGTGAATTCTCTGGTGCTGAGAGAGGTTAGATTTTTGGCTAAAAGACTTCCCACATTCACTGCATTCATAAGGCCTTCCTCCTGTGTGAACTCTCTGATGAATAATGAGGTGAATTCTTTGGGTAAAGGATTTCCCACAGTCACTACATTCACGAGGCCTTTCTCCTGTATCAACTCTCCAATGTCAAATGAATATTGAGCTATTGGTAAAAGACTTCTCACAGTCACTGCACTTATAAGTTCATTCTCCATTGTGGACCCTCTGATAATAGCCAAGGGCATAGACAAAAGTAAAAGAGTTCTCACATTCACTGCACTCATAAGGCCTTTCTCCAGTGTGAACTCTTTGGTGTTTAAAGAGGTATGAAAATCTGGCTAAAGGATCTCCCACAATCAGTACATTCATAATGCTTTTCTCCAGTGTGAACTCTCTGGTGTTATTCAGTTGGGAACTATCCCTAAAAGATTTCCCACATTCACTTCAGTCAAAAGTCCTTTCTACTCTGTGAACGCTCTGATGACAATGGAGGGCAGAGTTAGAGGTAAAACATTTGCTGCACTCATAAGGCCTTTCTCCCGTGTGAACTCTACAGTGTCAAAGGAGTATTGGTCCATTGGTAAAGGATTTCCCACAGTCACTGCACTCATAAGATTTTTCTCTTGTATGAACTCTTTGAAGATAACAGAGGGCAGAACCAGAGGTAAAAGATTTCCCACATTCACTACATTCAAAAGCCCTTTCTCCAGTGCGAACTCTCTGATGTTGAGATAGGAAAGATTTATGGCTAAAGGATTTCCCACATTCACTGCACTCATAAGGCCTTTCTCCTGTGTGAATTCTTCGGTGTATAGTGAGGTGATTTATTTGGGTAAAAGACTTCCCACAATCAGTACACTCATATGGCCTTTCTCCAGCGTAAATTCTCTGTTGATAATGCAAGCCAGAGCTAGAGGTAAAGACTTCCCACATCCCCGACATTTATGAGTCTTCTCTCCAGTGTGAACTCTCTGATAACAATGGAGGGCAAAGCTAGAAGTAAAAAAATTCCCACATTCACTGCACTCATAAGGCTTTTCTCCTGTATGAACCCTCCAGTATTCAATTACATCAGATTTTCATTTAAAGAATTCTACATTCAGGGCATTCATAACTCATTTTTCCAGTGTGAACTGTCTGTTGCTGAATAAATATGGAGCTATGGCCAGAAGATTGTGCACAATGATAGCACCATGGCAATTTTCTCCAGTGTTACTCCTCTGAGGATAAATGAGAGCAAATTCTTGGCTAAAGGATTTCCCACATTTGCTGCACTTGTACTGCCTTGCCCTAGTATGAATTTTTTGATGTTGAATGAGGGCTGAACTTCCTCTAAAAGATTTGCACAGTCACCACACTCATAAAGCCTGTCACCAGTGTAGACTTTCTGGTGCACAACAAATGAGGATCTATACTTGAATTGCCCCCCACATTTACTGCACACAAAACTCCCTTTCAGTGTAGGCACTCTGGTCCTGAACAAGTGTGTGTTTGGGGCTGAAGACTTTATTGCATTCTCCCCTGGTACAATGACTTTTTTTTGCTTTGTAAAGTTTCCATGCAGTAGGTAACTGTATTTGGCTTCTCCCCAGTGTGACTGACCTGTTGCTTCAGATACTCTGAGGTGGCTCAGAAGTCATCCCCAACTTCCTTGCTGGTTAAAGGTTTCTCTGACACATGGAAATTGGAGCTATGCATAAATGAAGACCTGTCCACACTGATTATGAATGGTTTCTCTTGCATGTGCTGCTCCTGGTGCTGTTGAGGGTCTGCACTGAAATAAAATACTTTTGCACATTCCCTACACTTCAGTTGTTTCTTGCTGTGTTGTGTACCCTGCTGCTCAGGCTTGAGAGACAATGTAAAGCCACAAACTTGACAGACCACAAACTTCACAGGGGTGAGTCTTCTGAGAAGATGAAGGCTTCTTGGAAGTCCTGGACTGTGACACTGCCACAGAAACACTTCGTTCAGAGGAAGCCTCAATTTCTCCTCTCCACTGAAGAAACCCAGTGAGGATATAAGTTCTCCAGCATCACATCATGGTACAGGCATCTCTGAGCCACGTCAAGAATCTTCCATTCCTTCCAGGTGAAGGACAGGGCAATGTTCTCAAAGGTCACACCACCCTAAGGCAGGTCCCTCAGCGCTGCTGCTGCCATCGGACTTTGGCCGGAGGAGGGCTGGAAGCGGCCTGAGGACTCAAGTACTGCAAGGCCTCTCCCAGGCCTAACACGGGTCACCCTGGGCGGTGTTACCAAGTCTCAGATCTGCCTCCGTGCAGCGGAACCAGGCTCTCCTCTCAGACCTTCTTGATGTGGTCACCTCAATCCCGACACAGTGGTCTGGAGTTGGAAAGGACCCAAAGGGCACGAAAAAATCACTGCCACAACGAGGACGCCAGGAGTTCCTTCTGTCGTTAGTATTTTTAACAGCCCCTGAAGGAGCACTAAATATCAAGTTGGTGAAATGCAGTTCATTCTTCTTTTTTTTGTTTTTTTCTGAGTATAATTTCTTTACATTGGTGTATTTATGCTGTACAATAAACTGTATCAGCTATGAAAGTGAAAGTGTTATTCATTCAGTTGTGTCCAACTCTTTGCTACCCCATGGACTGTAGCCCATCAGGCTCCTCTGTCCATGGAATTCTCCAGGCGAGAATACTAGAGTGGGTAGCCTTTCCCTTCTCCAGAGGATCTTCCCAACCCAGGGACTGATCCCAGGTCTCCTTCATTTCATGCAGATTCTTTATTGTCTGAGCCACGAGGGAAGCCCAAATCAGCTGTATGTATGTATGTGTGTGTGTATATATATATGTACATATATATATCTCCCTCCCTCTCAGACCTCCCTGCCTCCCCCTCCATCTCAGCCCTCTAGGTCATCACAGAGCACTGAGCTGAGCTCCCTGTGCTATACAGCAAGTTCCCACTAGCTATCTATTTTACACATAGTAGTGTATTTATGTCAATCCTAATCTCCCAATTCATCACACCCTCCTGTTCTTGTGTCACATGTCTGTTCTGTAAGTCTGTGTCCTACCTATCTGACAAATATGTTCATCTGTATCATTTTTTCTAGATTCCACATATATAGTTCATTCTTAAGTAAAATACTGATGGAACAAAAAGAAAATGTCAACTGTTCCTCCTATTTTTCAATACTGTTTCAAATTTATGCTGTCTTTTACTTGTGGTGTTTTTATTAACTATTCTCCACATCCCTGGGTGGCACACAGAAACGTAAGTCTGACAGAGACAGATCCTTGCCCTTAGTATTATGAATGACCAGTTAAAATCCAGTTATTTAAGTATCTTTACTAGCCTATGAGAGGGCTTTGCTGGTGGCTTGGACAGCAAAGAATCCACCTGCAAAGGAGATCTGGGTTCGAACCCTGGGTTGTGAAGATCTCCTGGAGAAGGGAATGGCTACCTACTCCAGTATTCTTGCCTGGAGAATCCCATGGACAAAGGAGTCTGGCGAGCTACTGTACATGGGATTGTAAAGAGTCAGACACAACTGAGCAACTAACACTTCTCAGTTTCACTAGCCCATGAAGTCTTCCCTAATGAAACCTAGCTTGTAAGTATACATATAGGAAGTACTGGTTACAATCTACTGATATTAGTCATTTCTCCCAATAAGGGATGTGCGTACCTAGGTACACCCTCAGTTATGTATTATGAATGTTTTGTGAAAGTGGCTCTTCTCTAAACCCCTCTAGTCACTCATCCTGTGACACTGTCTTTTCTCATGAACTTTCATCTTACTGGGCATTATTTGCTAATCGTCTATCAAGTCAAATATATTCCAGGAATGACACTGCAGCATAAATTGAGGTGTAAGTGGGCGATCTTATAACTACTGTCTTTGATTATGAGAGAGTCATTTCCTAGGCAGGTTGATAAGAAGGCTAGGGGACCCCAAGGAGAGAGGGGTCTGGAGTTCTCAAGGAGGAAGGAAGAACAAACTTTTTTTTCCCTTCTACATTCTTTAGGATTACATAACAATAATGTATCCTGCTTGAGGACAGTCTCTGGAAAAAATCTTCTGGCTAATCCTGTTATCTTAAAATGTAAATTATGGGAGTAGGTCTAGTGAGGTCTTTACAACCTCCAGACACTCTTCTGATTCACTGTAATAACTAATTAGAGAGTATATAACTCCATTGCTAACACTGGAAAGGGGGTACTCTTTCTGCCCCCTTCTGATGCCTATGTCAGAAGCTTTCTCTATCTCCTTTATACTTTAATAAAACTTTATTACATAAAAGCTCTGAGTGATTAAGCCTCGTCTCTGGCCCCGGATTGAATTCTTCTCCTCCGGACGCCAAGAATCCTGGCGTCTTTTTGTGGTTCTGCAAAAACTTTTCATCCTGGGGGCTCATCCGGGATTCTTCAGGACAAGGTAAGGATGCTTGGAGCTCTAGTTCTTTGTTCTCCTAGCGAACATGTTTTCTGTTGTACTTTACTAACTCTACAGTGTGCTGAGAGTGAATGAATGAAATGCCCTGCATGAAGCAAGTGAGGAACCCTGCTCTGCGGTTCCGGGGTGACCTCATATGGCTTATGGCCGAAACCTGTCGGGGGTTTATACCGACTTGCCAATGCCAAAAGGTACCCAGTGTCTCCTTTGGGGACCAACCAGAAATGGGCAAAGCATGTGGACCAAACTCTCCTTTCTCAGTCTCTTTGACCACTTTGTAATTCCTTGGAAATAAGAAGTACTAACCTAATCTATCAGATCATACACTTTCAAGGGACTTGTGATCTATGCTGTTACTGTGTACTATTACCTAGATCCTAAGCTTGGATTGGTAGTCAGGAGGCGCCTAGCCTCGCTAGGCATGGTAAGTTTGGAAGCTAGATGGAGCTCTAGCTCCAAGAGCATCTCTGAGGTTAAAGGTTACTCAGATTGGAACTACAAGGGATTTTTTTTTCCTTTGGTAACGCTGGCTTTTAGTGGACCAGAGGAGACTCTTATACTGGTGTGGTGATGCTTGGAAGGAACATCTCAGTTTTATGTTCGTATTGGTCTTATTGTGGTCAGGAATATACTCAGGGTTGTGCACAGGCACTCAGGTGATTAATGTTTCCCCCATCGGTTTAGCCTTGGAGGCATTCTGGAAAGTTACTCTGATTGCAACCCAGGTGGCATCAGAGGCAAGCAAGATTTTAATGGTGAGGAGCTGGACGTCAGTCAGGGATGCCATCAGGCCTACCCCTGGTGCATCTCCACCCCATCTCGGTGATAGAACCTGGAGGGATGAGTGGGTCACCTGCATTGGTAAGGGACAGACTAAGTCCAACCAGAAAAGAAAAGCTTTGGTGTAAAGTCTGTCTACACCCCCATCTAGAATAGGGAGGGACGCCTCTAGTAGAAAGAGGGTACTGGTCCGTTTTTTTCTCACTTACAGATGGGAGCTAACAATTCCAGCCTCATTCCTTTGAACTGTATCCTGAAAAACGCATAGATTTGATCCCCAGGGCTTAAAGAAGACACACCTGGTCTTCCTATGTGATACTGCATGGCCGTGGTACCCACTGGAGGACGGCAAACAGTGGCTATTTGGAGGGTCTCTTAAGTATAATACTGTTATACAATTACACCGGTTCTGTAGAAAATAAGGAAAATGCGTAGAAGTAGCATATGTGTTGCCCTTTTTCTTTCTGAGAAATACGCCAGACTTATGTCCTAAGGGTATAGATTTGGGTGTGACTCCTTCAGCTCCCTCCTGTCCTCCTACTTTGCTAGATGAGAAGGAGGATAGGAGACAAAGAGAAAAAGGAAAGCAGGTTTCTCCAATCTATCCCTGGGATCATATGCACAGAGCAGCCAGAAAGACTGAGAAACAGCCACACAAGCTGTTGCCTCTTCATGAAGCACCCACCGGGAGAAATAATCAGTCTATGAGAGTTAATAAGCCTTTTTCTTATCAAGAAATACAAAAAATCAAGGAAGATCTGGGAGACTATTTAGAGGACCCAGAAAAATATATTAGAGCTTTTAAAGGTGTTACTCTGCTTTATGACCTTACTTGGAAGGATGTGATGTATATCTTGGGACAAATGCTGACTCAAAAAGTCGAGTTTTGGGGAAAGCAATTGCTTATGGAGATGAATGGTTTGGTAATCAGTAGGGAAGAGGGAGGACGAGATAACTGCCCTCCCCAATGGGAATCAGGCGGTCCCAAGTACAGAACCAGACTGGGACTACAACACAGCTAAAGGAAGATGAGATCAGAGTCATTTTGTCAGGTGTATTCTTAAAGGACTCAGGCAGGCGCATGCTAAGCCTTTAAACTATGGCAAATTGGCAAACATAGAACAGGAGGAGAAGGAAGCGCCTGGTAAATTCCTAGATAGACAGAGAAGCCCTTCGCAGATTCACTGAAATTGATCTGGAAAGTGAAGAGGGAAAAGTGATCTTAAAAGATAGATTTCTCACTCAGTCAGCTCCAGATATCTGCTGCAAGCTATTAAAATGGGCATATGGACCAAATCAGTCTTTAGATAATCTGTTACAACTGGCTCAGACAGTTTATTATGGTAGGGAATATGAGGAAAGGAAAGAAAGGCAGAAAAAGACAAAGGAACAGGCGGAAGCCTTCACAATGGCTATGAGAACCGTTCTTAAACAGCCTGAGAAAAATGCCCAGAGGGACCCAGGTGAAAAGGGATGGGCTTGCTATTACTGTGGAAAGGAGGGGCACATCAAGTGAGATTACCCTCAGACATCCAAGCTGCCCCCAGCTCCATGTCCGGTCTGCAAAGGACCACACTGTAAGAGAGACTGCCCCCAGAGGCATAGGTTTCAGTGGTCGGACTCTCAAGACAAACAGAACTGAAGGTGCCCAGGGGTCCCCACACAAGCTCCTGTCCTAATTACACCTGAGGAACCCCGGGTATTAATAACTGTGGGGGGCCAATCCATCAATTTCCTTTTAGACACTGGGCAACTTACTCTTTGCTTACTGAAGCCCCTGGCCCACTTTCTTCCCAATCTGCTTCCGTAATAGGACTGTCTGAACGAGCCAAAAGGTATTGTTTCTATAAGTTGTGACTGGGACTCTGTGCTATTTTCATACGAGTTTCTGATTGTGTCAGTCTCCCTCACCCCTTTTGGAGAGGGATATACTGAGCAAAGTCCATGCCTCAGTTTTCATAAATATGGAGCCTTCCCTTTATCTCCCTTTAATTGAACAAAATGTAAATCCTAGAGTATGAACTGATGGAAAATCTGTGGGTCGAGCAAAAAATGCTATTCCTATAGTTGTCAAGCTCAAAGACCTGCACTTATTTCCACATAAGAAGCAGTATCCACTGAAACCTGAGATTAAGGAAGGGTTAAAACCCATCATCAAAAATTTAAAGGAACAGGGACTATTAATTCCCTGTAACAGTCCATGCAACACTCCTATTTCGGGTATAAAGAAATCAAATGGTAAATGGAGATTAATTCAAGATTTATGAATAATAAATGAGGCCATAGTTCCTTTACACCCCGTGGTGCCTAATCGTTACATGCTATTGTCTGAAATTCCTGAACAAGCCAAATATTTCTCTGTAATTGATTTAAAAGATGCCTTTTATTCAGTGCCTTTGGCAGAGGAAAGTAAATTTCTATTTGCCTTTGAGGACCCGACACAACCAGCTTCTCAGTTAACCTGGACATTTTGCCCCAGCGATTTCGTGACAGTTCTCACTTATTTGGACAAAGTTTGTCATGGGATCTACAAAACTTTAATAGCTCCAAAGCAGTGGTGTTACCGTATGTAGATGATATTTTGCTCTGTGCTGAGACAGAGGAAGCTTGTTCAAGAGCCTCAGAAGACTTCTTAAACTTTCTGGCAGGCTGCGGTTACAAGGCATCAAGAGAAAAGGCTCAGCTTTGTCAACAATCTGTTAGATATCTGGGCCTAATCATATCAGAAGGGACTAGGGCCATAGGCCCTAGAGAATTAAACCTAAACTAAATCATCCCCTACCTATGACTTTAAGACAATTGAGAGGACTTTTGGGAATCATAGGCTACTGTCGTATTTGGATTCCGGGTTACAGGGAAATTGCCTGGCCTCATTATAAACTTATAGCTGAAACTCAGCAGGCCCAAACCAAAAAACTGGTTTGGTCTCCAGATACTCAAAAGACTTTTAAGGTTCTTCATACTGCTCTCCTGCAAGCTCCAGCTCTAAGCTTGCCCACAGGGTCAGAATTTAATTTATTTGTCACTGAAAGAAAAGGTGTGGCCTTGGGAGTTTTGGCACAACCCTGAGGGCCTCACCAGCAACCTATTGCTTATCTAAGCAGAGAATTAGATGTAATTTCACATGGGTGGCCCCACTGCCTAAGAGTAATTGGGGCAGTGGCTTTATTAACACCTGAAGCTTTAAAAATAATTAATGGATGAAACCTTATTGTACTGACTTCTCATGCTGTGAGTGGAATCTTAAATTCTAAGGTTAATATTTGGATGACAGACAATAGGCTTCTTAAATATCAGTCATTGTTGTTAGAAAGACCAGTAACTAAGCTTAAAGTTTGTGGAAATTTAAATCCTGCCACTTTCCTTCCTGAGAAGGAAAATGAAACACCTGATCATGATTGTTCCCACTTCCTAACTTTAAACTATGCAGGATACTGGATGCTTGGGGCTAGTGCACTGGGACGACCCAGAGGGATGGTATGGGGAGGGAGGAGGGAGGAGGGTTCAGGATGGGGAACACATGTATACCTGTGGCGGATTCATTTTGATATTTGGGAAAACTAATACAATTATGTAAAGTTTAAAAATAAAATAAAATTAGAAAAAAAAATAAACTATGCAGCTTGGGAAGATCTAATGGATACCCCATTAGACAATCCTGACATGGAAATATTTACCGATGGCAGTTCTTTTGTTCAGGATGGAAAGCATAAAGCAGGTTATGCCGTGGTGACTGCTGAACAGGTTTTAGAAGCAAAATCTCTCCCCCAGGGAATCAGTGCTCAGTTAGCAGAGCTTATGGCTCTGACCTGAGCTCTAGAGTTAAGCAAAGGGCAGCGGGTAAATATCTACACTAATTCTAAGTATGCTTATTTGACTTTACATGCTCATGCTGCAATATGGAAAGAAAGACAGTTCAAAACAGCAACAGGAGCACCTAATAAACATTTCAGAAAGATCAAGAGACTTTTAACTGCTATATATTGTCCTAAAGAAGTAGCTGTTATGCATTGCAAAGGACACAACAGAGATGGGAGTAAAGTAGCTGAAGGTAATCAGCTGGCTGACTGTCAAGCCAGAAAAGCGGCACTTTATGAAACCCCTTCACTACAGAAGCCTTTGATCTGGACAGGTCCTGTGGGACAGGGAAAACCACAATATACTGAGGAAGAATTAGAAAGATATGGGAAATGATAAAGGATGGTTACAGTCCAAAGATGGGTGATTAATAATTCCTGAAAATTCTCAATGAAAAATTCTTAAGGGTTTACACCAGAGTTTTCATTTGGGTGCAGAGAGTACTTACCAGATGGCTTTTCATTTGTTTGAAGGTAAAAATGTAATGAAAACTTTAAAGAACATTATCAAAAGGTGTGAGGTTTGTCAGAAAAATAACCCAAAGAATGAAAAGCTAGCAGAATCTGGATTACAACGAAGTGGAAAGTATCCTGAAGAGGACTGGGAAATTGATTTTACTCATATGCCAAAAGCTAATGGGTATTCTTGCTTACAAGTTTGGATGGATACTTTTACTAGATGAATTGAGGCTTTTCCCTGTCGTAGTGAACAGGCTAAGGAGGTTATAAAGATTTTAATCCATGAAATTATCCCCACGTTTGGGCTGGCACAGAGCCTTCAGAGTGACAATGGCTCCGCCTTTAAAGCTGCTGTAACTCAGGGGGTGTCTAAAGCTCTAGGACTAGAATATCACTTACACTGTTCCTGGAGACCCCAATCCTCAGGAAAGGTTGGAAAAGGTAATGACATTATCAAAAGACATCTGCGCAAATTAACTCAAGAGACCCAGGACAATTGGACTAAAGTCCTACCCATAACTTTAATGAGGGCTCGAACTGCCCCCAAAAAAGAGGGACTGTCCCCCTTTGAATGTATTTATGGACGACCTTTCTTATGCACAGACATTGTTATAGAACCTAAAGCCTTGGAATTAACTAATTATGTAACTCAGCTCTCAGCTTTGCAACAGGCATTAACAGAACTCCAGGAGACGACTCCTGATCCAGCCTCTGAGTCAAGCAAGCCTCTATTTGAGCCAGAAACCGAGGTCCTCATAAAACATTGGGGTCTGGGGGTCCACCTCTTGAGGCCCTCTGGGAAGGCCCTTACCAAGTTATTCTTTCTTCTCCCATAGCTGTCAAAGTGCCAGAAATTGATTCATGGATACATCGCACTCGAGTTAAGAGGTGGCACCCTGACCAGAACTAAGTGACTTAATTTTGTCTTTATTTTCTATGCTCTGACTTTGTACTTTTCACATGGGCCTGATAATCTATGTGAGCCCACTTCTGCTGACTCCAAAAAATCATGAGTCTGCCGTTTGATCCTCAAGACAATGCCTTCCTGTCCTGGGCTCACTCCTACGCTGAATTCCACAATCAGTCTAACTACTGGGTCTATGGAGCACTCCCCTCTTCATCAGTGGAAGACTTCCCATGGTGGACATCTCCACTTTGAGGAAAAGACTTTCTCCAAGTCTGCAAATACCTTCAACAACAATCGCATGTGATGCCTCTTCTTAAATTGATGACATCTAACAACCTTAAGATGGACTGATGTAACTATGGACATAATGTGACTTTTCATTTTGATTTTAACTTGGTTTAATGACTATTTTGCCTTATGTCTGTAATTGTATAATAGGGTTTTCTAACCCTCTAAAAGCTTTTAAGTTACAAATGGTTGTCCGGGCTCCTACGAGTGCCACAGCCTCCTCCAACTATTACTTGGGGCCCCTGTTTCAGAGACCCTCAATATGAGGGTTGGGAGAATATATTGCCTCAACAATTTAGGGACCATGCCCCTAAACAGCAGGAAGTAGTTATGGAAAGAAAATGATGCCCCTTTCCCTTGGCAACATAATTCTCCTAAAAGAAAAGGTTGGGATGAGAGAGTCATTTCCTAGGCAGGTTGATAAGAAGGCTAGGGAACCCCAAGGAGAGAGGAGTCTGGAGTTCTCAAGGAGGAAGAAAGGGCAACCTTTTTTTTTTTTTTCCTTCTACATTCCTTAGGATTATATAGCAATAATGTATCCTGCTTGAGGACAGTCCCTGGAAAAAATCTTCTGGCTAATCCTGTTATCTTAAAATGTAAATTATGGGAGTAGGTCTAGTGAGGTCTTTACACCCTCCAGACACTCTTTTGATTCACTGTAATAACTAATTAGAGAGTATATAACTCCATTGCTAACACTGGAAAGGGGGTACTCTCTTTCTGCCCCCTTCTGATGCCTATGCCAGAAGCTTTCTCTATCTCCTTTATACTTTAATAAAACTTTATTACATAAAAGCTCTGAGTGATCAAGCCTCGTCTCTGGCCCCGGATTGAATTCTTCTCCTCCAGAGGCCAAGTATCCCGGTGTATTTTCATGGTTCCGCAACAACCTTTCAATTATATGCAAGTAAGTTCATACTCCTGTGGTCTAAATCCTTCCTGCTGAACATCCTCACACTTTGCAGTGAATGTATATATGTCCAATAATGTTGATCTTTGAGCGTACTATTCTCTGATATATTTTTAGCAACTCATTTTGTTTCAAACCCATCTGAAAATTACAGGAATAATATATTGTTCAATTGAAATTAAAACATGGAATTGTTTACTAAGTTTCACTTCTAGTATGAAATGATCAAGTACAAAGAATGTCTCTCTTTTCTGTCTATGAGAAAATTAGTCAAATTTTTTTTAATTAGTCAGTTACTAGAGTCCAGGGGAATATATCTGTCCAGAGATCTTCAGTACCTAATAATTACCATACCTTTTATCAATTTATTCAAGCATACAACTGTTACCTTTTGAGTGAGATGATGGTTATTTATTTGTCATGCAAGTGAATAAACTTACTAACTAGTATGTCAAAATTAGCAAACTAACAGGTTATTTATATTAAGAATATAGGTATAAAATTATATAGAATATAATAGATATCTATTTCTATAGATATAGAAATTTTGCAGCTCTCCTGGGCTCCCACAGAGCCTTGTTAATCAGCTACTCCACTAGCACTCTCCAATAGTACTTTTGGAAATAAGAAAATATTCTATATCTGCACTGCTCAATATGGCAGCCACTAGCTACATGTGGTTCTTGAGAACTTAAAATGTACCTACTTGGGTTCAGGAATGGGATTTTTATTTCATTAATTGTAATGAATATGAATTTTAGGAGCTTTCCAGGTGGCACTAATGGTAAAGAACCCACCTGAAAATGCAAGATATAAGAGACCTGGGTTTGATCCTTGTGTTGGGAAGATCCTCTGGAGGAGGGCATGGCAAACTACTCCAGTATTCTTGCCTGGAGAACCCATGGACAGAGAAGCCTGGCAGGCTACAGTCCATATGGTCACACAGAGTCAGACATGACTGAAGCAACTTAGCACACACAGAGGCACGTATGAATTTTAATTTAAATAGCAACATATGACTGGTGTCCATCAAAATAGTAAGACTATGCACTAAGATCTGAACCACATTAGCCAATACAAACGTCTACAGTCAGTGAGAGCATATGGAGCCCTCAGCAGAGCTGAGGAAACCCAAGCATCAAATTCCTCCTGTGTTCACTAAGATATTTGGTAACTATCAGTAAACAACACTAGAAAATTTCTGGACACATTTAGCTTGATTGAAGGATATAGAAATTATCTGGTATATTTAAAAAATTCCTAAAGTTTAGAGGCTTAGAAATTGAGTTTTAACTCCATATGAATAATTTCTATAAAATACTGTACATGTGTTGAGGACACTTTTTTCCCTACTTTGTTCTGAACACAATCTCTTTGCTACAAAACTCTTAGTGTTTTCCTACAAAGTATTTTCAGTTTTGTTGAGGCTGATCTATTTCTTCAAAGCTATCAATCTCATCTGCTCTTCAATTTTATTGACTTAGAGTGAATGATTCATCTCTTCAACTTACCAACTACACTTATTACCATCCCCAAGATATTTGGGGTAAATGCTTCTAGGTAAAGCATCTGTCTACAATGTGGGAGACCTGGGTTTGATCCCTTGGTTGGGAAGATTCCCCAGAGAAGGAAATGACAACCCACTCCAGTACTCTTGCCTAGAAAATCCCATGGACAGAGGAGCTTGGTGCAGACTACTGTCCATGGGGTCGCAAAGAGTCAGACATGACTGAGCGACTTCACTTGCATAATTTGAAAGAGAAAAGGAAAAAATGTGGTTCAACCTGCTTCTGTGCTGCCACACTTAATAAATTGAATAGAGCTCAAGATAACTGCATCAATTTACCATTCATTCACTCATTTAAAAAATGTTTTTCTAATATTGATTATTTGCTATATCTGGGCACTGCACTGGTGCTAAGTAAAGGAAATGGCACTGAATAAAACAAAGGCCCTTCTTTGATAGAGCCTATATTCTAGTAGAAATGAATGGCAGTTAACAAAGGAACAGCTAAATAAATGAATTTGTCAGTCCAAAATAAATAATGGAAGGCAAAAATGTCAATGGTGTGTGTACCATATGATATTTTGAAATCAAATAAAGCCAAGTGGCATTTGAGAGGACAACTAAATGCAGTGATGAATTGAACCATAAAGACACCTGGCAAATGGATAGGCTTTGTGGCAGGAGTGTCCTTGGTGTGTACAAGAAGAGAAAAGAGCATAATATATGATAGGACAGCAAGAGTGAAAGGCTACTACAGTAACACAGGGGGATCATTATAAACTTGAACTCATTTGGAGATTGTGCAAATTAAAAAACATAGCCAAATTGTAAATATATTTTCTATTCACAATCAACAGAGTTTGCTGATGGATTACAAAATGTGACAATATTCAAGAATAACTCCAAGGATTTGGCCTAAGTGACTGTAAGAACTATAATATCCTAAAAATTGTTTTGTGTCTTAAAATGTACTCATGGTTTCCACTTTTAACCAACTAGAAATTCTTCTCCATATCTCAAGTCCATTATCTTTCCTATTTTCTCAGTTCAGTTCAGTTCAGTCACTCAGTAGTGTCCGACTCTTTGCGACCCCATGAATCGCAGCACGCCAGGCCTCCCTGTCCATCACCAACCTCCTGGAGTTCACCCAAACTCATGTGCATCGAGTCGGTGATGCCATTCAGCCATCTCATCCTCTGTCGTCCCCTTCTCCTCCTGCCCACAATCCCTCCCAGCATCAGGGTCTTTCCAATGAGTCAACTCTTCGTGTGAGGTAGCCAAAATATTGGAGTTTGAGCCTCAGCATCAGTCCTTCCAAAGAACACCCAGGACTAGTATCCTTTAGGATGGACTGGTTGGATCTCCTTGCAGTCCAAGTGACTCTCAAGAGTCTTCTCCAACACCACAGTTAAAAAGCATCAATTCTTCGGCACTCAGCTTTCTTCACAGTCCAACTCTCACATCCATACATGACCACTGGAAAAACCATAGCATTGATTAGACGGACCTTTGTTGGCAAAGTAATGTCTCTGGTTTTTAATATGCTATCTAGGTCGGTCATAACTTGCCTTCCAAGGAATAAGTGCCTTTTAATTTCATGGCTGCAATCACCATCTGCAGTGATTTTGGAGCCCAAAAAAATAAAGTCTGATACTGTTTCCCCATCTATTTGCCATGAAGTGATGGGACCAGATGCCATGATCTTCGTTTTCTGAATGTTGAGCTTTAAGCCAACATTTTCATTCTCCTGTTTGACTTTCATCAAGAGGCTCTTTAGTTCCTCTTCACTTTCTGCCATAAAGGTGGTATCATCCTCATATCTGAGGTTATTGATATTTCTCCTGGCAATCTTGATTCCAGCTTGTGCTTCTTCCAGCCCAGCGTTTCTCATGATGTACTCTGCATAGAAATAAAATAAGCAGAATGACAATACACAGCCTTGACATACTGCTTTTCCTATTTGGAACTAGTCTGCTGTTCCATGTCCAGTTCTAACTGTTGTTTCCTGACCTGCATATAGGTTTCTCAAGAGGCAGGTTAGGTGGTCTGGTATTCCCATCTCTTGAAGAATTTTCCACAGTTTATTGTGATTCACACAGTCAAAGGCTTTGGCATAGTCAATAAAGCAGAAACAGCTGTTTTTCTTTAACTCTTGCTTTTTCAATGATCCAGCGGATGTTGGCAATTTGATCTCTGGTTCCTCTGCCTTTTCTAAAACCAGCTTGAACATCTGGAAGTTCACAGATCACATATTGTTGAAGCCTGGCATGGAGAATTTTGAGCATTACTTTACTAGTGTGTGAGATGAGTGGCTATTTTCTAGCCATGACTATTTCAAAACTCTATGGCTCAGCCAAAACTTCCTTATACTGAGAAAATAAGCTTTGCTGAATCAGAGTATTTCTAAGCTTCACTATCCTCATCTGAGAAATGAATTTAATAATAACAACAGTAATAGTGAACACACTGAATATCATCCTCATTGAATGTAATCTACATCAGGGCTCCCCAACGATGAAGCCACAGACTGGTACCAGTCCATGGCCTGTTTGGAACTGAGTTGCACAGCAGGAGCCGAGCAGCAGGCAAGAGAGCAAAGCTTCATCTTTATTTACAGCTGCTCCTCATCACTTGCATTACTCCTGAGCTCTGCCTCCTGTCAAATCATCAATGACATAAGATTTTCATAGGTTGTGAATGCTACCATGAAATGTGCATGCAAGGGGTCTAGGATGCTCACTCCTTGTGAGAATTATCTCCAAACCATCCTCTCACATCCATCTGTCCATGGAAAACTTGTCTTCCACATAACCTGGTGCCAAAAAGTTTGGGAAGCACTGATCTACGTGGCCAGAAGTCTATCTGTTTCTGTTTGTCTAAAACAATAGCCCAAGGTCACATATTCAGCAAGTAGTAAAGCTAGAATTGGACTTAGGTAATTTGGTTCCCGAACTCTTGGACTTTCTCTGTGGCACTAACTTTCATGGGCTATGTAAGGTTTGAATGCAATGATGCAATTATGTTGTTTAGCACAGATCAGATCAGTCACTCAGTCGTGTCCGACTCTTTGCAACCCCGTGAATCACAGCACACCAGGCCTCCCTGTCCATCACCAACTACTGGAGTTCACTGAGACTCACGCCCATCGAGTCAGTGATGCCATCCAGCCATCTCATCTTCTCTCTTTCCCTTCTCCTCTTGCCCCCAATTCCTCCCAGCATCAGAGTCTTTTCCAATGAGTCAACTCTTTGCATGAGGTGGCCAAAGTACTGGAGTTTCAGCTGTAGCATCATTGCTTCAAAAGAAATCCCAGGTCTGATCTCCTTCAGAATGGACTGGTTGGATCTCCTTGCAGTCCAAGGGACTCTCAAGAGTCTTCTCCAACATCACAGTCCAAAAGCATCAATTCTTTGGCGCTCAGCCTTCTTCACAGTCCAACTCTCACATCCATACATGACCACAGGAAAAACCATAGCCTTGACTAGACGGACCTTTGTTGGCAAAGTAATGTCTCTGCTTTTGAATACGCTATCTAGGTTGGCCATAACTTTCCTTCCAAGGAGTAAGTGTCTTTTAATTTCATGGCTGCAGTCACCATCTGTAGTGATTTTGGAGCCCCGCAAAATAAAGTCTGACACTGTTTCTACTGTTTCCCCATCTATTTCTCATGAAGTGATGGGACCAGATGCCATGATCTTCGTTTTCTGAATGTTGAGCTTTAAGCCAAATTTTTCACTCTCCACTTTCACTTTCATCAAGAGGCTTTTTTGTTCCTCTTCGCTTTCTGCCATAAGGGTGGTGTCATGTGCATATCTGAGGTTATTGATATTTCTCCCGGCAATCTTGATTCCAGCTTGTGTTTCTTCCAGTCCAGCGTTTCTCATGATGTACTCTGCATATAAGTTAAATAAGCAGGGTGACAATATACAGCCTTGATGTACTCCTTTTCCTATTTGGAACCAGTCTGTTGTCCCATGTCCAGTTCTAACTGTTGCTTTCTGACCTGCATACAAATTTCTCAAGAGGAAAATCAAGTGGTCTGGTATTCCCATGTCTTTCAGAATTTTCCATGGTTTATTGTGATCCACAGTCAAAGGCTTTGGCATACTCAATAAAGCAGAAATAGATGTTTTTCTGGAACTATCTTGCTTTTTTCATGATCCAGCAGATGTTGACAATTGATCTCTGATTCCTCTGCCTTTTCTAAAACCAGCTTGAACATCAGGAAGTTCACAGTTCACATATTGCTGAAGCCCAGCTTGGAGAATTTTGAGCATTACTTTACTAGCATGTGAGATGAGTGCAATTGTGTGGTAGTTTGAGCATTCTTTGGCATTGCCTTTCTTTGGGATTGGAATGAAAACTGACGTTTTATAGTCCTATGGCCACTGCTGAGTTTTCCAAATTTGCTGGCATATTGAGTGCAGCACTTTCACAGCATCATCTTCAGGATTTGGAATAGCTCAACGGAATTCCATCACCTCCACTAGCTTTGTTCATAGTGATGCTTTCTAAGGCCCACTTGACTTCACATTCCAGGATGTCTGGTTCTAGGTCAGTGATCACACCATCGTGATTATCTGGGTCGGGAAGATCTTTTTTGTACAGTTCTTCTGTGTATCCTTGCCATCTCTTCTTAATATCTTCTGCTTCTGTTAGGTCCATGCCATTTCTGTCCTTTATCGAGCCCATCTTTGCATGAAACATTCCTTTGGTATTTCTGATTTTCTTGAAGAGATCTCTAGTCTTTCCCATTCTTTTGTTTTCCTCTATTTCTTTGCATTGATCGCTGAGGAAGGCTTTCTTATCTCTTCTTGCTATTATTTGGAACTCTGCATTCAGATGCTTATACCTTCCCTTTTCACCTTTTCTTTTCACTTCTCTTCTTTTCATAGCTATTTTTAAGGGCTCCCCAGACAGCCATTTTTCTTTTTTGCATTTCTTTTCCATGGGGATGGTCTTGATCCCTGTCTCCTGTCATGAACCTCATTCCATAGTTCATCAGGCACTCTATCAGATTTAGGCCCTTAAATCTATTTCTCACTTCCACTGTATAATCATAAGGGATTTGATTTAGGTCATACCTGAATGGTCTAGTGGTTTTCCCTACTTTCTTCAATTTAAGTCTGAATTTGGCAATAAGGAGTTCATGGTCTGAGCCACAGTCAGCTCCTGGTTGTTTTTGCTGACTATATAGAGCTTCTCCATCTTTGGCTGCAAAGAATATAATCAATCTGATTTTGGTGTTGACCATCTGGTGATGTCCATGTATAGAGTCTTCTCTTGTGTTGTTGGAGGAGGGTGTTATGACCAGTGCATTTTCTTGGCAAAATCCTATTAGTCTTTACCCTGCTTCATTCCGTATTCCAAGGCCAAATTTGCCTGTTACTCCAGGTGTTTCTTGACTTCCTATTTTTGCATTCCAGTCCCCTATAATGAAAAGGACATCTTTTTTGGGTGTTAGTTCTAAAAGGTCTTGTAGATCTTCATAGAACCATTCAACTTCAGCTTCTTCAGCATTACTGGTTGGGGCATAGACTTGGATTACTTTGATATTGAATGGTTTGCCTTGGAAACAAACAGAGATCATTCTGTCATTTTTGAGACTGCATCCAAGTACTGCATTTTGGACTCTTTTGTTGACCATGATGGCTACTGCATTTCTTCTGAGGGATTCCTGCCCGCAGTAGTAGATATAATGGTCATCTGAGTTAAATTCACCCATTCCATTCCATTTGAGTTTGCTGATTCCTAGAATGTTGACATTCACTCTTGCCATCTCTTGTTTGACCACTTCCAAGTTGTCTTGATTCATGGACCTGACATTCCAGGTTCCTATGCAATATTGCTCTTTACCTCATCGGACCTTTCTTCTATCACCAGTCACATCCACAGCTGGGTATTCTTTTTGCTTTGGCTCCATCCCTTCATTTTTTCTGGAGTTATTTCTCCACTGATCTCCAGTAGCATCTTGGGCACCTACTGACCTGCGGAGTTTCTCTTTCAGTATCCTATCATTTTGCCTTTTCATACTGTTCATGGGGTTCTCAAGGCAAGAATACTGAAGTGGTTTGCCATTCCCTTCTACAGTGGACCACATTCTGTCAGATCTCTCCACCATGACCTGCTTGTCTTGGGTTTCCCCACGGGCATGGCTTAGTTTCATTGAGTTAGACAAGGCTGTGGTCCTAGTGTGATTAGATTGACTAGTTTTCTGTGAGTATGGTTTCAGTGTGTCTGCCCTCTGATGCCCTCTTGCAACACCTACCATCTTACTTAGGTTTCTCTTACCTCGGGCGTTGGGTATTTCTTCATGGCTGCTCCAGCAAAGCATAGCCATTGCTCCTTACCTTGGACAAGGGGTATCTCCTCACCACTGCCCTTCCTGACGTTCAACGTGGGATAGCTCCTCTAGGCCCTCCTGCGCCCACGCAGCCACGGCTCCTTGGACATGGGGTTGGTCCTACCGGCCACCGCCCCTGGCCTCCTGCATGGGGTAGCTCCTCCCACCCGCCGCCCCTGGCCTCGGGCTTAGGGGCATGGCATAGCTCCTCCAGGCCGCAGCCCCTGACCTCGGACGCGGGGTAGCTCCTCTCGACCGTTCCTGCGCCGTCACAGTCTGGTACTCTCAGCCTCTGACCCTGAACTCAGATGTGGGTAACTCCTCTTGGCCGCTGCCCTTTGGGCATGGGGTCCTCCCGACTTCTGCCCCTGACCTCGGACATGGGGTAGCACAGTGCTTGACAAATAGTCAAGCTTGACAAGCACCTACACGTGTCACCAATGCATTGTTATTATTACTAACAATAAAAATAATTGCTCCCTTACCCCATCCACACGTCATATATGGCTTAGATGTGTACTTCCTTCTTTAGCTTCACTAGTTGTACAGTTTGGGCCAGTTTCAGGTCCCCTGAAAAACAACCCATTACACTTTCCTGATCTTTCTTTGCTATCTCCAACTAAGCAGCCTCCCACAATTCAAGTTTTAAACATGATCTCTCTAACTCAGTTCCCAGGAATATGATGATGATGGGTTACACATCATGGATAGATAGGGTGGAGTCAAGGATGGCTTGAGAAGGAGGGTCAGGGAAGTGGAAAACTATTAAGTACCGAATTAGGCTCATGAATAGTGTTGAGATATGAATTCTGGATTGGGTGGTGATAAAAATTATAAGTATTATTTGATAACAATGTAGTTGAAACATTTAGTGTGTGTGCAGTGTATGTGGGCAGTGTGTGTTTAAATGGGTATGCACACATATACCATACAATCTCTCCAACCTCAAAACATTATGCATTCTCCCAGAAAGGAGTATCTTTATAATTCAAATTAATGATGAAAATTATCTGTTTTATTGGTGGTATTAGCAACAGTTGTGGCAAAAATAGAAAATTCTAAATTTTAACTTTAAAAAAATATCCTTTTATATAGCAGATTTTGGTCACTTTCAGTAAGAACACTTATTTTAGAATTAATGAATGTTAAACTAAGCATACTGCAGTGATGATTCCACAATACATACAAATATCAAGTGGTTACATTTCACATATGAAACTAATATAATGGAGTATGCCAATTATATCTCAATTGAAAGCTAATAAAGAAGAATTAATTTTTATTGATTATTTTACATATTTCTACAGATTAATGTGTCTTCTTAGTACAAAATTATTAATATGTTATTTTTCACCTAAATATTCTCCCAACTTAAGTTTTGTCTTATTAGAGCTATGAGAATTTTGTCATAATTCAGATGTACAAATGAAATATCTTTTTCCATTTTGACTCAAAACAGCCTTAGATGTGTGCATTCTTAGTGTATCTTAAGAGAAAAGTGACTTGTAATTTAATATAACATCATCAGTATGTGAATATGCATCAACAATAGTTTTGTGTATCAAAAGTCAATCAATATTAGATCATTTCATTATCAGATTGTCAGAAAGATTGGTATTTCAGAAGAATAACACTGCATCTGGTCTTATGCAGCTATATATGTAAATATTGCATTAAAATATAATTAGATTTTCCTCCCTCTAGTAGAGACAGACAACAACAAATATGTCTGATTAAAATTAATGATGATATATTGAATAAGTAAAGGTTACATAATTACAACTCCAGTTTAAACAGTGCCTAAGCCACCTGTCAAATATTTAATGCCTCTTTATTAAGACAATTGCTATTGAATTGCTGCTTTACCCACTCTGCTCCTTCCAGTGATAGTCATTGTTGTTGTTCAGTTGCTCAGTCATATCCAACTCTTTGCAACCTCATGGACTGCAGCATGTCAGGCTTCCCTGTCCTTCTCCATGTCACAGAGCTTGCTCAAACTCACATCCATTGAGTTGGTAATGATTGGGAGAGGGCTTTTCTTCTCACAAGGAAAACGGAAGTGCAGTTAAACCATTCAGACCAGTTGAGTCATGATATGTCATACAGAATCAATTTACTTCCATCTCCTTCCATCTTCCATCTCTTTCCTAGCTTGGATAATAATTAATTTGTAGGTTTATAAAATTAACTCATCAACTTTCTCATACAACTTTCCCTTAAAATTGAAGAACATAAATTGAAGGAGGTAAAGGACAGAGACTAATGTGAAAAAAAAATTACAGACTTCTCAGGCTCCCTTAGTTCAGTTCAGTTCATTTCAGTTGCTCAGTCATGTCTGACTTGCGACCCCATGAAACGCAGCACGCCAGGCCTCCCTGTCCATCACCAACTCCTGGAGTTTACCCAAACTCATGTCCATTGAGTTGGTGACGCCATCCAACCATCTCATCCTCTGTTGTCCTCTTCTCCTCCCACCTTCAATTTTTCCAAGCATCAGGGTCTTTTTCAGAAGAGTCAGCTCTTTACATCAGGTGGCTATTGGAGTTTCAACATCAGTCCTTCCAATGAACACCCAGGACTGATGTCCTTTAGTATGGACTGGTTGAATCTCCTTGCAGTCCAAGGGACTCTCAAGAGTCTTCTCCAACACCACAGTTCAAAAGCATCAATTCATTGGTGCTCAGCTTTCTTTATAGTCCAACTCTCACATCCATACGTGATTCCTGGAAAAACCATAGCCTTGACGAGACGGACCTTTGTTGACAAAGTTATGTCTCTGCTTTTTAATATGCTGTCTAGGTTGGTCATAACCCACTCCAGTATTCCTGCCTGGAGAATCCCAGGGACAGAGGAGCCTGGTGGGCTGCTGTCTGTGGGGTCACACACGACTGATGCGACTTAGCAGCAGCAGCAGCAGCAGGTTGGTCATAACTTTACTTCCAAGGAGTAAGCATCTTTCAATTTAAGCCTTAAAAGAGTTGTAATTTGCATAAACATAAGGAAGCTAACACTTTTTCTGGAAGATTATCAATGGAAGTCTACATCTGGGATGTTACTAAAGTTGAAGATGAGTTTGCTTTTATTTGTGAACTCAGAATAGTAAAACAATGGAAGATAAATTGCTATTAAATGGTGAGCCAGTGTTTCATTTTAAGAGTTCTAATTGCCAAGGAGGTTGGAATACTTAAGTGAGCTCATCAGCAAAATTACCATGTAATAGAAAAATCTACTTAGGAGATCAAATTGCTGTGAGAAAATCCCTTAGTTAACACAGAATACAAATAAATGAAATATGGATGCTTTTAAGGAACAGTGTTAAAAATTATAGTAGTTTGATCCATATCTGTCAGAAAGACTTAAGTGACAACCATGCATAGCTTATGCCATTAGCAATTATAGTTTCATCTCCCTCTGGTCCCTACAATCACAATTAGCTGATTTTGCAGATTTTATGTTAAAATGTGTTGTATATAAAAATATTGATGAAGATGTTTAATGCAGTAGTAATCAATAGTTTTTGTCCTCATAGCGTTACTTCACATTGCCCATGTTAAAATCAAAGTGATTCTGATATTTAAAATAATATTATTATGCATTTATCTTTCCAAATACTGTATTTTAAAAATTCCTTATCTTCAGATTCAGATACATCTATGACTCACCAATTTATCTGATTGGGTGCAATTTACTAAGAGTTATATTTCTTCCATTTTCTATTTACTTTTCTCAATTTCAGAACATGGAATTTCTGGCCTATCTCTGAATTTTGGGGTTTCACCCTTGTGGGGCACTGCTCTTTCCAAAGCATTAGTTTTTCCTTATCTGACAATGTGACAACCAAGAAATTCAAAGAGAACTTAACCCAGAGGTAGGTAACAATCTGAGTTGAAAAGTTGAAAGCACCTTCTTGATTAGGGCCAATTTTTTTCCTCCCACCTAAAAGCCAATAAAAAGCAAGTTGTATTTTTTTTTAATTAACACAACAAATAGACATAAAAACATTAAGTTCTTGAATATACTTCAAAAAATAGTCAAGCAAGTTAGTTTATAAGTTTACTTCACTAAGTAATCATTGATAAGTCTAGTAAATTTTTGATAAGATATCAGAATTTTCAGGCAGGCAGTAAGCTACTTTAGAAATGTAATGGAACAGGGATCTAATAAGTTAAAGGCTAGCAGTACAGGCAAGACCATGATTTATATATTCCGATTACAAGATAATTGCTTTGGCATTGTGAATTTTTTCCCTGACTATTCTTTGATTATATTTGTCAAACATCTCTTGACACAATTCAGAGTATGAGTAATTATAGTGGCAAAATAAAATTCCAAATAATTTGACAGATCACTCTGTATGCTATTAGTGAACTTCAGTTATCTTTCAGCAATATGACAGTGATTCACTGACAGTGGAGGCAGCACTCTGAAAAGGAAAGAGGAGGTGATGTGGAATCATTCAAACCTAGGCTCCAAAGCCTGTTTTCCTGCTTACTAGCTGCATATTCTGTGCTAAGTATTTACTTTCTTTGAGCCTCAGTTCCCTGATCCTATAACAGTTGTCTTGTGGCACTTTTGTTTAAACTGTTTATATCTTGCACAATACTTGACACATAGTAGGTCTTCAAACAATAGGATTTTCTTTTCCCCAAGATTATGATTCATAAGAATGAGGACTATATGCCCTTATATTTTTACAATGAATAATTACAAATATCTAGCAACACTGGGAACTCTGTGGAACATTTCATCTCTGGGAATTTAGAGGTAAAAGAAACACAATGAAGAATACCAAGGATTTTAGAAATTAATTAACAAGAGTAGCAAGTAATTAAGTTTGAGATGTGTTGATATTATATTGTACACTTTATATAACAATATAATTCCTTTACAACATGGGAACTAGAATAAGAAAATAAGAAGTAATAAGTTTTCCTTTGGTGGTGAGAAATCAAAGATATAAATATTAAGATGTCTTGTACTGTTTCTTAATTATTAATACTGAGGCATAAGGATATTAGGCCTAATATTTAGAACACTGTCTGGGCTGAAGTCAGGTCCTCTGCTAATGAGCGCCCAAGATATGTAAAAACATTACTACATTAAGATATAAGACATATATGTGATATCTAGAAAACTAGTATGTGTGTGTGCATGCTAAGTCCTTTCAGTGGTGTTTGACTCTTTGCGACCCCATGGACTGTAGCCTGCCAGGCACCTCTGCCCATGGAATTCTCCAGGCAAGAGTACTGGAGTGAGTTGCCATGCCCTCCTCCAGGGAATCTTTTTGACCCAGGGATCAAACCCCCTGGGTTTGATATGAAACCCCCTGGGTTTCAAATTTGTGATGTCTTCCGCATTGGCAGTGATCTATACCATAAGCACCCCCTGGGAAGCACAGAAAAATGGTATAGATGATCTTATTTGCAAAGTAGAAACAGAGACACAGTTGTGGAGAACAAACATATGGATAGCAAGGTGGGGCAGAGAGGGTGGGATGAATTTGGATATTGGTATTGACATATATACACTATTTAATAAAATAAATAACTAATGAGAACCTACTGTGTAGCTAAGAGAACTTTACCCAGTGCTCTGTGGTGACCCAAATGGGAAGAAAATTCAAAAAAGAGGGGATATATGTACACATATAGCTGATTCAAGGATTAAATCCCTGGTGGCTCAGTGCTAAAGAATCTGCCTGCAATGTAGGAGATTGGGGTTCAGTCCTTGGGTCAAGAAGATCTTCTGGATCCTCCAGTATTCTTGCCTAGAGAATCTCATGGATAGACGAGCCTAGCAGGATACAGTCCTTGGGGTCACAAAGACTTGGATCCAACAAACAGCTGATTCCCTTTGCTGTACAGTAGAATGGAGAAGGCAATGGCACCTCACTCCAGTACTCTTGCCTGGAAAATCCCATGGACAGAGGAGCCTGGTGGGCTGCAGTCCATGGGGTCGCTGAGGGTGGACACAACTGAGCGACTTCACTTTCACTTTTCACTTTCATGCATTGGAGAAGGAAATGGCAACCCACTCCAGTGTTCTTGCTTGGAGAATCCCAGGGACGGGGGAGCCTGGCGGGCTGCTGTCTATGGGGTTGCACAGAGTCGGACACGACTGAAGTGACTTAGCAGTACAGTAGAAACTAACATAATATTATAAAGCAGTTACACACCAATAAAAAATTTTTAAAAGTATACTGCAAGAACATCTCTGCCAAGTTTTCCTTAAATATATCAAGGAAAGAAATGCACTATTTTTGTGCCTCTGCATAGGTGAATAATTGTGTTTGATTTGTCCATCTGTTCCATTTATTACCCCACATTTTATTATTTTCCTATGCTTTCTTGCCACATTATTCTATCTTTAGAATAGAACAATGATTTAAATCATCTGAAATATTAAAACTGTCCTTATTTTATGACCATAAATAAGCTCCAAGAGGAGTAGTTTAGATCCAGGGCCTAGAGGAGCTATCCCACGTAGAAGGTCAGGAAGGGTGGCGGTGAGGAGATACCCCTCGTCCAAGGTAAGGAGCATTGGCTGCGCTTTGCTGGAGCAGCCATGAAGAGACACCCCACGCCCAAGGTAAGAGAAACCCAAGTAAGATGGTAGGTGTTGCAAGAGGGCATCAGAGCGCAAACACACTAAAACCATACTCACAGAAAACTAGTCAATCTAATCACACTAGGACCACAGCCTTGTCTAACTCAATGAAACTAAGCCATGCCCGTAGGGCAACCCAAGATGGGCGGGTCATGGTAGAGAGATCTGACAGAATGTGGTCCACTGGAGAAGGGAATGGCAAACCACTTCAGTATTCTTGCCTTGAGAACCCCATGAACAGTATGAAAAGGCAAAATGATAGGATACTGAAAGAGAAACTCCCCAGGTCAGTAGGGGCCCAATATGCTACTGGAGATCAGTGGAGAAATAACTTGAGAAAGAATGAAGGGATGGAGCCAAAGCAAAAAGAATACCCAGCTGTGGATGTGACTGGTGATAGAAGCAAGGTCCAATGCTGTAAAGAGCAATATTGCATAGGAACCTGGAATGTCAGGTCCATGAATCAAGGCAAAGTGGAAGTGGTCAAACAAGAGATGGCAAGAGTGAATGTCGACATTCTAGGAATCAGCAAACTGAAATGGACTGGAATGGGTGAATTTAACTCAGATGACCATTATATCTACTACTGCGAGCAGGAATCCCTCAGAAGAAATGCAGTAGCCATCATGGTCAACAAAAGAGTCCAAAATGCAGTACTTGGATGCAATCTCAAAAACGACAGAATGATCTCTGTTCATTGCCAAGGCAAACCATTCAATATAACAGTAATCCAAGTCTATGCCCCAACCAGTAACGCTGAAGAAGCTGAAGTTGAATGGTTCTATGAAGACCTACAAGACCTTTTAGAATTAACACCCAAAAAAGACATCCTTTTCATTATAGGGCACTGGAATGCAAAAGTAGGAAGTCAAGAAACACCTGGAATAACAGGCAAATTTGGCCTTGGCATACGGAATGAAGCAGGGCAAAGACTAATAGAATTTTGCCAAGAAAATGCACTGATCATAACAAACACCCTCTTCCAACAACACAAGAGAAGACTCTACACATGGACATCACCAGATGGTCAACACCAAAATCAGATTGATTATATTCTTTGCAGCCAAAGATGGAGAAGCTCTATACAGTCAGCAAAAACAAGACCAGGAGCTGACTGTGGCTCAGACCATGAATTCCTTATTGCCAAATTCAGACTTAAATTGAAGAAAGTAGGGAAAACCACTAGACCATTCAGGTATGACCTAAATCAAATCCCTTATGATTATACAGTGGAAGTGAGAAATAGATTTAAGGGCCTAAATCTGATAGAGTGCCTGATGAACTATGGAACGAGGTTCATGACATTGTACAGGAGACAGAGATCAAGACCATCCCCATGGAAAAAAAATGCAAAAAAGCAAAATGACTGTCTGAGGAGGCCTTACAAATAGCTATGAAAAGAAGAGAAGCGAAAAGCAAAGGAGAAAGGAAAGATATAAACAACTGAATGCAGAGTTCCAAAGAATAGTAAGAAGAGATAAGAAAGCCTTCCTCAGCGATCAATGCAAAGAAGTGGAGGAAAACAACAGAATGGGAAAGACTAGAGATCTGTTCAAGAAAATCAGAGATACCAAAGGAACATTTCATGCAAAGATGGGCTCGATAAAGGACAGAAATGGTATGGACCTAACAGAAGCAGAAGATATTAAGAAGAGATGGCAAGAATACACAGAAGAACTGTACAAAAAAGATCTTCATGACCCAGATAATCCCGATGGTGTAATCACTGACCTAGAGACAGACATCCTGGAATGTGAAGTCCAGTGGGCCTTAGAAAGCATCACTATGAACAAAGCTAGTGGAGGTGATGGAATTCCAGTTGAGCTATTCCAAATCCTGAAAGATGATGCTGTGAAAGTGCTGCACTCAATATGCCAGAACATTTGGAAAACTCAGCAGTGGCCACAGGACTGGAAAATGTCAGTTTTCATTCCAATCCCATTCCAATGCCAAAAAATGCTCAAACTACCACGCAATTGCACTCATCTCACACGCTAGTAAAGTAATGCTCAAAATTCTCCAAGCCGGGCTTCAGCAATATGTGAACCGTGAACTTACTGATGTTCAAGCTGGTTTTAGAAAAGGCAGAGGAATCAGAGATCAAATTGCCAACATCCGCTGGATCATTGAAAAAGCAAGAGAGTTCCAGAAAAACATCTATTTCTGCTTTATTGACTATGCCAAAGCCTTTGACTGTGTGAATCACAATAAACTGTGGAAAATTCTTCAAGAGATGGGAATACCAGACAACTTGATCTTCCTCTTGAGAAATTTGTATGCAGGTCAGGAAGCAACAGTTAGAACTGGACATGGGACAACAGACTGGTTCCAGATAGGAAAAGGAGTACGTCAAGGCTGTATATTGTCACCCTGCTTCTTTAACTTATATGCAGAGTACATCATGAGAAATGCTGGACTGGAAGAAACACAAGCTGGAATCAAGATTGCCGGGAGAAATATCAATAACCTCAGATATTCAGATGAGGTTATGAGGTTATGCAGATAAGTTACACCATCCTTATGGCAGAAAGTGAAGAGGAACTCAAAAGCCTCTTGGTGAAAGTGAAAGTGGAGAGTGAAAAAGCTGAATTAAAGCTCAACATTCAGAAAACGAAGATCATGGCATCCGGTCCCATCACTTCATGGGAAATAGATGGGAAAGAGTGGAAACAGTGTCAGACTTTATTTTTCTGGGCTCCAAAATCACTGCAGATGGTGACTGCAGCCATGAAATTAAAAGACACTTACTCCTTGGAAGGAAAGTTATGACCAACATAGATAGCATATTGAAAAGCAGAGACATTACTTTGCCAACAAAGGTTCATCTAGTCAAGGCTATGGTTTTTCCTGTGGTCATGTACGGATGTGAGAGTTGGACTGTGAAGAAAGCTGAGCGCCAAAGAATTGATGCTTTTGAACTGTGGTGTTGGAGAAGACTATTCAGAGTCCCTTGGACTGCAAGGAAATCCAACCAGTTCATTCTGAAGGAGATCAGCCCTGGGATTTCTTTGGAAGGAATGATGCTACAGCTGAAACTCCAGTACTTTGGCCACGTCATGTGAAGAGTTGACTCATTGGAAAAGACTCTGATGCTGGGAGGAATTGCAGGCAGGAGGAGAAGGGGACGACAGAGGGTGAGATGGCTGGACGGCATCAGTGATTCAATGGACGTGAGTCTGAGTGAACTCCGTGAGTTGGTGATGGACAGAGAGGCCTGGCGTGCTGCGATTCATGGGGTGGCAGAGTCGGACATGACTGAGCAACTGATCTGATCTGATCTGAATGTCAAACACTTTTTTACAAATGGAAAAATTACTTAACATACCTGAACATAGATTAAAACAAGGTATACCAAAATCAAAACCAATAATACAAGACCCATTTATTATATAGGCCTACTCAAGGAAGGTATCATTTTCCTACTACTTTCCCATTGAAAAGGCCAATGTTGCCAATGATCAAGCCTAATAAAAAAGGAAAGGAAAGGAAATTGAAGTCGTTCAGTCATGTCTGACTCTTTGCAACCCCATGGACTGTAGCTTGCCAGGCTCTTCTGTCCATGGGATTCTCCAGAAATGGTACTGAGTGTGTTGCCATGCCCTCCTCCACGGGATCTTCCTGACCAAGGGATTAAACACTCGTCTCTTATGTCTCTTACATTGGCAACTGGGTTATTTACCGCTAATACCACCTGAGAAGACTGAAAGCAACTATACTCCAGTGAAAAATAATTAAAAAAAAAAAAAAAAAGTAAGAGCTCCCATTAGCACTCTTCAGACACTCCCTCACTGTAGAGGATATAGCAACTTCCTCTCAGTCACCTTGGGGTCTCTGGATTAGTCATGATGACCATAAGTTGATCATGGACTTCTGGTGCAAAGTAGTGCCTTGTTTGGCCCCAGATATATTCCACTAACCCAAATGTTGCAGGTTGCATGATGAACTTTTGGGAGATAAAGCTAACTGGTCCTGACTGATGAATTTTAGGAACCAGGTGCCTATTATGCTTTGGGACATTGATACAGAATCCCACAAATGCAGCACAATCACAAAAGACTTCTTATTGACATGAAAATGATACTCACAGAATTGTCTCTGCCATATCCTACTTACAGGAAGAAGTGGCTTCCTTTGTCCTCAGTCTCTTGTCAGATACAGTGGTGTTGGAGGAGGTCACCTCTCTCCTAGACAGACTGGTCACCTGGAGAGTCTCTTGGGATTAATTGAGTGAACAGAAGAAGTAACTTGTATACTTTACTGAATAGTGTCACCATTTGCATGTGATGGAGTCACAAGAGGTTTGTTGTTGCCCATCCCTAAAAAGATGACCAAGAGAAATATCTCATGATCAGCACAGTTGGCTAAATTTCAATCAGTCATTTAGTACTAGAAAATGGCTTGGCCAGAAAGCAACCCCATCTGCACATTTTTAGGCTCTTGAGACACTGCCTGTGGTCTGGCTGTCTGGTCAACCAGTCAACATTTTGTTATCCAAAGATGACCTATTTAGGGTAAAGAATTCTCCAAATATTCTCACAGGTACCAAAAAAATAAAAATCACGTGTATGTCTCCACATACCAAAAAGCTACAATTCAAGGCTTCACCAGATACTTCATCTTTTTAAAGTTTTAGGTCACATTATTGAATGTGAGCAAAGAATCCATTATACTTCTCTCTCTCTCTTTAATATTTTATTTATTCATTTATTTGGCTGTGTTGGTTCTCAATTGCATCACATGGGATCTTTGTTGCAATGAATGGACTGTCTAGTTGTGGCGTGGGGGCTCCAGAATATACAGGCTTCAGTAGTTGCAGCACACTGCTCCCTGGCATATAAGATCTTAGCTCCTCAACCAGGGATTGAAATTGTGTCCCTTGGATTACAAGGCAGGTTGTTAACCACTGGACCACAGGAGAAATCCATCACTTTACTTCTCAAAATATTCAAGGCACAATATTGACTCTGTTATTAGTTACTTAGTCATGTCAGACTCTACCACCCCATGGACTGTAGCCCACCAGGATCCTCTGTCCATGGGGTTTTCCAGGCAATAATATGGGAGTGAGTAGCCATTCTCTTCTCCAGGGATCTTCCAGACCCAGGGATTGAACCAAGGTCTCCTGCATTGCAGGCAGGCTCTTTACTGTCTGAGCCACCAGGGAAGCCCATCAACTCGAGAATGAAGCATTATATAGAATTTTTACTTTCCTTATCAGCTTTAGGCCCTGAGTTTCTTAGAGCACCATAATGGCTTATTTAAATGAGTTCAAATACAATTTAATTAAACATCACACATTTTGCACATCACTCAAATATTAGGGGTGAATTTTAACAGATTCTGACTCTATATTTTATGTTTGAGTTCTGAAAACTTTCAGACTCCAACATTCCTTTATAATTTTGCTCCTCATCCAGGGAATCCAGTAAGAAATTTCATGTGCTCTTTCTCTGGACACTAGCTAAGCTGAAACTCTGAAAAAGCAGTCCCGTCTGGTATGAGGAGGTGTCACACCAGCCTTACCCCTTCACTGCGACAAAAACTAGTCACTCTTCTCCCTTCACTCAAAGCATTTTCTACCAGCTGGGAAGCCTTCCCTGATCTAATTGAAAAGTCTCAACGTATGAGTAATCTCTTCTATCTCATGGTGTAGGTATAAGATTTTCAGTTTTAGCATTTGAACTAATATTGGGCTGGGGATTATTAATCCTCCCTTCTATGGGGCAATGGTAAGACAATTTCTTATTTAGAATAAAATTAGAATTTATTATTTGGAATATAATTAGAATTTGGAGCAACTGTAAGACAATTTATTATTTGGATTACAACTAAAATATTAGCTCTTTAGAGATTTGGGACACTTTGTGCAATCCTGTATCTTTGGGATATAGAGCAGTAGTGAGATATAACAGACATTCAAAAACATTTGTTGAATGAATTAATTAATCCTTATCAGAGCCTTCTGATATCTACTCTAGTTATTCTTCCTTCCAAATCACAAAACCACCAGCGATTGAGTGATAAAGTGTTAGCTAAAATTAGGCAAGAGATTTAGGAACTAAGCTAGAGATGATTTTTTTTTCATTAATTTGAAGGAAATAAATTACTTTCTTTCTACTCATTTCTACCAGAAGTTAGTTGTAAGGGGAAAATTTTGAACTTGTCAAAAAAGAAGTAGGAGAAGAATCAGTGCTGATTTCTTTTAATAGTTTTTTTCAGAGTTTTTGTAATATCTCTAAGTATTCACTTTTATTTCTTAATAAATCATGCAAAAAATCCTACACAAATTCTACCTGATCTCACAAGCCATATGCCAGTGATCTTAGCTTGATTGAATTAAAATACTGAATTAAAATATTACTGATTTAGTCTCATTATATTTTTACAATATGCAGAGTGATATAAGATGCAAATTAGTTATGGAAGGGTATTCTAAGATAATTGTTTCCTGACATTTAACATTTCATAAGCAAATGTGATTCACTACCTATGCAAAAATCAGCTTACATATTCCAAAATACATTTTCAGCATAAAATAGATATCAGTAAGAATTCATGGCATGATTCTACAAAAAAAAAGGGTTTCAGTAGCATAAAAGGGGGCAGGGCTAAAACATTTATTTATTGAGAGAGAAAGTAGAAGGCTCTTAGATAAGGTGATGCAGTGAGAGATACACAGAATTTGTGCTCCATGGATTCTTAGATTAGTATCCTTTGTAACTCATTACCTGATCTTGAATTGACTCTGAGTTTATTAGGCTGTATATGACTCAGGCTTTTAGTCTTACTGCTATGTATACTACATTTCCTCTTTCCCAACATATATGCCTTAAATCTCTTTCCTATTATGAGCCAGGAAAGAAAATGAACTGCATAGCCAGACTATCCAACTAGAGTGATTGATGTGAAAGATAGAAATTAAGTTAGGAAAATGTGGATCTTCGTAAGTTATCTGTTGCTGCTGCTGCTAAGTCGCTTCAGTCATGTCTGACTTTGTGCGACCCTGTAGACAGCAGTCCACCAGGCACTGCCGTCCCTGGGATTTTCCAGGCAAGAACACTGGAGTGGGTTGCCATTTCCTTCTCCAATGCATGAAAGTGAAAAGTGAAAGTGAAGTCATTCAGTCGTGTCTGACTCTTAGCGACCCCATAGACCACAGCCCACCAGGCTCCTCTGTCCATGGGATTTTCCATGCAAAAGTACTGGAGTGGGGTGCCATTGCCTTCTCCAACATAAGTTATCTATTGAGGTACAAAACAACAACAACACTTTAAAACTTACTAACTCTAACTAATGTTCATTTATTTACTTACAATTCTGGAAATTTAGGGTTGGGCTTAGCAAGGTAGTTTTCTTTTATTTTCTCATCTAGACTTTTACTCACCACTGAGGCTAGCTTTTGTTTCTGACTATTGGACTGAACACCTCAGTTCTTGTGATCTCTTAAATTTAAGTAGGTTTGATTGGTTTCTTTAAATAGTTGTCTATTGGCAGTATTTTAAGAGATTAAGATCAGTTCAAAAGCCTTAATATAGGCTTCTATATTTTATATTTTAAATATTTTATAATATAAGTTATATTATATTATTATAATTATATTATATATATAATATTATATTATATATTATAATATAATTATATATAATATTATATATAATTATATATAATTAATTTCATTAATTAATTTAATTAATAAATTAAATTATAATTAAATAAATAAATTATATATAAAATATATAATTATATATAATTATATAATATTATAATATATATTATAATATATAATTATATTATATATATAAATATATATAATTATATTTTATATTATAAGTTTAATATAGCTTCCACTTTTTGTCATATTTTCTCATTTGCCATTTGTTCATAGATAGTCCCAATGGTAAGTCCAGAGCCAATGGAGGAATGGACTATACTTGGGCTTGAAAAGTAATTCTTTTTGACTAAGTCATGCTTCTCAAAAAGATCATAAAACCTGATGAATTCAATCATATGTCTTGCTTTAAGAAATATATCCTAAGTTGAAATACGCATAACAAGGCTTTGTTTGTTTATGAGCATTTATTTTTTGGCTTTGAAATAATATTAAGAAGACATATTAACAATATATACACAGAGTCTAGGTATATATCACATATAATTCAGGAATGATAACCAAAAACTAAGATAAATGTGAAAAACTTTCTTTGAGCACTTGTAGAAATTGAAGACACTGATGCTTAAGAGAGATGTGTTCTAGCATTCTAACCAATAAAAAAATGAACTTTTAAAATTCTAACTGAAATTTAAACATTATCCAAAATAATTCATGATATTCTCCCCTTAGAGACCTTTGTGTATGTTGGAAAATATTTCTTTAATCTGAATTCAAATCAAGACACTTTAAAATCCTTCAATTCTCATTTCTTTCAGCCTATTAAATGTTAAATTTGACTACTAAATTCTACTGGAACTAACTTCAGTAGTATTAATTAGCCTTGAAAATGGTTATATTTTTATGAATTACTATCACTTGTTCCTTTTTAAGTATTGTAGTTTCCACTGTGAATTTTGTCCAATGGGAGGGAAACCAAGAATCTTGCCAATTATTGGAGATCATGAAAGGTTAAATTTATTTTTGTTTCCACTTTTACATGCTCTCCTAAGCTATAACTTAATAGGCTTTCATACACTGAAATATTCTTGTAGAATGACATGATTGTACCAAGATTGGAAATGCTAAATGCTCAAGTCCAGCTTTTTTTTTATTATTTCCTAGACTCCTGGCCAACCATTGATCTTCTTAAACATCCATAGATCTTAAATTTAGACTGAAAAAAAAAAATGTATTTTTTACCAATGAAATTTTGTGAAAATAATTTAGATGTGAAATAAGAATCTTTGTTCCTACTATGAGAGGCACCATCTTAATTCAGTTTACTAGTAAGGGTTAGTGTTAGTCACTCAGTCATGTCTGACTGTTTGTGGCCCCATAGACTGTAGTCCACAAGTCTCTTCTGTCCATGGAATTCTCCAGGCAAGAATACTGAAATGGGTTTCCATTTCCTTCCTCAAGTAACTGTTTTGTGTGTGTTAGTTAGTCACTCAGTCGTGTCCAACTCACTGTGACCCCATGGACTGCAGCTCATCAGGCTCTTCTGTCCATGGAATTCTCCAGGCAGGAATACTGGAGTGGGTTGACATTTCCTTCTTCAATGTGAATTTTAGTAGTAGTACTTTAGTCCCTAAGTCATGTCTGACTCTTGCGACCCCACAGACTGTAGCCCACCAAGTTCCTCTGTCCATGGGATTCTCCAGGCAAGAATACTAAAATGGGTTTCCATTTCCTTCTTCAAGTAACTGTTGTGTGTGTGTTAGTTAGTCACTCAGTCGTGTCCAACTCATTGTGACCCCATGGACTGCAGCTCATCAGGCTCTTCTGTCCATGGAATTCTCCAGGCAGGAATACTGGAGTGGGTTGACATTTCCTTCTTCAATGTGAATTTTAGTAGTAGTACTTTAGTCACTGAGTCATGTCTGACTCTTACAATCCCACAGACTGTAGCCCACCAAGTTCCTCTGTCCATGGGATTCTGCAGGCAAGAATATTGGAGTGGGTTGCCATTTCCTTCTCCATAAGTAAGTGTTAGGATAAGATTAAATTTCTTCCAAGATCATGGAAAAATTCACATATACATTTTCAGCCAGTGAGATTTTATGAAAGAAGGTTAAAATTAAAGGAGAAAACTCTCAATTACATCCAATATTTGATATAGTTCTTATATCCCACAGACTTAAACTGTGGCAAAAATAAGTGATGATGTTGTTTCGGATATACTAGTTCTGTATCTCTAAAGACAGATTATTAATTGCATGGAGTTGAGCACTATTGCCCCTGTGAACATGCACACACACACACACACACACACACACTTTACACAGAATATTTATATCCTGGCATTCCATTCACTGTTTCACAAAAGTCTCACCATTCCTTTTTGTTCTTAGTGGATTTACCTCCCATTTAAGCAATTACTAGATATGTGAACTAAAAATAGTTCACTAATGCTTTAACTAAGCATCATAGAGAAAGTTCCAACAGGTTCCAGGATATAGAAAAGCTGAGGAAAAAGTAATACAGCTGAGTTGAAATCAAAAGTGCATTCAGCTGCCAAATGATGTATATTAGTTGTGAGTCTTCTGCTGGTTCTTCGCCCAAGCATGCCTATACATTTTCAATTATTTGTACAAGTGTATATTGCATTTTGTTAAAGAATATGCCTGCAATGCAGAATATGTAGGAGACATGGGTTCAATTCTGGGGGTTTGAACCTCTGGAGGAAGAAATAGCAATCCACTTCAGTATTCTTGCGTGAAAAATCCCATGGACAGAGGACCCTAGTGGACTATAGTCCAAAGGGTCACAAACAGTCAGACATGACTGAGTATGCACTCAAATTGCATTTTGCTTTTCAAAATTTCTGATTATATTATCATCTCCAGAGCTTTTAAATAGATATTAAAATTAATCTGATTTTTGTAGAATCTGTTGAATCATAGAGATATCTGAGTTACACGTAATTTTTAAAAACAGGAACTTGTTTTAAATTAAAATTTATCTTTCCTATATGTTGTACTTCTAATTATAATTATACCTATAAAATATTAAAATGTTTGATATCTCAGACTTTGGAAAAAATATGGAATTTTTTCTAAATATCCAATTGACAATTTTTAGTAATTTTTAAATATATTTATCAATGATATTTAGGAATAGCACATTTTATGTGACAACCAATGAAATTAAAGTCAACTGAAAAGGTACCAGTGTTGCTAAACACTGTATTGAATTCCAATGTGGTGAAACATAGTTGAAATTCACTTAAATCTTATTGATTTATAAGTTTTCTCTGTAAGGACATTTCCCAACTTTCAGACAATAGTTCTTGTTGTTATTCAGTTGCTAAGTCATGTCCTGTGTGTACATGTGTGTGTTTAATTGCTGAGTCCTGTCCAACTCTTTTTCGACCCCTCTGACTGTGACCTACCAGGCTCCTCTGTCCATGGAATTTCCCAGGCAAGAATCCTGGAGTGGGTTGCCATTTCTTTCTCCAGGGCATCTTCTTGACACAGGGATGGAACCCAGATGTCCTGCAGTGACAGGTGGATACTTTGCCACTTAGTCACCCAGGAAATGGAAACACTAGTTACCTAACTGATTTATTGATATATTTACTTCTCCTTCCCTATCTCATATGCTTCAGAAGAGACTTTGACAAGGCAAAAAAATTATGAAAACAAAATGTGACAAATGTTTTGTTGATATGTTATGAACGTGATGAACATTTTGCCTTTGCCATGCAGAGTCTTTTTTTTTTTTTTCCTTTTTTTTTTAAATTGTATTTTATTTATTTAACTTTACAATATTGTATTGGTTTTGCCATATATCAAAATGAATCTGCCACAGGTATACATGTGTTCCCCATCCTGAACCCTCCTCCCTCCCCATACCATCCCTCTGAGTCATCCCAGTGCACCAGCCCCAAGCATCCAGTATCCTGCATCAAACCTGGACTGGCAACTCATTTCATATATGATATTATACATATTTCAATGACATTCTCCCAAATCATCCCACCCTCTCCCTCTCCCACAGAGTCCATAAGACTGTTCTATACATCAGTGTCTCTTTTGCTGTCTCGTATACAGGGTTATTGTTACCATCTTTCTAAATTCCATATATATGCGTTAGTATACTGTATTGGTGTTTTTCTTTCTGGCTTACTTCACTCTGTATAATAGGCTCCAGTTTCATCCATCTCATTAGAACTGATTCAAATGCATTCTTTTTAATGGCTGAGTAATACTCCATTGTGTATATGTACCACAGCTTTCTTATCCATTCATCTGCTGATGGACATCTAGGTTGCTTCCATGTCCTGGCTATTATAAACAGTGCTGCAATGAACATTGGGGTACACTTGTCTCTTTCAATTCTGGTTTCCTCAGTGTGTATGCCCAGCAGTGGGATTACTGGGTCATAAGGCAGTTCTATTTCTAGTTTTTTAAGGAATCTCCACACTGTTCTCCATAGTGGCTGTACTAGTTTGCATTCCCACCAACAGTGTAAGAGGGTTCCCTTTTCTCCACACCTTCTCCAGCATTTATTGCTTATAGACTTTTGGATCACAGCCATTCTGACTGGTGTGAAATGGTATCTTATAGTGGTTTTGATTTGCATTTCTCTGATAATAAGTGATGTTGAGCATCTTTTCATGTGTTTGTTAGCCATCTGTATGTCTTCTTTGGAGAAATGTCTATTTAGTTCTTTGGCCCATTTTTTGATTGGGTCATTTATTTTTCTGGAATTGAGCTGTAGGAATTGCTTGTATATTTTTGAGATTAGTTGTTTGTCTGTTGCTTCATTTGCTATTACTAGTCTCAGTTATTTATTTTTGCTTTTGTTGCCTGTAGTTTTGCTGTCAAATCCAAAAACATTCTTTAAAAGTTCAGTGTCAAGGGCCTTTGCGCTTATGTTTTCTTCCTAGAATTTTTATTATTTCATATCTTATGTTTAATTTTTTAATCCATTTTGAATTTATTTTTTGTATGTATAAGATAAAGGTTCAATTTCATTCATTTGCATGTGGATATCCACTTTTCCCAGTACCATTTATTGAAGGGATTATATTTTCTTCCCAAAGAGTATCTTCTTATATCACAAGACATCTCTCTTTATTTTGTGCTATTATGCCTAAAATCCTAATATCTAGGAGATCATAAGACATATAATATTGTTAACTTAATTGTTGAAATAATAAAAGGTTCCAATCATGTCTCAAGTACTGAATTAATTACAACATATTCTTTTTTCTCCTGATTGAGATAAACAGCCCTAAACAGCTGATATTGGAACTTAAAGCATATTAGAATATTGAACATTTCATATCTGGATTCTTAGTGGGGCATGAGGATAACTAGGATTTTGGGTATTGAGTATACTAAACTTAAAGGTGATAGAGAAAATTCTGGAAATAATACATGCACAAATGTACATACACATACCCACATCCACTTACATGTATGTTAATATATATTGATGTTACCACCAGGGTTCTTGACCTCCCCCAATTAATAGGAATTGACTAGAGGCCAGACAAGTAATTCAGGCAAAGCTTTATTGGAACTCCTGATGCATGGAGTGGGGTGGGAGCAGGGACGACAAGAACATAAAATAGGTTCCCTGGCTTTGCTTGCTACCGGAGGGGTGCAAGCTTGTTCTTTATAGGGAGTGAGGGTAGGGATGTGTCCAGGGGTCAGGCCAGAGGCATGGCTTAGGTGTTTTGCCCACCACTTAGGAGGACTGTATGCAGGAAGCATGCTCAGTACCCTGTTTTGGCTCACAAACCCCTGCTTTTGCTCCAGGCTCTTCAAAAGAGGCAGTTGGATTTTTTTGTCTCTTTGTATCTTTAGGTCGGAGAAGGAAATGGCAACCCTCCAGTATTCTTTTTTTTTTTTTTAATTAATTTTATTTTATTTTTAAACTTTACATAATTGTATTAGTTCTGCCAAATATCAAAATGAATCCACCACAGGTATACATGTGTTCCCCATCCTGAACCCTCCTCCCTCCTCCCTTCCCATACCATCCCTCTGGGTCGTCCCAGTGCACTAGCCCCAAGCATCCAGTATCGTGCATTGAAAATCCCATGGATGGAGGAGCCTGGTAGGCTACAGTCCATGGGGTCGCTAGGAGTCCGACACGACTGAACGGCTTCACTTTCAATTTTCACTTTCAGGCATTGGAGAAGGAAATGCCAACCCACTCCAGTATTCTTGCCTGGAGAATCCCAGGGACTGGAGCTGCTGTCTATGGGGTCGCACAGAGTCGGACACGACTGCAGCAACTTAGCAGCAGCAGCAGTATCTTTAGGGTTCAGATTTTGCCCCAGCTGCTTATGCACCCAGTTATTTTTAGTCCTATATGCTACTGCTACTGCTAAGTCGCTTCAGTCGTGTCCGACTCTGTGCGACCCCAGAGACGGCAGCCCATCAGGCTTCCCCGTCCCTGGGATCCTCCAGGCAAGAACACTGGAGTGGGTTGCCATTTCCTTCTCCAATGCATGAAAGTGAAAAGTGAAAGTGAAGTCGCTCAGTCGTGTCCGACTCTTAGTGACCCCGTGGACTGCAGCCTACCAGGCTCCTCCGTCTATGGGATTTTCCAGGCAAGAGTACTGGAGTGGGGTGCCATTCCATATAGTTTCTTTGTATTTTGTTGCTGAAGGATGGGTGTGTCCAAGTGCAAGCATTGAAGCACTGCAGCAAAGGGTCCCAGGCCTCAGGCCTGTCTCATACGTATTTTTTTCTCAATATAAAATTTTACATGGAATTAACTATTCAAAAATCTGTTTAGAGTTAGTTGTGCCCAGAAGAAAGCACAAGTTCTTTTTTCTTTATTCTTGTGTCACAGACTCTACTGCATAGCATAAGGAAACTCTGCTGGGTGTTACCCTGGCATCTTGGATGGGAGGGGAGTTTGGGGGAGAATGGACAGGTTTACATATGACTGAGTCCCTTCCCTGTTCACTTCGAATTATCAGAACATTAATTGGCGAAACCTCAATACAAAATAAAAACTTTAAATCCTCAAGGTCTCAATTCTTAGGTGGGTATTATTATGTAAATTATATTTATAATTGGAGGTCATGTTGTATGCAAAATACTAATGGTAGAAATTAACTTCTCCTAAAAATAATTTTTAAAAATCACATTTTAATCATTGTGAATGTGTTTTTTCTATAGTTGCCATATGCAATTTTAAATATTTATTTTTTTGATCTTTACCAAGTTGATAGAAGAGAGACAGTTTTACATTATTATTTTTATTTATATTCTGTGAATGCCTGCAAGATAAGCATTTTTATATATATATTGCAGATTTCTGTATCCCTTTTTGAATTTATTTTTTTTTATGTTTTAAATTATGAAAGGATGATAAACATTTATAGGAGAGTTGGAAAATATAGAACAGTGTTACATATAATGCCACTACATATTACAATTATTTTTTAAGTAGATAAATTAAGATTTTTAGTTGGAGTTTCAGTATCAAAGTCTCAAAAATTAATAGAATGAATAGACAGAAAAGTAGACAGATGCAGTAGACTGAAAAGCCCTATGAACCCATTCAACACAGTTAAGATTTATACAATTTTCACACAACAGAGGGTACAAGTTCTATTCAAGTTCCACAGAATATAAACTAGGAGACACTGGAACATATCCAGGGACATAAAACAAAGTGCAAAAATTTCATGGTCTAAAGGTATTGAAATCAAAGAGTCTGTTCTCTTATCACTGTGGAATTATGTTAGAAATCAATATCAAAATATTTGAAAATAACCCACATATTTTCAAGTGCAATGTGACATTTAAAAGAGAGATCTTTGACTTGGCCATTGAAAACCTCAAGAAGGTTAAAAGACTGAAAAAACCCAGAGGATGACTGCAGAGGGGAAAGCATTTGAATGAGAAATTAATATCAAAATGAGAAATTATTATCAAGGATCTGTATCCCTTTTATAAATTATCTGTGTTTATGTTCAATTTGATGCTGCAGAGGTTCATCTTTTTCTTATTTATTTGAACAGGCATTTATATAGTGTATTTATTAATCAATTTTTGTTATATTCATTTTAGAATATACTTGACAAACTGAAATTTTCATGTTTATAAAGTATCTATCCTTCATCTTATTATGTTGATTATATTTGAGACATCCTTAGCAAATCCTCATCTACTAAAACATCATCAGCTATATTTTCTTGTCATAATTTTTCTTAATCCATTTCTGGCATATACACACACACAGTTTACAAGTACTTTCTGAAAATAATCTTTTTAATAATTCAAGATGGTTTTAAAGAATAAACATTTGAAGTAAATTTTAGTGTATTTAAATTTATATTGCCTCTAAAATTTCAAATGTCAAAATTTGAAAGCAATCTCTAATGTAATTTCAAAATGTTGGATATATCTAAATACATAACAAAAGAACAATATATTATTCATGCTGTTTGTAATGTAAATGTATTTTATGTATAAATTTCAACAAGTAACAGTACTTTAAGTCTGTTATATGTCAAAATATAAAATACAAAAGGAAAAAACATACAAACAGCCATGCAAAGCAAAAATAACTAAATATCTAGTTTATACAATACCAAATATTTACATATATTTTATCAATATAGTCACATTTTCTGCATGATATATTTTCATAAAGGCAAAACAAAAGCAATAAAGCCTCTGATATAATCCACTATTTGCCCTTTGTTTGCTTTATTTCATTTCATTCATTAATCACACATTTATTAGTATATTAATCATTTGCTTATTTGTAAACTACTGGGGTAACTTTGAATCTACAAAGAATATACAAGTCTAGCTATCAACCAGTTCACAACACATCATTATGCTTAAACTCTTTATCATGCATTTATCCTTCTTTGTGATTTTTTTTTTCCATTCCAAGAAACCAAGTTGCCTTATGCTCCCTCCTTCAACTCAGAGGAACTTTGCTATGCAAAACTAAAATCAGACTCTGATTGCAGACAATCAATCTTGATTTTTCAAATTAATATTGAGCTATTTGACTGGATTATGGTGCAGGGACGGAAGGAATTTTCCAGTGTCTAGAAAGGAAATAGAGGGTGCATGGAGAGAGCTTGAATTCTGAGTCTGACTGCTTCCAGCCCTGGCAAAGTATTCTGTAGAACAGAGGCAACAGAATCCCTCACTGTAAAGTGACTTACAGCTTTGGACAAAGGATATTTCAGGAAACCCAGTGTACTTGGATGATTAGATACTATGTTGCTATACAAGGTCTTTACGACCATTGCATGACTTTTATAGGTGTGGGGAAGGGAGTCTAAATAATGATTGTGATTGAATTTCCTGCTGACTCACTAAGATAGGATCATGGATTCACATTCAACTTGTTTTCAAAAAAACAATAGCCTGGTATTTTTATGTAACCAAGTTAGTGAAAGAATAATCTCAATCACCACAGGTAGGTTCTGAATATCAATGACAGGTGAGTTTAGAACCAGGGCATAGTTCTAAATAGACTCTGAATGGCATGGGCATTCACAAAAAGGGAAATCATGCCAGACTATCTTCATGTCCTAGTGAATCTGAAATATGCATGTATTTATAAAGTGAAAGTGAAGTTGCTCAGTCCTGTCCAATTCTTTGAGACCACATGGACCGTAGCCTACCAGGATCCTCCATGCGTGGAATTTTCCAGGCAAGAGTACTAGAGTGGGTTGCCATTTCCTTCTCCAGGGGATCTGCCTGACCCAGTGATCGAACCCGGGACTTCCACATTGCAGCCAGATGCTTTACCATCTGAGCCACCAGGGAAGCTCCCATATGTTTATAAATTCTCTCATAAGAGTCTTGAAAACCAAATAGAAAAACATGCTAGAATCTAGCAGCTCAATTATACCTAATAACTGATTAAATCACCAGACCAAAAGATAATGGTTAGGGTTAAAATTCATCTGTCATAACATCCATAAAGATGCTCTGTGGTTTCAATGACATTAATGAGCATGCCAATTGTACTTTATTCATTCACTTAGTCATTCATTCAATAATATTGCTTTAGTTCTTTCAATATGTCAAGCATTCTGTGTAGGTCAGGTCAAATCTCTGTTCTTATTATCATCAAGGCCTCAAAATACTAATGGAAATAGATAACCATATGAGTAACACTGAACAGTGGGATCAGTAATCTATGCTAAAGTGAGGTATGTTAGTTGGAATCACAGTAGGAAACAAATAGCATACTCAAAAAAAGTTAATTACAATGATTTAATAAAGATGCCATTTAAGGTGATGTGAGCATATTTAATGGAACCATTAAGGGATGATGACATTCACAAGGAATTAGCAACAGCAGACAACTCTTAGGGACACTCAGCTTGAAATATCAAGAAGAGCACCCTGGGAACTTGAGCTATCAAAGAAGAACCACTCAACTAAAACTATAATCAGAAAGGAAAGACGACATAATTCAAAACGGTGTGAGTCAAACTGCAATCTAAAGAACAGTATAGTTAATCAAGTTAAATCAGATCAGCCTCATAGAACAAGCATCAGGACAACAAATGAAAAAAAAAAAAGGGTCAGGAGACAAAGAAAAAACAATCAAAACAGCTTGTCGATTGTGTCAGTACTTGTGCTATTTGATTTCATCTGTTCTTGTCCTTAATTGATTTCAGCTAAAAGAAGTTGTGTACTGAATATAGAAGAGATAAAAAAAAAAAAGTTTCATCAAATAATGAGAAAGTGATGTCAATTTAGTCTTGCTCACACTATCAAACTTTTTCTTATTAAAAAAAAGTAAGTCAGAGAGAGATTAAGAGTGGGTCTGAGCTGTGAAAGGAGAGTAATCAGCACAAATGATCAAAATACCAAGGAAGACACTATCAGATTAGATGGCCAGAGGGCTGGAGAGGTGGTGGGGAGGGAGTTCAGAATGTCTTCACAGAACAGGAAATACTTGACCAAAACCAGGAAAATGAGTTGTAGTTCACAAAGCAAATGAAGACAGATGATGCAGAATCAAGGTTTGAAATGGCTTGGTGTTTAGGACTGTCATAGTATAGGAGGGATTGGGAATATGTTACCAAAGAGCAAAAATTAACTCAGATGGAGGAAGTAAAGATCTGCTTAGTCTATCACCAGATAGGAATACTTAACAAAAATAAAGCCAGTAGCAAAGCTGATAGGAAACATATTGTTTCTAAATACATACTACATGTATTAATATAAAGTACCATGATAATCTCTTTGTTGACTAATCATTGCTTTCTTATCATATAACTTAGTTCTCTGAAGTCATGGTCCATCAGAAACTTTGGCATGACTAGAAGATCTAAGTCTATTGGACACATAAAAGTGATTCTATCTTCAACCCAGATGCTTCAGATAATGAGGTCTCTGCACACATACTTCCATACCTATTTTAACTTTGTAGTTTCCAGGGAAACAGGAAACTAACTTCACTTTGCAGACCAGATCTGGTGCTGGTCCTTACAAAGCCTTAACTTTATTCTGAGTCCATCAAACAAATGTTTTATTTTTTTTTAATTCTGATTTATTTAAACAACCTAAAATCCTACAAAACTTCTATCTTGATCCTTTGCTTAATGAGATGCCCCTTGGTTTCTCTGGAGTGCTTGCAAAAGATCAATTAACCAGATTTTGCTGGCCTATGATTTTCCCTGTTGGTGGTCATGGGCTTATTGGAAGCTGGAAGAAGACCAAAGACAAATCAAATTTTATACTTCAGTTAAATATTATATATTTCTAAACTATTGTGTGTATAGTCTCTTTGAACTTGAAGTCTTTTCAAAATTCCTCTTTATTGTCTTCATACTGTGGACTGCTCTTTCCATTGTGTCCTCAATGGAATCTGCTTGGAAATCTACTAGAGTATTTATCACATGGTTTCTCCTTTTCTCATATTTGTATACCACATGAAATTGTATTCCTTCATTTTAATGTAAATCTTTGTCAGTCTGGAATTTTTTCTTATATCATTTCCCTATTTCAATTATAAGAATAAAGTGCTGTTCATAAATATTCACTGAATGAGTAAATTTTGGCAGGAAAGATGTGGTCAAATCAATAAGATATGTTTAATCATTTCAGTAGATCCATAACTCCACTAATACAAATATACAGTTGTACAAATAACAGCAAAATGATTCTATTTTCTTTGTCTGAAAAGTCAAAAATGAGTAAATTATTGTGATATAGCCACTAGGAAAATAAAAAAGAACTGTAACAATAATTTCAAAAAAGACTAAATAAATGTTTAAATATCTGTCTTAGATTGTCTTAACTGAGATATAAATTCCAGGTTAAATGATATAATAAACACAGTTTTCTTTTTTCTGATAAAATGTTTTCAGTAAGACATGCTTTAAGAGGAATATGAAAAACTGAAGTTCATACCATGTGATCAAGTATATGCAGATCTTAAGGTTATAACATGCAGAGTAAAAAAGATACTCATGTGTATTTGAAGAAGCAAAAATCAAGAGGGAAAAATTTCTAATGATTCATATAAAAGCCATTATATAAAATAAACACTGCATTTGTTTTGTGTTCTTTGGATTTTAAAACTTGTTTCAATATGTAGAAGCTAAAGAGAGAAAGACTGAACTCGACACAAGGAATATCTAGGCAATGATTAGAGCCACTTGCAAAGGGGAGTAGGCAGATTGAAAGCATTCAGAGAGGAAGGTCAAACACCAGAATGAAAAAAGAGCTGGATGACCACCTCAATTCTTTGCAGCATTTAAGGGTGTTCAGGAAGGATTTTTGTTGGTTTTCAAATTGTTATTGTTAACTCTCCAGACATCTTTATTTGGATCAGGGGACAACCCCAAAGGATGTGAAATAGTCCACATCTTTGCTTTTGAGAAAAATGTTGAAATATAGGTACTTACACAATTATTAGGGTAAGTTTGAGAATATTTCTGCAATAAATATTGACCAATATAGGGTACTTCCCTGCTGGTCCAGTGGTTAAGACTTTGCCTTCCAGTGCAGGGGGTGCAGGTTCAATCTCTGGTTAGGGAGCTAAAATCTCACATAACTTAGGGCCAAAAACAAAAACATAAAGCAAAAGCAATAAAGTAACAAAATTCAATACAGGCTTTAAAAAATGGTCCACATTAAAAAAAAAAAAAAAAAAACTTAAGAAAACTGAGCTATATAATCGACTCACTTCTCAAAGAAAAATGCCCAATCCTCCAATGTATTACAATACTAATATAAAAATAATCTTAGTACTACTCTGAGGGCCAAATAATCAAATCCTTATTAAGTGAAACCCTGAATTAAATTAGATGAATGCCACTAATTAGTAAAACCTACCAGGTAGGACTTTTATTAACTTGAATATATTTTCATAGATCCTTCAAGTTCATAAAGCTTTAACACTTAGATTCTATCTGTAGGTACAGTCACTCCAATTCACTATTTAGAAAATCAGCTTGGAAGTTTGTTAAAATTCCCATCCAAGTTTTAGCCCCAGGAATTCTAATATTGTAGGATAGGATGCCTGAGAGGGGTCCAGGTATCTGTACAGTCACCAAGCATCTCAGATCAGTCTGGTCCGTGGTGTTCTTAAAAAACAATCCACAAATGCAACAGCAAAGAACATGGAGAAGGAAATAAAGCCAGAAAACTTAAGCTAGGTACAAGCTGCAAAGTGAAATATTTGCTAAAGGTAAATTTCTGAGTTTTCCCAATGTATTAATGAAAGAACATCCTATTGCTACTAACTAAGACAACACTGATTATTTATCCATTCCATATAAGAAATCTAGACTCGAAAGCATATAGTGATTAAAAAAAGCTATTTATAAGTAGAATATCATTAGTTAAAAACAGCACATTCTTATCCATCTCTCTTTCTCTTACAAGTATTAGTTGTTAAAACCAACTCCCTACAGAATCTATTTCAAATATCTTTAAGTGTTAAGAAAAAAATAGATTCATTCCCAGCTTATATTCCAAAAAGAGTTGTCATTTTAGTTAAAATCTGAACAAAAAATATAACTTCCTGAAAATATCATCTCTCTGATATCTTATTTCACTTGAAAATGTTTGTCTTCATTTAAGTAATTCCTGGTGTTGCTAAAAAGAAAATTGGATTTGTGCATTAAAAGAAAACTATGATGGGGTGTATTACAAAAGGAATTAACTGAAAGATATAACAGCCGTGTATTGGGAGCTGACATTATCAACTAGAATTGAAAACCAATCTTTTGAACATTGCTAAAAAGCCACTTCTTCTTGATAATACTTCAAACTTTCTTGTTAAGAGTCAGAAAGAAACAAAGTAATGAAGATGTAATAAAAAGAAGGTCACGGGCTTTTCAGCATCTATTCATTTGCTTTACAAATTTAGAACAAAATAGTCCATTTTTAATTAAAGGATTACCTTGATTCTGGAATCAACACTTTTCTTATTGTTTCAGACGATGTCTTAGATGTCAGAGTTTGTGTGCATGCACCTAAGTATAACATATCTATTGCCTTTCTCTCCATGAAACAATTTAATTTAAATTTGCTAATTGAATTAATTAAATTATATATTTGCTTTCATTTATTAGTCGGACACGACTGAAGTGACTTAGCAGCAGCAGCATTAGCTGTCAACTTCAGCCAAGTGAAAAGGTAAAATTAAGTCAAGAAAGATGTTTTGAGATCATCCTTACATTAATATCAGACTCTCTTCTGAAAAATTATATTTTTTGATCAATCTGGTTTTTCCTTGATGAATGAGCTGGATGTACTCATATGTAATTCTTCTTCTTCCAGGTAAAAGGAGGACTTCTTGTTTGAGGGTGGAAGATTGGCATATATACCCAAATATCCATTGTGTAGAGCATCTCCTTTATTGTTTTCAGAACACGTTGTCCTTTTCTGTAGATTGTGCCATCACTTCCTGGGATCCTGTCTCCTACCCACTTCTCAGGGTTTCAGTAGAAGTAATCATACCATATATCATGAACCTACTAAGTGGAAATAAGTGATGGATCCCGGGAGAGGCCCCTGAATCAAAGACTCTCCAACTTTGAGATTAGACTGTAATAAACTAGACTTGGTTTTTCTGCTCCCTTCAACAGAGCTGTTAACATCAGAGCTGTGTGATAAAGCCACTTTCTACCACATGGACTGAAAAAGATAGAAATAAAGTTCGTGCTTCATAGCTTTAAGTAGCTTTACTACTTAAACACTTTTAATTTTGTTATCTTTTGTTGTCTTCTAGCCAAGTAATGTCCGTTTAGAAATGTACAATGTATAAATATTAGTATAAGCATCAAGTTAATCTTCTTCAGTGAGCAAGCAGTTCAACATTGCCCTATTGGATTTCGTAGAATAAACTAAAGGAGTTATAGTCTAATACTGACCACTTGGCATAGCTCAGACATTGATAGGTCCCAAAGGACACTGACTCTAAAGATCCAGTGCCCTCACACTTATCCATGCTAGTTCAACATCAGCCACCATGAGCTGTATATTTTTCTTCCTTTACTGAAAAGGGAACAAAAGAATGAGCAGCATTAGTCCAGCTCAGTGATAAGCTGTGCTTAGAAGATTTGCAAGTTATTCAATGTGAGGTGGTGGGTTTTGTTTCTTCATTTTTAGTTTCACTCCTGCTTTTAAAAGGTTGGTTCTGTGTGGAATTCAGTGTGTAAAACAGTGATCAAGGTACTGAAGAAATAAGAAAAATATGAGAGAGAAATTTTCTTATCCTCAAGGAATTTACACCTTAATGAGGGAAATCAACAAGTAATTCAACCATAAGTCAGAACAGAATAAAGGCTAAGGCTGTACAAGGAAACTTCACATATTTGGTAATGGTGATTTGATTCTAGTAAATAATTTAAATTAATTATGCCATGTTCTATTGCACCAATGAAATTAACCAACCTTACTTGATTTGTTGAACTGTGTAAGAGGTAAAATGTAGAATAAATATTTGATAAGGAAGACTATATAGCTTTCTGATTTCTGCCTTTGTGAGTCATGCATACTTTATGAAGGTAAACCTTCTGGATAGTCAAAATACAGTGTTGAAAGATTTCAATAAGACAGAGTATCCTAGACTACTCAAAATTTAGTCTGTTTTGTTAGGAAACTCTGAACAGACATTTACTTCAAAGAATCAGCCACCTAAGAAGCCTCTTGCAATGAAATTTAAGTCTGTGCAGGAAGCCTAATTAGAGTTAATGAGGCTTGATTTCCATTATGTGCTGACATTCTTCAAGAATCTACAATTTTAAACTTTCTAGTTCTGCAAGCTTGGCATATTTTGTCCCTGCTTTGCTTTGTTTTTTAACACATAATCCATTTTACAATTTGAGAGTAATAGGGCCATTTTTTATAGTTAATGTCATTGTCCCAAAGTTATGCAGAAAACTGAATTTATCTACAAATTAACATTCATTTTTATAATCAATGTATTATTTTTTAATTGGTGGAAGATGTGCCATTCAGTTTTTCCCCAAATAGTAGCAGTTGCTATTCACTTGCAAGAATATAAGAGTGAATTATCCTATTTCCTATTCACACGTAATCTGGAGAATGAGAAATTCTAGGAAAATGTTCGAGAATAACATGAAAACTCTACAAAATTCTGAAATGTAAGTTTCTGAACAGAGGTACCACTTTTCCTTCCTCTTTTGAAGGCCAGTCCTAGTTTTGTTTTTCTGACCTGGTATGTTAGAAATAGTTTTGGCTAGAAATGACTGACATTTTCAAATAATGTGTCTCATGTAAGATACAAACATGCTTATCGCTCTTATAAAAGTCTGGTTGGGCAAAATAGAGCTGGTTTAGCTATTGGTGATTTCAAAGGCATAGGGTGTTTTTGTTTTGTTTTTAGATTTCATAAGTTTAATTATGGTGTGCCTTAGTAGTATTTCTTTGAGTTAATCTTATTTGGTTGGAGATAACTTAATTTTTTGAGTGTGTAGGTTTGTGTCTTTCATAAAGTTGAACATCTTTCAGTTATTAATTCCTAAAATATTTTCATTTTATTTTCTTTCTTCCATCCTTCTGGAATGCTAGTGTTAACAATACTGGATATTTTATTACTGTCCAAGAGATGCCTGAAGCTCTATTTATTGTTTCTTTTTTCCTATTTTTTATTTTTTGAACTTTTACACACCCTTTTTTAACTTGTTCTGATAATCTGAGGGATTTGATGAACCTGACATTTTAATTACTAGAAATCTCTGAAAAATGCTGTCAGTAAATTAGGTTTTCTTCCTAGTAATTGTTAATTGTCCTATGAACCAATGTTATAACTCAATAGCCACAAATTTTAAAATTCTAAATCACATTTAAGAGGTAATTCATTAACCAGAACAATAATTCCAAGGTCACTGTCTTTTTCTAATGTTATTATGTTTGGGCAGAGCATGAAATACAGCTTCTAATATTTAAAACACCACATATCTTGTTTAACTTATACTTTTGAAAAATATATCAGATTTCACACATTTCCATTTGCAGGAAATGCTCATTCTCAAAGCAATAGCACCATTTCCTCTGAGGTTTGTTTCAGAACTCGGATGTCTTCCATGAAATCATTTGAAATCAGTCTTGTTTATTGGGAAATAATTAAATCAACTACCAAGAGATGGGTAATTTTGTACCTTATAGTAAGAAAAAATAAGTTATATCTCAATAATTCAACAACCACTGGCAGCTATTTTTTCCTGAATCACTTAGTATATGTATATATTTTGATCCACTTAATTTGTAACAAACTTATTTTATTTTGAAATAATTTTAGCTTTACAGAAACGTGCCAGAGATAGTACAGCTAGATCTCATTCAGTTCTGATCATCCAGCTAGTTTCCCTTAATGTTTATACCTTACGTGTCCTTGTTAAATTTGTCAAACTAAGAACTTAATATTGGTACTTTAGCTAAACTACAGAATTTATTTGGATTTCATTAATTTTTATAATGCCTTTTTTTCTATTCTAGACCCAAGAAGGATACCATATTGCTTTTAATTGCTATGTCTTCTGTGTTCCACGACAGTTTCTCAGTCTTTTCTCATTTTTCACGACCTTAAAAGTACTGGTCAGGTGTTTTGCAGAAATTCATTTAATCTGAGTTTTTCTAATACTTTCTCATGATTAGATTGAGTTTTGAGAAAAATTAACAGAGAGGCTAGATATCTCATTATCATATCACATCCAGGGTGTGTAATGTCATCATGACATCTTTCTAATGTTGATTTTGATGCTTCATTAAGGCAGTGCTTGTCAAATTTCTCCACATTAAAATTGCTGTTTCCTTCCCTTTCTATATTTTATTGTTTAGAAGTAAGCCACTAAATACAGCATACACTTGAAGGGTGCAAGAGAGTGGATTAAGCTCTCCCTCTCAGAGAAGGGTATCTGTATATATTAACTGGAATTCTAATTTAAGGAAAATTTGTTTGTTTTCTCTCTTTCATTTATTTATTTAATCATTTGTTTCAGTATGGACTCAGGTATATTTTATGTTTTGAGTTCTAACATTTTGTTACCCAAATTGCCTAGGTTTAATTATTGGAACCTCTTTTAATTTGCCTTCTGTGGCCTTTCCAAGGTTCCTCTTGTTGCAAAATGGTATTCAAAATCAAGACCTAGATGCCAGTTGTGCTTATTACTGAGGTGTAATTTCTTCTAGACACTCTCAGTGTGAATTTCTGACATTATTTCTCTAAATATTTCCTCTGTCCTAGTCTCTTTTTTCTCATTCTGAGAGTCCAGTTATGTCCCTGTTAGAATGTTTAATATCACCTACAGGTCTTGAATGCTCTGGTCTCTTTCCTTCCGCTTCCCCCCACCCACCATTTCTCTCTTTGTAATTTCTTTCAGCTTATCTTCAAATTAATTAATTCTTTCCTTGGCAATGTCTACTGAGGTGCTTGTCAAAAACATTCTTCATTTCTGTTGTTGTTTGGTTGCTCAGTTGAGTCTGACTCTCTGCAACCCCATGGACTGCAACATGCCAGGCTTCCTTGTTCTTCATTATCTCCCGGAGCTTGCTCAAACTCATATCCATTGGGTCAGTTATGCCATCCCACCATCTTGTGCTCTGTCGTCCACTTCTCCCCCGCCTTCAATCTTTTCCAGCCTCAGGGTCTTTTCTAATGAGTCAGCTCTTCACATCTGGTTGCCAATGTACTGGAGCTTCAACTTCAGCATCAGTCCTTCGATGAATATTCAGGGTTGATTTGCTTTAGGCTTGATTGGTTTGATCTCCTTGCTGTCCAAGGGACGATCAAGAGTCTTCTCCAGCACTGCAATTTGAAGCATCAACTCCTCAGCATTCAGACTTCTTTGTGGTCCAACTCTCACAACTGTACAAACTCCTGGAAAAAACACAGCTTTGACTATATGGACTTTTGTTGACAAAGTATCTCTCTGCTTTTTAATATGCTGTCTAGATTGGTCATAGCTTTTCTTGCAAGAAGCAAGCGTCTTTGAATTTCATGGCTGCAGTCACCATCTGCAGTGATTTTGGAGCCCCCCAAAATAAAGTCTCTCACTGTTTCCATTCTTTCCCTATCTATTTGTCATGAAGTGATGGGACAGGATGCCACAATCTTAGTTTTTTTTAATGTTGAGTTTTATGCCAGCTTTTTAACTCTCCTCTTTCACCTTCATCAAGGGGCTCTATAGTTCCTTTTCACTTTCTGCCATAAGGGTGGTGTTTGCCTATCTGAGGTCGTTGATATTTCTCCCAGCAATCTTGATTCCAGCTTGTGCTTCATCCAGCCCAGCATTTTACCTGATGTACTCTGCATATAAGTTAAATAAGCAGTTACTGTGTTTTAGTTTCAGTATTTCTGTTTGACTCTTTCTTATAATTTCTAACTTTCAATCACATTTATCTATCTAATATTGCATGCTATCTACCTATTCCATTAAAGCCTTTAGCATATTCATTGTAATTATAAACTGCATATTTAGAATTGTCAAGTCATTATTGTTTTGTATTTGAGAGTAGCTCCAGTGATTGTTTATTTATTTTAGCTACATTGTATGTTGTTTTTTGTTATGCTATGCTTGGATTTTTCTTGTTGAAACTTTTATATAATATTTATGACCATGAACACTAAGGAAAGTGTATTTTAGATTTGGAGATGAGTACACTTCCTTCTACTAGGGCTTTAGTATGCAGTTTATGTTAATCTGGCCAGGATTTTGGATGTATTTGACTTTTGTTGTGCTGTGGTTATCAGAGATAGCACTTGTTTCTTAGAGCACCAGAGACTTCAAACCCTTACAGTGATACTCCATGTTTGTTTCCTTGCTTAAACAAAGGGTCTCTCCTTTGTTTTAATCCTCAGAGTCTTTTTTTTGCCTCTCTTCATCTGTATTCCTTCGTCATTTGAGGGGAGGCTTGTTAGCATGATGTTGAAGGTGAGAGAGGATAAGTATTCCCTGATATTCTGATTAACTTCAGTCATAGACACACACTGTGGACATGTGTCTCAAGGGTGTGACCTTCAAAGGTGTCCCTGTCCATCCTCCTGGGCTGGAGCTTCTATATTTTTCCCCTTGTTCCTCTCCCTTGACTGCAGTAGCCACCATTATCCTTAAGCTACAGCTTTGATGTCCTTCTTCTTGCAGATTAAGCTGCTTTTTATTTCCGTGTTTGTTTTTAGGAAAAGAGCAGATAAGTCTGGATGAAATTTTGGTTATGACCTCTGCTCCCCTCCCCTACATGCAATGAATTATACCAGTGTCAATCCCCAAAGGTTAAGTTTACTTTTTCTAGTGGAGATGAATGAAGGGAGAGGGCAGGAGAGGACAGTTTGATTATATTATGACAGTGGCTGCTCTTTTCCTGCACTATGGGAGAAACTTCCTCCAGATACTCTCCAAACATCCCCTTAAAAATCTAATGGGTTTCCTGGAGGAAAGCACTGAACATGGATGGGACAACATCTATGTCTGCATTTCCCAAGGGCTTCATACTCTCACAAAAACCCATATTCTATCTTTAGCCGTTTAGTCTTTCCAGTTTAATCTTTCACCTGACTTATAGCATTTAGGGTACATCTCCTGCTTGTTTCTCCTTGCTGATGCCTTACTCTCTTAGGATGCTTAACTAATGATCTGCCTTGTAACCTCAGATCTTCTATGGGTTTACTAAAAGTCCTTCATTTGAAATTCGTGTACATTTACTCCTAAGGTAGTATTGGACCAAAGCTCTTTCCAGCTCTCTACATCTCAGTGCTGACACTAGGTGTCTTCAAAACTTCACGGCCTAGTAAAACTGGTAAACTAGTAACTAGTAAAAATATTAATATACATATATATCATTAAAATACTAATATTATTATTAATGATAAGTTTCACATAAATGTTCTGAGAGTTCTGAGTGAACCAGGACTGCTTGTAAATGGGCCCAATTAGGGAACAGCTTCATATGAAATTTACATACTTAATAAAAGCTGGAGATAAAAGTGTTGCAGAAATAAGTATTTATGATAATTTTGTTTATTTTTTCTCAGCACATTGTAGCTCTTTATGCTCTTTTCTTCTACTTCTTAATGTCTATTTTTGCATTGTCCTAAAAGCATTACTTAATAAGCCAATATAAAAAATGATGGGAGGAATGAAATAGATTGTGTGTTATCTAATTGTAATTCAATTAATAAAAGCTCATTTTTTAACTGACATATAGTTGATTTCTGGGGTTCCCAGGTAGCACTAGTGGTAAAGAACCCACCTGCCTATTCAGGAGACATAAGAGACACAGGTTCAGTCCTTGGGTCAGGAAGGTTTCATGGAAGAGGGCATAGTAATCCACTCCAGTATTCTTGCTTGGAGAATCCCCATAGACAGAGGAGCCTGGTAGGCTATATTCCATAGGGTCACAGAGTCAGGCACATCTGAAGCAATTTAGCATTCACATACACATAGTTGATTTGCAATGTTGTGTCAATTTCTGCTGTAAATCAAAGTGATTTAGTCACCCATATACATATTTATGTATTCTTTTTCATGCCCTTATCCATCACAGTTTATCACAGGATATTGAGTATAGCACCCTGTGTTATACAGTAGGACCTGATTGTTTATCCATTCTATATAATAGCTTGCATCTGCTAATCCCAAACTCCCAATCCATTCCTCCCTTTAGCAACCACAAGTTTGTTTTCTATGTTTGTGAGTCTGTTTCTGTTTCGTAGATACGTTCATTTGTGTCATATTTTAGATTTCACATATAAATGATATCATAGGGTATTTGCCTTTCTTTTTTTGACTTACTTCACTTAGTATGGGCTTCCCTGGTAACTCAGAAGGTAAAGAAACTGCTCGCAGTGCAGGAGGTTCAGGTTCAATCCCTGGGTTGGGAAGATCCCCTGGAGAAGGGAATGGCAACCCACTCCAGTGTTCTTGCTTGGAGAATCCCAGGCATGGGGGAGCCTGGTGGGCTGCTGTCTATGGGGTCGCACAGAGTCGTACACGACTGAAGCGACTTAGCCGCAGCAGCAGCAGTATTCCCTTGTATATATGTAGTGCATATTATTTATACATTCATCTGATGATGGACATTTAGACTGCCTCCAGGTCTAGGCTATTGTGAATAGTGCTGCTATGAACATAGAGGTGCATGTATCTTTTTGAATTAGAGTTTTTTTGTTTTTCTCCCTCCCCCTCCCCCAACCCCGACCCTGGATATATGCCCAGGAGCAGGATTATTGAATCATATGGCAACTCTAGTTTTAGTTTCTTGAGGAACCACCATACTGTTTTACATACTGGCTGTGACAGTTTACGTCCCCACCAACAGTGTAGGAAGGTTCACTTTTCTCCACATCCTCTCCAGCATTTGGCCATTCTGACTGATGTGAGGTGGTATGGTTTTGATTTGCATCTCTCTAATAATTAGTGTCTCATTGGAAAAGACCCTGATGCTGGGAGGGATTAGGGGTAGGAGGAGAAGGGGATGACAGACGATAATGAAAGGTTGTTGTTGAATCACGCAAAGATGCTGGGATTCTTGGCCCCCGGAGGAGAAGAATTCAATCCGGGGCCAGAGACAAGGCTTGATCACTCAGAACTTTTGTGTAATAAAGTTTTATTAAAGTATAAAGGAGATAGAGAAAACTTCTGACATAGGCATCAGAAGGGGGCAGAAAGAGTACCCCCTTGCTAGTCTTCAGCTGGATGTTATATAGTTACTAGCAGTCTTAATGAAAGAAAGGAATGTCTTAAAACTCAGAATGGCACCAAGCCCCTCACCCATAAGATGCATTTTGGGATAATCTTGGCATCAAATGGTTTATCCTGGGCCATAAAATGATTAACTTGAATCTTGAAGAAGGGCAGACCACCATACAAATAGTTTCATTTACATAGATTAGGGAAACAATATCTGAGTATAACATACTGGTTTGTCAAGTAGGTTCTGAGCCAAGAGGCAGAACCGACTTGAAGACAGAGTTTGGGGTAAATGCATAATACATTAGCATAGCTTAAGACAAACATTTCTGTAAGAAAAAGGCATTGGTTATCTCCAGGTTTGAGAATAGTTAACTTCAGGTGAAACCAGGTGTCATTATGGCAACACAGTATTTTAAGAGAAACCTCCTTTTAAATTTGTATAGAGAAGGAAAAAATATCGCTAGTTTGTTTCTTCCTGCCTTTTAAGAGATTGGAGAAGGAAATGGCAACTCACTCCAGTGTTCTTGCCTGGAGAATCCCAGGAACGGTGGAGCCTGGGAGGCTGCCATCTATGGGGTCGCACAGAGTTGGACACGACTGAAGTGACTTAGCAGCAGTAGCAGCAACTGTTTAAGAGAGATAAAAATGTCTGACACTTGCAGGCTATTTCCTCCATTTGGGGACCCCTGGCCTTCCTGCCTATTACCGTCTCAATAAGATAGCTGGATGGCATCACCAACTCGATGGACATGAGTTTGGGTAAACTCCGGGAGTTGGTGATGGACAGGAAGGTCTGGCGTGCTGCGATTCATGTGGTCACAAAGAGTCGGACATGACTAAGCAACTGAACTGAACTGAACTGAATAATTAGTGATGTGGAGCATCTTTTCATGTACTTGTTGGCCATATGTATGTAAAACCTCATTCTTAAAATTAATTTATATCTGAATCAAGGATTGATGGAAACTTCAGTGAAAGATAATGGTGAAATTGAATTTTGGTTTAAATCAAAGTTTTCTCTAACATACATATACTCACACAGACATATACACACTCTCACAGTCATGCTATGACTTGCAAAATGAAAATAAATCCATAGAAATTGTCCTTTTATTTGAAAAAAATATTTTAGTTTTAAGGTTTCAATTTTTTACAGTAATAGCTTCAGAATGGCCAGCTCACACACATTCCACTGGACTAACAATTTATTTTCAGTGCTTAATGTGCTCAATTTGTTTTGATGCTATTTTTCCAGAGAAAATACTGTATGCATAATTTTATTAAAGTATTTTATTATAGAATACATACTTTAATTTTAAAACGTTTTTAGGAAATTAGAAAATGTCAATCAGATAACAAAAGTTAGCTATAATCTTATAACTCACTAACATGCATGTGGAGAACTATCAGATTTCCTGCTCCTTTGAGTTTACATTGACACACTTGCTCCATGTTTTTAAGGGCTAACCCACTCATTAAATGTCAGTTCAGTTCAGTTCGGTCGCTCAGTCATGTCCGACTCTTTGCGACTCCATGAATCGCAGCAAGCCAGGCCTCCCTGTCCATCACCAACTCCCGGAGTTCACTGAGACTCACGTCCATCGAGTCAGTGATGCCATCCAGCCATCTCATCCTCTGTTGTCCCCTTCTCCTCCTGCCCCCAATCCCTCCCAGCATCAGAGTCTTTTCCAATGAGTCAACTCTTCGCATGAGGTGGCCAAAGTACTGGAGTTTCAGCTTTAGCATCATTCCTTCCAAAGAAATCCCAGGGCTGATCTCTTTCAGAATGGACTGGTTGGATCAGAATGGCCAATTCAAAGAAGTCTGATTCTTCTTTGAATCAGAAATTCTGAAAACTGAATATCCTGCCTGAAATGGCTAAAATCATAGAGCAAAAGAACTTTGCAGTACCTCTCTGGTCTGTCAACCAAATTTACTGTTGATAATCTATACTTTTATTTCTTTCTCCTATAAATCTGCTTTAATTTCTCTTTCTGTATTAGAATGTTGAACCTATTGCAGCTACCTGAAAAAAAAAATTAATCTCTTGCTGTCTTAATCTTAGAAGAAAGTTCAGCACAATAATAATACATATAATACATATGTTGTTTTCTATCTTCATTACATATGTATATATGTTAACAGATATGAAGATATACACTGTATAATTATTTGTGTATATATTTATATATGTATATATCATGTACATATCCTATATTTTTTAACAACAATGTAATAAAATAGATTTTTGTAAACTATTCTCTACTGGGCTTCCCTGGTGGCTCAGTCGGTAAAGAATCCACCTGCAATGCAGGAGACCTGTATTCGTTCCCTGGGTCAAAAAAATAGCCTAAAGAAGGAAATAGCAACCCACTCCAGTATTCTTGTCTAAGAAGTCCTATGGACTGAGGAGCCTGGTGGGCTACAGTCCATGAGGTTGCTGTGAGTTGGTCATGACTTAGCTTCTAAAGCACCACCACCAACTCTACAGATCAAACATCTTTGTGCATATGTGTATGTGTGTATTTATATATCCATATCACAAATTTTAAAGCAAATGATTTGCATATTATTTGCATGCACCATAAGTTTTAAAGTTAAACTTTATTTTATATTCATCAACATTTGGATTGTTTTCTTCATGATGGAGGAGGTGGAGGTGGAAGGAACTAATTATAAACCGCTTACTAATGAATATGCTGAAATTTGCTTGATTATTTTCTTAGAACATATTTTAAGAAATCAGATTATTAATATATACATATGCTTTCTTCTGAAGTATTTGTTATATATTACCAATATCTCCTCAAAATGTACTATGCCTATTAATAATCAAATTACAAAGATGAAGGGGGAACAAAGAGCAGAAAAAGAATAAACATTTTCTAATATTAGTTAATTTCTAGTAATTTACTAAATGGGTAACTGGAAACATAGGTACTAAGAGTAAATACGAATGAATCAAGGAAAGCAAGGTTCTGCAAACCATTTTTAAAGTAAAAGGTAAAATGAAAGAAAGATTATAGCAGTATTTGTTGAACCATTTTGTCTGCTGCTATTCCACCACAGTTTTAGATTCTTTCGTGAAAAGCATTTTTTACTTTGACAGTTTCATTTTTGTGAGCAGCAATTTACTAAACTGTGAATCAGGAAACACTCGCTGTGAAGCCAAGAAGCATAAGTGGCAAAGGAAAGCAGCAAGTGAAAAGATAGAGATGTAAGATATTTCAATCCACAGGAGGACAACTTTTCCAGTAAAAATCAACAAGAAACTATTGCACCGCAGCAAAATCAGTATTGATTCCAGAAAAATGCTAAAGGAACAAATGTTATGATTACTACAACAGAATTTAAAAGATGGGTAGTAATATTATTAAAAAAAAAAACAGGTGTGTCTTTATACAAAAATAGACATATGAGAAACATTTGTGAAAATATAAATATATTATTTTGAGATAGAATTATGTACAGACAAAACATATTTCTCAAGAAATCCCAAAGCAAATGCTAAGCTTCTTTTGCCCACATATGTGTGTGCTGTCACTTCAGTCGTGTCCAACTCTGTGTGACCCTATGGACTCTAGCCACCAGGCTCTTTTGTCCACAAAATTCTCCAAGAAAGAATGCTGCAGTGGGTTGTCATTTCTTTCTCCAAGGGATTGTCTCCATCCAGGGGTCAAACTGAATCTCTTACGTCTCCTGTATTGGTGTAAATGTTCTTTTCCACTAGCTCCACAAGGGAAGCCTTCTATACCCACAGAACTAGTCAATTCATTTCCTTAAATCACCATTATTACTCATTTTATTTTCTTTATCTAAATAGCTACAATGAAGTTTTATGAATGTTGACATAACATGATTAAACAGTAAATTCTTGATAAATGTTGTTCAGTAATGTTTATGGGACTCTCATAGAATTCAGTAGGAGAGCTAAATTTGAGTTACAAACCAAGAACTGCTTCCTCCTTCCCAATATTAGAATAAGGAATAATTTTATTTCACTTGGAGCACAGAGAACGCTTAAGAAAAAGAGTACTGCATAACCATCTTGCAGATATAAAGATGCTCATCCTGTACACAGAAATAACTGCAAATAGCATCAAAGAAAAGCAACCTTTTTCTAAGCAGAATTGATGGTGTTGCAATAAAAGTGTGATAGTTGAAAACTTAAAAAAGGAAAATTGTGACTCATTTACATATACTCACTGAATTTTTCTGAAAAGGACTAATGTGGGTTCTGTAATACAGACAAGGTTGTTAAATGTAGTACAATGATAAAATGAGAAAAAAGACATGGTACAATCCTGAATGCAATATTTTCCTTACACCATTTTGGAATGCTAATGAGAAGTATTTATATGGTTTTATTAATTATACTGGGCTTCCCAGGTGGCTCAGTGGTGAAGAATTTGCCTGCCAATGCATGAGATACAGTTCAATCTCTGAGTTGGGATACCCTAGAGAAGGAAATGGCAACCCACATCAGTATTCTTGCTTGGAATGGATCCCGTGAACAGAGGAGCCTAGTGGGTTACATCCATGGGGTTGCAAAAAAAAGTCAGACATGACTTAGCAACTAAACAACAACACTAATTTTACTAATTTGCTAGATTATTATATAATTATGTGATAACCATGTAAATCTTTTACTTACATTAATTAGCATGTAAACTTTTTTTTACTATTTCTGTTTTATTTTTTTAAATCCAACCACAAATATCTCATAATATTATAAGTAGAAGTAGCACTGTGTTCACCCATAGGTTTGTCAGCTATAGGTCTGTCAGACTTCATAGCTGCAACTTCAATCCTTCAGTTGAAACTGCTAGGTTGCCTTTCAGGGAGCTCTGAGGAGCTCTGATCCTTTGGGTCTCAGTGCAGAAAGAATTCAGTAAGAGGCAAAGTGATAGATAAAAAGTGATTTATTAGAATAGGATGCTTGTGAAGCTAAGTGAGTGGGTGAGAGGGCACTGTGCCCTAGGAACTTAGTGGGCTACAGTTTTAATATCAAAGGAGAAGTGGAGAGGGGGGGGGAAGACCACCTTCTTCCTCATTCTTGTGTAGACATCAAGCTTCCATCATCAGTTCCTCCTTTACACTGAGTAGGGAAGTTTTGGGCCTTATATGTTCAAGCCAGGACTGTCATGGCATGATGGAAATGAGCAAAAATGCGGTAATATATACTAAAGATGGTAAATCATCTCATATTTCAGTATAATATGACATTTTCCTTATGTTCTTGTATTTAATGTGCTCAGAGTATTGCAGAAACCAGTACTTGAGAAACCAAGCACCACCCTCAGAGAGCTGGAGAACTCAGCTTTATTATGCCGGTGTGCCCAGAGGAGTTAACACTCCAAGCTCTGAGCCCTGAACAAAGGGATTACAGCATTTTTATAGACAGAAGGTAGTGGGCAACACTAGCTGTTAATAGGCTGGTTTAAATTAAGGGGTTTTGAGAGTGCAGGAATAGCAGTCAAGATGGGGAGGGGGATGCCTGGCCTGGACAGGCATGATTAAGCAGGTTTACAGGGACTGGGTGACTGCAAAGAGCAGGACAAATGTGAGTGAGTTAAACTCCAGTTCCTAGTATTGCAAGAGCCCAATTTCTGAGATTAGGTGACTTACATGATCTAGGCTTTGCAAGGAGCAAGCTGAGTTACAGAGGCAGAAGGAGAAGGAGGTTATGTAAAATTTAACAACAAATAACACATCAGCGGATTCCCATAAGGATAAAGCTGATCTTTTTTTTTATTTAAATTTATTTATTTTAATTGGAGGCTAATTACTTTACAATATTGTATTGGTTTGACCATGCATCAACATAAATCCGCCACAGGTATGCACGTGTTCCCCATCCTGAACCCCCTTTCCCACCTCCCTCCCCTTACCTTCCCTCTGGGTCATCCCAGTGCACCAGCCCCAAGCATCCTGTATCCTGCATCAAACCTGGACAGGGGATTCGTTTCTTATGTGATATTATATGTGTTTCAATGCCATTTTCCCAAATCATCACACCCTCTCCCTCTCCCACAGAGTCCAAAAGATTGTTCTATACATCTGTGTCTCTTTTGCTGTCTTGCATACAGGGTTATCATTACCATCTTTCTAAATTCCATATATATGTGTTAGTATACTGTATTGGTGTTTTTCTTTCTGGCTTACTTCACTCTGTATAATAGGTTCCAGTTTCATCCACCTCGTTAGAACTGATTCAAATGTATTCTTTTTAATGGCTGAGTAATACTCCATTGTGTATATGTACCACTGCTTTCTTATCCATTCATCTGCTGATGGACATCTAGGTTGCTTCCATATCCTGACTATTATAAACAGTGCTGCAATGAACATTGGGGTACATGTGTCTCTTTCAATTCTGGTTTCCTTGGTGTGTATGCCCAGCAGTGGGATTGCTGGATCATAATGCAGTTCTATTTCCAGTTTTTTAAGGAATCTCCACACTGTTCTCCATAGTGGCTACACTAGTTTGCATCCCCACCAACAGTGTAAGAGGGTTCCTTTTTCTCCACACCCTCTGCAGCATTTATTGCTTGTAGACTTTTGGATCATGGCCATTCTGACTGGCGTGAAATGGTACCTCATTGTGGTTTTGATGTGCATTTCTCTGATAATGAGTGATGTTGAGCGTCTTTTCATGTGTTTGTTAGTCATCTGTATGTCTCCTTTGGAGAAATGTCTATTTAGTTCTTTGGCCCATTTTTTGATTGGGTTGATTATTTTTCTGGAATTGAGCTGCAGAAGTTGTTTGTATATTTTTGAGATTAGTTGTTTGTCAGTTGCTTCATTTGCTATTATTTTCTCCCATTCTGAAAGTTGTATTTTCACCTTGCTTACAATCTCCTTTGTTGTGCAGAAGCTTTTAATTTTAATTAGGTCCCATTTGTTTATTTTTGTTTTTATTTCCAATATTCTGGGAGGTGGGTCATAGAAGATCCTGCTGTGATTTATGTCGGAGAGTGTTTTGCCTATGTTATCCTCTAGGAGCTTTATAGTTTCTGGCCTTACATTTTGATCTTTAATCCATTTTGAGTTTATTTTTGTGCATGCTGTTAGAAAGTGTTCTAGTTTCATTCTTTTACAAGTGGTTGACCAGTTTTCCCAGCACCACTTATTAAAGAGATTGTCTTTAATCCGTTATATATTCTTGCCTCCTTTGTCAAAGATAAGGTGTCCATATGTGTGTGGATTTATCTCAGGACTTTCTATTTTGTTCCACTGATCTATGTTTCTGTCTTTGTGCCAGTACCATACTGTCTTGATGATTGTGGCTTTGTAGTAGAGCCTGAAGTCAGGCAGGTTGATTCCTCCAGTTCTATTCTTCTTTCTCATGATTGCTTTGGCTATTCAAGGTTTTTCGTATTTCCATACAAATTGTGAAATTATTTGTTCTAGCTCTGTGAAAAATACCATTGGTAGCTTGATAGGGATTGCATTGAATCTATCGATTGCTTTGGATAGTATACTCATTTTCACTATATTGATTCTTCCGATCCATGAACATGGTATATTTCTCCATCTATTAGTGTCCTCTTTGATTTCTTTCACTAGTGTTTTATAGTTTTCTATATACAGGTCTTTAGTTTCTTTAGGTAAATATTTTCCTAAATATTTTATTGTTTTCGTTGCAATGGTGAATGGAATTGTTTCCTTAATTTCTCTTTATATTTTCTCATTATTAGTGCATGGGAATGCAAGGGATTTATGTGTGTTGATTTTATATCCCACAACTTTACTATATTCATTGATTAGCTCTAGCAATTTTCTGGTGAAGTCTTTAGGATTTTCTATGTAGAGGATCATGTCATCTGCAAACAGTGAGAGTTTTACTTCTTCTTTTCCAATTTGGATTCCTTTTATATTTTTTTCTGCTCTGATTGCTGTCGCCAAAACTTCCAAAACTATGTTGAATAGTAGTGGTGAAAGTGGGCACCCTTGTCTTTTTCCTGACTTTAGTGGAAATGCTTTCAATTGTTCACCATTGAGGATAATGTTTGCTGTGGGTTTGTCATATATAGTTTTTATTATGTTGAGGTATGTTCCTTCTATTCCTGCTTTCTGGAGAGTTTTTATCATAAATGGATATTGAATTTTGTCACAGGCTTTCTCTGCATCTATTGAGATAATCATATGGCTTTTATTTTTCAATTTGATAATGTGGTGTATTACATTGATTGATTTGCAGATATTGAAGAATCCTTGCATCCCTGGAATAAAGCCCACTTGGTTATGGTGTATGACCTTTTTAATGTGTTGTTGGATTCTGTTTGCAAGAATTTTGTTGGGAATTTTTGCATTTATGTTCATCAGTGATATTGGCCTGTAGTTTTCTTTTTTTGTGACATATTTTTCTGGTTTTGGTATTAGGGTGATGGTGGCCTCATAGAATGAGATTGGAAGCTTACCTTCCTCTGCAACTTTCTGGAAGAGTTTGAGTAGGATAGGTGTTAGCTCTTTTCTAAATTTTTGGTAGAATTCAGCTATGAAGCCATCTGGACCTGAGCTTTTGTTTGCTGAAAGATTTCTGATTACAGTTTCAATTTCTGTGCTTGTGGTGGGTCTGTTAAGACTTTCTATTTCTTCCTGGTTCAGTTTTGGGAAGTTGTACTTTTCTAAGAATTTGTCCATTTCTTCCACGTTGTCCATTTTATTGGCATATGATTGCTGATAGTCGTCCAAAATCATTGCAGATGGTGACTGCAACCATGAAATTAAAAGACACTTACTCCTTGGAAGAAAAGTTATGACCAACCTAGATAGCATATTGAAAGCAGAGACATTATTTTGCCAACAAAGGTCTGTCTAGTCAAGGCTATGGTTTTTCCTGTGGTCGTGTATAGAGGTGAGAGTTGGACTGTGAAGAAAACTGAGCACTGAAGAATTGATGCTTTTGAACTGTGGTTTTGGAGAAGACTCTTGAGAGTCCCTTGGATTGCAAGGAGATCCAACCAGTCCATTCTAAAGGAGATCAGTCCTGGAATTTCTTTGGAAGGAATGATGCTAAAGCTGAAACTCCAGTACTTTGGACACCTCATGTGAAGAGTTGACTCATTGGAAAAGACTCTGATGCTGGGAGGGATTGGGGGCAGGAGGAGAAGGGGATGACAGAGGATGAGATGGCTGGATGGCATCACTGATTCTATGGACATGAGTCTGAGTGAACTCCGCGAGTTGGTGATGGACAGGGAGGCCTGGCCTGCTGCGATTCATGGAGTTTCAAAGTGTCGGACACGACTGAGCGACTGAACTAAACTGAGTCTCTTATGATCCTTTGTATTTCTGTGTTGTCTGTTGTGATCTCTGCACTTTCATTTCTAATTTTATTGATTTGATTTTTTTCCTTTTGTTTCTTGATGATTCTGGCTAATGGTTTGTCAATTTTATTTATCCTTTCAAAGAACCAGCTTTTGGCTTTGTTGATTTTTGCTATGGTCTCTTTTGTTTCTTTTGCATTTATTTCTTGCCCTAATTTTTAAGATTTCTTTCCTTCTACTAACCCTGTAGTTCTTCGTTTCTTCCTTTTCTAGTTGCTTTAGGTGTAGAGTTAGGTTATTTATTTGACTTTTTTCTTGTTTCTTGAGGTATGCCTATATTGCTATGAACTTTCCCTTAGCACTGCTTTTACAGTGTCCCACAGGTTTTGGGTTGTTGTGTTTTCATTTTCATTCATTTCTATGCATATTTTGATTTCTTTTTTTATTTCTTCTGTGATTTGTTGGTTATTCAGCAGCGTGTTGTTCAGCCTCCATATGTTGGCATTTTTAATAGTTTTACTTTTGTAATTGATATCTAATCTTACTGCATTGTGGTCAGAAAATATTATTGGAATGATTTCAATTTTTTTGAATTTACCAAGGCTAGCTTTATGGCCCAGGATGTGACCTATCCTGGAGAAGGTACCATGTGTGCTTGAGAAAAAGGTGAAATTCATTGTTTTGGGGTGAAAAGTCCTACAGATACCAATTAGGTCTAACTGGTCTATTGTATCATTTAAAGTTTGTGTTTCCTTGTTTATTTTCTGTTTAGTTGATCTATCCATAGGTGTGAGTGGGGTATTAAAGTCTCCCACTATTATTGTGTTATTGTTAATTTCCCCTTTCATACTTGTTAGCATTTGTCTTACATACTGTGGTTCTACTATGTTGGGCGCATATATATTTATAATTGTTATGTCTTCTTCTTGGATTGATCCTTTGATCATTATGTAGTATCCTTCTTGGTCTCTTTTCACAGCCTTTGTTTTAAAGTCTATTTTATCTGATACAAGTATTGCTACTCCTGCTTTCTTTTGATCTCTATTTGCATGGAAAATCTTTTTCCAGCCCTTCACTTTCAGTCTGTATGTATCCCCTGTTTTGAGGTGGGTCTCTTGTAGACAACATATATAGGGGTCTTGTTTTTATATCCATTCAGCCAGTTTTTGTCTTTTGGTTAGGGCATTCAAACCATTTACATTTAAGGTAATTACTGATAAGTATGATCCCATTGCCATTTACTTTGTTGTTTTGGGTTCGAGTTTATACATGCTTTTTGTGTTTCCTTTCTAGAGAACATCCTTTAGCATTTGTTGTAGAGCTGATTTGGTGGTGCTGAATTTTCTCAGCTTTTGCTTGTCTGTAAAGCTTTTGATTTCTCCTTCATATTTGAATGAGATCCTTGCTGGGTACAGTAATCTGGGCTGTAGGTGATTTTCTTTCATCACTTTAAGTATGTCTTGCCATTCCCTCCTGGCCTGAAGAGTTTCTATTGAAAGATCAGCTGTTATCCTTATGGGAATGCCCTTGTGTGTTACTTGTTGTTTTTCCCTTGCTGCTTTTAATATTTGTTCTTTGTGTTTGATCTTTGTTAATTTGATTAATATATGTCTTGGGGTGTTTTGCCTTGGGTTTATCCTGTTTGGGACTCTCTGGGTTTCTTGGACTTGGGTGGTTATTTCCTTCCCCATTTTTTGGGGAAGTTTTCAACTATTTTCTCCTCAAGTATTTTTTCATGGTCTTTCTTTTTGTCTTCTTCTTCTGGGACACCTATGATTCGAATATTGGGACATTTAATATTGTCCTGGAGGTCTCTGAGATTGTCCTCATTTCTTTTAATTCCTTTTCCTTTTATCCTCTCTGAATCATTTATTTCTACCATTCTATCTTCTGCTTCACTAATCCTATCTTCTGCCTCTGTTTTTCTACTATTTGTTGCCTCCAGAGTGTTTTTGATCTTATTTATTGCCTTATTCATTATATATTGACTCTTTTTTATTTCTTCTAGGTCCTTGTTAAACCTTTCTTGCATCTTCTCAATCCTTGTCTCCAGGCTATTTATCTGATTCCATTTTGATTTCAAGATTTTGGATCATTTTCACTATCATCATTTGGTATTCTTTATCAGGTAGATTCCCTATCTCTTCCTCTTTTGTTTGGTATGGTGGGCATTTATCCTGTTCCTTTACCTGCTGGGTATTCCTCTGTCTCTTCATCTTGTTTATATTGCTGAGTTTGGGGTGGCCTTTCTGTATTCTGGCAGTTTGTGGAGTTTTCTTTATTGTGGGGTTTCCTCACTGTGGGTAGGGTTTTACAGGTGGCTTGTCAAGGTTTCCTGGTTAGGGAAGCTTGCGTCAGTGTTCTGGTGGGTGGAGCTGGATTTCTTCTCTTTGAAGAACAATGAAGTGTCTAGTAATGAGTTATGAGATATCAGTGGGTTTGGAGTAACTTTGGGCATCCTGTATATTGAAGCTCAAGGCTGTGTTCCTGTGTTGCTGGAGAATTTGCATGGTATGTCTTGCTCTGGAACTTGTTGGCCCTTGGGTGATGCTTGGTTTCAGTGTAGGTAGGGAGGCGTTTGATGAGCTCCTGTCGATTTATGTTCCCTAGAGTCAGGAGTTCTCTGGTGTTCTCAGGATTTGGACTTAAGCCTCCTGCTTCTGGTTTTCAGTCTTATTTTTACAGTAGTCTCAAGACTTCTCCATGTATACAGCACCATTGATAAAACACCTAGGTTAAAGATGAAAAGTTTCTCCACAGTGAGGGATACCCAGAGAGGTTCACAGAGTTACATGGAGAAGAGAAGAGGGAGGAGGGAGTTAGAGGTGACCCGAATGAGATGAGGTGGAATCAAAAGAGGAGAGAGCAAGCTAGCCAGTAATCACTTCCTTATGTGCACTCCACAGTCTGGACTGCTCAGAGATGTTCATGGAGTTATACAGAGAAGAGAAGAGGGAGGAAGGAGACAAAAGTGGCCAGGAGGATAAAGGAGGGAATCAAAAGGAGAGAGACAGATCCAGCCAATAATCATTTACCTAAGTGTTCTCCACAGTCTGGAACACACAAAGAGATTCACAGATTTGGGTAGAGAAGAAAAGGGGAAGGGAGGAGATAGAGGCGACCTGGTGGAGAAAAAGGAGAGTCCAAAGAGGGAGAGAGCAGTCAAGCCAGTAATCTCACTCCCAAGTAAAAATGGGTACTGAAGATTGGATTCTTAAAGGAACAAAATTGATAACAAATAACAATAAGCAAAGATTAAAAATCTAGAGTAGAGGTTGGATTTTCAAAAATACAATATTAAAGGAAAAATAAAGTCACAAAATTATAAATAAATATATATATATATATATGAAGTTTGCTTTAAAAAATAGGGCCTTTTTTTTTTTTTTTTTTTTTTTTTTTTTTTTTGCAAAGTAATAGGTTATAAAAAAGAAAATTAAAGGAGTAATAGAGGATTTAAAAATTAAAAAAATTTATAAAAGAATGATCATAAAAATAATAAAAACATATCTAGGACTTTCTCTGGTGTTGTTGTGTGCAGTGTGGGGTCAGTTCATTTTCAGATAGTTCCTTGGTCCGGCTTATATTTCTCAAGATCTATAGACCCTTTCCTACGTAGTCAGTACTAACTACAGGGTTTTAATCTATTGCACCTGTAACTTCCAAGGCAGTTCCCTCTGTTTTAGCTTCTTCTGTTTGCAGTTCCCTCTGTTTTAGTTTCTCCTGTTTGCTGGTTTCTTCTGATTTCCGCCCTGACACAAGGTGGGCGGTGGTGGACACTTTTTTAGGCTCACTTGTTCAGTCGCGCTGTAGGGAGGGAGGTATGCTGCACACAAATAACACTGGCGTGTGCTCGCAGTGTATCAGCCACACTGGGCCTGCCCCCATTCATGGCACGTATGCCCTCCCTGCCCATACTGCTCAGGCTCTATGTTGCTCTGCCAGGAACCATCTGAGGCCAGCCCTGGGCTGCATGCACCTCCCAGTACTAAGCCACTCAGGTTCAGGCACTCAGGAAGTCCTTAGAGGTGCAGACTCGGTTTGGCCTGCATTTTTGTGCCCTTCCCACATCTGAGCAGCTCAGATGATGAGGTGTTTGGTGAGCGTGGTTGCTGTGACTTATCACCTAACCCGTCCCTCCTGCTTGGTTTTCTGGGTGTACAACTGGCACGCCTTCTAAGGTGGATGCTCACCGTCCAGAAACCCAAGAAGTCTTAGTTAGCAAAGAAGCCGGCTTACAGTTTGGTAGATAATGTCTCTCTGGGGCTGTGATTGCCCCCTTCCGGATCTGGCTGCCTGTCACCGGTGGAGGATGGCCTGCAGCCGACTAGCTCTGTACAGTCCTTTGTTTTGTGAGCGGGCCTGATGGTGTCTTAGGTTAGGGCTTTTCGCATGGCAGCTATCCCAGAGTCTGGCTTGCTAGCCCAAGTTAGTTCCCTCAGATTGTCCTCAGGGCATTCAGGCCTGGTCCTTACTCTAAGCAATGCAGCCCGTGCCTCCCTGCCCAGCCCCCGCCTGCTAGTGGCAGATGCAGGCATCTGTGCTGCTTCTTTGCTGGTGGAGTTACAGATGGGCCCATAATCTGTGGGTTTTGATTATTTATTTATTTTTTCTCCCAGTTATTTTGCCCTCTGTGGTTCCAAGGCTCACCACAGACTCTGCAGTGAGAGTGTTTCCTGGTCTTCGGAAACTTCTCTCTGTTTAAGACTTCCTTCCCAGGAAGGAGCTCCATCCCTACCTCTTTTGTCTCTTTTTTTTGTCTTTTATATTTTTTCCTACCTCCTTTCAAAGACAATGGGCTGCTTTTCTGGGTGTCTGTTGTCCTCTGCGGCATTCAGACGTTGTTTTGTGGAGTTTACTCAGCGTTTAAATGTTCTTTTGATGAATTTGTGGGGGAGGAAGTGGTCTCCCCTTCCTATTCCTCCGCCATCTTAGGACCACCCCCACAACAGCTGATCTTTCAATAGAAATTCTTCAGGCCAGAAAGGAAAGGCAGGACATACTTAAAGTGATGAAAGAGAAAAACTTCCAAACCAGATTATTGTACCCAGCAAGGATCTCATTCAAATATGAAGGAAAAATCAAAAGCTTTACAGACTAGCAAAAGCTGAGAGAATTCAGCACCACCAAACCAGCTCTTCAACAAATGTTAAAAGATCTTCTCTAGACAGGAAACACAGAAAATGTTTATAAACTCGAACCCAAAACAACAAAGTAAATGGCAATGGGATCATACTTATCAATAATTACCTTAAATGTAAATGGGTTTAATACCCCAACCAAAAGACAAAGTATGGCTGAATAGATACAAAAACAAGACCCCTATATATGCTGTCTACAAGAGACCCACCTCAAAACAAGAGACACATACAGAATGAAAGTAAAGAGCTGGAAAAAGATATTTAACACAAATGGAGACCAAATGAAAGCATGAGTAGCAACACTCATTTCAGATAAAATAGACTTTGAAACAAATGCCATGAAAAGGGGCAAAGAAGGACACTACATAATCCTCAAAGGATCAATCCAAGAAGAAGATATAACAATGAAATATTTATACACCCAATATAGGGTGTTGGTGCAATATGTAAAGCAAATGCTAACAAGTATGAAAGGGGACATTAACAGTAACACAATAATAGTGGGAGACTTTAATACCCCACTCACAACTATGGATAGATCAACTAAACAGAAAATTAGCAAAAAAAAACCCACAAACTTTAAATCATACTTGACCAGTTAGACCTAATTGATATCTATAGGACATTTCAACCCAAACCAATGAATTTCACCTTTTTCTCAAGCACACATGGAACCTTCTCCAGGATAGATCACATCCTGGGCCATAAATCTAGCCTTGGTAAATTCAAAACAATGAAATCATTTCAAGCATCTTTTTTGATCACAACACAGTAAGATTAAATGTCAACTACAGGGAAAAAAAAAACTATTAAAAATACAAACATATGGAGGCTAAACAACACGCTTCTGAACAACCAACAAATCACAGAAGAAATAAAAAAAGAAATCAAAATATGCATAGAAACGAATGAAAGTGAAAACACGACCACCCCAAACCTATGGGATTCAGTAAAAGCAGTGCTAAGGGGAAGATTTAGATCAATACAAGCTTACCTCAAGAAACAACAGAAAAATCAAATAAATAACCTAATTCTACACCTAAAGAAACCAGAAAAAGAAAAAATGAAGAACCCCAGGGTTAGTAGAAGGAAAGAAATCATAAAAATTAGGGCAGAAATAAATGAAAAAGAAACAAAGGAAACCATAGCAAAAATCAAGAAAGCTAAAAGCTGGTTGTTTAAGAGGATAAATAAAACAGACAAACCATTAGTCAGACTCATCAAGAAAAAAAGGAAGAAGAATCAAATCAACAAAATCAGAAATGAAAATGGAGAAATCATGACAGACAACACAGAAATACAAAGGATCATAAGAGACTACTATCAGCAATTATATGCCAATAAAATGGACAACTTGGAAGAAATGGACAAATTCTTAGAAAAATATAACTTTTCAAAATTGAACCAGGAAGAAATAGAAAATCTTAACAGACCCATCACAAGCACAGAAATGGAAATTATGGTCAGAAATCTTCCAACAAACAAAAGCCCAGGACCAGATGGCTTCACAGCTGAATTCTACCAAAAATTTAGAGAAGATCTAACACCTATCCTACTCAAACTCTTCCAGAAAGTTGTAGAGGAAGGTAAACTTCCAAACTCAATCTATGAGGCCACCACCACCCTAGTACCAAAACCAGACAAAGATGCCACAAAAAAAAGAAAATTACAGGTCAATATCACTGATGAACATAGATGCAAAAATCCCCAACAAAATTCTAGCAAACAGAATCCAAAAACATGTTAAAAAGATGATACATCATGTCCAAGTGAGCTTTATCCCAGGGATGCAAGGATTCTTCAGTATTTTCAAATCAGTCACATTAACTACAATAACTAATTGAAAGATAAAAGCCATGTGATTATTCTCAATAGATACAGAGAAAGCCTCTGACAAAATTCAACATCCATTTATGATAAAAACCCTCCAGAAAGCAGGCATAGAAGGAACATACCTTAACATAATAAAAGCCATATGTGATAAACCCACAGCAAACATTATCCTTAATGGTGAAAAATTGAAAGTATTTCCGCTAAAGTCACGAACAAGACAAGGGTACCCACTCTCACAACTACTATTCAACATAGTTTTGGAAGTTTTAGACACAGCAATCAGAGAAGAAAAGGAAATAAAAGGAATCCAGATTGGAAGATAAGAAGCAAAACTTTCTCTGTTTGCAGATGACATGATGCTCTACATAGAAAACCTGAAAGACACCACCAGAAAATTACTAGAGCTAATTAATGAATATTGTAAAGTGGAAGGATATAAAATTAACACACAGAAATCCCTTGCATTCCTGTACATTAACAATGAGAAGACAGAAGGATAAATCAAGGAAGCAATTCCACTCACCACTGTGATGAAAAGAATAAAATACTTAGGAATAAATCTACCTAAAGAAACAAAAGTCCTATATATAGAAAACTATAAAACATTGATGAAAGAAATCAAACAAGACACAAGTAGATGGAGTTATATATCATGTTCATGAATCAGAAGAATCAATATAGTGAAAATGAGTATACTACCCAAAGAAATCTACAGATTCAATGCAATCCCTATCAAGCTACCAACGGTATTTTTCAGAGAACTAGAACAAAGAATTTCACAACATGTATGGAAATACAAAAAAAAAAAAAAAAACTCGAATAGCCAAAGCAATCTTGAGAAAGAATGGAACTGGAGTTTAATCTACCCGACTTCAGATTATACTACAAAGCTCCAGTCATCAAGACAGTATGATACTGGCACAAAGACAAAAATATAGATCAATGGAACAAAACAGAAAGCCCAGACATCAATCCACGTACCTATGGACACTTTATCTTTGACAAAGGAGGCAAGAATATACAATGGAGAAAAGACAATCTTTTTAACAAGTGGTGCTGGGAAAACTGGTCAACCACTTGTAAAAAAGTGAAACTAGAACACTTTCTAACACCATACACAAAAATAAACTCAAAGTGGATTAAAGATCTAAATGTAAGACCAGAAACTACAAAACTCCTAGAGGAAAACATAGGCAAAACACTCTCTGACATAAATCACAGCAGGACCCTCTATGACCCACCTCCCAGAGTAATGGAAATAAAAGCAAAAATAAACAAATGGGACCTAATTAAATTTAAAAGCTTTTGCACAATGAAGGAAAGTATAAACATGGTGAAAAGACAGCCCTCAGAATGGGAGAAAATAATAGCAATTAAGCAACTGACAAAGAATTAATCTCAAAAATATACAAAAAAACAAAAACATATATATACACACACACACACACACACACACACAAGCAATACAAGCAGCTTCTGCAGCTCAATTCCAGAAAAAAATCGACCCAATCAAAAAATGGGCCAAGAACTAAACAGACATATCTCCAAAGAAGACATACAGATGGCTAACAAACACATGAAAAGATGCTCAATATCACTCATTATCAGAGAAATGCAAATCAAAACCATGATGAGGTACCATCTCACATTGGTCAGAATGGCTGTTATCCAAAAGTCTACAAACAATAAATGTTGGAGAGGATGCGAAGAAAAGGGAATCCTCTTACACTGTTAGTGGGAATGCAAGCTAGTACAGCCACTATGGAGAACAGTGTGGAGATTCCTTAAAAAACTGGAAATAGAACTGTCATATGACCCAGCAATCGCACTGGTGGGCATACATACCAAGGAAATGAGAATTGAATGAGACATGTATCCCAATGTTCATCGCAGAACTATTTACAACAGCTAGGATGTGGAAGCAACCTAGATGTCCATCGGCAGGTAAATGGATAAGAAAGCTGTGGTACATATACATAATGGAATATTACTCAGTTATTTTTTAAAATGCATTTGATTCAGTTCTAATAAGGTGGATGAAACTGGAGCCTATTATACGGAGGGAAGTAAGTCAGAAAGAAAAACACCAATACAGTATATTAACACATATGTATGGAATTTAGAAATATGGTAATGATGACCCTATATGCAAGACAGCAAAAGAGATACAGATGTAAAGAACATACTTTTGGACTCTGTGGGAGAAGGCGAGGATGGGATGATTTGAGAGAATAGCATTGAAACACGTGTATTATCATATGTGAAATAGATTGCCAGTCCATGTTTGATGCATGAGACAGGATGCTCAGGGCTGGTGCACTGGGATGATCCTGAGGGATGGGATGGGAAGGGAGGTGGGAGGGGAGTTCAGGATGGGGAACACATGTATGCCCATGGCTGATAAACCAAATAAAATAAAATAAATATGTACATAAATGAAAAAAAATTTAATTTTTCCTCTTCAAGCAGAGCATGTCCTAGGATCATTAATTTACTCAGCTCACTCAGTAGGATGTGGGTAGCATGGCTCCACTGTTGTATTGTTTTGGGGGCATGTCTCATGTTTCTATTGCATGGTTTTGTGGCTAAGCAAGTCTGCTTGGCTTTGTGGTTAAGCAAACCTGCTCTCTTGATTGATCATTAACTTACTCATAATTTTGTTCTTTGCTTCCAATCCCCCAGTGGAATTAACTATTTAATCTCTACTCTGTCCCTTTTACAGTTACTCTGGAAGGTCAAAACTTTGTAGTCACCTCTTGCTCACACACCACATCCAATCTTGGGAAAGCTCTTCCTCCAAAATATGTACTGGTTATTAGGAAAAGAAGAAAGAAAATTTTCCTCTCACATCTAGGCTTTTGTGAATTTCTTCCAGACATGGAAGAAGTTTTTCTCTACACATCTAAGTTCTTCCAATAGGTCTAATATTTAAATTGGCAGAACTGTGGTGTTGGAGAAGACTCTTGAAAATTCCTCGGACTGCAAGGAGATTAAACCAGTCAATGCTAAAGGAAATCAACCCTGAATATTCATTAGAAGGAATATTTTGAAGCCCCAATATTTTGGCCACCTGATGTGAAGAGTCAACTCATTGGAAAAGAGCCTGATGTAGGAGGAGAAGGGGCTGACAGAGGACAAGATGGTTGGATGGCATCACCGACTCAATGGACATGAGTTTGAGCAAATTCCAGGAGATGGTGAAGGACAGGGAAGCCTGGCGTGCTAGAGTCCATGGGGTCACAAAGAGTCAGACAAGACTGATTGACTGAACAGCAACGAAGACAGATTAACAGGAGAAAATAAAACAGAAGTTTAAAATCATGTGTACACAGGAGAGACTCAGGAGAAAAGAGTATTTCACCAAAATGGTGAAACCCTCAATTAAATATTACTTTCAGCTAAAGTCAAAGGAGGATGTTGGGGACAGTAGTCTGTGACTTCAAAGGGAAGGAAGGAAACTTACATGGAGATAGAAGAGAAGTGGTTGGTAAACAAATGTTTGCTGGGTCATGCGGACTGGAGCACAGGTTGTTATCTCTAGGCCCAAATTCTATGCAGATTCCTCTGGTGATAGCTCTATTCTGGGAATAGGTCCTCTATCCAAATTCTTTTAGGTATTTAAGGGAAAGATCAAAGTTTCTTCTTGAGTATACTGGGCCTTGATTGTTTTTGAAAACAAACAATCCACATGGCACGGAGACATTTTGGAGAGGAACGTTTTGCACCTCTGCATGACAATTGCCCATCACTGTTCTTGCTTCCGTCCTCTTATGAACCACCAACAGCTCTCCTTTGGATCTTTCTGTCACCCCTAACTGGTATCCTTGCTTCCTCCTCTCTGGTCCTCTACAATCTTTCTCAAAATCAGGATGGGAAAAAATGCAAATGGCAACATTCTTTTGCTTAAAGTCTTCTAAGACTCTTCATTCTCTTCAGAGTAAAAGCAAAGTCTCCACAATGTCCTATTCCTCCCAGTGTGATCTGGCTCCTCCATCACCTCTTCTAGCTCATGGCCAACAACAACTACCATTGTACTTTCAGTTCCACTCCCATGGACCTACTTATATTGAATGTGCCAAACAGTCATTGTTGGGGTTTGCACTGTGCAGTTCTTAACTCTGGGAAGTCTTCTCCAAAAATTACTTCTGAACTACTCCTTCAAATCTTCTAAGAAATGGCACCTCTGCAATGAGGCTTCCCCTGACACCTAGGCAAATTGCAAAAGGCATCACCTTCCCCTTCAGAAGAACCTTCCCCCTTGTTTACTTTTCCACTTTGCACCATCTGATTTGTCATTATACTTACTGTGATGACTTTTGTCTCTTCCTGCATTGGAATGTAAGTTTGTGAGGCCACTGATATTTTTTCTGCATTATTTCCTGGTGTATACTTGTTGAACTTGAATCAGTGCCTGGAACATAGCAGAGGTTCAATAAATATTTTTGTATTATTGCAGTTTTAAAGATCACTTGTAGGGCCTCCCCTAGTGGTCCAGTTGTTAAGACTCCACACTTGCAATGCAGGGTACTCAGGTTTGATCTCTGGTTTTGGAATTAAGATCCCACAAGATGAGCTTCATGGCAAAATAAAATAATAATAATAATAATTTAAAGTAAAATCATTTGTAATTCAAAGAGAAAATTACAAATATCAAAAAAAAATTAACAAAGTTAGTTAACTGTGATGTTACAATCTGTCACATGAACCTATACACAATTACACTAGGAATTAAGGAAGTAAAATACTAAAGTCATGATGAAATAATACTTAATACTACCAGACTGGCAAAAATGAAAAACATGTGACAATATCAAGTATCAGTCTCTGAATAAAGCAGACATACATATTTTATACACTCTCATTTGTGTTGATTATATTTCAAAAAATGATTATTTTGGATTTGGGATAAATGAGCTTTAATTGTTCATGAAATCTGTTGAAATACTTTTATGTTTTTCTGGAATTTTGCTACTAAAGGTGTTACCATCAAATAAACTTTAATTGTGTCATGAATCCATGTGAGAATTACTGTGGACAAAGGGAAATGAGGAAAATTAAATAGGTGTAGTAAAATAAATACCAACAAATTCTCAACTTTTAAAATGCTTTTAAATATGAACAGGTTAAGTATACAAACTCATAACAGAAAAAAATCAGTAAAAACCTTAAACCAGGGAGGATAGCTAATTCTTTCACTAATGACTTTTACCCAGTGAAAACATTATAAAAAAAAAATGGATCAGTTCACTGTCTTATTCCTCTTTGATGGGTAAAGATGTAAAATGAAGTGCTACCTTCTGTTGTTTGAATAATCTACATAAAATACATTTTATTGTTTTTATGAAAAGATCATATTTTGCATGTTTAACCCGGAATATATTTATTTCTGTTTTCTCTTTCTGTTTTGGCACTAATTAAGGTCACTTGCATTCTTAATATAAAAAAAAATTAAGGTTAAATTCATTAGTTTCATTAGCCTAGCATAACTAGTCAGTTCACTTAAGTCACTCAGTCAACTCCGACTCTTTGTGACCCTATGAATCCCAGCACGCCAGGCTTCCCTGTCCATCACCAACTCCTGGAGTTTATCCAGGCTCATGTCCATCGAGTTGGTGATGTCATCCAGCCATCTCATCCTCTACGGTCACCTTCTCCTCCTGCTCCCAATTCCTCCCAGATTCAGGGATTTTTCCAATGAGTCAACTCTTCACATGACGTGGCCAAAGTATTGGAGTTTCAGTTTCAGTATCAGTCCTTCCAATGAATATTCAGGACTGGTCTCCTTTAGGATGGACTGGTTGGATCTCCTTGCAGTCCAAGGGACTCTCAAGAGTCTTCTGCAACACCACAGCTCAAAAGCATCAATTCTTCAGCGCTTAGCTTTCTTCACAGTCCAACACTCACCTCCATAAATGACCACTGGAAAAACCATAGCCTTGACTAGACAGACCTTTCTTGGGAAAGTAATGTCTCTGCTTTTCAATATGCTATCTAGGTTGGTCATAACTTTCCTTCCAAGGAGTAAGTATCTTTTAACTTCATGGCTGCAATCGACATCTGCAGTGATTTTGGAGCCCAAAAAATAAAGTGTGACACTGTTTCCACTGTTTCCCCATGTATTTCCCATGAAGTGATGGGACCGGATGCCATGATCTTCGTTTTCTGAATGTTGAGCTTTAAGCCAACTTTTTCACTCTCCACTTTCACTTTCATCAAGAGGCGTTTTAGTTCCTCTTCAGTTTCTGCCATAAGGGTGGTGTCATCTGCATATCTGAGGTGATTGATATTTCTCCAGGCAATCTTGATTCCAGCTTGTGCTTCTTCCAGTCCAGCGTTTCTCATGATGTACTCTGCAGATGAGTTAAATAAGCAGGGTGAGAATATACAGCCTTGACGTACTCCTTTTCCTATTTGGAACCAGTCTGTTGTTCCATGTCCAGTTCTGACTGTTGCTTCCTGACCTGCATATAGGTTTCTCAAGAGGCAGGTCAGGTGGTCTGGTATTCCCATCTCTTTCAGAATTTTCCACAGTTTATTGTGATCCACACTGTCAAAGGCTTTGGCATAGTCAATAAAGCAGAAATAGATGTTTTTCTGGAGCTCTCTTGCTTTTTTGATGATCCAGAAGACGTTGGCAATTTGATCTCTGATTCCTCTGTCTTGTCTAAAACCAGTTTGAACATCTGGAAGTTCACGGTTCACGTATTGCTGAAGCCTCGTTTGGAGAATTTTGAGCATTACTTTACCAGTGTGTGAGATGAGTGCAGTTGTGCTGTAGTTTGAGCATTCTTTGGCGTTTCCTTTCTTTGGGATTGGAATGAAAACTGACCTTTTCCAGTCCTGTGGCCACTGCTGAGTTTTCCAAATTTGCTGGCATATTGAGTGCAGCACTTTCACAGCATCATCTTTCAGGATTTGAAGTAGCTCAACTGGAATTCCATCACCTCCACTAGTTTTGTTCATAGTGATGCTTTCTAAGGCCCTTGACTTCACATTCCAGGATGTCTGGCTCTAGGTCAGTGATCACACCATCGTGATTATCTGGGCCGTGAAATCTTTTTTGTACAGTTCTTCTGTGTATTCTTGCCACTTCTTAATATCTTCTGCTTGTTAGGTCCCTACTATTTCTGTCCTTTATCGAGCCGAGCTTTGCATGAAATTTTCCCTTGGTATCTCTAATTTTCATGAAGAGGTCTCTAGTCTTTCCCATTCTGTTGTTTTCCTCTATTTCCGTGCATTGATTGCTGAGGAAGACTTTCTTATCTCTTCTTGCTATTCTTTGGAACTCTGCATTCAGATGCTTATATCTTTCCTTTTCTCCTTTGCTTTTCACTTTTCTTTTCGCAGCTATTTGTAAGGTCTCCTCTGACAGCCATTTTGCTTTTCTGCATTTCTTTTCCACGGAGATGGTCTTCATCCCTGTTTCCTGTACAGTGTCACGAACCTCTGTCCATAGTTCATCAGGCACTCTATCAGATCTAGTCTCTTAAATCTATTTCTCACTTCCACTCTATAATCCTAAAGGATTTGATTTAGGTCATACCTGAATGGTCTTGTTGCTTTCCCTACTTTCTTCAATATAAGTCTGAATTTGGCAATAAGGAGTTCATATTCTGAGCCACAGTCAGCTCCCAATCTTGTTTTTGCCGGCTGTATAGAGCTTCTCCATCTTTGGCTGCAAAAAATATAATCAGTCTGATTTTGGTGTTGACCATCTGGTGATGTTCATGTGTAGAGTCTTTTGTGTTGGAAGAGGGTGTTTGCTATGACCAGTGTGTTCTTTTGGCACAACTCTATTAGCCTTTGCCCTGCTTCATTCTGTACTCCAAGGCCAATTTGCTTGTTACTCCAGGCGTTTCTTGAATTCTTACTTTTGCATTCCAGTCCCCTACAATGAAAAGGACATCTTTTTTGGGTGTTAGTTCTGAAAGGTCTTGTAGGTCTTCACAACTAAGGTAGAAATAATAAGTCAAGTAAATGTTACTTATTCACCACTCTTCCCCAATTTAGTTTTGAAATATTAGCTTCACGTGTGTATTTGAATATTTAGCTTTCAGTATACTTTGGCCAGGATCCCATTCCATATTCACTGCCTCAGCTCCATGACTGAGTTTTTTCCCCAAGGCCTAGGCTTTGATTCTAGTTCATCTCCTTCAACAACAGCTTCATTGCACATATTTGTAGTTCTAGTCTTCCTTCTACTTTTCTCTTCCAATTCCAAATTTATCCTTCCTTCACCAAAAAGGAAGCCATCAACAAAAAGAAAAGACAACCTGTTAAATGGGAAAAGATGTTTTCAGATCACATGTTTAATAAGGGGCTAATATACAAAACACGCAAAGAATTCATACATCTATCCAACCAAAAACAAACAAACAAACAAACAAAAAATAACCTGAATAAAAATTGGACAAAGGAGCTGAATAGACATTTCTCCAAAGGTGTACAGATGACCAGCAGGTATGTTAAAAGATGCCCAAGAATACTACTCATCTGGGAAATGTGAATCAAAACCACAATGACATGTTATCTCACACCTGTAGAATGGCTGTTATCAAAAATACAACAAATAACAAGTGCTGGCAAGGATGTGGAAAAAAGGAAATCCTCATGTGCTATCAGTAGGAATGTAAATTGATACAGTCACTATGGGACAAAGATATGGAGATTCCTCAGAAAATTAAGACTCAAACTACCATATTATCTGGCTATTCCACTTCTGAGTGTCTATCTGAAAAGGGCTCTTCAAATTTAGTAAGTGATTAGGAGAATCATTATTTCATTATTTTTATTTTCTACCCAGTTTCAAATGATGTGTCTGCATAGTGAAAAAGCACATGATGTTGGAATTACCCACTATAATGTTTCTTCACAACCAGTTCCTGGTGGAGAACAAGGTCTTCAGTTCTTTTGACTGGCATCAGGTGGTCAGGATTTCCAGATCAAAATTTGGGTTATTTAGTTTACCCATATCTTAGGTTTTGAATTAAAATATAAAAGAACACTGACTGAACACTGCACTCCTGTTTTGGGTGGTGGCTTTTTTTCATGATCGGCAGATGCTAGTCTCAGGGATTGTTTACTGATAATCTAGTTTCTCACATTCCGACAAAACGAGGTCTACTGGAGAAGGGAATGACAAACTATTTTAGTATTCTTGCCTTGAGAACCCCATAAACAATATGAAAATAATATGACTCTGAAAGAGGAACTATCCAGGTTTGTATGTGCCTAATATGCTACTGGAAAGGAGCATAGAAATAGCTCCAGGAGGAATGAAGAGCTTGAGCCTAACTGAAAACAATGCCCATTTGTGAATATGTCTGGTGGTGGAAGTAAAGTCCAGTGCTGTAAATAACAGTATTGAATAGGAACCTGGAATGTTAGATCCATGAATCAAGGCAAATTGGAAGTGGTCAAAAGGAGATGGCAAGAGTGAGCACTGACATTTTAGGAGAGAATGAACTAAAATGGACTGGAAGGGGTGAATTTAATTTAGATGGCCATCATATCTACTACTGTGGGCAAAAATCCCTTAGAAGAAATGAAACAGTCCTCAGAGTCAACAAAAGAATCTGAAATGCAGGACTCAGGTGCAATTTAAAAACTACAGAATTATCTCTGTTCATTTCCAAGGGAAACCATTCAATATCACAGTAATCCAAGTCTATGCCAAAACCATTAATGATGAAGAAGCTGAAGTTGAATAGTTCTATGAAGACACACAGACCTTCTAGAACTCACACCAAAAAAAGATGTCCTTTTCATCACGGAGGACTGAAATTTAAAAGTAGGAAGTCAAGAGATACCTGGAGTATCAGGCAAGTTTGGCCTTGGAGTACAAAATGAAGCAGGGCAAAGGCTAACAGAATTTTGCCAACAGAACACACTGGTCATACCAAACACATTCTTCCAACAACACAAGAGACAACTCTATACATGCCCATCACCAGATGGTCAATACTAAAATCATATTGATTCTATTAATTGCAGCTGAAGATGGAGAAGCTCTATACAGTCAGCAAAAATAAGACCAGGAGCTGACTGTGGCTCAGATTTTGAACTCTTTATTGCCAAATTCAGACTTAAATTGAAGAAAATATGGAAAACAACCAGGCCATTCACATATAAACTAAATCCTTTATGATTATACAGTCGAAATGACAAATAGATTCAAAGGATTAGATCTGATAGTGTGCATGAGGAACTATGGACAGAGGTTCATAACATTGTACAGGAGACAGTGATCAAAACCATCCTCAATAAAAAGAAATGCAAAAATGCAAAATGGTTGTCCGAGGAAATCTTACAAATAGCTGAGAAAAGAGAAGTGAAGGGCAAGGAGAAAAGGAATGCAGAGTTCCAAAGATTAGCAAGGAGAGATGAGAAAACCTTCCTAGGTGATAACTGCAAAGAAATAGATGAAAATAATAGAATGGGAAGGAATAGAGATCTCTTCAAGAAAACTAGAGATGCCAAGGGAACATTTCATGCCAAGATGGGCACAATAAAGGACAGAAGTGGTATGGACCTAACAGAACCAAAAGATATCAAGAAAAGGTGGCAAGAATACATAGAAAAACTATACAAAAAAGATCTTCATGACCCAGATAACCATGATGGCGTGATCACTCACCTGGAGCCAGACATTCCAGAATGTGAAGTCAAGTGGGTCTTAAGAAGCATCACAACAAAGCTAGTGGACATGACAGAATTCCAGCTGAGTTCTTTCAAATCCTAAAAGCTGATGCAGTGAAAGTGCTGCACTCAATATGCCAGCAAATTTGGAAAACTCAGCAGGGGCTATAGGACTGGAAAAGGTCAGTTTTCATTCCAACCCCAAAGAAAGGCAATGCCAAAGAATGTTCAAACTACAGCACAATTGCACTCACTTCATATGCAAACAAAGTAATGCTCAAAATTCTCCAAAACAGGCTTCAGCAATATGTGAACCGTGAATTTCCAGATGTTCAAGCTGGTTTTAGACAAGGCAGAGGAACCAGAGAGCAAATTGCCACCATCCACTGGATCATAGAAAAAGCAAGAGAATTCCATAAAAAACATCTGCTCCATTTGACTACACTAAAGCCTTTGACTGTGTGGATCCTAACAAACTGTGGAAAAGTCTTAAAGAGATGGAAATACAACACTATCTTATCTACCTCCTTAGAAACCCATATGAAAATCTAGAAGCAACAGTTAGAACCAGACATGGAATAATAGTTCATAATTGGGAAAGGAGTAAGTCAAGGCTGTATATCGTCACCCTGCTTATTTAACTTACATGCAAACTACATCATGGGAAATGCCCAGATGGATAAATCACAAGCTGGAATCAAGATTACCAGGAGATATATCAACCACCTTAGCTGTGCAGTTGACCCCACCCTTATAGCAGAACGCAAAGAGGAAGAGCCTTTTGATGAAAGTAAAGAGGAGAGTGAAGAAGCTGGCATAAAATTCAACATTCAAAAAAGTAAGATCATGGCATCTGGTCCCATCACTTCATGGGAAATAGATGGGAAAAGAATGGAAACAGTGAGATACTTTATTTTCTTGAGCTCCAAAATCACTGCAAACGGTGACTGCAGCCATGAAAAGACACTTGCTCCTTGGAAGAAAAGTTGTGACCAACCTAGGCAACATATTAAAAAGCAGAAACAATACTTTTCCTACAAAGGTCTGTATAGTCAAAGCTATCATTTTTCTGGTAGTCATATATGGATGTGAAAGTCAGACCATAAAGAAAGCTGAGTGCTGAAGAATTGATGTTTTTGAACTGTGGTGTTGGAGAAGACTCTTGAGAGCCTCTTGGGCTGCAAGGAGATCAAACCAGTCAATCTTAAAGGAAATCAATCTTGAATATTTACTGTAAGGACTGATGCTGAAGCTGAAGCTCCAATCATTTGGCCATCTGATAGTAAGAGCTGACTCATTGGCAAAGACCCCAAGGCTGGGAAAGATTGAAGGCAGGAGGAAAAGGGTCTGACATAGGATGAGATAGCTGCATGGCATAACCGACTCAATGGACATGAGTTTGAGCAAGCTCCAGGATATGGTGAAGGACAGGGAAGTCTGGCTTGCTGTAGTCCATGGGGTCACAAAGAGTCAGACATGACTGTGTGACTGAACAGAAGCCCAGTTTAATGACAACAAACCTATAAAACATCAGTGGTGATTCACATCATTCCTAAGTACAGTTTACTTGAAGTAAAAAATTCTATTTCACCTCACATGCATTTCTTAGTGAGTGAATTTGAAAGTCACTCAGTCATGTCAAGTCTTGCAACCTCTGCCAGCCTCCTCTGTCCATGCAATTCTCACAGAATACTGGAGTGGGTAATTATTCCCTTCTCCAGAGGATCTTCCCAACCCAAGGATCAAACCCAGGTCTCCAACATTGCAGGTGGATTATTTACCCTCTGAGCCACCAGGTAAGCCTATATGGGACATATTAATTCCCCTGCTGAGAGATCGCCACCCAGATAGTACCCTCTTTCCCAATTTAATGCAAAAGTCCATTTCAAAACAAATCAGTATCTTAATAGAAAAACTGTTTGAAAATCCCTCTTAAATGATAATCCCTGAAGAAATTCAGAAAAAAATATTTTTTCTAACAATGCAGAATATAAATATGTTTTTAAATCAATTAATACAAATTTTCTCCATATTAATAAGAGAATAAGAAATAAGGACAACTGATTTATAAAATTTTTTTGCAAGTGTCAGCTGAGATCTTGAAGTAAATATATGAAACAAATATTATACCACAGTGGGGAAATACTGGGTATTATTTAAAAAAAAAAAAAAAAGATTGTCAATTCTTCTTTTGACCAGCAGACTTGCTTTGTTACTTGGAGATTTCATATACAATGCACATATTTTGGTTATACCAAGAGTAAGACAAAATGAATCCAAATTTTGCACCTTATGCTGAAGTTATGTCCTATTAAAAGAAAAAGATTAATAGGCAAAACTATGGAGACAGTAAAAAGATCAATAGTTGCGAGGAGTTAAGAGGAGAGAGAATGAATATGCAGAACACATAGAGTTTTTAGGGCAATGGAAATACTCTGAATGATACTATAATGGTGAATACATGTCAGTATAAATTTGTTTCAACCCAGAGAATATTCAAAACCAAGGGGAGACCCTAATTTAAAGTATGATTTTGAGTGATCACAGTATATCAATATAGACTCATAAATTTTAGGAAATGTAACACTCTGGAGGGGGATCTTGAAATTGAAAGAACTGTGCATATGTATACTTTGCCCACAAAGGTCTATCTAGTCAAGGCTATGATTTTTCCAGTAGTCATGTATGGATGTGAGAGTTGGACAATAAAGAAAGCTGAGCGCCAAAGAATTGATGCTTTTGAACATCTTTTTAGATGTTTTTGAACATGCTGGAGAAGATTCTTGAGAGTCCCTTGGAGAGCAAGGAAATCCAACCAGTACATCCTAAAGGAAATCAGTCCTGAATATTCATTGGAAGGACTGCTGCTGAAACTAAAACTCCAATACTTTGGTCACTTGATGCAAAGAACTGACTCATTTGAAAAGACCCTGATGCTAGGAGACATTGAAGGTGGGAGGAGAAGAGGATGACCGAGGATGAGATGATTGGATGGCATTGCTGACTCAATAGACATGAGTTTGAGTAAACTCTGGCAGTTGGAGATGGACAGGGAGGCCTGTCCAATAGTGCAGTACATGGGGTCACAAAGAGTCAGACACGACTGAGTAACTGAACTGAACTGATGCACATGTATAGGCAAGGTGTATGGACAAACTTACCTTCCTCTCATTTTGCTTGAACTCAAAGTTGTTCTTAAAAAAAAAAAAAAAGTTTAAAAACTGGTTTTAAAATATTTTTAATTTAAAGTTAATTTAACATTTCTATATATATTTATATTATACTATAGACGCTATTTTTGAAATGATGCTTAAGACAAAAATATGACTTTTAGAAATTTAAATGGAAATATACCCATTTCAGTAAAGTCTTTATATATAAAAATGAAATTTGTATAATTACCGGGGACCAGCCCTGGTTGGATCCAGGGATATCCTCAGGAGGACGGCTTTGGAGAAAGAATAGCAAAAGGGGAGAGACAGAGGCTTGATCTGACTGGTTTACATGGGAAACCAATAAAGTTCGTGACACTGAACTTGCTCTGACCACGGAGGCCGCAGGCGCCCTCTCAAATAGCTGAAGGTGCCCCACCTTAGGCACCTTCTTGAGTGGGTCTTAGAAGCCCAGGCAGGTAAGTGGTCTCAGAGAGCCCCCACGCTCTGATCAGTCATCCTGAAGGACGAACAGAGAAGAAAAGGAGAGAAAAGGAAGCAAGAACGACACGGGGAGACCAAGGCTGATGAGCAAGGCCTGTAGCTTTATTTTCAAAGGGAGCTTATATACCTTAAGTCGTGCATAGAGGATGATAGGGGGTGTAAAGTCATGCCAAGTTGGCAGTCCTTGATCCTTATCGAGACCAGGCTTTCTTTTCCGCAAACTTATTGTATACAAATGCTTTAGGTGATTTACATCATCTTCTGGCCAGAAGACCTATTAACATTTTATGACTGTTTGTTCTGATAAAGGTTAGTTAACCAGAAAACTTGTTTTTTCTAAGAGTAATTATTTTAAAGTTTGGCGCCATCCTCTGAAAGTGTTAGATAAAGTTGCATTCCTATAGGGCAAAGGTGCAGTGGGCTCACAACAAGGAAAGAATTTATTACCTTAAGGGTCTAAAGTTGTTAACACCAAGGCCACTACTTATTTTTTCTAAACACCAACTATATTAATTAATATACTCCCAAGGACACAATACAGGGGATGTGGAAACTTGGCAACAAGCATCAGCTCAACAATGAAATCCTCCACCAGTTCTATTCTAATAATTTCAAACTCCCCTAGAGGCTCTATACTATTTGAATATCTTAAGCTTCCCCTGCCTCTCAGTTGGGAGGCTGTAAACAATCATATGCATAGCTGTAGGAGTCCAGATAAACCTGTCAGGCAAGTTAGAGAGCCATCTGAGGGGTTTGGATTGAAACACTCCTAGTATGCCCAGGAGGCTAATTAACTAGAGCTTTAAGTTGATTTTCTTCAAAGAAAGGTGGTCAGGGATAGCCCTCAGTTAATGTCAGAGGAGTTGGTGAAAGTCATAAAATAGTAAAACAGGCAGATTCTGGTTTTGGGGTAGATGCTCAAGCAGATCCAGGGGGCCCCTCGAGCCCTGACTTGCCTTGCCCATCAGGGCTCTCCCACATGACCTTGTCATGGGTGGGAACTCCCATGCTGGCTCCCGGCATGTAAGTACAAAATATTATCACAGAATTCATATTATCAAAGTAAAAGTTGATGTCATATCTGTTTAAGTAGCAGTTTTACATTTAATTAAGCAGTTTGAATTGTTCTCAGTATTGTCAGTGTATTATATTTCTTCATCATAGTTATAACATAAGTAAATCTCATTGATCTATATTCTCCAACTTCCAGCATCTGGTATTGATACTTTCCTTTCTGGTGGAGAGAAACATTAAAATACCTTTTAATTATCCATCCTGTTCTCCCAGGTGGATTATACCTGGTGGAGGAAGAAAACAGTGAGGAAATGTGGAGGTGGAGTTTTTAAAGATTGTGAAGGCTTACATGCTGTTGATAACCTTCAAGTAAGCACACACAAACCTAAACTTGGGTGCCACTCCACAGAGCCAAATGCCATCTCTGGACAGTGTTGCATCTCTTCATTGACTCAGCACTGACCAGTGGTCTGTGCTGTGATGGGAATAGAGCTATTCAGGAAACCCACGCCACCATAGCAGGGCAGTCACACTTGCAACAAAGCACTGAATTGGATGCCTGTGGTTATTTTGTGCCTGTGAATGTGTTTATTTCAAGTGTGCTTTCAGATTATCATATATCTGACTGGAACACTAAAACTTAATGAGGTAAAATTCAGGACCTGGGAAATATTTGCTTCAATTATTCCATCAGTAGTAGTTTTCTTAGAACACAGAAGAATTTTTAAGTAAGATTCTTATCTCTTTTGTTGTAGTATATATAAATACCCCTTAAGTACAGTACTCTGCATGATATTAGGTTAAACTTAGTAATATTATTTGCATATCTTCAATTACTTTTATTATAGTATAATGAGTAGATAATTTATAGGAAGAAAATAGTTTCAGATCATAGACTGTCAAATATGAAATCTATCAGTATGAAAAATATTGTAAAACATTTTGGTAAGTATGTCTATATGGCAAATACTTAATAATAATGGCAAGTAATGGCAAAAACATAAGTATTAACTCCCAACTGCTGTCTGGTCAACATCAGTAACTTGTCACATTATCAGACAGTGGTTAAAAATCAATGGCAAAAGCACGAAGTGGTGGGCATCTGACTCTTTTGCATCTTTTTAGAGGAAAATTATCTGAAATTATTCTATTAAAGCACACAGCTGCTTTCTGTTTTAGCATGTAAAAATTTGACCCATCTGCAAAACTTGGCACTGATCCCAATCTTTTTTGAGGACAGTGAAGCTTCTTGAAACTCAAAAATATCAGTTCTTTACCCAGGGAAATCAGCAAACTCAGACCATTTTCAATCTGAACCATGACAGACAGATTCAGTAATAGGTGCTCCTTGCTTCATTTTATTTTTGTTTAAAAACAGCCAACTGTCATTGATTGTCATTTCACTGTGAAAATTTGACTAAGATCTTGTGACAATGCAAAACAACAAACAAAAAAACCAACCTTGTAAATGTCAGGACTGGGAATGATTTTGTAAGATTTTGCAAAGTGCCAATTGTTCACTTAAGTAATTTTGAAGTTAAAGTCTCTTATACCAAGAAAACCTCTTAGATATTAGGCCAGTAAGGGAACAAGACCCTGGAGTACAATACTTGCCCAAGGCTGCTTACTTGGTGGTAAAGTAGAGTCTCCATTCAGTCTAGTGCTTGTTTCAAAAGACCTCATCAGTGTTGCTGGCCCCAAACTTGGCTTTCTTTGCCCACCGAAATCAAATAAAAATTTCAGAGACAAAATTTGGAGAAAACAGGAAGGTGGCTTTAATTCTCAGCCTGTGAAAAGAGGGACACAATAGGCATATGCCACAAGAACTGTGCATTACCTTGATGAGGAGTCTAGGACTTATATCACATGAGGGCTCACAGTCTGGAGTTGGTGATGAGGAACAAAGGCGTTAGGATCTTGATTTCTTCCTCTTACATTTTCATAGGCTGGCATCAGTAACCCAGTGATTGAGTCTGGCAGTTTGGCGGTTCTGTGCCCTTCTTTCTGATCTGTAAAAAAGAAGAACTATGAGGGGAAGAGTGCTGTAAGGGTAAACACCAGATAAAGGATGTATTTAGCACATCGTCAAAGGAAAACAGGTGCCAAGTGTAGCACATGCAGAGTTAGGGGGCAGAAAAGCAAACTTAGTTACAGACATTCAGAGTTATGAGCAGTTAAAGTAAAAAAAAAACCAAAAAACTAGGAATGTTCAGACCTGCTCACTGTTCTCTTTATCTTCTTTGTTCTCAGGAAAGGGAACAAAAAAACTCATTCCTTTTTTTTTTTTGTTCTTTTTCACTGCAACATCAGCCATCATTTCTTGGAAATCCAACAATGCCTGTGATTATCTCAATATCTCTCAAAACATTTAACTAACAGCACATATTGACTAAAGAATTAAATAGAATTTTGTTTGGATCACAAGGAAATATGCATCTTGGTTGTGTTTTGACAAAGTTTAATGGATGTTCAATTTACTTGGACTATTTTTCCAGTATCCACTTATGAAGGGGATAGTAAAAATATAGTTGTAAAAAGTATAACCATACCACATGGATATTTTCTGCTTCTTTGTATGCTTATTTGCTTTTCAAATTAAATAATGTATGTAATACTTAGAACTTAGAACAGTATCAGGCACATTAAAAACACCCAATACTTTAGCTGCATCTGTTTCTTCTTCTTTTCAAGCTATGCTTATCTGCAAAACCATTATTATAATGATTGTGCTTACCATTATTGTCTGCCATTTATTTATTTTTATTATTATTTTTTTCTTAAAGTCCAGTTTATTCACAATGGCATGTTAATTTCAGGTATAGAGCCAAACACCTATGTATACATGTAATATATGTGTGTGTATATATATATATATATATATATATATATATATATATAGGAGAAGGAAATGGCAACCCACACCAACCCAAACACCTATTTATACATGTAATGTATGTATGTATGTATATATATATGTATATATATACATATGTATGTATGTATATATATGAAGGAAATGGCAATCCACCCCAGTATTCTTGCCTGGAGAATCCATGGACAGAGGAGCCTGCAGGCCATGGTCCATAAGGTCCATGGTCCACATGACTGAAGCGACTAATCACACCCCCACCTCCCCACATATATATATATACACATATACTATATGATTCAGTTCCCATATATATATATGTTTACATATATATATTCAGTATACATACATATATTTATATATATATTCTTTTTCAGAATCTTTTCCTTTATAGTTTATTGCAAAATACTAAATATAGTTCTCTGGGCTATACAATAGGTCCTTCTTGGCCAGCTATTTTTTATATTGTTGTTGTTGTGTATGTTGTTATATATGTTATTTCATATATGTTGTAGTCTCTAAGCCTTGTCTGACTCTTTGTGAACCCACGGACTGTAGCCCACCAGGTTCCTCTGTCCATGGGATTTCCCAGGAAAGAATACTGGAGTGGGTGGCCATTTCTTTCTCCAAGGGATCTTCCTGACCTAGAAATTGAACCTGCATCTCCTGCGTTTGCAGACAGATTCTTTACTGTCTGAACTATCAGTGACAAACCTCTCAATTGGTCCCTCCCCTCCTTTCCCTTTTGGTAACTGTATTTTGTTTTTTATGTCTGTGAGTCTCTTTCTGTATTGTAAATAAGTTCATTTTTCACATATAATCTCTATCATATAATATTTGCCTTTTTTTGTCTGACTAACTTCACTTGATTCCTGGACCTGACATTCCAGGTTCCTATGCAATATTGCTCTTTACAGCATCGGACCTTGCTTCTATCACCAGTCACATCCACAACTGGATATTGTTTTTGCTTTGGCTCCATCCCTTCATTCTTTCTGGAGTTATTTCTCCACTGATCTCCAGTAGCATATTGGGCACTTACCAACCTGGGGAGTTCCTCTTTCAGTATTCTATCATTTTGCCTTTTCATACTGTTCATGGGGTTCTCAAGGCAAGACTACTGAAGTGATTTGCCATTCCTTTCTCCAGTGGACCACATTCTGTCAGACCTCTCCACCATGACCCATCCATCTTGGGTGGCCCCACACTGCATGGCTTAGTTTCATTGAGTTAGACAAGGCTGCAGCCGGTGTGATCAGATTGGCTAGTTTTCTGTGAGTATGGTTTCAGTGTGTCTGCCCTCTGATGCCCTCTCTCAACACCTACCATCTTACTTGGGTTTCTCTTACCTTGGTCATGGGGTATCTCTTCATGGCTGCTCCAGCAAAGCGCAGCTGCTGCTCCTTACTTTGGACAAGGGGTATATCCTCAGGGCCACCCCTCCTGACCTTGAATGTGGAGTAGCTCTTCTTGGTCCTCCTGCACCTGGGCAACTGCTGCTTCTTGGCTGGAATCAAGGCAAATTGGAAGTGGTCAAACAGGATATGGCAAGAGTGAACATCAACATTCTAGGAATCAGCAAATTAAAATGGACTAGAATGGGTGAATTTAATTCAGATGACCATTATATCTACTACCGTGGACAGGAATCCCACAGAAGAAATAGAGTAGCCATCATGGACAACAAAAGAGTCCAAAATGCAGTACTTGGATGCAATATGAAAAATGACAGAATGATCTCTGTTCGCTTCCGAGGCAAACCATTCATATCATGGTAATCCAAGCCTATGCCCCAACCTGTAATGCTGAAGAAGCTGTAGTTGAATGGTTCTATGAAGACCTACAAGACCTTTCAGAACTAACAGCCAAAAAGGATGTCCTTTTCATTATAGGGGAATGGAATGTAAAAGTAGGAAGTCAAGAAACACCTGGAGTAACAGGAAAATTAGGCCTTGAAATAAGGAATGAAGCAGGGTAAAGGCTAATACAGTTTTGCCAAGAGAATGCACTGGTCATAGCAAACATCCTCTTCCAACAACACAAGAGAAGACTCTATACACGGACATCACCACATGGTCAACGCCGAAATCAGACTGATTATAATCTTTGCAGCCAAAGATGGAGAGCTCTATACAGTCAGTAAAAACAAGACCAAGACCTGACTGTGGCTCAGATCATGAACTCCTTATTGCCAAATTCAGACTGAAATTGAAGAAAGTAGGGAAAACCACTAGACCATTCAGGTATGACCTAAGTAAAATCCCTTATGCTTATACAGTGGAAGTGAGAAATAGGTTTAAGGGACTAGAACTGATAGAGTGCCTGATGAACTATGGATGGAGGTACATGACATTGTACAGGAGACAGGGAACAAGATCATCTCCATGGAAAGAAATGCAGAAAACCAAAATGGCTGTCTGGGGAGGACTTACAAATAGCTGTGAAAAGAAGAGAAGCAAAAAGCAAAGGAGAAAAGGAAAGATATAAGCATCTGAATGCAGAGTTCCAAAGAATAGAAAGAAGAGATAAGAAAGCCTTCCTCAGCGATCAATGCAAAGAAATAGAGGAAAACAACAGAATGGGAAAGACTAGAGATCTCTTCAAGAAAATTAGAGATACAAAGGGAACATTTCATGCAAAGATGGGCTCGATAAAAGACAGAAATCGTATGGACCTAACAGAAGCAGAAGATATTAAGAAGAGGTGGCAAGAATACACAGAAGAATTGTACAAAAAAGATCTTCACGGCCCAGAAAATCATGATCGTGTGCTCACTCACCTAGAGCCAGACATCCTGGAATGTGAAGTCAAGTGGGCCTTAGAAAGCATCACTATGAACAAAGCTAGTGGAGGTGATGGAATTCCAGTGGAGCTATTCCAAATCCTGAAAGATGATGCTGTGAAAGTGCTACACTCAATATGCCAGCAAATTTTGAAAGCTCAGCAGTGGCCACAGGACTGGAACAGGTCAGTTTTCATTCCAATCCCAAAGAAAGGCAATGCCAAAGAATGCTCAAACTACCACACAATTGCATTCATCTCACATGCTAGTAAAGTAATGCTCAAAATTCTCCAAGCCAGGCTTCAGCAATATGTGAATCATGAACTTCCAAATGTTCAAGCTGGTTTTAGACAAGGCAGAGGACCCAGAGATCAAATTGCTAACATCCACTGGATCATCAAAAAAGCAAGAGAGTTCCAGAAAAACATCTATTTCTGCTTTATTGACTATGCCAAAACCTTTGACTGTGTGGATCACAATAAACTGTGGAAAATTCTTCAAGAGATGGGAATACCAGACCACCTGACCTGCCTCTTGACAAATCTTTATGCAGATCAGGAAGCAACAGTTAGAACTGGAGATGGAACAACAGACTGGTTCCAAATAGGAAAAGGAGTACGTCAAGGCTGTATATTGTCACCCTGCTTATTTAACTTATACGCAGAGTACATCATGAGAAAGGCTGGGCTGGAAGAAGCACAAGCTGGAATCAAGATTGCCAGGAGAAATATCAATAACCTCAGATATGTAGATGACACCACCCTTATGGCAGAAAGTGAAGAGGAACTCAAAAGCCTCTTGATGAAAGTGAAAGAGGAGAGAGAAAAAGTTGGCTTAAAGCTCAACATTCAGAAAACGAAGATCATGGCATCTGGTCCCATCACTTCATGGGAAATAGATGGTGAAACAGTGGAAACAGTATCAGACTTTATTTTTGGGGCTCTAAAACCACTGCAGATGGTGATTGCAACCATGAAATTATAAGACGCTTACTCCTTGGAAGAAAAGTTATGACCAACCTAGATAGCATATTGAAAAGCAGAGACACTATTTGCCAACAAAGGTCTGTCTATTAAGGCTATGCTTTTTCCCTTGGTCATGTATGGATGTGAAAGTTGGACTGTGAAGAAAGCTGAGCGCCAAAGAATTGATGCTTTTGAACTGTGGTGTTGGAGAAGACTTTTGAGAGTACCTTGGACTGCAAGGAGATCCAACCAGTCCATTCTAAAGGAGATCAGGCCTGGGTGTTCTTTGGAAGGAGTGATGCTAAAGCCAAAACTCCAGTACTTTGGCTACCTCATGTGAAGAGTTGACTCATTGGAAAAGACTCTGATGCTGGGAGGGATTGGGGCCGGAGGAGAAGGGGACAACAGAGGATGAGATAGCTGGATTGCATCACCGACTCAATGAACATGAGTTTGAGTGAACTCTAGGAGATGGTGATGGACAAGGAGGCCTGATGTGCTGCAATTCATGGATTCGCAAAGAGTCGGACACGATTGAGTGACTGAACTGAACTGAACTGAACTGTACATACCAGTGTATGGTGTGCAAGTGTGCTAGCACTTAAGTCCTTTGCTTAACTATAGTGCCTCACATATCTCCTGATAAGTTTTTCTGTATAGTACCATTTCTGACAGCATGAGCATCTGCTGCTGCTGCTGCTGAGTCACTTCAGTCGTGTCCAACTCTGTGCGACCCCATAGACGGCAGCCCACCAGGCTCCCCCGTCCCTGGGATTCTCCAGGCAAGAACACTGGAGTGGGTAGCCATTTCCTTCTCCAATGCATGAAAGTGAAAAGTGAAAGTGAAGTCGCTCAGTCATGTCCAACCCTCAGCGACCCCATGGACTGCAGCCTTCCAGGCTCCTCCATCCATGGGATTTTCCAGGCAAGAGTACTGGAGTGGGGTGCCATAGCATCTAGAGGGGGAAATTTCCTTTGCTGAATGAAATTATACCAGAAGAAGGTAGGAATAGAGGTGGAGAAGGAGTTTGTACCCAGTACAATCACCTGAGTATTGAGTGCATGTCACATTATATTACACAGTACATTTATCTCACCTACTAGGGAAATACTTAACAAAATTTAAGATTCCATCCCCTAGTGAGCAATTCATGTAAACTTATTTCTTTTAATGGGATTTTCTCTTTGTTGACTCTACAAAATGCAAGTGCTCTCTCAGTCATTGTTCTTATTCATTGTCCACATCCTATTCACCATTAAATTCTATTATCCTGCCTTTGAATATTTATTATCCAGTCTCCTACTAGCCATCTTCACTGCCACTGCCTTAGCTAAGACAGCTAATCTGCATTTCTACAGTGTTCCAGGCATTGTACAAAGCCCTGGAGATAGAAACAAATGGTTAAAGCTGTTGTTCCTGCCCTCAAGAAGATCACCATAGAATTCAAATTTTAAGGTCTCCACCTTGTATAAAAGCCTATACTCTTAACATCAGTCTCTCATGTCAAGAGGAATGAGTCTATAATTATGTTTGTACTATGTATAATCCTGCTGCTCTGGGCAAGGAAGAAGGGCTCAGAGCTGGAGTCTTAACCTCACTGGGAACCAAACCCTCAGTCTCAGGAACCCAGATATAGGACAGAGTGATTTCTTACAAGGTCTGTTGGAACATGGACCAAGGCAACTCTTTTATACCAGGTATAAACACAGAATATCTGATACATCAGTTTGCAGAAGATATCGTAGTAAAGCACAGTCAAGCAAAGAGAAGCAAGCCTATGGACCTAGAGGTAGATTTGTCTTGATTAGTGGAGTCCCATCCCTGGTCCCAGTCCTTAAGAGACCCAGAGGACTCTCAGTCTCTGTTTTCAATTTTGAAAAATTTTCCCTTTTATTCCCTTTCCCACTAAATTTTCCCTTTTATTACACAAGTTTGAGACTTTTATTTTTCCTTTCTTGTTATTTAGAACTTACTAGACCTTATAACCAAGGATATAGCAGTCTTTTGGAGAAGGAAAGATGAACATGTTTCAAGTTGAAGGAAAGGCAAATATGTAAAACAATAAGTCATAGTTTATGTGGTAACTTCCATAGAATAAATATAAAAAAGGTATAAAAAAGACTATTTTACACATAAAAGTAAAATATACAAAAAGATAATTCCAAAGCAAAAAATACTATTTCTTCAGTTAATAAATAACAAGCAACTACTGTAAGTTTAGGGGTTGTAACTAAAGGGAAAATTTCATTTAAATGTAATTCATTGAAAGTCTAGAAATCTTATCTAAGGGGTTGTGTAGACTACACACATATGTGGATATTTTGTAGCTGCATTGCCTGTGTGGATTCTCATACTATATATTAGGTTCTTAAGTCAAGTGGAAATATAAAGAGGGTAGGTTTATCTACTGGAGTTTCCCAGTTGGTGCAATGGTAAAGTGGAGAGGGCAATGGCAACCCGCTCCAGTTCTCTTGCCTGGAAAATCCCATGGACAGAGGAGCCTAGTAGGCTGCAGTCCATGGGGTCACAAAGGGTCGGACCTGACTGAGCGACTTCATTTTCACTTTTACTTTTCATTTTTCTTCATTGGAGAAGGAAACGGCAACCCACTCCAGTGTTCTTGCCTGGAGAATCCCAGGGATGGGGAAGCCTATAGGCTGCTGTCTATGGGGTCGCACAGAGTCAGACATGACTGAAGCAACTTAGCAGAAGCAGCAGCAATGGTGAAGAATCTGCCTGCCAATGTAGGAGATGCAAGAGATGCAGGTTGATCCCTGAGTCCAGAAGATCGCCTAGAGTAGGAAAGGACAATGTGATCTTGCCTGGGAAATTCCACAGGCAGAGGAGACTGGCAGGTTACAGTCCATGGGAGTCTCAAGGCATCAGACACGACTGAGCAACTGAGCACATACACACAGATTTATCTATTAACTCATCACAGGGCTTGAAAATATTTTTTTTCCCTCTCCTCATCTTCTGACCAGTTGATTTCATCATAAAGAAAATGGCTAGAAGCTGTTTCTTCCCTGTGCAAGTCTGTATCCTGGACTTTATCACTCTCTTCTTTATCTATTATTTAACCTCGAAGTGAAGTGAAGTCGCTCAGTCATGTCCGACTCTTGGTTACCTCATGGACTATAGCCCACCAGGCTGCTCCATTCATGGAATTTTCTAGGCAAGAGTACTGGAGGGGGTTGTCATTTTCTTCTTCAGGGGATCTTCCCGACCCAGGGATCAAACCTCGGTCTCCGGCACTGCAGGTAACACTTTATCTTCTGAGCCACCAGGGAATCCCTAATCACAGGTATTTAACCTTACCTGTGTATTTTATACCAAAATGTAATCAACTTAAAATTTGAAATGCTTCACATATTTTCATCATTTTCATCTTCTTAGGATCTAATTCCTATTCTGGCATATAATAGGTGTTCAATAGTTGTTTGTTGCAAAATGAATAAATACTTTACATGAGGGATGAGCAAAATATGGTGTTCAGGTCAAATTCTACATACCATCTGCTTGTGTAATAAAGTTTTGCTGTTACACAGTTATGGTCACTGATGTGTGTATTGTCTATGGTTCCTTTATTGCTACTACAGCAGAGTTGAGTAACTGAGACAGAGACCAGGTATTTTGCAATGCCTGGAAATTTTGACTATTTGGTCTTTTATAGAAAAAATGTGCTAACTTCTAAGTTATTGTTTCCATATAAATATTCCAGCACTTTTTGGTAGTTGAAAGATTTGCTAGGTTGATATGGACTCTATAAACTAAGATGATGTCCTTGTCATTTGCATTGGTTCATGGGTGAGCTTTCATAAACATTAAGTGAAATGGCAGAATTAGATTGGAAATTATAAAAATAATAAAGAATAAAATGCAATTGGAATATTACTTTTTCTTAAGAACTATGTTCTTTAAATAATGTTAATAATTATAATAATTCATGTATTTACACTGCTGGCCAACTTGATATCTCAAATATACTTTGCATAAAAAATTTGTGAAGTAATTTATTTATCAGTCCTTCAGTGATTGCCAATTCAGCTTCAAAAATACTATTCAAATTTAAAAATCATGGCTACATTAACTTAGTTTAGTGTAAATCAATATCTTTTACACTGGATCTTTACTAGTTTTTACCAGTTCACTCAGTTCAGTAGCTCAGTCGTTTCCGACTCTTTGTGACCCCACGAATCGCAGCACGCCAGGCCTCCCAGTCTATCACCAACTCCCAGAGTTCACTTGGACTCATGTCCATTGAGTCGGTGATGCCATCCAGCCATCTCATCCTCTGTCGTCCCCTTCTCCTCCTGCCCCCAATCCCTCCCAGCATCAGAGTCTTTTCCAATGACTCAACATTTCGCATGAGGTGGCCAAAGTACTAGAGTTTTCCAAAGAAATCCCAGGGCTGATCTCCTTCAGAATGGACTGGTTAGATCTCCTTGCAATCCAAGGGACACTCAAGAGTCTTCTCCAACGCCACAGTTCAAAAGCATCAATTCTTCAGCGCTCAGTCTTCTTCACAGTCCAACTCTCACATCCGTACATGACCACAGGAAAAACCATATCCTTGACTAGACGGACCTTTGTTGGCAAAGTCATGTCTCTACTTTTCAATATGCTATCTAGGTTGGTCATAACTTTCCTTCCAAGGAGTAAGCGTCTTATAATTTCATGGCTGATTTTGGAGCCAAAAAAATAAAGTCTGACACTGTTTCCCCTGTTTCCCCATCTATTTCCCATGAAGTGATGGGACGAGATGCTATGATCTTCGTTTTCTGAATGTTGAGCTTTAAGCCAACTTTTTCTCTCTCCTCTTTCACTTTCATCAAGAGGCTTTTTAGTTCCTCTTCACTTTCTGCCATAAGGGTGGTGTCATCTACATATCTGAGGTTATAGAGATTTCTCCCAGCAATCTTGATTCCAGCTTGTGCTTCTTCCAGTCCAGCCTTTCTCATGATGTACTCTGTGTATAAGTTAAATAAGCAGAGTGACAATATACAGCCTTGACGTACTCCTTTTCCTATTTGGAACCAGTCTGTTGTTCCATGTCCAGTTGTAACTTTTGCTTCCTGACCTGCATACAGGTTTCTCAAGAGGCAGGTCAGGTGGTGTGGCATTCCCATTTCTTTCAGAATTTCCCATAGTTTATTGTGATCCACACAGTCAAAGGTTTTGGCATAGTCAATAAAGCAGAAATAGATGTTTTTCTGGAACTCTCTTGCTTTTTTGATGATCCAGAGGATGTTGGCAATTTGTCTCTGGTTTCTCTGCCTTGTCTAAAACCAACTTGAACATCTGGAAATTCATGGTTCATGTATTGCTGAAGCCTAGCTTGAAGAATTTTGAGCATTACTTTACTAGCGTGTGAGATGAGTGCAATTGTGTAGTAGTTTGAGCATTCTGTGGCATTGCCTTTCTTTGAGATTGGAATGAAAACTGACCTGTTCCATTCCTATGGCCGCTGCTGAGCTTTCGAAATTTGCGGGCATATTGAGTGCAGAACTTTCACAGCATCATCTTTCAGGATTTGAAATAGCTCAACTGGAATTCCATCACCTCCACTAGCTTTGTTAGTAGTGATGCTTTCTAAGGCCCACTTGACTTCACATTCCAGGATGTCTGGCTCTAGGTGAGTGAGCACACCATCATGATTATCTGGGCCATGAAGATCTTTTTTGTACAGTTCTTCTGTGTATTCTTGCCACCTCTTCTTAATATCTTCTGCTTCTGTTAGGTCCATACCATTTCTGTCCTTTATCGAGCCCATCTTTGCATGAAATGTTCCCTTGCTATCTCTATTTTTCTTGAAGAGCTCTCTAGTCTTTCCCATTCTGTTGTTTTCCTCTATGTCTTTGCTTTGATCACTGAGAAAGGCTTTCTTATTTCTTCTTGCTATTCTTTGGAACTCTGCATTCAGATGCTTATATCTTTCCGTTTCTCTTCTCTTCTTTTCACAGCTATTTGTAAGGCCTCCTCAGAGAGCCACTTTGCTTTTCTGCATTACTTTTCCATGTGGATGGTCTTGATCCCTGTCTCCTGTACAATGTCATGGACCTTAGTCCATAGTTCATCAAGCACTCTATCAGATCTAGGCCCTTAAATCTATTTCTCATTTCCACTGTATAAGCATAAGGGATTTGACTTAGGTCATACCTGAATGGTCTAGTGGTTTTACCTACTTTCTTCAATTTAAGCCTGAATTTGGCAATAAGGAGTTCATGATCTGAGCCACAGTCAGCTCCCAATCTTGTTTTTGCTGACTGTATAGAGCTTCTCCATCTTTGGCTGCAAAGAACATAATCAATTTGATTTCGGTGTTGACCATCTGGTGATGTCCATGTATAGAGTCTTCTCTTGTGTTGTTGGAAGAGGGTATTTTTTATGACCAGTGCCTTTTCTTGGCAAAACTCTATTAGTCTTTGCCCTGCTTCATTCCGTATTCCAAGGCCAAATTTTCCTGTTACTCCAGGTGTTTCTTGACTTCCTACTTTTGCATTCCAGACCCCTATAATGAAAAGGACATCTTTTTGGGGTGTTAGTTCCAAAAGGTCTTGTAGGTCTTCATAGAACCATTCAACTTCAGCTTCTTCAACGTTACTGGTTGGGGCATAGACTTGGATTACTGTGATATTGAATGGTTTGCCTTGGAAACGAACAGAGATCATTCTATCGTTTTTAAGATTGCATCCAAGTACTACATTTCGGACTCTTTTGTTGACCGTGATGGCTACTGCATTTTTTCTGAGGGATTCCTGCCCGCAGTAGTAGATATAATGGTCATCTGAGTTAAATTCACCCATTCCAGTCCATTTCAGTTCGCTGATTCCTAGAATGTCAACATTCACTCTTGCCATCTCTTGTTTGACCACTTCCAATTTGCCTTGATTCATGGACCTGACATTCCAGGTTCTTATGCAATATTGCTCTTTACAGCATCGGACCTTGCCTCTATCACCAGTCACATCCACAACTGGATATTGTTTTTACTTTGGCTCCATCCCTTCATTCTTTCTGGAGTTATTTCTCCACTGATCTCCAGTAGCATATTGGGCCCCTACTGACCTGGGGAGTTCCTCTTTCAGTATCCTATCATTTTGACTTTTCATACTGTTCATGGGGTTCTCAAAGCAAGAAGACAGAAGTGGTTTGCCATTCTCTTCTCCAGTGGACCAATTCTGTCAGACCTCTCCACCATGACCCGCCTGTCTTTGGTGGCCCCACGGGCATGGCTTAGTTTCATTGAGTTAGACAAGGCGTGGTCCTAGTGTGATTAGATTGACTAGTTTTCTGTGAGTATGGTTTCAGTGTGTCTGCCCTCTGATGCCCTCTTGCAACACCTTCGAATTACTTGAGTTTCTCTTACTTTGGGCGTAGGGTATCTCTTCATGGCTGCTCCAGCAAAGCACAGGCTTTACCAGTAACATTTAAAACGCCTAGGAAACTTCTTCCCATATTTGGCTACTCAAAAAGTATTCATCCATTATGGTAAGAATACAACACTACTGTTTTTAACGAGCACTCTGTATGGTTCCTTGAGCAGTCTTGTCTCTTGTGGTCTTGTTAGTAAGGTTGAGAACACCTGAAAAGAAATTCAAAGGGAAAAGATTAGACTTCATTCTTTATATAATTTTTGACCTCATAAAAAATAAAAGCAATACAAGTGTAAAGTATTTTTCAATATTTGGTAAAAGAATTCTGGAATTAAAATATTTCTGGTTCATTTTTGAATGTTTGTATATTTTTCAAAAAAAGTATTTTCATTTTAAGCATCTTGGATGGTCTACAGCAAAGGCTTTCAAACAGTGCCCTTTGGAGCCCAAGGATTTCTTAGGGAAGCCTCAGGGTATGACGTTTTGTTAGAAATGAGAAGACCATCTGACAGGGTTTCCACCACTTTCTCCAACTTAAACCAGAGAACTCTGCATTAAAGTCCCAGATACTGAGATGCTGTATATAATTTTCTTTGGAAAAATATTTTACATGCTAAAACAAAATATTGTCCTTTAAAGTTCTGGGATTTGTTAACTATTTATCCCTCAGCATTGAAAGATTTATGTTGTGATAAGCTAGTTGGCCACACAGCTATAAACTCTGACAAACGTCAACATGCTCCTTTTAGAACCACATACATAAAAACATTCTTCACATAATGTTTTCAACTTGTTGTCTCCATGTAAGCATCCCAATTATTGTTGCTGTCCTTCAGTCGCTAAGTCATGTCAGACTCTTTTGCAATCCCAAGGACTGCAGCGCACCAGGCTTTTCTGTCCATGGAATTTCCCAGGCAAGAATAATGGAGTGGATTTTCATTTCTTTCTACAGGAGATCTCTTGACCCAGGGATTGAACCTAGGTCTCCTGCATTGGCAGGCAGATTCTTTACCATTATTGTAGCTACCAGAGAAGCCTGATCTAATTATGCTTTTTAATTAAAAGTAGATTTTCTAGGTATAGTCTGTAAACTAAGTTTATATTGTCTCTCATCCCACCACAAATAATAATAAATTAAACATATACACACTAAACACACACAACAGTCCTAAACAATATAACAATAAAAATAATAATAAAACCTCTTAAACAAGCTGGGTAATAATAACAGAAGTATCAGAAATGAGAAATTTTGAGATATACCTGGAAAATTGATAACAGAAGAGATTAAGGAATGAAGCCTTAAACTAGTTTCCCATTGGAAAATTTTGGTGGTAAACAGGGAACGGCAGCGAGAGTACTTATATATGTGCTTCATGTACCCAGAAGTACCAGAGAGACAGGAAAAAGGGAAGAATTGAAACAGAGGGCAGATGATTAGCTGAAAGGCAAGAGAAGATGCAAATAAGTGATCACCATATCTTCAGAACTCATACCATACACTTGGATCCAATTTGTCCAACTAACTAGCACGACATTCTACCTCCAGGCAGGTACAGGGGGTGTGTATATAAGCTTAAGTCAGAGAGATAGGGCAGTTCTCCTTATACTTGGTAACACCTAGGAGAGAGAGATTGAGCTCTAGCAACCAAGGTACCAAGCCAGATCCTAAGCAAACACTTTCAAATATGTGCTCATTCTCATTAAAATAGGATGGAATAGAAGATTCCATCTCATACTCATCAAATAGGATGGAATACAGAGAATACATGTATATGGCACCTTCTTTAAATGGATGTGTAATTCCCTAAATTACTTTCTAAGACGAATAAGGACATAATCAAAAAAAGACACTCCAGTAAACAAGCAGGTGACATGACATCCTACGAAAATATTAACAGGGTAATCAGGAAAAGACTTTAAAATAAGTCTTAGATTCATCAAACAGCATTACTATGATTTCACTAAAGATAAAATTATGGTTGTTTGATTAAAAAGATTTCAATATATTGGGCTGATTTACCAAATTTACAAAAAGAAATACAAATTAGCATTAGGAAGACTGGGTGGAGGAATTCTTCCTAAACAGAAAACAATAAAATGTAAATAAGAATAGCAAATATTAATTTAAAAAGTTTGGAGGTAAGATTCCAAAACTTAGGCAGATTTCTTTTAGGTAGTCTAGGACAAATGAGTTAATGGAGGAAAGATACACATTGATGCAAACTCAGTAAATTAGATTATCTACCATGTAATTGGGCTTCCCTCATAGCTCAGTTGTTAAAGAACCTGCCTGCATTGCAGGCGACTGGGGTTCAATTCCTGGGTCAGAAAGATCCCCTGGAGAAGGAAACGGCAGTCCACTCCAGTATTCTTGCCTGGAGAATCCCATGGACAGAGGAGACTGGCAGGCTATAGCCCATGGGGGCACAAGAGTCTGACACGACTTAGCAACTAAACTACCACCACTACCATGTAATTAACAAGATTGTTTTTAATAAAAATTATCTGTGTGTTTAGATGAATTATAATGATATTTAGGGACATTAAGGATAAAAAGTCATTCTGAGAGCTTCTAAGAATAAAACAACAGACTCAATGAAACAGTGATTATAAAAAAATGAATACCTATTTGAAAGTGAAAGTCACTCACTCTTTGTGACATCATGGACTATAGCCTACTGGGCTCATCTGTCCATGGACTTCTTCAGGCCAGAATATTGGAGTGGGTAGCTGTTCTTTTCTCCAGGGGATCTTTCCAACCCAGGGATTGAATCTAGGTCTCCTGAATTGCAGGCTGATTCTTTACCAGCTGAGCTACCAGGGATATATCTTAAATGATTGGAGAAGAAATCTAGTAGATAATGCTGCTAAAAACTTATTTTCTAAAGGAATTACGTTTTTATTATTGCTTTGGACTAAATTGTGCCCCTCCAAATTCTTGCTCAGTTGGTAAAGAATTCATATGTAATGCAGGAGACCCAGCTTGGATTCCTGGGTTGGGAAGATGCCATGGGGAAGGGAAAGGCTAGCCATTCCAGTGTTCTGGCCCGGAGAATTCCATGGACTGTATAATCCATGGTGTTGCAAAGAGTCAGGCATGACTGAACGACTTTCACTCCTCACTCACTCACTCAAATTCGTATGTTGAAGTCCTAACACCCAGTAATCACAATGTGACTTGTATTGGGAAATAGGGTTTTTAAAGAGATAATTAAGGCTAAATGAGGCCATTAGGGCAGATCCTTGGAGAAGGCAATGGCACCCCTCTCCAGTACTCTTGCCTGGAAAATCCCATGGACGGAGGAGCCTGGTGGGCTGCAGTCCATGGGGTCGCGAAGTGTGGGAAACGACTGAGTGACTTCATTTTCACTTTTTACTTTCATGCATTGGAGAAGGAAATGGCAACCCACTCCAGTGTTCTTGCCTGGAGAATCTCAGGAACAGCAGAGTCTGATGGGCTGTCTATGGGGTTGCACAGAGTCAGACACGACTGAAGCGACTTAGCAGCCGCAGCAGTAGGGCAGATCCTAATCCAATATGACAGATGTCTATATAAAACATGAAGAGAGAAGACAATTGTGTGAGAAAATAGAGAAGGTGGCCATTTTCAAGGAAGAAGAGAAGCCTCAGAAAACAACAAACCTATCCATACCTTGATCTTAATTTTCCAGTCTCCAGACTAGGAGCAAATATATTTCTCTTGTTTATCTCACTCAAACTGTGGTATTTTGTTATGGCAGTCCTAGCATACCAATATTATAACTAATTTTAAAGTAAAACTATAATAATTTCAAATAAAAATACATATTTGCTTAAAAAAGGCAACTTTAATAAGATCTAAAGGAATACAGAGCTAAATTACATAAAAATTAACAATTATGTGTCATGAAATAAAAATATAAAGAATAAATGAAAGTTGATGAATGAATATAAATGAATGTTGGAATGTTAGAATAAATCACTCAATTTTATACTACATTTAAGCAAAAAAGTATTAGTACTCTATGCAAAACTAAGAATTTTCTTTTTTCTACAACTAGAATGCCAAATCAACATTCAAAACTTTTCTTCTTTACCAGATAATGTATGCCAAAAGTAATTAATAATGAAAAATGGTGATCTATTTTAAATGGTATTTTATAATGAGAAATGATATTTAGTTTTATATATTAATTACTAGAAGTAACCTTGCATGAAAGTTATTTTCTTTATAAAATAGCCCTATTCATTTATTTGTATTTTATTCAGTTAACAATGAATTTAACACCAACCAGAGAAAATCATTAAGTTCACAATTCTTTGCAGATATAGTTTATTTTGGGATAGTTTCAAATCTCAAACTGGGAGAATCATATACATCAAAATTCCAGATTCCAAATTCTTAACCAGATGTAAGGTTAAAACAAATAATAAAAGAAAACACAAACCATATGAGCAAAATGAAAGCACATAAACCAAGACATGGTCAAATAAAAATATCTGTGTAAGAAGAGACTCCAACTCATCCCTAGAAAGCATTTACCTTTTTAATATAAATTTATTGATTTTTTAAATTGAAGGCTAAATGGTCTTCTCTATTTGAGTTTTATATAGACATCTGTCATATTGGATTAGGATCTGCCCTAATGCCCTCATTTAGCCTTCACAGAATTTTGAAGGCTCAACATGAATCAACCATAGGTATACATATATCCCCTCCCTTTTGAACTCCCCTCCCATCTCCATCCCCATACCACCCCTCTATGTTGATACAGAGCCCTCTGAGTTTCCTGAGCAATAGAGCAAATTCACATTGGCTATTTATTTTAAATATGGTAATGTAAGTTTCCATGTTACTCATTCCATACATCTCACCCTCTCTTCTCCTCTCCCCACGTCCATAAGTATATTCTCTATGTCTGTTTCTCCACTATTGTTCTGTATATGATTTTTTCAATACCATTTTTCTAGATTCCTTATATATGTGTTAGAATACAATATATACCTTTCTCTTTCTGACTTACTTCACTCTGTATAATAGGATCTAGGTTTGTCCACCTCATTAGAACTGACTCAAATGTGTTCCTTTTTATGTCTGACTAATTTTAAATCCTGAAAGATGATGCTGTGAATGTGCTGCACTCAATAAGCCAGCAAATATGGGAAACTCAGCAGTGCCCACAGGACTAGGAAAGGTCAGTTTTCATTCCAATCCCTAAGAAAGGAAATGCCAAAGAATGCTCAAACTACCACACAATTGCACTCATCTCACACGCTAGTAAAGTAATGCTCAAAATTCTCCAAGCCAGGCTTCAGCAATATGTGAATCATGAACTTCCAGATGTTCAAGCTGGTTTTAGACAAGGCAGAGGAACCAGAGATCAAATTGCCAACATCCGCTGGATCATGGAAAAAGCAAGAGAGTTCCAGAAAAACATCTATTTCTGCTTTATTGACTATGCCAAGGCCTTTGACTGTGTGGATCACAATAAACTGTGAAAAATTCTGAAAGGGATGGAAATACCAGACCACCTGACCTGAGAAACCTATATGCAGATCAGGAAGCAACAGTTAAAACTGGATATGGAACAACAGACTGATTCCAAATAGGAAAAGGAGTATGTCAAGGTTGTATATTGTCACCCTGCTTATTTAACTTCTATGCAGAGTACATCATGAGAAGCGCTGGGCTGGAGGAAGCACTGGGCTGGAAGAAGCACAAGCTGGAATCAAGATTGCCAGGAGAAATATCAATAACCTCAGATATGCAGATGACACCACCCTTATGGCAGAAAGTGAAGAGGAACTAAAAAGCCTCTTGATGAAAGTGAAAGAGGAGAGAGAAAAAGTTGGCTTAAAGCTCAACATTCAGAAAACGAAGACCATGGCATCTGGTTCCATCACTTCATGGCAAATAGATGGGGAAACAGTGGAAACACTGTCAGACTTTATGTTGGAGGGGCTCAAAAATCCCTAAAGATGGAGACTATCAGATCAGATCAGATTAGATCAATCATTCAGTCATGTCCGACTCTTTGCGACCCCATGAATTACAGCACGCCAGGCCTCTCTGTCCATCATCAACTCCCGGAGTTCACTCAGATTAACGTCCAACGAGTCACTGATGCCATCCAGCCATCTCATCCTCTGTCGTCCCCTTCTCCTCCTGCCCCCCAATCCCTCCCAGGATCAGAGTCTTTTCCAATGAGTCAACACTTTGCATGAGGTGGCCAAAGTACTGGAGTTTCAGCTTTAGCATCATTCCTTCCAAAGAAGTCCCAGGGCTGATATCCTTCAGAATGGACTGGTTGGATCTCCTTGCAGTCCAAGGGACTCTCAAGAGTCTTCTCCAACACCACAGTTCAAAAGCATCAATTCTTCGGCGCTCAGCCTTCTTCACATTCCAACTCTCACATCCATACATGACCACAGGAAAAACCGTAGCCTTGATTAGATGAACCTTTGTTGGCAAAGTAATGACTCTGTTTTTGAATATGCTATCTAGTTTGGTCATAGCTTTCCTTCCAAGGAGTAAGCGTCTTTTAATTTCATGGCTGCAGTCACCTTCTGCAGTGATCTTGGAGCCCAGAAAAATAAAGTCTGACACTGTTTACACTGTTTCCCCATCTGTTTCCCATGAAGTGATGGGACTGGATGCCATGATCTTCGTTTTCTGAATGTTGAGCTTTAAGCCAACTTTTTCACTCTCCACTTTCACTTTCATCAAGAGACTTTTTAGTTCCTCTTCACTTTCTGCCATAAGGCTGGTGTCATGTGCATATCTGAGGTTATTGATATTTCTCCCGGCAATCTTGATTCCAGCTTGTGTTTCTTCCAGTCCAGCGTCCTTCAGAACCATATGAACAGTATGAAAAGGCAAAAAGATAGGATACTGAAAGAGGAACTCCCCAGGTCAGTAGGGGCCCAATATGCTACTGGAGATCAGTGGAGAAATAACTCCAGAAAGAATGAAGGGATGGAGCCAAAGCAAAAACAATACCCAGCTGTGCATGTGACTGGTGATAGACGCAAGGTCCGATACTGTAAAGAGCAATATTGCATAGGAACCTGGAATGTCAGGTCCATGAATCAAGGCAAATTGGAAGTGGGCAAACAGGAGATGGCAAGAGTGAATGTTGACATTCTAGGAATCAGCGAACTGAAATGGACTGGAATGGGTGAATTTAACTCAGATGACCATTATATCTACTACTGCGGGCAGGAATCCCTCAGAAAAAATGCAGTAGCCATCATGGTCAACAAAAGAGTCCAAAATGCAGTACTTGGATGCAATCTTAAAAACGACAGAATGATCTCTGTTCGTTTCCAAGGCAAACCATTCAATATCACAGTAATCCAAGTCTATGCCCCAACCAGTAACATTGAAGAAGCTGAAGTTGAATGGTTCTATGAAGACCTACAAGGCCTTTTGGAACTAACACCCCAAAAAGATGTCCTTTTCATTATAGGGGTCTGGAATGCAAAAGCAGGAAGTCAAGAAACACCTGGAGTAACAGGAAAATTTGGCCTTGGAATAAGGAATGAAGCAGGGCAAAGACTAATAGAGTTTTGCCAAGAAAAGGCACTGGTCATAGCAAACACCCTCTTCCAACAACACAAGAGAAGACTATACATGGACTTCACCAGATGGTCAACACCGAAATCAGATTGATTATATTCTTTGCAGCCAAAGATGGAGACTATGGCCATGAAATTAAGACACTTACTCCTTGTAAGGAAAGTTATGACCAACCTAGATAGCATACTCAAAAGCAGAGACATCATTTTGCCAACAAAGTTCTGTCTACTCAAGGCTATGGTTTTTCCAGTGGTCATGTATGGATGTGAGAGTTAGACTGTGAAGAAAGCTCAGCACCGAAGAATTGATGCTTTTGAACTGTGGTGTTGGAGAAGACTCTTGAGAGTCCCTTGGACTGCAAGGAGGTCCAACAAGTCCATCCTGAAGGAGATCAGTCCTGGGTGTTCATTGTTAAGACTGATACTAAAGCTGAAACTCTAATACTTTGGCCACCTCATGCGAAGAGTTGACTCACTGGAAAAGGCCCTGATGCTGGGCGGGATTGGGGGCAGGAGGAGAAGGAGACGACATAGGATGAGATGGATGGATGGCATCACTGACGCGATGGACATGAGTTTGAGTAGACTCTGGGAGTTGGCGATGGACATGGAGGCCTGGCGTGCTGCATTTCACTGGGTCACAAGAGTCGTACACGACTTAGTGACTGAACTGAACTGAAAGTTACATTGTGTATCTGTACCACAACCTCTTCATCCATTCATCTGTCGATGGATATCTAGGTTTCTTCCATGTTCCAGCTATTGTAAATAGTGCTGCAATGAACAATGGGATACATGTGTCTTTTTCCATTGTGGCTTCCTCGGGATATATGCAGAAGTGGGATTAATGGGTCATATGGGGGTTTTATTCCTAGTATTTTTAAGGAATCTCCATACCATCTTCCAGAGTGGCTGTATCAATTTACATTCCCACCAACAGTGCAAGAGCGTTCCCTTTTCTCCACACTCTCTCCAGCATTTATTGTTTGTAGACGATTTGATGATGGCCGATCTGACCAGTGTGAGGTGATAACTCATTGTAGTTTTATTTGCGTTTCTCTAGTAATGAACAATGTTGAACATCTTTTCATGTATTTGTTAGCCATCTGTATGTCTTCTTTGGAGAAACGTCTGTTTAGGTCATTTTTGCACTTTTTGACTTGGTTGTTTATTTTTCTGGCATTGAGTTGTATGAGCTGCTTGTATATTTGGGAAAGTAATCCTTCATCAGTTGTTTCATTTGCTCTTATTTTCTCCCATAACAAGGGTTTTCTTTTCACTTTTCTTCTAGTTTCCTTTGCTGTGGAAAAGCTTTTAAGATTAACCAGGTCCCACTTGTTTATTTCTGTTTTTATTTCCATTACTCTGGGTGGTGGATCATAAAGGATCTTGCTTTGATTAATGTAGTTGAGTATTCTCTCTATGTTTTCATCTAAGAGTTTTAAAGCTTCTGGGTACATTTAGGTCTTTAATGCATTTTGAGTTCATCTTTTTGTATGGTGTTAGGAAGTGTTCTAATTTCATTCTTTTATGTATAGCTGTCCAGTTTTTTGCAGGACCATTTATTGAAGAGGCTGCCTTTGCCCCATTGTATATTCTTGCTTCCTTGGTCAAAAGTAAGGTACCCATAGGTGCATGGGTTTATTTCTGGTGCCTCTATCTTGTTTCATTAGTCCATATGTCTCTTTTTTGTGCCAGTGCCATACTGTCTTGATGACTGTAGCTTTGTAGTATAATCTGGAGTTGGGATGGTTGATTACTCCAGTTCCAATCTTCTATCTCAAGACTGCTCTTGCTGTTCGGGTCTTTTGTGTTTCCATGCGAATGGTGAAACTTTTTGTACTAGTTCAGTAAAAAATGCCACTGGTAATTTGATAGCGATCACATTGAATTTGTAGATTGCATTTTGTAGTATAGTCATCTTCAAAATATGGATACTGCCTACCCAGGAACATGGAATATCTCCCCATCTATTTATGTCATCTGATTTCTTTCATCAGTGTCTTATAATTTTCTGTGTACAGTTCTTTTATCTCCTTCAGTTCAGTTCAGTTCAGTTCAGTCGCTGTCGTTTCTGACTCTTTGCCACCCCATGAATCACAACACGCCAGGCCTCCCTGTCCATCACCAACTCCTGGAGTTCACTCAGACTCACGTCCATTGAGTCAGTGATGCCATCCAGCCATCTCATCCTCTGTCGTCCCTTTCTCCTCCTGCCCCCAATCCCTCCCAGAATCAGAGTCTTTTCCAATGAGTCAACTCTTCGCATGAGGTGGCCAAAGTACTGGAGTTTCAGCTTTAGCATCATTCCTTCCAAAGAACACCCAGGACTGATCTCCTTTAGGATGGACTTGCTGGATCTCCTTGCAGTCCAAGGGACTCTCAAGAGTCTTCTCCAACACCATAGTTCAAAAGCAACAATTCTTCAGTGCTCAGCCGTCTTCAAAGTCCAACCCTCACATGCATACATGACCACTGGAAAAACCATAGCCTTAGGTGAGTTTATTCCTAGATATTTTATTCTTTTTGCTTTGGTGCTGAGTGCGATTGATTCCTTAATTTCCCTTTCTGATCTTTCATTGTTAGTATGTAGAAATGCAAGTGATTTCTGTGTATTGATTGTGTATCCTGCAACTTTGCTAAATTCAATGATTAGTTCTAGTAATTTTCTGATACTATCTTTAGGGTTTTCTACATACAGTATCATGTCACTTGCAAACAGTGACAGCTTTACTTCTTCTTTTCCGATCTGGATTCCTTTTCTTTCTTCTTTTCTTTGATTGTTGTAGCTAGGACTTCCCATACTATGCTGAATATAGTGGTGAAAGTGGACACCCTTGTCTTGTTCCTGATCTTAGGGGCAATGCTTTCAGTTTTTCACCATTGAGGATAATGTTTGCTGTAGGCTTATCATATATGGCCTTTACTATGTTGAGGTAGGTTCCTTGTATGCCCATTTTTTGAAGAGTTTTAATCATAAATGGGTGCTGGATTTTGTCAAAGGCTTTTTCTGCATCTATTGAGATAATCATATGGTTTTTACCTTTCAACTTTTAATATGCTGTATCACACTGATTTCTTTGCATATATAGAAGAATCCTTGCATTCCTGGAATGAACCCAACTTGATCGTGGTGTATGAGCTTTGAGGTGTTGCTGAATTCTGTTTGCTAAAATTCTGTTGAGGATTTTTGTGTCTATGTTCATCAGTGATATTGGCCTATAGTTTTCTCTTTTTGTGTTGTTTTTGTCTGGTTTTGGTATCGGGGTGATGGTGGCCTCATAGAATGAGTTTGGGAGTGTTACTTCCTCTGCAATTTTTTGAAAGAGTTTTAGAAGAATAGGCATTAGGTCTTCTCCTGTGAAGCCATCTGGTCCTGGGCTTTTGTTTTTTGGGACTTTTTTTTTTTTAATCACAACTTCAATTTCAGTACTTGGGTTGTTCATAATTTCTATTTCTTCCTGGTTTAGTCTTGGAAGATTGAACTTTTCTAGGAATCTGTCCATTTCTTCCATGTTATCCATTTTATTGCCATATAGTTGTTCACAATAGTCTCCCATAATCCTCTGCGTTTCTGCATTGTCTGTTGCCACCTTTCCTCCCTCATTTCCAATCTTGTTGATTTGATTTCTCTCTCCCTTCTTCCCAATGAGTCTGACCAGAGGCCTGTCAATTCTGTCCATCCTCTCAAAGAACCAGTCTCTAGCTCCATTAATCCTTACTATTGTTTCTTTCATCTCTCATTTATCTCTGCTCTGATCCTCATGATCTCCCTCTCTCTACTGATTTTGGTTTTGTTGTTGTTGCTGCTGTCTTTTCTCCACTAGTCCCAGATGCAAAGCCAGGCTGCCCGTTCAATATTTATCTTGTTTCTTGAGGTAGGATTGCATTGCTATAAATCTCCGACGAAGAACTGTCCCCGTCACATCCCACAGGTCCTGAGTTATCATATTTTCATTGTCATTTGTTTCTAGAAATTTCTTGATTTCCCTTTTGATTTCTTCAGCAACCTGTTGGTTATTTCAAAAGGTATTGTTTAATCTCCACGTGTTTGTGTTTTTTTTAAACGTCCCTTCTTGTAATTGATATTCAGTCCCATAATGTTGTGTTTGAAAAAGATGTCTGATACAATTTCAACTCTCTCAAATGTATTGAGGCTTGATTTGTGACCCAAGATATGGTCTATCCTGGAGAATGTTCCATGTGCACTTGAAAAGAAGGTGTATTCTTCTGCATTTGGATGGAATGTCCTGAGGATATCAATGAGATCCACCTCATCTAATGTATCATTTAAGACTTGTGTTCCTTTATTAACCCTGCATCTTGATGATCTGTGCATTGGTATGAGAAGGAGGGGTACTAAACTCTCCTGCTATTATTGTGTTACTGTCAATATCTCCTTTTATGTCTGCTAGTGTTTGTCTTATGTGCTGAGGTGCTTCTATGTTGGGTGCATAGATATTTACAATTGTTAGCTCTTCCTCTTGGATTGTTCCCTTGATCATTATGTGGCTTCCTTCCTTATCTCTTGTAATCTTTATTTTAAGGTCTATCTTGTCTGATATGAGGATTGCTACTCCAGCTTTCTTTTGCTTCCCATTTGCATGGACTATATTTTTCCATCTCTCACTTTCAGTCTGTATGTATTTCAGTCAGACTGAAATGGGTTTCTTCTAGACAGCATATATATGGGTCTGGTTTTTGTATCCATTCAGCCAGTCTGTGTCTTTTGGTTGGAGCATTTAATCCATTTACATTTAAAGTAATTATTGATATATGTGTTCCTATTGCCATTTTCTTAGTTGTTTGGGATTGATTTGTAGATCTTTTTCTTCTCCTGTATTTCTTGACTGTATAAGTCCCTTTAACGTTTGTTGGAAAGCTGGTTTGGTGGTATCAATTCTCTTAACTTTGCTTTTCTGAAAAGCTTCTTATTCCTCCATCAATTTTGAATGAGATCCTTGCTGGCTACAGTGATCTTGGTTGTAGATTTTTTCCCCGTTCAGTACTTTAAATATACCCTGCCATTCTCTTCTGGCCTGCAGAGTTTCTGCTGAAAGATCAGCTGTTAAACGTATGAGGTTTCCCTTGTATGTTACCTGTTGCTTTTCCCTTGCTGCTTTTAATATTCTTTCTTGGGGTTTAGTCCTTGTTAGTTTGATTAGTATGTGTCTTGGCGTGTTTCTCCTTGGGTTTATCCTCTATGGGACTCTGGTCCTCTTGGACTTGACTGATTATTTCCTTTTCCACGTTGGGGACACTTTCAACCATAATCTCTTCAAAAATTTTCCCATACCCTTTCTTTTCCCCTTCTTCTTCTGGGATTCCTATAATTCAAAGGTTGGTGTGTTTGATATTGTCCCAGAGGTCTCTGAGACTGTCCTCAGTTCTTTTCATTCTGTTTACTTTAGTCTGCTCTTCAGAAGTTATTTCCACCATTTTATCTTCCAGCTCACTGAGTCGTTCTTCTGCTTCAGATATTGTGCTATTGATTCCTTCCAGAGTATTTTTAATTTCAGTAATTGTGTTGTTTGTCTCCGTATGGTTATTCTTTAATTCTTCTTTGTTAATTGTTAATTGATTCTTGCATTTTCTCCATTCTGTTTTCAAAGTTTTTGATCATCTTTACTAGCAGTATTCTGAATTCTTTTCCAAGTAGTTTGCCTTTTTGTTCTTCATTTATTCAGACTTCTGTGTTTATGATTTGTTCCTTCATTTGTGTAGTATTTGTCTGCCTTTTCATTACATTGTTTTTTTAACTTATTGTGTTTGAGGTCTCCTTTTCCCAGGCATCGAGGCTGAATTCTTTCTTCCTCTTGGTTTCTGCCCTCCTAAGTTTGGTCCAGTGGTTTGTGTAAGCTTCATATAGGGTGAGATTTGTGGTGAGGGTTTTTTTTTTTTTTTCTGTTTGTTCGTTTTTCCTCTGATGGGCAAGGCTGAGTGAGGTGTTAATCCTGTCTGCTGATGGTTGGGTTTGTATTTTTGTTTTGTTTATTGTTTAGACGAGGCGTCCTGCACAGTGTGCTACTGGTGGGTGAGTGATGCCAGGTCTTGTGTTCAAGTGGTTTCTTTTGTGTGAGTTCTCTCTATTTGATACTCCCTAGGGTTAGTTCTCTGGTACCCTAGGGTGTTGGAGTCAGTGCTCCCACTCCTAAGTCAGGGTTTGATCTTAATTTTTGTGTGATTCTATATACTGTTTTCTGCTGGCCAGGTATTTCTGTCTGCTGTCAGCTGGTGTTCTGCATGCACTTCTGTGTCTGAAGGCATATTCCAGATGTATGCATGGAGAGAAATGCACTCCACATCCACCTACTAGTCTGCCATCTTCCCTACTACCAATAAAGCATTTACCTTTATAAATTTAAGTCTAAACAGTAGCTTTAACTTTCCCAAAATATGTCATTGTTTCACTATTAATTGAATTATCTTTTGTATTAGTTGTTCAGATTAAATAGAGCATTTGATTCAGTATATTTAACAAGAAACAATTTTTTGTAATTATATATTGTTATATAAAATTGATTTTTTCTTAATACTGTTTTCTCTCAATTCCTCTCACTATTTTACACAAAACAGCCTTTATTATCATTTTCTATGACATATGATAAAACTTGTAATGTGTTTGTATTTTTCCATGTGTATAGAAAAAAATGAGCATTAGCTAGGTACCTTTGTATATATAGCAGTTTATAATAGTGAACATGTTAAAGTATATTTATTATGCAAGTTATTTTTCCTTCTTTCCTTTTCTGTTTCATATACTAATATAGCAAATATCCATATAGCAAAATAAAAATCTCTTATATATAATATTAAATAGACATTTATATATATATCATATTGCACATGTTTTATGTACAATGTGATTAAACATGATATGGTAAAAATGATATGCAGATTATATATCATAAAATATCAATGTAAATGATAATATTTGATACTTGCAGATATTAATAAGACTAAATGAACCTTTAGTTGGTTAACTGTTCTGAGAAGGAGTTTGGAGAATTTAAGATAAAAAATTTTAAATGAATCCTGTGTCTTCAGATTTTACAATTGTTTGTTTATGGCATTGCACGATCATAAATTGAATAGATGTAGATTTGAGAGAAGATGGTCATGCTGCTGCCACACTCAAAACTGGGTAATGCTTGACTCCCTGATACTGGGAAAGATTGAGGTCAGGAGGAGAAGTGGGTGACAGAGGATGAGACAGTTGGACAGCATCACCAACTCAGTGGACATGAGTTTGAGTAAACTATGGGAGATAGTAAAGGACAGGGAAGCCTGGTGTGCTATTGTCCACGGGATTGCAAAGAGTTGGATAGGACTTAATGACTGAACAACAACCGCAGCAACCCCAGAAACATGCCATAATTAAAAAAAAAAAAATCTTCAAGAGATTCTCCAGAACATACAGCTCCCTGTTATACATGCATGCACACATGCACACACAATAGTCACTCACACTTCAATTAACAAAACAAAAAGAAATCATTCTGTAGTGGGGAAAAAAAACAAGAATTAAAAGCAGAGCAACAAGATTGAATGTGTCCTTAGGAAGATTAAATTTATTTCTTTTCCCAAAGGGATAAGTATTTTCTATCTTGTTTTGGTTGAGAGTCTCGGAAAGAAGATAATTAAAATGATACTTTTATGGTTTTTTTTCCACTTCCCCTTTATATCCTGGCATCCAATATTTTTAAATTCTTCTTTAAATCTATTTGTATTTATGGTTTTCCATTAAAATATAATATATTATTTCAACTATATGACAATAAATGAATATGTATATATATGCAGTATAAAATTTTATTTGCCAGATCCTAAGATTTAAAGTGACTCTATGATGTATATATCATGTCCCACAGAAGTTTACAAAAATGTCTATTCTCCTCTCACAAGAAGAATGGAGACACCTTCCCATTAAAAACTTTAGAGTAAATGGGTTTACTTTCCCCAAAAGTCATTTAAAGTTTGGCAAAAGAATGCTTTCTAATTATCATTTCAATGGTTTTTGTTTGAAACAAAGCAGTTCATAGCAGCTTTCATATTGAAAGCTTTAGGAATTCCTAATTTATATACAGACAGCTGAGACAAGTTTGTCATACCAGAACAGTCTCAGTGGAGTTTGTGAGTCACAGGGCTGTCACTTCTGCTTTACTAAATTTCAAAGTGCTATACCAGGTTACAGAAAAACTGTCATGTGAAAGAGGTGCACTCTCTGAGTCAGGGGAAATAATAAAATACTCTCACTCCAAACACTTCTTTATCTCTAGCTCATCTTTAAATAGCCAGCACCTAGTGCTGGAAACCAATAAGAGATCAATAAATGAACTGAACTGTATGTGATTGGACTGAGATAACTTATTTGAAAGCCATGAAAAACCATAGTTCACTGCACACAGAGACTGTAAAACTTTTTGCTGCACGTGCTTTAAGTTGCTAAGGGGAAGTTACATTTAGTACTGCCTTACCTTACATAAGGCAGTATGGATGGCCCTGGAGTAAGAGTGACCTGGTTTTGAATCCCACTTCCACCATTCTTATGATCATTGGTAAATAATTTAAATTCTCTGAGCCTCACTTTTCTCACATCAGTGAGAGGAGGAAAAGAAGATGTTTTTCCATTGATATCATTCAGGGATGAGATCTTATTCCTAGAATCTTTGCTTATAAAAGCTGTTCTTCTTGCCAAATCTTTGGAGAAATGAAGGGACTTGATTGACACTTAGCCTCAAAATTGTTAAAACATAATTACTATGGTAGAGGCTGCAAAATCTGTCACTTTGACAATGCAAAAGTTGCTTCTGAATATAATTTTAGGACAGAGTATCACTATCACTGTATTCTTTGTGGAGCAATTATTCCTAAATTCAGAATTCAGGACCCAGAAAATTACAGGAATATGCAAATATTCATCTTAACCTAATAATGGAATAAAGGTTATAAAAATGAAATTTTTAAACGAATATATATTTCTAAGTTAGCTTGAAATTTGGAAAATATACCAATATGAATTTGTTGTTCTTATAGATTACCTGGTAGGATTACATTGTGAGAGCTTGTAAGAGATGAAATTTAACACTAGAATAGAAAATAGAGATTGTGAATGCAATTCATGAGAGTAGGATTATACTCATAGCAGAATAAGAGTCTTCCTGAGTTGTGCACACGCACACACACACACACACACACAGCCCCTACATGGAGGGAGGACTTTCAATTCAGAAGCAGTAAATTATGGCTGAGCATTGTGGGCTCCAAGATCAAATCTTTACCTAGTTCTAAATTTATCTGGATTCCTATGCAATTCAAAGACCATCAGATACTAAAAAGGAGTAAGCATCAAAATAAGGGCCTTCAATCATATTGTGCCTTCCATTGTCTATCTAAAACTTCTAAGAATTTCATACAACAAATTAGCATCCAATTATCCTTGCTGACCTTCCTAGATTCTTTCCTTCAATTCCAAGATAACCATTTTTTCTGCCTATACAAGGTGTCTGTATATCTTCAAAAGAAGAATGAGGTTGCTCAGTCAGAGGCACAGTGTTTTTTCCTTAGCATTCAGCCTCTTAGAATTTTACTCAAAGTAAAACAGACATTGTTTTACATAACTGTTAATTGTCCATACTCCCCAAAATAAAAAAAATTAACTGATCAAAAATTAATATAAAATTAATCAAAGTTTTTAAAAACATAGGTAAGGTTTTCTTCATGTCTGCACTGTAAACTCATGTTCTGTGCCATGCTAAGTTCACTTCAGTCATGCCCTACACATTGCTACCCCATGGACCATAGACTTTCAGTCTCTGTTCACGAGATTCTGCAGACAAGAATACTGGAGTGGGTTGCCATGCCCTCCTCCAGGGAATCTTCCTGACCCAGGGATCAAACCCATGTCTCCTGCTGCTCCTGCATTGCAGGTAGATTCTTTACCACTGAGTCACCAGGTAGCCCATAAACTCATGTGGTACTCATGAAAACTCTTCTGGAATGTAATATTACTATCTCAAAATTATCCAGCTTCTCATACCTCATATATTATGTAGGAAGATTTTGAACCAACATTTGTGAAATCCTTTCAATCTTATATGTTATATGCATTCATCCATCAACCATTTTTTAGTGTTTATGGTTCATTTCATTTGGTGAAAATTGGGAAAGGATTTGGACACATAAATGATTTCACTTTTAGCAGAGCAACCACAAGATAGCTTAAGATAGATGAGTAGTGGATCAATATATTTGTCTTTCCGTGTCTGACTTACTTCACTTAGTTTGACAATCTCTAGGTCCATCCGTGTTGTGGGAAATGGCATTATTTCATTCCTTTTTTATGGCTGAGTAATACTCTATTTTACACACACACACACATATATGAATAACATCTTTATACATTCATCTGTCAATGAACATTTAGGTTCCATGTCTTGGCTATTATAAACACTGCTTCATTAAACATTGAGATTTATGTATCTTTTCGAATTATGGTTTTCTTCAGATATATGCCCCAAAGTGGGATTGCAGGATCATATGGTAGCTCTATGTTTTTGTTCTTTAAGGAACCTTTATAATATTCTCCATAGTGGCTGTATCAATTTACATTCCTATCAAAAACGTAAGAGGGGCCCTTTTTCTCCAATCCTCTCCAGCACTTTTTTTTTTTTTTTTGGTAGAATGTTTGATGATGGCTATTCTGACTGGTGTGAGGTGATACATCATTGTAGTTTTGATTTATATGTCTCTATTAATTAGTGATATTGAACATCTGTTCATGTGCTTTTTGGCTGTCTGTATGTTTTTGGATAAATGTCTGTTTAGATTTTCTCCAGTGGCTTCTTAGGCCACCTGATTTGTGGCCTAAGAAAATAAATTGATATCTCTAACATTCATATGTTACTATAAACAAAAATATTACTTTATTAAATGTTTAAGATATTCAAGAACATTATAGAAGCCACACTATATTTTTTCCATTTTCCAACTCCCATCAAAATGCTTACTGTTCTCTAGTTAGCTGTCCCTCAGTAGAAATAGGACTCAGCTTGGAGTGATGTTCACCTCCTGTGAACTGTGAACTGGCACCTGTTGATCTCATTTTTAGTTGTTTCACTTATTCCCAGTGGAAAAAAAATTTACAATCAGCCTGGAACTCAAAAGAAAATAATTATATAATAAGTGATTTCAGAAATAAAAACTTAACATTTAATTTATAATAGATATGTAAGATACACACCTATTAGAATGACTAAAATTTAAAAATATAAAATGTGTTATGATGTCTAAAATGATTATAAGAAACAAATTATGGGAGAGCAAGATGGTGGAGGAGTAGGTGGATGTGACATACATCTCTCTCCATGGATACATCAGGAATATACCTTCAGACACAGAAGTGCATGCAGAACAAAAGCTGAGAGCAGAACACCAGCTGAGAGCGGGCAGGAGTATCTGACCAGTGGAAAAGGACATATAGAACCATGTAAAACTCGGTAGGATGAAGTAACTAAGGGGGAAAACAGGAGTGTTAGTAGGACTGGACCCGCCCTTGGTGGGTAGAGGAACTGAAGCAGGGTCTGATCCCCACATCAGGGCAATTGTTTGAATCAGAGGAGAAACATTTAAGACTGAGAGTAAAACAATTGATCTGTGGCAGCCTAAATTGAATGAGAATCAGACAGTCCTTGGAGCACTCATACAAGGCCCGGACAAGTATGCAGGTCCCCTGGAAGGCGCAGCAGCTGGGAGCTGGAGTTTAGGGATTGTGGAGCAATCCCAGGGTGAGGGCTGCTTTTGACTGCTGAGAGATGAGTCAAGGGGATGTGAGGGAGGAGATTATGGTGGGATGCCTGTGGAGGAAAGCTGGGCAGCCATGGAAGCAAGGCAATACTGCTGAGTCATGTGTAGGGGGTGGAGCCAATACCATACCTCCCTCTCCCCACACGCCAGCATGGGTGCTGAGCAATAGAGAGGCTGGCCCATCAAATGCCTGACGTACTGAACTACAGAGCAGGATCCCACCGAGGGTGCTCCTTTAAGTGCCTTACCAATCTACAGAGTAGGACCCCAGCCAGGGGGGGCCCTCTATGTGCCTTACATGCCAAACAACAGAGAAGGACCCTAGGCAAGGAGCCCTCTAAGTGCCTGAATGGGCGGAGCTACAAAGAAAGACTGGTCAAAGAGGCCTTCTGATTGCCAGCTACAAGAGGATTGAAAAAGACTCGGCTAGGGTCATAAATCATGGGGAAGAGGCAGTCCGTGTCCCTGCACACTTTGTGCCACCAGGATCTCTGCCAGCTAAGTAGCTCTGCCACCTTCACACTCAACTCTCACTGGGGCAGAGCTGCCATAGGCAAAAAAAAAAAAAAAAAAAAATCTTGCATCTATGCATGCAGGGTTGCTATGGTCCTGTCCAACTCTTTGCAACCCTGTAGAATGTGGCCTGCCAGGCTTCTCTCTCAGGGGTTTTCTCCAGGCAAGAATACTGGAGTGTATTGGCCAATACTGGTTGCCATACCCTTCCAGAGCACTATATTTCCTGCTATCCTAGCCGTCATCTCGCCTGAGTACCTGGTGCTGCCAGAATCCCTGCAACCCAAGCAGCTGCACCACCTCCATACCTGGTCCTCACAGGGGCAAACCCAAGCCCTCCAGGGCAGACTCAGGAGCAAACTCCAGTGGACAACCCACATGCAGAGATGGAAATAAAACCACAATTGAAACCCAGGGGGAGTGTAGCTAAGGAAGAAGACCCAAAACTTTCCTACCAGCTGTACAAGCAGCAGATTCAATCCACATGATCTACTAGGCAGACTCTGTCTATTGAATATATAAAAGGGCATTGAGAGCTCCCACAAAAGAAAACACACTAGTTCTGATAGCTATGGGCATTGGAGACAAGAACACACAGGGATAAGACCAGATTAGAATCTGAGCTGCCACAAAACAGGTCTAGAGATCAGCAGTGTTGGAGGGCATCCAAGGGAGATGAGGTGGACTATGACTTTCAGCAAGGGAAAGGACACTACAACAGTTACTCAAGAAAAACATTTATTATTCTTATGTTTTGACTTGTTCTGTAGATTCTTTTGGATTTTTTGTTTGTTTGTTTCCCTTTTTCCCCCTTTCTGTTTTGATGTTGATTTTATTGGCACTATGAAATCTATATAAGCATTTAAGCTCTAATTTTTTTTTTTCTCAGTAACTTGTTTTCAAAAAATTTTTTTGTTAGAAACTTCTGCCTCTACATTGGGCTTTTGCAGTTCTGTGGATATTTCCTGTTTGTTTGTTTGTTTGTTTTTTCTTTGTATTTTTTTTTTAAACCTACTATTATTTTTCTACATTTACTCCTTTGTTTTCTTTTCCTACTGTTCTTTTCCTTTGCAGTTAAACTTTAATGTATATAAACCTTTATCTACCTCTATTTAACTTTACATATCTCTTCTCTTTCTTTCCTTTTCTTCCTTTCCTGTCAACATATTTGTTAGTTTTGCTTTCACTGCTTTATTCACCACTTGGCACCTGGCTTTAGTTTTGTTTTCTAGTTTGTGCTTTAGTTAATTTTGTTCTTAACTTGTAAATATAGTTTTTGATTTCCTTTGTTCACCAGGTCAATCTACTGTACTTTATTTTAGTTTTATTGTTTTGACCTGCATATTGGTGCATATGTACATATGTACATTCCATTATTATAATTATTGTCTGATTTGGTAACTGCCATTTATCTTGGTTTCATCTTTGGTTTCTCATTTTGGTTATTTGTTTTAATATCACTTGATGCCATAAAACGCCATGTGTGGAATCTTCGTTCCTGAATAGAGATCAAGCTCTGAGACTCAGGAGTGGGAGCACTGACTCCAACACCCTAGGGTACCAGAGAACTAACCCTAGGGAGTATCAAATAGAGAGAACTCACACAAAAGAAACCACTTGAACACAAGACCTGGCATCACTCACCCACCAGTAGCACACTGTGCAGGACGCCTCGTCTAAACAACAAACAAAACAAAAATACAAACCCAACTATCAGCAGACAGGAGTAACACCTCACTCAGCCTTGCCCATCAGAGGAAAAACAAACAAACAGGAAAAAAAAAAAAAAAAAAAAACCCTCACCACAAATCTCACCCTATATGAAGCTTACACAAACCACTGGACCAAACTTAGGAGGGCAGAAACCAAAAGGAGGAAAGAATTCAGCCTCGATGCCTGGGAAAAGGAGACCTCAAACACAATAAGTTAAAAAAAACAACTTAATGAAAAGGCAGACAAATACTACACAAATGAAGGAACAAATCATAAACACAGAAGTCTGAATAAATGAAGAACAAAAAGGCAAACTACTTGGAAAAGAATTCAGAATACTGCTAGTAAAGATAATCAAAAACTTTGAAAACAGAATGGAGAAAATGCAAGAATCAATTAACAATTAACAAAGAAGAATTAAAGAATAACCATACAGAGACAAACAACACAATTACTGAAATTAAAAATACTCTGGAAGGAATCAATAGCACAATATCTGAAGCAGAAATCAACTCGGTGAGCTGGAAGATAAAATGGTGGAAATAACTTCTGAAGAACAGACTAAAGTAAACAATGAAAAGAAGTGAGGACAGTCTCAGAGACCTCTGGGACAATATCAAACACACCAACCTTTGAATTATAGGAGTCCCAGAAGAAGAAGGGAAAAATAAAGAGTATGGGAAAATTTTTGAAGAGATTATGGTTGAAAGTGTCCCCAACGTGGAAAAGGAAATAATCAGTCAAGTCCAAGAGGACCAGAGTCCCATAGAGGATAAACCCAAGGAGAAACACGCCAAGACACATACTAATCAAACTAACAAGGACTAAACCCCAAGAAAGAATATTAAAAGCAGCAAGGGAAAAGCAACAGGTAACAGACAAGGGAAACCTCATACGTTTAACAGCTGATCTTTCAGCAGAAACTCTGCAGGCCAGAAGAGAATGGCAGGGTATATTTAAAGTACTGAACGGGGAAAAAAATCTACAACCAAGATCACTGTAGCCAGCAAGGATCTCATTCAAAATTGATGGAGGAATAAGAAGCTTTTCAGAAAAGCAAAGTTAAGAGAATCGATACCACCAAACCAGCTTTCCAACAAATGTTAAAGGGACTTATACAGTCAAGAAATACAGGAGAAGAAAAAGATCTACAAATCAATCCCAAACAACTAAGAAAATGGCAATAGGAACACATATATCAATAATTACTTTAAATGTAAATGGATTAAATGCTCCAACCAAAAGACACAGACTGGCTGAATGGATACAAAAACCAGACCCATATATATGCTGTCTGGAAGAAACCCATTTCAGACCTAAAGACACATACAGACTGAAAGTGAGAGATGGAAAAATATAGTCCATGCAAATGGGAAGCAAAAGAAAGCTGGAGTAGCAATCCTCATATCAGACAAGATAGACCTTAAAATAAAGATTACAAGAGATAAGGAAGGAAGCCACATAATGATCAAGGGAACAATCCAAGAGGAAGAGCTAACAATTGTAAATATCTATGCACCCACCCAACATAGGAGCATCTCAGTACATAAGACAAACACTAGCAGACATAAAAGGAGATATTGACAGTAACACAATAATAGCAGGAGAGTTTAGTACCCCTCCTTCTCATACCAATGCACAGATCATCAAGATGCAGGATTAATAAAGGAACACAAGTCTTAAATGATACATTAGATGAGGTGGATCTCATTGATATCCTCAGGACATTCCATCCAAATGCAGAAGAATACACCTTCTTTTCAAGTGCACATGGAACATTCTCCAGGATAGACCATATCTTGGTCACAAATCAAGCCTCAATACATTTGAGAGAGTTGAAATTGTATCAGACATCTTTTTCAAACACAACATTATGGGACTGAATATCAGTTACAAGAAGGGACGTGTAAAAAAAAAACACAAACACGTGGAGATTAAACAATACTTTTTGAAATAACCAACGGGTTGCTGAAGAAATCAAAAGGGAAATCAAGAAATTTCTAGAAACAAATGATAATGAAAATATGATAACTCAGGACCTGTGGGATGTGACAGGGACAGTTCTTAGTGGGAGATTTATAGCAATGCAATCCTACCTCAAGAAACAAGATAAATATTGAATGGGCAGCCTGGCTTTGCATCCAGGACAAGTGGAGAAAAGACAGCAGCAACAACAACAAAACCAAAGTTAGTAGAGAGAGGGAGATCATGAGGATCAGAGCAGAGATAAATGAGAGATGAAAGAAACAATAGTAAGGATTAATGGAGCTAGAGACTGGTTCTTTGAGAGGATGGACAGAATTGACAGGCCTCTGGTCAGACTCATTGGGAAGAAGGGAGAGAGAAATCAAATCAACAAGATTGGAAATGAGGGAGGAAAGGTGGCAACAGACAATGCAGAAACGCAGAGGATTATGGGAGACTATTGTGAACAACTATACGGCAATAAAATGGATAACATGGAAGAAATGGACAGATTCCTAGAAAAGTTCAATCTTCCAAGACTAAACCAGGAAGAAATAGAAATTATGAACAACCCAAGTACTGAAATTGAAGTTGTGATTAAAAAAAAAAAAAAGTCCCAAAAAACAAAAGCCCAGGACCAGATGGCTTCACAGGAGAATTCTATCAAAAATTTAGAGAAGACCTAATGCCTATTCTTCTAAAACTCTTTCAAAAAATTGCAGAGGAAGGAACACTCCCAAACTCATTCTATGAGGCCACCATCACCCCGATACCAAAACCAGACAAAGACAACACAAAAAGAGAAAACTATAGGCCAATATCACAGACAAACATAGACACAAAAATCCTCAACAGAATTTTAGCAAACAGAATTCAGCAACACCTCAAAAAGCTCATACACCATGATCAAGTTGGGTTCATTCCAGGAATGCAAGGATTCTTCAATATATGCAAAGAAATCAGTGTGATACAGCATATTAAAAGTTGAAAGATAAAAACCATATGATTATCTCAATAGATGCAGAAAAAGCCTTTGACAAAATTCAGCACCCATTTATGATTAAAACTCTTCAAAAAATGGGCATACAAGGAACCTACCTCAACATAGTAAAGGCCATATATGATAATCCTACAGCAAACATTATCCTCAATGGTGAAAAACTGAAAGCATTGCCCCTAAGATCAGGAACAAGACAAGGGTGTCCACTTTCACCACTATATTCAGCATAGTATGGGAAGTCCTAGCTACAGCAATCAAAGAAAAGAAGAAAGAAAAGGAATCCAGATTGGAAAAGAAGTAAAGCTGTCACTGTTTGCAAGTGACATGATACTGTATGTAGAAAACCCTAAAGATAGTATCAGAAAATTACTAGAACTAATCATTGAATTTAGCAAAGTTGCAGGATACACAATCAATACACAGAAATCACTTGCATTTCTACATACTAACACTGAAAATCAGAGAGGGAAATTAAGGAATCAATCGCACTCAGCACTGAAGCAAAAAGAATAAAATATCTAGGAATAAACTCACCTAAGGCTATGGTTTTTCCAGTGGTCATGTATGCATGTGAGGGTTGGACTGTGAAGACGGCTGAGCACTGAAGAATTGATGCTTTTGAACTGTGGTGTTGGAGAAGACTCTTGAGAGTCCCTTGGACTGCAAGGAGATCCAACCAGTCCATTCTGAAGGAGATCAGCCCTGAGATTTCTTTGGAAGGAATGATGCTAAAGCTGAAACTCCAATACTTTGTCCACCTCATGTGAAATGTTGACTCATTGGAAAATACTCTGATGCTGGGAGGGATTGGGGGCAGGAGGAGAAGGGGACGACAGAGGATGAGAGGCTGGATGGCATCACGGACTCAATGGATGTGAATCTGAGTGAACTCCGGGAGTTGGTGATAGACAGGGAGGCCTGGCGTGCTGCAACTCATGGGGTGCCAAAGAGTCAGACACGACTGAGTGACTGAACTGAACTGAACTGAAGGAGATAAAAGAACTGTACACAGAAAATTATAAGACACTGATGAAAGAAATCAAAGATGACATAAACAGATGGGGAGATATTCCGTGTTCCTGAGTAGGCATAATCCATATTTTGAAAATGACTATACTACAAAATGCAATCTACAAATTCAATGTGATTGCTATCAAATTACTAGTGGCATTTTTTACCGAACTAGTACAAAAAGTTTCACCATTCATATGGAAACACAAAAGACCCTGAATAGCAAGAGCAGTCTTGAGAAGGAAGATTGGAACTGGAGTAATCAACCTTCCCAATTCCAGATTATACTACAAAGCTACAGTCATCAAGACAGTATGGCACTGGCACAAAAAAGAGACATATGGACTAATGAAACAAGATAGAGGCACCAGAAATAAACCCATGCACCTATGGGTACCTTACTTTTGACCAAGGAAGCAAGAATATACAATGGGGCAAAGGGAAGCTATAAAAGTCTTAGACGAAAACATAGAGAGAATACTCAACTATATTAATGAAAGCAAGATCCTCTATGATCCACCACCTAGTGTAATGGAAATAAAAACAGAAATAAACAAGTGGGACCTGATTAAACTTAAAAGCTTTTCCACAGCAAAGGAAACTAGAAAAAAAATGAAAAGAAAACCCTTGTTATGGGAGAAAATAAGAGCAAATGAAACAACTGATGAAGGATTACTTTCCCAAATATACAAGCAGCTCATACAACTCAATGCCAGAAAAACAAACAACCAAGTCAAAAAGTGCAAAAATGACCTAAACATACTTTTCTCCAAAGAAAACATACAGATGGCTAACAAACACATGAAAAGATGCTTAACATTGCTCGTTATTAGAGAAACGCAAATCAAAACTACAATGAGTTATCACGTCACACTGGTCAGATCGGCCATCATCAAATCGTCTACAAACAATAAATGCTGGAGAGGGTGTGGAGAAAAGGGAACGCTCTTGCACTGTTGGTGGGAATGTAAATTGATACAGCCACTCTGGAAGATGGTATGGAGATTCCTTAAAAATACTAGGAATAAAACCCCCATATGACCCATTAATCCCACTTCTGCATATATCCCGAGGAAGCCACAATGGAAAAAGACACATGTATCCCATTGTTCATTGCAGCACTATTTACAATAGCTGGAACATGGAAGAAACCTAGATATCCATAGACAGATGAATGGATATAGAAGTTGCCACCAACCTACAAAATGCAGTATTACTCAGGCATAAAAGGGAAAACCTTTGAGTCAGTTCTAATGAGGTGGATGAACCTAGAATCTATTATACAGAGTGAAGTAAGTCAGAAAGAGAAAGGTAAATATCATCTTCTACCCACTGGAGTGAGTTGGGAAATGGCAACCCACTCCAGTGTTCTTGCCTGGAGAATCCCAGGGACGGCAGAGCCTGGTGGGCTGCTGTCTATGGGGTCATATATAGTCGGACACGACTGAAGCGACTTAGCAGCAGCAGCAGCAACGCATATGTATGGAACCTAGAAATATACTGAAGAATTTCCTTACAGGGCAGCAATGGAGAAACAGACATAGAGAATAGACTTATGGTTATTGGAAGAGGGGAGGAGAGGGTGAGATATATGGAGAGAGTAACCTGGAAACTAGCATTACCATATGTAAAATTGATAGCCAACGGGAATTTGCCTTATGGCTCAGAAAACTCAAACAGGGACTTTGTATCAACCTAGAGGGGTGGAGTGGGGAGGGGGATGGGAGGGAAGTTCAGAAGGGAGAGGATATATGTATACTTATGGCTAATTCATGTTGAGGTTTGACAGAAAACAAAAAAATTCTGTAAAGCAATTATCCTTCAATTAAAAATGAATAAATTATAAAAATTTATCAATACCTTATAGTTTGAAGATGGGAATATAAAATAATGTATATTTTTAATTTTTAAAATTAATTAAAATTGATTAAATATATATACATACATATAACCTGCTGCTGCTACTGCTGCTAAGTCAGTTCATTCATGTCCGACTCTGTGTGACCCCATAGACAGCAGCCCACCAGGCTGCCCCGTCCCTGTGATTCTCCAAGCAAGAACACTGGAGTGGGTTGCCATTTCCTTCTCCAATGCATGAAAGTGAAAAGTGAAAGGGAAGTCCCTCAGTCGTGTCCAACCCTCAGTGACTCCATGGACTGCAGCCTACCAGGCTCCTCTGTCCATGGGATTTTCCAGGCAGGAGTACTAGAGTGGGGTGTCATTGCCTTCTTCAACATATAATCTGCTGCTGCTACTGCTGCTAAGTTGCTTCAGTCGTATGTGACTCTGTGTGACCCCATAGATGGCAGCCCACCAGGCTCCCCCGTCCCTGGGATTCTCCAGGCAAGAACACCGGAGTGGTTTGCCATTTCTTTCTCCAATGCATAAAAGTGAAAAGTGAAGTGAAGTGGCTCAGTCGTGTCCGACTCTTAGCAACCTCATGGACTGCAGCCTACCAGGCTCCTCCTTCCATGGGATTTTCCAGGCAAGAGTACTGGAGTGGGGTGCCACTGACATATAACCTATGTCCCAGTAATTCAACTTGTAGGTATGTATTCCATATGTGTGAATCAAGATGTATATGCTATTTTTTATAATAGTTTTATCCACAGTAAGAAAGAAATTGGAAATAATTCAGACTTCCATCGACAGACAAATGGATAAAGTAAATGACGGTTTTGAAGTACTGTTCAGGAATGAAAATGAATAAACTACTTATATCAATAACAGCAAAACTCTCCAGGAAAATTATGCTGAGTAAAACATTTCAGACATAAAATATAAGTTACCGTCTTGATCGTGTGACCATATGTTCTCAGTTGTGTCAGACTGTTTGCAACGCTATGGACTATAGCCCACCATGCTCCCCTGTCCATGGGATTTTCCAGGCAAGAATACTGGAGTGGTTTGCCATTTCCTCCTCCAGGGGATCTTTCCAACTCAGGGAACCTACCATAAATAACCATTTATGTGAAATTCTAGAGGATGTAGAATTTATAATTACATAAAATAAATTGTTGGTTATCTACACCATGCACTTAGGGTAAGTGGTTTCAAGGGAACAGAAAAAATCTTTTTAAAGTGATGGTAATATTTTGTAATTTTTATGGCAGTTACATGAGTGTATACATTGAAAATGGGTACATTTTATGGTACATGTATTATATACCTAAAAATTCATACATTTATCTGATTTTTCATAGCTGGGATTTTTGTTTGAAATTTTTGTAGCATTGGTTTTAAGTCATCATCTCTATTAAAGTAATTTAAAAAATCTGAAAACCAAGCATATGAATTCAACTTGCATAAATCATTTGTAATTGAAAAAATATATATTCTTAGGTATCACTAGGGCTTTTCTGGTAGCTTAGCTGGTAAAGAATGTGCCTGCAATGTGGGAGACCTGGGTTCGATCCCTAGGTTGGAAAGATCCCCTGAAAAACGGAAAGGCTACCTACTCTCCTGCTCTTAACTATTCTGGCCTGCAGAATTCCATGGACTGCATAGCCCAGGGGGGTGCAAAGAGACGGACACAACTGAGTGACTGAACAACAACAGAACAGTACCTAAAAGAAGGATAGCAAACAAAAATAAGGTTAAAATGGCATAGTGATATCTGACCTCAAGTTCCAACATAAAGAGCAAATCATGTTAAACTGTTGATGATATTTTCAAATGAGTTTCAAATTTTCTTAAATTAGTGATACTTAGAGAAGAGAAAGTCACTCAGTCGTGTCTAACTCTTTCAAACCCATGGACTGCGGCACACCAGTCTTCCCTTTGCTTCACCATCTCCCGGAACTTGCTCAAACTCATGTCCATTGAGTCAGTAATGTCATCCAACCATCTCATTTACATCTCAGTTACAATTCAACTAATTTTTCCTAAAGTGAAACTGAAAGTAAAGTTGTTCATTCATATCCAACACTTTGTAACCCCATGAACTATACAGTCCATGGAATTCTCCAGGCAAGAATACTGGAGTGGGTAGACTTTCCCTTCTAAAGGGCGTCTTCCCAACCCAGGGATCCAACTGGGGTCTCCTGCATTGCAGGTGGATTCTTTACCAATTGAGCTACAGGGAGGTCCATAATTTTTGCTAGGGTAATGTGAACAAATGTGTTTTAAGTTCTTTTGTTAACATATAGGACTTCTCTGGTGGCTCAGATGGTAAAAAATCTGCCTGCAATGTGGAAGACCAGGGTTTGATCCCTGGATGGGGAAGATCCCTTGTAGAAGGGAATGGCTACCCACTCCAGTATTCTTTCATGGAGAATACCATAGACAGAGGAGCCTGGTGAGCTACAGTCTATGGAATTGCAAAGAGTAAGACATGACTGAGCAACTAACACTTTCACTTTTTCACTTTCAATGCTTACAGTGTGTGAATCATAAAGACACTACTCTAGCAAAATAGAACCGTTTGCTTTCCTACAGAACACAACCCATGTTTTGTTTACTTGATGGCACTAAGAAACTTAAAATAAATTGGAAAATAAAGTTGAAGAAACCAATAAAAAATAGGTAATTTGAGAATAAAATAGAGTCCAAATCAATTAACCAACAGAAGATTAATAGAAGCTTCAAACATTTTAAAAAATTAATGAATAAGAGGGCACAAGTCTGAATTCATTTTTATAGCGTATTTACAATTAAATTCTTTTACATTCCTGTACTACTGGAAATCAACTCAATTTCCTCTGGGCTACAGAGGGCTACAGTCTGCAGGGTCTCAAAGAGTTGAATAAACACTGCATTTTTTTAAGTTATAACAAGAGTCCATTATAAGAACATATATATATATATATATATATATATATATATACACACAAAATATTATATACTTTTTTAAGTTTCATATTGTGCCTATGAATTGGTCATTTGCCCTCCAAGTAACTAACAGTTCTATGAAAGTGAAAGTGTCACTCAGTCGTGTCTGACTTTGCCATCTCATGGACTGAACCCAGCTGGGCTCCTCTGTCCATGAAATTCTCCAGGCAAGAATACTGAAGTGGGTTTCATGCCCTCCTTCAGGGAATCTTCCTAACCCAGGGATCAAACCCAGCTCTCCTGCATTAGAGTTCAGTTCAGTTCAGTTCAGTTCAGTTGCTCAGTTGTGTCCGACTCTTTGCGACCCCATGAATTGCAGCACGCCAGGCCTCCCTGGCCATCACCAACTCCCAGAGTTCACCCAAACCTACGTCCATCGAGTCAGTGATGCCATCCAGCCATCTCATCCTCTGTCGTCCCCTTTCCTCCTGCCCCCAACCCCTCCCAGCATCAGAGTCTTTTCCAATGAGTCAACTCTTCGCATGAGGTGGCCAAAGTACTGGAGTCTCAGCTTCAGCATCATTCCCTCCAAAGAAATCCCAGGGCTGATCTCCTTTAGAATGGACAGTTTGGATCTCCTTGCAGTCCAAGGGACGCTCAAGAATCTTCTCCAGCACCACAGTTCAAAAGCACCAATTCTTAGGCGCTCAGCTTTCTTTACTGTCCAACTGTCACATCCATACATGACCACTGGAAAAATCGTAGCCTTGACTAGACGAACCTTTGTTGGCAAAGTAATGTCTGCTTTTGAATATGCTAGAATACAAAAGAAGTTCTCTTAAAATTTTTTTAAGAGAAAAATTTTCAAGAGTTTAAAATGCTGTTTGGAAGACTAGATCAGAAAATTGTAACTCTTGTGAACACTTTTTGTATTCAGCACAAAAGAACTGATGAGAACAAACTGCATAGCACAAGGAACTCTACTCAATGCTCTGTGGTGACCTAAATGAAAAGGAAATCCAAGGAAGAGGGGATATATGTGTACATGTAACTGATTTACTTTGCTTAACAGAAGAAACACAGCATTGTAAAGTGACTGTACCCCAATTTAAAAAAAATTGTTTTTTACCTTTCATGTAAATGTACATACGTTCAAGCAGCCAGTCTCATATACATGCAGAATACCAAATTATATTACCTTATAACGAGAAGGGCAAGCCAATCCACTCCAGTATTCTTCCCTGGAGTATCCCATGGACAGAGGAGCTTGGCGAGCTACAATCCATGGGATCACAAAGAGTTGGACACGACTGAGTGACTACACTTTATAACTCAACATAGCTATAGAGTAGGGAGGGCTTCCCTGGTGGCTCAGAGGTTAAAAAATCCACCTGCATGGTTGGAGACCCAGGCTCAATCCCTGGGTAGGAAGATCCCCTGCAGAAGAGAATAGCAACTCACTCCAGTATTCTTATCTGGAAAATTCTAAGGACAGAGGAGCCTGGCAGGCTACAGCCCATGGGGTGCCAAAGAGTCAGACATGACTAAGCATGAGGATACAGTGAGTAAGTATTTTGTGGCCCTTGTGGCCTTTTTGAACATAAAGATCAATCCTTGAAAGAGGAAACATTGAAAAATATTCATGTAAATATTTATGATTTTTATTCTTCTTGCAGCAGATTTGACCACATATGGTGATTTTGGTCATTCTTGCATTATCATTTTGAATTTCAAGTCTTCCATATTTTGATGTCACTGATAGGGGAGTAGTAGAAAAAGAATCTATTTGGGAAAATCAGGACATAGGTAAATTACCCAGATATGAAACTTAGTTATTTGTATACAATTTTAAATGGATTTTTTTTCGAGTTATAAAGGATGTATTGTTCCTAAGTGTGTGTCTTGGGTTAGATTCTCCAAGATGTTGAGATGAGGAAATTACTACAGTGGTTTATTTGGCAAGTGATCCCAAGAAGGAAAGGGAAGGGCAGTACCTGTCAAGCCAGGTACCACTCTGAGCAACTGGAGCTCAATACCACTGAGATTTCTGGGAAAAGGAGACCTCATGCCTTGGAGGGATCTTTGGTGAGTGATGAAGACACTGGAGTTTTGATCAACCAGGTCACCATTTTTTTTCAGTTGAGACCCAATTCCAGACTTAGATCTCTGGCACTAACAGTCTCCCCTGTGCTCAAGGGCAGCTTGTTCCTGAAAATTAGGGGGAAAAAAAAAAAAACTTCAGTCGGAGTTGTGTGCAGGTGTTTTCAGCCAAGCCTTCAGCTTTGAAGATGTGTGCTGAGGGGCCAGAAGCCAAGTACCAATAGCATCTGCTACAGCTCACACTTTGTACTACTCAGATCCATTGATGACCCCTGCTAAGTCCACTTGATTTATCTCTGAGAGGTTTCCTATTAATGGGTTGTTAAAGTTCCAGAAAAAATGGCTTGTAATATGAAAGACAGTAGATTCTAAGAGTGAATTTTAATAGCCATGATCTCCATGTTCTATCAGCCGTTCTAAATTTCTTTTCCAGCTTTCAGCACTGCTTGACATCATGGACTCCAATTGTGCCTTCCAAATGTTACACCATTTATAGGCACAATACCTAAGTTTGAAGCTGGCTGAAGGTAGGGGTTGGATGACCTTCTATACTCAAGTCATTTTATCCATGTGGTTGTGCAGTGGCTTCACTGTGGGGGACACTTTCTGGTGGACACTGATGGGAAGTATAAAGATCCACACAGTTTCCACCCACTGCCATGGCTCCATGTACATGTCTATTCTCAGTCTTCCTTGTTTCCAATCTTACAATCTTGTTCTTTTAGACCCTGGTCAATTGAGGCAAAGCAATTTACCCCTGCCCAAGAACCAGTGTATAGTTTTCTTTTTCTCAAACCATTTTTCCATGTGCATCATGTAAAGAGAATTTTCCTTTTACATCCTTCTCTAAGGGACACCTCTGAGTTGGGCTGTTTTATAGTAACAATCGTTTTCTGCTCACATCAATCTACAGCACTTACCTTTCTGTAAACTAGGTTTACTTCTTCATCACCATCTGGTTGTAATCCTGCAAAAAGGACTTAAATGTGAACTGGGGAAGAGATGTCTGTGCAATAGGAGAGGTTACACCTGTTTGTGTTCTCATCAGTGCCTTTTAAACCTATTTGAACCAGTTCCTAATGTAATATTTCCATCGCATGATGGATTGTTGCTGTGCCTTGTTGCTGTTCAGTTGCTAAGTCATGTCTGACTCTTTGTGACCCATGGATTGCAGCATGCCAGGCTTCCCTGCCCTTCACCATCTCCCAGAGTTTGCCCAAACTCAAGCCCATTGGGTTGGTGGTGTGATCCAACCATCTCATCCTCTGTCGTTCTGTTCTCCTCCTGCCTTCAATCTTTCCCAGCATCAGGGTGTTTTCCAATGAGTTGGCTCTTTGCATAAGGTGGCCAAAGTATTGGAGCTTCAGCATCAGTTTTTCCAATGAATATTCAGGGTTGATTTCCTTTAGGATTGACTGATTTGATCTCCTTCCAAGGGACTTTCAAAAGTCTTCTCCAGCACCACAGTTCAAAAGCCTCAGCTTTTCTGCACTCAGCCATCTTCGTGATCCAACTCTCATGTCTGTACTTGACTTTGGGGCCCAAAGTCATGAATTTGTGGATCTGATCCTACTATGCTCAAGATAAACAGTTCTAGTTGCATATTTATTTGAAGGTTCTTGATCAGTAATTGCTGTGTTTGATGCTACCAAAGCTTGAAGCTGCTTTATGAATATATATATATCAGTTCAGTTCAGTTCAGTCGCTCAGTCCCATCCAACTCTTTGCGACCCCATGAATTGCAGCATGCCAGGCTTCCCTGTCCATCACCAATTCCCAGAGTTCACTCAGACTCAGGTCCATCGAGTCAGTGATTCCATCCAGCCATCTCATCCTCTGTTGTCCCCTTTCCTCCTGCCCCCAGTCCCTCCCAGCATCAGAGTCTTTTCCAATGAGTCAACTCTTCGCATGAGGTGGCCAAAGTACTGGAGTTTCAGCTTCAGCATCATTCCCTCCAAAGAAATCCCAGGGCTGATCTCCTTCAGAATAGACTGGTTGGATTTCCTTGCAGTCCAAGGGACTCTCAAGAGTCTTCTCCAACACCACAGTTCAAAAGCATCAATTCTTCGGTGCTCAGTCTTCTTCACAGTCCAACTCTCATATCCATACATGACCACAGGAAAAACCATAGCCTTGACTAGACAGACCTTTGTTGGCAAAGTAATGTCTCTGCTTTTGAATATGCTATCTAGGTTAGTCATAACTTTCCTTCCAAGCAGTAAGTGTCTTTTAATTTCATGGCTGCAGTCACCATCTACAGTATATATATATACAGATAAAATATACATATGGGAAATAAGGATATGAAAAAATGTTTCATATCAGGGAAATGCAAATTAAAACAACAATAAGATACCATTAGATAACTGTTAGTGTTACAACATGGATATAGAGCAAGAACTCTCATACATTGTTGATGAGAATGCAAAATGGTACAGTCACATTGGAAAACAGTTTTGGAAGTTTCTTACAAAACAGTTTCTTACCATACGATATAGCAATCACACTTCTTGGTATTTAACCAAAGGAATTGAAAACTTATCCTCATAAAGTTTACAAATGTATGTTTATAGCAACTTTATTCATAATTTATAAAACTTGGAATTATATGTTCTACAAGTAGATGATTGGTTAAAAAAAAAAAAGTGGAACATTCAAACAATGGAATATATTAGACACTAAAAAGAAATGAAGCCATGAGAAGGCATGGAGGAATCTTAAATGCATATTACAAAATGAAGCCAATCTGAAAAGGCTATATATTTGAATCCAAGTATATGACATTTTGGAAATGGCAGAACTATGAAAACAATAATAAGATCAGTGGTTGCAGAGGATAGAGAAGATAAATAAACAGAACACAGAGGATTTTAGGTCTGCCAAATACCCTGTATGCTTTTATAATGATAGAGTATATCATTATATTTTTGTTCAAATCCAAAGAGTATTACGCATCAAGAGTGAACCTTTAGACTATAGACTTCGACTGATTATTATGTCACTGTAGGATCATTCTTGTTAATGATTGACTCTAGTTTTGTCAAGAGTGTTTGTCAGTATGTTTTAAGTTATAAATGTTCAATATATATATTTGTTCTTATAATTAGTATCTCTTCAGAGTTATATACCTTTTAAAATACTTTTTATTATTTCTAAGATTTCTCTTAAAATATATAGACTGTCTTTTTTGTTTTATTTTGTGGATTTCTTTTTCTAATTAATTTATTTTAACTGGAGGCTAATTACTTTACAATATTGTGGTGATTTTTGACATACATTGACATGAATTAGCCGATGGGTGTACATGTGTCCCCCATCCCAAAAATCCCCTCTCTCCTCCCTCCCCATCCCATCCTTCTGATTTGTCCCAGTGTACCCTGTTTCATGCATCGAACTTGGACTGGTCATCTATTTCACATAGCATAAAATACATATTTCAATGCTATTCTCTCAAATCATCCCAGCCCTGCCTTCTCCTACAGAGTCCAAAAGTCTGTTCTTTACATCTGTGTCTCTTTTACTGTCTCACATATAGGGTCATCGTTACCATCTTTCTAAATTCCATATATATGCGTTACTATACTTTGTTGATCATTTTTTTTCTGACTTACTTCACTCTGTATAATAGGCTCCAGTTGCATCCACCTCATTAGAACCGATTCAAATGCATTCTTTTTAATAGCTGAGTAATATTCCATTGTGTATATGTACCACAGCTTTCTTATACATTTGTCTGCCACTGGACAACTAGGTTGCTTCCACATGCTAGCTATTGTAAACAGTGCTGCAACACTGGCGCACACGTGGTCTCTTTCAATTCTGGTTTCCACAGTGTGTATGCCCAGCAGTGGGATTGATGGGTCATATGACAGGTCTATTTCCAGTTTTTTAAGGAATCTCCAGCATTTATTGTTTGTAGACTTTTTGATATCATCCATTGAGGTATGTTCCTTTTATGCCTTATTTCTGGAGGGTTCGTTTCGTAAATGGGTGTTGAATTTGTTAAAGGTTTTCTCTGCCTCTATTGAGATAGTCATATGGTTTTTAATCTTTCAATTTGTTAATGTGGTGTATCACACTGATTGATTTGTGAATATTAAAGAACTCTTGCATCCCTGGAATAAAGCTCACTATATGTTGTTGGATTCTGTCTTCTAGAATTTTGTTGGGGGTTTTTGCATCTATGTTCATCAGTGATATGGGTCTGTAGTTTTATTTTTTGTGTGGAATCTTTGCCTGGTTTTCATATTAGGGTGATGGTAGCAGAATAAATGAGTTTGGGAGTTTGCCTTCCTCTGCAATTTTCTGGAAGAGTTTAAGTAGGATAGATGTTAGCTCTTCTCTAAATTTTGGCAGAATTCACCTGTGAAGTCATCTGGTCCTGGGCTTTTGTTTGTTGCAAGATTTTTTATTACAGTTTTATTTCTGTGCTCATGATGGCTCTGTTAAGATTTTCTATTTCTCCCTGGTTCAGTTTTAGAAGGTTATACTTTCCTAAGAATTCGTCCATTTCTTCCAAGTTGTCCATTTTATTGTCATATAGTTGCTGATAGTAGTCTTTTATGATCCATTGTATTTCTGTGCTGTCTCTTGTGATTTCTCCATTTTCCTTTCTAATTTTGTTGATTTTATTCTTCTCCCTTTTTTCTTGATGACTCTGGCTAATGGTTTGTCTATTTTATTTACCTTCTCAAAGAACCAGCATTTAGTTTTGATGATTTTTCCTATAGTCTCTTTTGTTTCTGCCCTATTTTTTTTTTTTTAATAATTTCTTTCCTTCTACTAACCCTGGGGTTCTTCACTTCTTTTTTTTCTAGTTACTTTAGGTGTAAAGTTGGTTATTTATTTGATTTTTCTCTTGTTTCTTGAGGTAAGCTTGTATTGCTATAAACCTTCCCCTTAGCACTGCTTTTACTGAGTCCCATAGGTTTTGGGTTGTAGTGTTTTCATTTTCATTTGTTTCTATGCATATCTTGATTTCTTTTTTTATTTCTTCTTCTGTGATTTGTCGGAGAAGGCAATGGCACCCCACTCCAGTACTCTTGCCTGGAAAACCCCATGGATGGAGGAGCCTGGTAGGCTGCAGTTCATGGGGTCGCGAAGAGTCGGACACGACTGAGCGACTTCACTTTCACTTTTCACTTTCATGCATTGGAGAAGGAAATGGCAACCCACTCCAGTGTTCTTGCCTGGAGAATCCCAGGGATGGAGGAACCTGGTAGGCTGCAGTTCATGGGGTCGCAAAGAGTCAGACACGACTGAAGCGACTTAGCAGCAGCAGCAGCAGCAGCAGCAGTGATTTGTTGCTTGTTCAAAGCATGTTGTTTAGCCTCCTCTTGTATTTTTAATAGGTTTTTTTTTTTTTTTGTAGTTGACATCTAATCTTACTGCATTGTAATCAGAAAAGATGCTTGAAATGATTTCAATTTTTTTGAAATTACCAAGGCTAGATTTATGGCTCAGAATGTGAACTATCCTGGAGAATGTTCCATGTGCACTTGGGAAAAAGGTTAAATTCACCGTTTTGGGTTGAAATGTCCTGTAGATATCAATTAGGCCTAACTGGTCCATTGTATAATTTAAAGTTTGTGTTTCCTTGTTAATTTTCTATTTGGTTGATGTATCCATAGTTGTGAGTGGAGTATTAAAGTCTCCCACTATTATTGTGTTACTGCTAATTTCCCTTTTCATACTTATTAGCATTGACCTTATGTATTGAGGTGCTCCCATGTTGGGTTCATATATATTTACAATTGTTATATCTTCTTCTTGGATTGATCCTTTGATCATTATTTAGTGTTCTTCCTTGTCTCTTTTCATGGCCTTTATTTCAAAGTCTATTTTATTTAATATGAGCATTGCTGCTCCTTCTATTGGTCTCCATTTGTATGAAATATCTTTTTCCAGCCCTTCACTTTCAGTCTTGTATGTGTCCCTTGGTTTGAGGTGGGTCTCTTGTAGACAGCATATATAGGGGTACAATTTTTTTTTTAATCCATTTATCCAGTCTTTGTCTTTTGGTTAGGGAATTTAACCCATTTACATTTAAGGTAATTATTGATAAGCATGATCCCATTGCCGTTTACTTTGTTGTTTTGGGTTCAAGTTTATGAACCTTTTCTTTGTTTCCTGTCTAAAGAAGTTCCTTTAGCATTTGTTGATGAGCTGGTTTGGTGGTGCTGAATTCTCTCATCTTTTGCTTGTCTGTAAGCTTTTGATTTCTCCTTCATATTTGAATGAGATCCTTGCTGGGTATAGTAATCTTGATTGTAGGTTTTTATCATTCATCGCTTTAAGTATGTCCTGCCTTTCCCTTCTGGCTTGAAGAGTTTCTATTGAAAGATCTGTTGTTATCCTTGTGGGAATTCCCTTGTGAGTTATTTGTTGCTTTTCCCTTGCTGCTTTTAATACTTGCTCTTTGTGTTTGATCTTCATGAATTTGATCAATATGTATCTTGGGGTATTTCACCTTGGGTTTATCCTGTTTGGGACTCTCTGGGTTTCTTGGACCTGGGAGGCTATTTCCTTACCCATTTTAAGGAATTTTTCAACTATTATCTCCTCAAGTATTTTCTCACTCCCTTTCTTTTTGTCTTCTTCTTCTTGGTCTCCTATGATTCAAATGTTAGGGCATTTGACATTGTCCAGAGGTCTCTGAGGTTGTCCTCATTTCTTTTAATTCTTTTTCCTTTTTTCCTCTCTGCTTCATTTATTTCCACCATTCTCTTCCACCTCACTTATCCTATCTTCTGTGTCAGTTATTCTATGTTGGTTCCCTCCAGAGTGATTTTGACCTTAGTTATTTCATTATTCATTATTGATTGACTCTTTATTTCTTCTAGGTCCTTGTTAAACATTTCTCGCATCTTCCCAATCCTTGTCTCTAGTCTATATTTCTGTAACTCCATTTTGTTTTCAAAATTTTGGATCATCTGTACTATCATTATTCTGGATTCTTTTTCAGGTAGACGCCTTGTCTCCTCCTCTTTTGTTTGGTTTGGTGGGCATATATCATGTTCCTTTACCTGTTGAATATTTCTCTGACTTTTCATTTTGTTTAGATTGCTGTGTTTGGGGTGCCCTTTCTGTAGGCTGGAATTCATTGTTCCTCTTCACTGTGGAGCGTGCTCTCTGTGGGTGGGGTTGTACTAGTGGCTTGTCAAGTTTTCCTGGTTAGGGCAGCTTGTGTCTGTGTTCTGGTGGGTGGAACTAGATCTCTTCTCTCTGAAGTGCAATGAAGTGTCCAGTAATGAGTTTTGGGGCATCTATGGGTTTGGCATGGCTTTGGGCAGCCTGTCTTTTAATGCTCAGGGCTGTGTTCCTGGCTTTGCTGGAGAATTAACATGTTATGTCTAGCTCTGGAACTTGTTGGCTCTTGGGTTGATCTTGGTTTCAGTGTAGGTACAGAGGCTTTTGGGTGAGCTCTTGTCTATTAATGTTCCCAGGAATCAGGAGTCCTCTGATGTTCTCAAGTTTTGGAGTTAAACCTCCTGCCTCTGGCTTTCAGTCTTATTCTTTAGCCTCAATACATCTCCATCCATACAGCACAGATGATAAAACATCCAGGTTAATGGTGAAACAATTCTCCACAGCAAGAGTCACCAAAAGAGGTTCACAGAGTTACATGGAGAAGAGAAGAGGGAGAAGGGAGATAGAGGTGACCAAGAGGAGAAGAGGAGAGAGCAATCAAGCCAGTAATCACACCCCTAATTTTAAATGGATACTGAAGACTAGATTCTTAAATGTACAAAATTGATAACAAATACCAAAAACCAATGATTACAAATCTAGGGTAGAGGTTAGACTCTCAAAAATACAACATTAAATACAAAGACAAAATCAATCACAAAAAAAATTATATATATATATATATATATATATATATAAGATTTGCTTTAAAATAGGTCTTTATTTGCAAGGTCATAGTAGGTTATAAAAATGAAAATTAAAGGAGTAATAAAAAACTTAAAAACATTAAAAAGTGATAGTGAAAATATATCTAGGAATTTCTCTGGAGCTGTTGTGGGCAGTGTGGGGGTCAGTTCAGCTTCAGATAGTTCCTTGTTCTAGCTTGCACTCTTTCTCAAGGTCTTAGGCTCCCTCCAATACTTAGTCAGCGTTGACTACAGGGTTTTAATCTGTTGCTCCTGTCACTTCCAGAGCAGTTCCCTCATCTTTATTTTGACTTCCTCTGTTTGCAAGTCTCTTCAGCGTCTAATTTCTGCCCTGACACAAAGGTACAAAGGTAATCGCTTCTTTAGGCTCCCTTTTTCAGTTGTGTTGTGGGGAAGTAGGGACACTGCAAACAAATATCACTGTTGTGTGTGGGGAGTGCTCAAAGTGTATGGACCACACTGGGTTTGCCCCAGCTCAAGGTGGTGTGTGCTTCCCAGGACTACACTGCTTAGGCTCCAGGGTGCTCTTCAGGGGCACTGTCCAAAGTGGGCCCTGCATTTCATGCGCTTCCTAGGTCCAAGCCGCTCAGGTTCCCAGGTACTCCACAAGGGCACAGACTCAGTTGGGCATGTGTTTTGTGCCCTTCCCAGCTCCCAGCAGCTCAGGAGATCAGGTGCTTTGTGAGCGCACTGTCCCAGCTGGGCCAAGTGTCTTAATCACCTCCCCGGTCCCAGCTGCTCGGTTTCCCAGGTGTGCCATGATCGCACCGTCTCAGATGTGTCATGTATCTCCTCTGGGGACCTGATCTCAGGCTGCAACCCTCTTGGCAGATGTCAACCATCCAGGATCTGAGGAAGACACGATTAGCAAGTGAGAGCCTGTTCACGGTTTTGTGGAGGATGCTGGTCTCTGGGGTCAAGATTGCAGCAGACCCTTGCATTCTGGCTCTGGCTGTCACATGCCTGCCTCTCTGCCTCCAATTGGGGGGGTGGGGGTGGGAGGGGGCAGTGGGGAGAGGCCTGTAAGCAGCTGGTTAGCTCTCCTTGGGCATTTGCTCAATCGTTTGTTCTGTTAGTGGGCCAGGCTGCACATTAGAGCCTTTCACAGGAAAGTTCTCTTTTTTCTCTCTGGTGATCCCACTGTTTGGTTTGCTTTCTTACTTTAATTCCCTTAGATTGTCCTCAGGGCATTCAGGCCTGGTCCTTACACTAAGCACGGATTTATGCAGCCCACGCCTTCCTGTCTGGCCCACACTGGCTGGTGGTGGTCACAAGTGTCTGGGCTACTTCTCCACTGGCAGTTGCTGTTAGGCCCATATTCTGTGGGTTTTTTTTTTTGTTGTTGTTGTTGTTGTTTTTCTCTCTCTCTCCCAATTATGTTGCCATCTGAGACTCCAAAACTCCCCAAAGACCTGCTTGTGAAAGGGTTTCCTACTGTGTGCAAACTTCTCCTTCAGAACTCCCTCCTCAGGAAGGGCCTCTGTTCCTAACTCTTTTGTCTCTCTTTTTGTCTTTTATATTTTGTCCTGCTGCTGCTAAGTCGCTTCAGTCATGTCCGACTCTGTGCGACCCCATAGATGGCAGCCCACCAGGCTCCCCTGTCCCTGGGATTCTCCAGGCAAGAACACTGGGATGGGTTGCCATTTCCTTCTCCAATGCATAAAAGTGAAAAGTGAAAGTGAAGTCGCTCAGTCGTGTCCGACTCTTCACGACCCCATGGACTGCAGCCCACCAGGCTCCTCCATCCATGGGATTTTCCAGGCAAGAGTACTGGAATGAGATGCCATCTCCTTCTCCGCAAGAATCCTGAGAGAAATGCAATTAAAATGATTTCACTGTCCTACCTCCTCTCAAAGAGAATGGGCTGCCTTTCTGGGTTCCTGGTATCCTCTGACAGCAATAAGAAGTTGTTTTGTGGGAGTTGGTCAGCATTCAAATGATCTTTTGATGAATTTGCTGGGGAGAAAGTGGTCTCCCCATCCTATTCCTCCGCCATCTTGTAACTGCCCCTCTACATGTGGATTTCTTTATACTCGTCCTATTTTAGATTTTGTTTGTTTCTTTTCAGTTTTTGTTCTTTCGTTTTGTTTTTCTTTTTTTAAATCAAGTGGAAAATTCATAGTTATGTTCTATAAAATATTTACTTTTCCCTATTATTTCCTTCTCATCTGATTATATTAGTAAGTTTATAACTTCAACTCATATCACTAAAACAAAGAAATTATATCTCAAAATTCAAAAATGTGAAGTGTTTTGGTGCCTTCTCTTATTTCTGCTGATTCTTGCTTAGTGTCTTTGGTGTTTTGAATCTCTGATTTTCATAAATCTTATCAGCTAGAAGGCTATTACATTTTTTTTCAGAATGGCAAATTTTCCTTAGAATGTGTTGACTGATGCCTATAACTAAAAGTGTAAAGACTTTTACAAATATGAAATCTATGAATACATGATGTATATTTGTAAGTGTGTGTGTGTGTGTGTGTGTGTGTGTAAAACAGAGCAGAGTGTATTCTGTGAATTATAGAGCTGCTTCCAAAAATGAAAGTAAAACTCAATCATTTAACTTCATTTATATTATGAGTCAGAAATTCAAAATGAAGCTCTATGGCTTGGGAATTTTATGACTTGCAGACTCCTCTACTATGCTATTTATTTAGATTATTAAAATATTTATCACCATATTATTGGTAATAAAATTAATGCTTAAGGAGGTATAAAGTTTATCTATACACAGTAGTAATATGAAGAGTCAGACCTATTGTTTCTTAGCAAATCAGACGTAAAAAGAGAAATTTGTTGATGATATTAATGAAGCAATGATCTCCTAATTAGGGCTTCCCAGGTGGCTCAGTGGGTAAGGAATCTGCCTTCAATGCAAGAGACAGCAGATTCAATCCCTGAATCAAGAAGATCCCCTGGAGGAGGGCATGGCAACCCACTTCACTATTCTTGCCTGGAGAATCCTATGGACAGAGGAGCCTGGCAGGTACATACAGTCCACAGAGTTACAACAAGTCAGACACGACTGAAGCAACTGAGCATGCACTCATGATTGCCTAATTATTCCAGAGGTCTTCTCACCCTCCGTGATACTTTTACATTTCTACACAATATTTTCAGAGATATAAGAAATTTTATTATTCCGAATTTAATATGAAACTGTCTTGTGTATGTTGTTTTAACTGTGATTGCTAACAAGATCTGTGTGCCTATAACAGAGATCACGTCCACAAAGCTTCTCCCCAGCTGCACTGCTCTGCTCTGATCTTCCAGTCCATCATCTCAAGTTTCTCTGTCTCCTTGGAGTTGCACCTAAGTCATTTTCCCCACATAGTGTCTCACTGTAATTGTTTTCTAGCACTGGGATTGTCAGGAGTTGTTGCAGGTGTCAGGGGAAGCACACAGAACGATAAATGTGTGAATTCTCCACTCTGTCACCCTGTCACCTGCAGCAGAATTATTACAAGTGAGATCTGCAGGCAGGTCAAATCCATTCAAACAAGCAAAACACATAGCTTAGTCAAACAGAGGCTAAAAACCAAGTAATTCTGGCCAGAGTAAGTGAGATATATTGTTTTTGTAATAATATTTAGCAGTGTTTTGTGATGTAGTTTAGTTTTTATGAGGATTTTAATGTCAGAAACTCATTTTTTTAAAAACTCATTAATGTTCATGGTAAAATATATCATACTGTCCTTGATTTACAGCTTATTCACATTTCTTAGAACATTCACATTTTCTACCAAGGGCTTACAACTGTGAGTTCTCCCTTTGTCCCCTTGAATTGTACCTCCTGCAACTCAAGAGTATCCTGTAGGACCTGAAAGTCATTTCTTTGGAATGTAATAATCAGGATGGATGGGGCCTTTGTTTCTCAGTCTCTGTAAAAGAGTATAGAATCCTAACTTTGGGGTTTTCCAGCTGGCAAACACAGGTGGCCTAACTGGCATTTGCACTGACCAACCTCCTTGTACAATTAAGTTTAGGATATCTTTAAGACGGATAATAAATTATCTGTATTCTTCAAGACAGGATTTGTTTCTGACAGACATCTAAGGCCATGAAAGATCTAGGTGATATGAAGTCACATAAAGGCAAAGTGATTGGATTTTATTTCTGTGTCCAGTCCAATGCCAAGATGAAATGCCTAGATGAAATAAGTAGGGAGATTAACTTAGGCTCTCTTTTTACCCTAAAGGTGTAGCTCTCGAAGTAATAGATGAGGAGACAAGGGTCTCCTGACACACTGTCCCTCATGGACAAGCATGCGATTTGTCTTGAGGTGTACTTGTCTCCAGTGAGACCAGCAACTCCCAATGTTAGGCTAACAAATTCAGTTCAGTGATGTTAGTCTTCTAGGATCTCTAGCCCTAACCTACATTGAGGAATGATGATTTCTCATCTAAACAGGTTTGTCTGATTTTTGATGATTTAACATTTAGAAAGATTTCCTTGACTAGTTTTTATTGTTTTCAGTGAAAGAACTGGTGAATAATTTGATATACAATATCACAACTAGAAATGAATTTCCTGAAAACCTGTGTGTGTATATATATATAACGGAATCACTTTGCTATACAGCAGAAGATAGCACAACATTGTAAATCAACTATACTTCAATAAAATAATTTTTTTAATGTTTTTGAAAATACATTGTAACCACTGATGCTTTGGAAAATAATAAAACATTTGGGACTATTTTAAGTAGAAAAAATTCTAATTTGGAAAAAAGTGATGAAAAGGTACACACTTCCAAATATAAGATAACTAAGTCCTGAGATGTAATGTACAGCAAGGTGACTATAGTTAACTGCTGTTATACATGCTAAGGAAATAAATCTTAAACGTTCTCACCACAAGAAAAAAATTATTGTTATGTAAGGTGATGAAATTAAAAGACACTTACTCCTTGGAAGGAAACTTATGACCAAACTAGATAGCATATTCAAAAGCAGAGATATTACTTTGCCAACAAAGGTTCGTCTAGTCAAGGCTATGGTTTTTCCTGTGGTCATGTATGGATGTGAGAGTTGGACTCTGAAGAAAGCTGAGTGCCGAAGAATTGATGCTTTTGAACTGTGGTGTTGGAGAAGACTCTTGAGAGTCCCTTGGACTGCAAGGAGATCCAACCAGTCCATCCTAAAGGAGACCAGTCCTTTATGTTCATTGGAAGGACTGATGCTGAGGCTGAAACTCCAATACTTTGGCCACCTCATGCAAAGAGTTGACTCATTGGAAAAGACCCTGATGCTGGGAAAGATTGAAGGCAGGAAGGGGAACGACAGAGGATGAGATGGCTGGATGGCATCACCGACTGGATGGACATGAGTTTGGGTGAACTCCAGGAGTTGGTGATGGACAGGGAGGCCTGGCGTGCTGCAATTCATGGGGTCACAAAGAGTCAGACATGACTGACCAACTGAACTGAACTGAACTGAAGGTGATGGATGTTAACGAAACTTGGTCTTGTTACCATTTTTCATTATATATGTATATTAAATCATTAGGTTGTACACCTAAAAACTAATATAGTGTTATATGTCAATTATATCTCAATTTTAAAAAGATAATTTAAGGTTTTTTGTTGTTGCTGCTGTTGTTAAGCAATAATCAGTCAATAGCAAAAGTCTTTAGAATATTTAGCTACTTCAGGATTTCAGACTCGATTTTCTTCCTATGTATCCATTTGTCCATACTACAATAAGCCCCAAACTCATTTAGCCATGGCTCTGGCATTGACAGTTAGCAAATATGAATCATTGACTTATTTGTTTGTTCCATGTCTGCCATCATTTTTGCTACATTAAAAGTCTAGAGAAGAGTGATGAAGTACCTAACAAATAGCAAAAATGCTATGGTTAAGCCATCTGTTCAGATATAGACATTTTTCAACCAAAACTGTACAAGGTATTTATATTTCAATTGATATTTTTTTTGTGTGTGGGTGGATACAATTGAAACATATTACTGAGGCATTGCCAAATTTAAACAAAGGTTCAAAATAGCACATAGTGTCGACAAAATATTACGATAAATGCTGGAGAGGGTGTGGAGAAAAGGGAACCCTCTTACACTTTTGGTGGGAATGCAAACTAGTACAGCCACTAAGGAGAACAGTGTGGAGATTCCTTAAAAAACTGGAAATAGAACTGCCTTATGATCCAGCAATCCCACTGCTGGGCATACACACTAAGGAAACCAGAAGGGAAAGAGACACGTGTACCCAAATGTTCATTGCAGCACTAAATAGCCAGGGACATGGAAGCAACCTAGATGTCCATCAACAGATGAATGGGTAAGAAAGCTGTGGTACATCTACACAATGGAGTATTACTCAGCCATTAAAAAGAATACATTTGAATCAGTTCTAATGAGGTGGATGAAACTGGAGCCTATTATACAGAGTGAAGTAAGCCAGAAAGAAAAACACCAATACAGTATACTAACACATATATATAGAATTTAGAAAGATGGTAACAATAACCCTGCATACGAGACAGCAAAAGAGACACTGATGTATAGAACAGTCTTTTGGACTCTGTGGGAGAGGGAAAGGGGGAGGGTGGGATGAGGGGGAGGGTGGGATGATTTGGGAGGATGGCATTGAAACATGAATAATATCATATATGAAAGGGAGTCGCCAGTCCAGGTTCGATGAACGATACTGGATGCTTGGGGCTGGTGCACTGGGACGACTCAGAGGGATGGTATGGGGAGGGAGGAGGGATGAGGGTTCAGGATGGGGAACACGTGTATACCTGTGGCGGATTCATGTTGATATATGGCAAAACCAATACAATATTGTAAACTTAAAAAAAAAAAAAATTACTTAATTGATATTAATATTCACTGTGTCATAGTGTAGACCTAGTGCATTTTACACCATACTTTTATTATACTAAGTGTATTTTCAGCACTTAATATTCTAGGGGATGACAATAGGATATTAAGAATTATTTCATATTCTAATAAATAAAAAAAATCAAGGAAAATTAGGATATGGGGGGGGGGTTCTGTCTCTTCATATTAAAGGACTAAGGCACAAAGTGCTTTGAGAATTTTCAATAGATCCAGCTTAGATCTACAAGACCAGTACAAGCACTACATTTTGAGAAAAAAATAAAATAGTCTGAAGCTTCATTAAGAAATTACTTCCAATACAAAAAGCCCACTTCCTTGACTTCTGGAATAATCTATCCTGATCTGAGTGACTGTATTTTACCTTTTATCTATTCTATAATTAAAGCAGTAAATTTTTAGAAAATGTGTGTTCTGCATTACAATTTTGTATTCTTATTGCTTAGCATTAAGATTTTCCTCAAAGGGAAAAAAAAAAAAAAAGGAATTAAAAAAAGAAAAAGAAAAAAGATTTTCCTCTGAAATTAAATACATTATTGCCTTAGAGTAGATCCCTGTTAATATCATTGAGTCAAAGAATTCTTAAGATTCTTCATATACAGGTGAAATACAACCTCCCATCATCTTTCTATGAGAATGCCATTCTCATCACACTTTTCAGAAGTTTTTTTAAAAAAAATTTTAATTATGTAGATTTTTTAAAAGTCTCATATATTTCCAATGATTAGTATCCAAATAAACTTTTATAATAAAATTTCTATAATTATCTCCCTGGAAATAAACATTTTAGATGTTACCAAGTTTTTTTTTCCTATGAAGGTTCATCATTGTAAATCTTTGTGAGCTTCTTAAATCTTGACTTCCAATCTTTTCTTTCTGTTGACCATCTCTTATCCTGACATATTCCGCGCTGTCAACCAACCTTTCTTCATTGAGACATCCAGGGCATTAAAGCCAGTAGCATGCTCTTATCTGTCACACCCCTTGACCCTCACATTCCAGCATGGATTCAAGGACAAATATTTTAAAGTCTTCATTTCCATTGTACTTGCACAACAACCCAATCCTGAAGAATGCCTCCACATAAAAAAAGCAGCTGAAGAGAAAAAAAAACAAAAAACACCAGTCTGCTGACAAGGCTCACTCAAAATTCATGACTACAATTTTCAGCTGCATACTCAACAGTATACCACAGTGTGACCTATTGATTGAGATTAGAGATTCTCCTTTTACTTGAGCTATCTGAACAACTTTTATACCATATTTTCATCTCAAAATGGGGATGATAACAGAATTTGCCACAGAATCATTGAGAGTGGAAAAGCATTTATAAGTGCTCTGCATATAGACAGTGCTGCTCACATTATAGTTGTTATTTCTGTGTTCTCTGTACTTTATTAAAAATTTAACAGTTTCTTTTCTTCTTAGGGCTTCCCTGGTGGCTCAGACGGCAAAGCATCTGCCTGCAATGCTGGAGACCCAGGTTCAATTCCTGGGTTAGGAAGATCCCCTGGAGAAGGAAATGGCAATCCAATCCAGCACTCTTGCCTGGAAAATCCCATGGATGGAGGAGCCTGATACGCTATAGTCCATGGGGTCGCAGAGTCCGACTTCACTTGACTTTCTTCTTAGAGATCCAACCCTACCTCTCACTCTCACTCTCAGCTGATAACTATGCATATCTCCTTGACAAGAGAAGCATTAGGGGGAACTCTTACTATTCTCACCACCAAATGTATCTACCCAACTCCCACTTTTCCCACTCAAAACAACCTGATCCAGTTACACCAAGGCATGTGGCATGTGAATGGATTAAAAAGAAGTGACTGTGGGGCTTCACACAATGAAGTGTCCATGGGCACACTCTGTGCTTCAGCTCTTTCCACATCCATTTACTACAATCACCATAGACCAGCTATTATTATCAAGAGAAATAGAATCTTTAGATAGAGAAAAGGGAGATTCTAAATAATGTGAGTACAATGAACACCGATGGAAAACTAGTTCCAAGAGCAGGAGGTAAAAAATTATCCTGCATTGCAAGTGGATTCTTTACCAGCTGAGCTCCCTATATAGGTACTCCATCCACAAAACAAATAAAAGTTATTTTGAGATTTTTGAGTAAGAAGATGAACTACCAAACCAAAACATTCTCACAGAATATATTTTTATATTTAATAATTATATCTAAAAAAAAGAGATAGCATATATTTTAAGAAACATTTAAAGAAAATATTTTAAGAAATATTCTGAGTAGATTCAGACATTTAAATATCCATGTCAGAATGGTTTTGAAACAGAATAAAAAGTGACTAGAAAAAACTAAAATAATAAAAAATAATATAATAACATTTCAGTGAGTTAAAAGACTGGCATTAACTTCTGATTGAGTAGGTGGTAGAAAAGATTAGTGAGAACAATATGTTGACATTTCAATCCATTTCTTATTTATCAGAGAACATTCTAGACCTCTCATGGTGTCTCTATTTTTCATTCAAAATACTTGCAGTGTTTCCCTGTGAAATATTTACAAAATACCTCCTTTTGCTTTGGTCACCATTCTACTATAATGTACATTGCACCCCTATAACTTATCTTAGAATACTTTTAATGTAGGTTTCATTTTAGATGAAAGTGATCAGAAGTTGAATTAAGACAAATTACCTGACCTTGGGAATTGGTTAACTGGCATGTCTATAGTATCCTGCTAGTGAGTCTGTAAAAACTATGACAAACCTAGATAGTGTATTAAAAAGCAGAGACATCACTTTGCTGAGAATGATCCATAGAGTCAAAGCTATAGTTTTTCCAGTAGTCATGTACAGATGTGAGATTTGGATCATAAAGAAGGCTGATGCCACAGATGCTTTGAAACAGTGCTGTTGGAAAAGACTCTTGAGAGTCCCTTGGACAGCAAGGAGATCAAATCCTAAAGTCAATCCTGAAGGAAATCAACCCTGAATATTCATTGGAAAGACTGATGTAGAAGCTCCAATACTTTGGCCACCTGATGCCAGGAGCCTACTCATTGGAAAAGACCTGATGCTGGGAAAGATTGAGGGCAGGAGAAGGGGCTGACAGAGGATGAGATAGTTGGATGGCACCACAGATTCAATGCAGATGAGTTTGAAAAAGCTCCAGGAGATGGTGAAGGACAGGGAAGCCTGGTGTACTGCAGTTCATAGGGTCGCAAACAGTCGGATATGACTGAGCAACTGAACAACAACTCACAAAGTGTTGCCAGTTCTTCTGCATTACTATTTATCTCTACCTGCATCCTGTCTCACTGGGATTGCTAAGACATCCCTGTCCACCATACAGATATACTTGCTACTTCCTGTCTTAGCATCTCGTGGTGCTAGCATGAGGATCTTACTAAAATGCAAATTGGATGACATCCATTCTGTTTAAAACTTCGTTCAATAACTGCCCCATTTCTCTTAGGAATAACCCCAAAGTATTGAATGTGGTTTGTAAGAACTTGAATAATCTGGGCCCTGTTTATGCCTCTAGTTTTTCCACTGACATCTAACCCCCTAAATTAATGATTCAATAACAACCAATGTCTTTAGTTTCTACATGTACTGTTCTTTCTTATCTTGTGTAAATAAATGCACTGCTATTGGCCTGTAATTTTCTTTTTGTGTGTGATATCTTCTGGTTTTGGTGTCAGAGTGATGTTGACCATGTAGAATGAATTTGGAAGGATTCCTTCCTTTGCAATTTTTAAAAATAACTTGAGAAAAATAGATGCTAATTCTTCTCTAATGTTTGGTATAGTTTACCTCTGAAGCTTTCTGGTGTTTGAATTTTTGGGGGGAATATGTTTTGTTACTAATTCAATTTCATTACTGGTAATCAGTCTAATTATATTTTCTGTTTCTTCCTGGTTCAGTCTTAAAAGATTGTACTTTTCTAATAATTTGCTCATTTCTTCTAGCTTTTCCATTTCATAATGAATAATTGTAGTAATCTCTCGTGATACTTTGTATTTCAATGATGACAGTTATAACTTCTCCTTTTTCATTTCTGATTTTATTGTTTTGAGCCCTCTGTCTTTTTTTCTTGATAGTCTGGCTGAGGATTTAACAGTTTTGCTTATCTTTTCAAAGAAACTACTCATACCTTCATTCCTTCATTGATCTCTTTGATTATTTTTTTTGAAAATTTAGTGTCTTTTTATTGAAGTACAGTTGATTTATAGTGTTCTGCTTTATTCTTTTTATAGTCTCTATTTCATTTCTTTCTTCTGGGATCTTTATGATTTCTTTCCTTTTACTAACTTTGGGTTTTGTTTGTTCTTTTCTAGTTCCTTTAGGTATAAGATAAGGCTATTTATTTCAGATTTTTCTTATTTTTTTTTTTTTTTTTTCCCTTGCTGCTTTTAATATTTGTTCTTTGTGTTTGATCTTTGTTAATTTGATTAATATGTGTCTTGGGGTGTTTCTCCTTGGGTTTATCCTGTTTGGGACTCTCTGGGTTTCTTGGACTTGGGTGATTATTTCCTTCCCCATTTTAGGAAGTTTTCAACTATTATCTCCTCAAGTATTTTCTCATGGTCTTTCTTTTTGTCTTCTTCTTCTGGAACCCCTATGATTGAATGTTGTAGCGTTTAATATTGTCCTGGAGGTCTCTGAGATTGTCCTCATTTCTTTTAATTCGTTTTCTTTTATCCTCTCTGATTCATTTATTTCTACCATTCTATCTTCTAATTCACTAATCCTATCTTCTGCCTCTGTTATTCTACTATTTGTTGGCTCCAGAGTGTTTTTAATTTCATTTATTGCATTATTCATTATATATTGACTCTTTTTATTTCTTCTAGGTCCTTGTTAAACTTTTCTTGCATCTTCTCAATCCTTGTCTCCAGGCTATTTATCTGTGATTCCATTTTAATTTCAAGATTTTGGATCAATTTCACTATCATTATTTGGAATTCTTTATCAGGTAGATTCCCTATCTCTTCCTCTTTTGTTTGGTTTGGTGGGCATTTATCCTGTTCCTTTATCTGCTGGGTATTCCTCTGTCTCTTCATCTTGTTTAAATTGCTGAGTTTGGGAGTCCTTTCTGTATTCTGGCAGTTTGTGGAGTTCTCTTTATTGTGGCGTTTCCTCGCTGTGTGTGGGTATGTAGAGGTGGCTTGTCAAGGTTTCCTGGTTAGGGAAGCTTGTGTCGGTGTTCTGGTGGGTGGAGCTGTATTTCTTCTCTTTGTTCAGTCGCTATGGGGAGGGAGGGAGGATGCTGCAAACAAATGACACTGGCGTGCGCCGCAGTGCCTCAGCCACACTGGGTCTGCCCCGCCACGGCGCGTGTAGCCTCCCTGCCCACACTGCTCAGGCTCTAGGTTGTTCCGCCGGGAACAATCCGAGGCTGGCCCTGGGTTGCATGCACCTCCCAGGTCCAAGCCGCTCAGGTTCAGGCACTCAGGTAGTCCTCAGAGGCGCAGACTCAGTTGGGGCTGCGTTTTGTGCTCTTCCCAGGTCCGAGCAGCTCAGGTGATGAGGTGTTTGGCGAGCGCCAATGCTGCGACTTATCGCCTCCCCGCCACTTGGTTATCTGGGTGTAAAACCGGCGCACCTTCTCAGCAGATGTTAACCGTCCAGACCCCAATAAGTTTTAGTTAGCAAAGAAGCCAGTTTTATAGATAATGTCTCTCTGGGGCTGCGATTGCCCACTTCCGGCTCTGGCTGCCTGTCACTGGAGGGGGAAGGTTTGCAGCCGGCTACCTCTGTTTAGTCCTTTGTTCCGTGCGCGGGCTGGCGGTGTCTTAGGTTAGGGCTGGCTTTTCGCATGGTAGATATCCCACAGTCTGGTTTGCTAGCCCAAATTATTTCGCTCAGATAGTGCTCAAGGTATTCAGGCCAGATTCTTACTCTCAGCGATGCAGCCGCGCTGCGCCCCTCCCTGCCCAACCCCGTGCTAATGGCGGATGCAGGCGTCTGCGCTGCTTCTCCGCTGGAGGAGTTACCGTAGGGCTGCAATTGAGTTTTAATTGTTTATTTATTTTTTCTCCCTGTTATGTTGTCCTCTGTGCTTCCAAAGCTCGGCACGGATTCGGCAGTGAGAAAGTTTCCTGGTGTTTGGAAACTTCTCTCTTTTTAAGACTCCCTTCCCGGGACGGAACTCCGTCCCTCCCTCTTTTGTCTCTTTTATTGTCTTTAATATTTTTTCCTACCTCCTTTCGAGGAGTTGGGTTGCTTTTCTGGGTGCCTGATGTCCTCTGCCGGCATTCAGAAGTTGTTTTGTGGAATTTACTCGACGTTTAAATGCTCTTTTGATGAATTTGTGGGGGAGAAAGTGTTTTCCCCATCCTACTCCTCCCCCAGATTTTTCTTATTTCTTAAGGTAGATAGGCATCATTACAAACTTACCTCCTAGTACTGCTTTGGCTGTGTCCTGTACATTTTGAATCATTGTGTTTTTGTTTTCATTTGTCTCTAGGTATTGTCTGATTTCCTCTTTTACTTCTTCAGTAACCCATTGACTGTTTAGTAGCATATTCTTTATCCTACACATGTTTGTGAGGGTGTTGTGTGTGTTTTGTTTTGTTTTTGTTTTTGTTTTTGCAGTTTTTTTTTTTTTTTTCTTGTGGTTGATCTAGTCTCATATGTTATAATTGGAAAAGATCCTTGATATGATTTCTTAAATTCACTGACACCTATTTTGTGGCCGAGCAAGTGATATAGCCTGGAAAATGGATCCTGTGTATTAAAAAAGAATGTATATTCTGTTACTTTCCATGAAATATTCTATTTTAAAATATTTTTATTTCTAAAATATAAATGTAGAGAGATTTAAAGAATATTTGCTTAAAATTAAGAAGTAATTATCTCACTGAGAAGCTATTCTTAGATTAATTAATATTGGGTTAAAGAGGAAAATAAGACATTTATTGCATGCATTTTAGTTGTTCAACTTTTTAAGTTTTGTTAAACAACATTGAAGAGTAATTTCCTCACATTATATTAATTATACCTAATTATGATGGTGTTGGAGAAGACTCTTGAGAGTCCCTTGGACTGCAAGGAGATCCAAACAGTCCATCTTAAAGGAAATCAGTCCTTCATTGGAAGGACTGTTGCTGAGGCTGAAACTACGATACTTTGGCCATCTGATGCGATGGACTGATTCACTGGAAAAGACCCTAAAGTTGGAAAAGATTGAAAAGAGTCAGACACGACTGAGCAACTGAACTGAACTGACTGACATGGGGTAGACAGGGAAAAGAAGAATTTTAGTAACAAACTATATATTTAAATACAGAATCACATTAACAATTAAGAGAAAAAAGATAATAGGGAAAACCATATTGCATTTGCTTGTCTAATCATTATTCAGTTTTACGTTAAGTGAAAAACAGTATATTGGTAGTAATTCATCCTTCAAACCTACTTTCACATAAACTCTTTTCAAGCATGTTTCAAAAGAGAAAAAGAAATCAAATGCCAGTGTTTACAATTCAAGGAATAAGAGACTTAGTGGCAAAAGCAATGTTTTTAAAAGTGAAATATTCTTTGAAGTGTTATTGTCAAAGATTAAAACTTTCCATATGTTGAGAACTAGAATAATAACTAGGATAAAAGAGTTTCTAATATAAACTTTTTGTTAAGAAAAAGGAAATTAACAAGGTATTATGTTAGCTTAAAAAGTTAATAGCAAAAATTAAGTTAGAGCAAAACCATGTCACTTCAGAATTTAGTAGCTCTTAATTTCATATTTAGAAAGTGTCATACTTGTAAATAATTTAGGGGTTTGCATTTGGTGTATCTAATCTCACTGTTAATTTAGTAAGTGATTTGGTTTTGCTCAGGATGGTTTTTCTCTGACTGGAAAAGGATTTGATTTACTTTTCTAGTTCATGTGATTTAATCATCACTGAGTTTAAGCTACCATAGAGAGAGTTGCTCAGCTTATTTTCTGTGAAATAAGTGGAGGAGAGATAAATAAGATTGCAGTGGCCTCTGAGTGTTTCAAATCATAATATGCCACCCCCCTTTCCACAGCATTATTTTCTTCCCTCAGGATATAATTTTGCATTGAGAATCGTGTTCAGAGTGTGCATTTCAATTTAGTGGAAAAGAGTAGAGAGAGCTTCTGATTTTCAGAGGCCATATTCTATCTTCTTCCATTGAACTAAACACTAAGAATTACCATTACTAACACTATTTTGGCCAAAGCTATTTTCATTTCTGCTCAAGATAAGACAATAACTATTTTCTACCTACAAATTTGGAATCATTCTTGTATTCATTGTCACAAATGGATTTATTGAATATAAAGACATTCCAAAAAACATAGTTTGACATAGAAGTAGACATAATTTGGACCTCTGTCTAAGAATATCTCCAAAGGACTTTCTCTATATTAGTCACTTGTGTGCAGTTACATTTCTGTCAGTAGTCTTATGTTTCCCACACAAAGCCTAATACCAAAAGCAAAGATGTCATTTAACTTTCAGCAAACTTTGCTCTGATCATAATTCTTTGCATTTACAAAAAAATTCATTCTTTCATTCTGGTGCTTATATTGGTTTAATTCACCAAACAGACCTGAATCACCTCTGCACAGCCTCTCTTAACTTACCCAGTGCTTCTTTGTCCTAGATAAGAGTCACTACTTTAATTTTTTTTTTCTTTTTCTTGACTACTGTCTCAACTTTTGGAAAGATTAATGCTCACAAGATAGTGAAGGAAAATGGTGACAACCCTGAAGTGAGAATGTAGGATATCTACCCAGATTTTTTTTTAATTACTCTCTCAATGTCCCAATTTGATGTCCAATCACTTTGATTTAAATCTTGAACCTAGATGTCCATCAGCAGACAAATGGATAACAAAGCTGTACTACATATACACAATGGAGTATTACTCAGCCATTAAAAAGAATACATTTGAATCAGTTCTAATGATGTGGATGAAACTGGAGCCTATTATACAGAGTGAAGTAATCCAGAAAGAAAAACACCAATACAGTATACTAACCCATGTATATGGAATTTAGAAAGATGGTAACCATAAACCTGTATGCGAGACAGCAAAAGAGACACAGATGTATAGAACAGTCTTTTGGATTCTGTGGGAGAGGGCTAGGGTGGGATGGTTTGGGAGAGTGGAATTGAAACATGTATATTATCATATGTGAAACAGATCACCAGTCCAGGTTCAGTGCATGATACAGGAAGCTTGGGGCTTGTTGCACTTGGATGACCCAGAGGGATGGGATGGGGAGGGAGATGGGAGGGGGGTTCAGGATGGGGAACACATGTACACCCATGGTGGATTCATGTCCATGTATGGCAAAAACCACTACAATATTGTAAAGTAATTAGCCTCAAAAAATAAATAAATTTTAAAATAAATAAATCTTGACTCCGGAAAATTGCAAGTTACTATGGTCATTTACCTTCTGGATTACTCAAAAATAATAAAACCCACAAATTTTCAAATTCCTTAAGTTCATGTAGCACATATACACCAGGGTGAAAATCGCATCTAAAGCCATTATTGACTATCATGATTATGACATCACCTAGATGTACTTATTGGCACATTTCCTTGTAACCATATCCCTTTTCTCACTGACTCTTGATACCAAGTGCTTGTAGTTGCCCAGGTTTTGGCCAGTTTACCTGAGAGGCACATCTAATCCAGAATGTTGATAACAAACTACAACCAACAACTGAAAGTTTTTTCTCCACTGTTCTTTGTGGTCTGGAATTTATAATGAATGGATTTATTTTATGATATATATTATCATATCTTTTGGAGATAAGGATTTGTATATTCCCTACAAGAAAACATATGCATATTTATTTAGGCTGCACAGGTGGCCTGTGGGATCTTAGTTACCAACCAGTGATCAAACCTGTGCCCCCTGTGGTAGAAGCACAAAACACTAACCATTAAACCACCAGGGAAGTCCCAAGAAAACATACACATACATGGACTTGTTCTTCAAAGCAATTTAGTGTTTCTTTGTTTTTTATTTGTTTGTTTTAAGATAATTTCAGTAAAAGTAGAAAGTTCATGACATTAAAATTAGAAGTTTCTTGGGATTCCATGCTATCTAGTCACATCATAGTGGCTTGTTCGGGTCACTTCCTCTAACACAGGTCAGCCATTTCTCTGGCCATGACTCCAAATTAAAGCTTTTCAAGCTCCAGAAATATTTGAAGTAAAACTGCAAGATTAGTTCTTACCTGTAAAACTGGATATCTAGTGAACAGCTAGAGCATGGTGATTAGAACCCTGTTACTTGATGCTCATTTCCATTATAAGCTGACTCTGGCCTAAAGATACATTTCCTGATTTGTAAGCCACTTAAAAGAGCCTGGTATGGCTTTGTCAACTCAGACAATTATCTAAATTTTAGATACACTTCAGAAATATCTTGGACTCCTGGAAAGTATATTCTCTCCATTTTTTCAATGAATATTAATTTAGTTTCTTCTTTGGGAAAAATTATACAGCTTTTGCCAGTTTTCAGTAGTTTGAAAACATGCTCTTCTGAATCGTGTGTGTGTGTATGTGTGTGTATTTTCATCTGTAAAGTGATATTTTTGGACTGGCTGATCTCAAGGACCCTTCTCCCTATATGGTTACATTTTCTATTTATCTGTCTACCACTCCAAGGGGAAGAAATGCTGTTATAAACTCATATTAGCATCTAGTTTCACCATTATTCTAACATTGTTGAACAATGAAGTCTTCAGGTATTTGCTTAGTTGGTAGAAGGAAATACAAAGAAAAATGTGTGATACGGGGTAGAGAGAGACTATTTGATCTACCATTCTAATTCCAAATTTTAGTAATTATGTGGCTTTAAGTCACTTAAACACTTTGACCCACAGATTAAGATAACATTATCTATACAGAGACGTCACAGTGTTAAGTAAAACAAGAGAGAAATGCCTATTAAAATGTTTGCAAAATTACAGAGTGATACAGTCAGTCAGTCAGTTCAGTTGCTCAGTCGTGTCCGAATCTTTGTGGCCCCATGGACTGCACGACGCCAGGCCTCCGTGTCCATTGCCAACTCCCGGAGTTTACTCAAACTCATATCCATTGGGTCAGTGATGCCATCCAACCATCTCATCCCCTGTCGACCCCTTCTCCTCCCACCTTAAATCTTTCCCAGCATCAGGGTCTGTTCAAATGAGTCAGTTCTTATCAGATGGCCAAAGTATTGGAATTTCAGCTTCAACATCAGTCCTTTCAATGAATATTCAGAACTGATTTCCTTTAGGATGAACTGGTTGGATCTCTTTGCAGTTCAAGGAACTCTCAAGAGTCTTCTCTGACACCACAGTTCAAAAGCATCAATTCTTTGGTGCTCAGCTTGCTTTATAGTACAACTCTCACATCCTTACATGACCACTGGAAAAACCATAGCCTTGACTAGATGGACTTTTGTTGGCAAAGTAATGTCTGTGCTTTTCAATATGCTATCTAGGTTGGTCATAACTTTTTTTCCAAGGAGCAAGCGTCTTTTAATTTCGTGGCTGCAGTCACCATCTGCAGTGATTTTGGAGCCCCCCAAAATAAAGTCTGCCGCTGTTTCCATTGTTTCCGCATCTATTTGCCATGAAGTGATGGGATCCCCTGCCATGATCTTTGGTTTCTGAATGATGAGCTTTAAGCCAACGTTTTCACTCTCCTCTTTCGCTTTCATCAAGAGGCTCTTTAGTTCTTCTTCGCTTTCTGCCATAAGAGTGATGTCATCTGCATATCTGCATTCTCCCGGCAATCTTGATTCCAGCTTATGCTTCATCCAGTCCAGCATTTCTCGTGATGTACTCTGCATAGAAGTTAAATAAGCAGGGTGACAATATACAGCCTTGATGTACTCCTTTTCCTATTTGAAACCAATCTGTTGTTCCATGTCCAGTTCTAACTGTTGCTTCCCGACCTGCATACAGATTTCTCAAGAGACAGGTCAGGTGGTCTGGTATTCCCATCTCTTTCAGAATTTTCCACAGTTTGTGGTGATCCACACAGTCAAAGGTTTTGGCATAGTCAATAAAGCAGGAATAGATGGTTTTCTGGAAATCTCTTTCTTTTTCGATGATCCAGCAGATGTTGGCAGTTTGAACTCTGGTTCCTCTGCCTTTTCTATACCCAGGTTGAACATCTGGAAGTTCACAGTTCATGTACTATTGAAGTCTGGCTTGGAGAATTTTGAGCATTACTTTACTAGCATGTGAGATGAGTGCAATTGTGCAGTAGTTTGAGCATTCTTTGGCATTGCCGTACAAAAGCTAATTAACTGTTTATCCATTCATTCAAGCATACTGCCTCATCTAAATTTCTCACTTGAAAGTTCAGAGGGTGATTGGATTAAATGATAAATAAATAAAGTTAATAAAGAGCTGGAAAATGACCTTAGTGGGGAAGAGAAAGAATTCTTATAAGAAATAAACTAATATAACTGTTATTGTGTATAAGAATGCCAAGATGTCAATAATGTTTATAAAAAATAATTATGTGGTAAATAAATGGGTAAAAAGGTGGTCACAGTGAAGGTGTGAGGAAAATTAACCATACTACATCATTATACCTGTATTAAAATTGAATGTAAGCTGCCAGTATAAGTTACCAATATGACAATATCAGGAAATTGTCTAAATACATTAACCAAATATATTGCTTCACAGAAAAAATTTTATAAAATATGAGGTTTTATATGAAAAATTAAATGGGAAATATTTTTATTTCATATCTGTATTTATGACTAAAGCCTTATATATCTATAATCCAGGCATATTTTTCTAATACAAAAGTGAAATAATGCACAAATAAAAATTCAAAGAATGAAAAAAATAATTAAAATGATAAAAGGAGAAGTTTCCATATAAAGTGAATCAAAATAAAAATCAGAACTCTTCAGCCAAGAATATTTTGTAAATGGCAAAGGATATGAGTCATGTGAGTAGGTAAGGTAAATAGATATTTTTAAGGCTAATTCTAAGATAGAGTAATAAGGGGACTGCTGCTGCTAAGTCTCTTCGTGCAACCCCATAGACAGCAGCCCACTAGGCTCCTCTGTTCCTGGGATTCTCTAGGCAAGAACACTGGAGTGGGTAGGAAGGCTTAATACTGCAGGTCTCACTGCTTCCTAGTTGGATATCCTTAGTCATATTTTCTCATCTTTCTGTTCTTCAGATTCCCCACTAGCACATAAAGGTAAAACTTAAACCTCCTCCAGATTGTTTGTGACCATTAAGTAAATAGTAAGCACTCAGAACAGAACCAAGTACATGATCAGATCAGATCAGATTAGATCAGTCGCTCAGTCGTGTCCGATTCTTTGCGACCCCATGAATCACAGCACGCTAGGCCTCCCTGTCCATCACCAACTCCTGGAGTTCACTGAGACCCACGTCCATCGAGTCAGTGATGCCATCCAGCCATCTCATCCTCTGTCGTCCCCTTCTCCTCTTGCCCCCAACCCCTCCCAGCATCCGAGTCTTTTCCAATGAGTCAACTCTTCGCATGAGGTGGCCAAAGTACTGGAGTTTCAGCTTTAGCATCATTCCCTCCAAAGAAATGCTAGGGCTGATCTCCTTCAGAATGGACTGGTTGGATCCCCTTGCAGTCCAAGGGACTCTCAAGAGTCTTCTCCAACACCACAGTTCAAAAGCATCAATTCTTCAGCGCTCAGCCTTCTTCACAGTCCAACTCTCACATCCATACATGACCACAGGAAAAACCATAGCCTTGACTAGACGAAACTTTGTTGGCAAAGTAATGTCTCTGCTCTTGAACATGCTGTCTAGGTTGGTCATAGTTTTCCTTCCAAGGAGTAAACGTCTTTTAATTTCATGGCTGCAGTCACCATCTGCAGTGATTTTGGAGCCCAGAAAAATAAAGTCTGACACTGTTTCCACTGTTTCCCCATCTATTTCGCATGAAGTGATGGGACCCGATGCCATGATCTTCATTTTCTGAATGTTGAGCTTTAAGCCAACTTTTTCACTCTCCACTTTCACTTTCATCAAGAGGCTTTTGAGTTCCTCTTCACTTTCTGCCATAAGGGTGGTGTCATTTGCATATCTGAGGTTATTAATATTTCTCCTGGAAATCTTGATTTCAGTTTGTGTTTCTTCCAGTCCAGCATTTCTCATGATGTATTCTGCATATAAGTTCAATAAACAGGGTGACAATATACAGCCTTGATGAACTCCTTTTCCTATTTGGAACCAGTCTGTTGTTCCATGTCCAGTTCTAACTCTTGCTTCCTGACCTGCATACAAATTTCTCAAGAGGCAGATCAGGTGGTCTGGTATTCCCATCTCTTGAAGAATTTTCCACAGTTTATTGTGATGCACACAGTCAAAGGTTTTGGCATAGTCAATAAAACAGAAATAGATGTTTTTCTGGAACTCTCTTGCTTTTTCAATGATTCAGCGGATGTTGGCAATTTAATCTCTGGTTCCTCTGCCTTTTCTAAAACCAGCTTCAACATCAGGAAGTTCACGGTTCACATATTACTGAAGCCTGGCTTGGAGAATTTTGAGCATTACTTTACTAGCGTGTGAGATGAGTGCAATTGTGCCCATTTTTTTTTTTTTTTTTTTTTTAAATTATTTTTTAAATTTTATTTTATTTTTAAACTTTTACAATATTGTATTAGTTTTGTCAAATATCAAAATGAATCCGCCACAGGAATACCTGTGTTCCCCATCCTGAACCCTCCTCCCTCCTCCCTCCCCATACCCTCCCTCAGGATCGTCCCAGTGCATCAGCCCCAAGCATCCAGTATTCTGCATCGAACCTGGACTGGCGACTCGTTTCATACATGATATTATACATGTTTCAATGCCATTCTCCCAAATCTCCCCACCCTCTCCCTCTCCCACAGAGTCCCTAAGACTCATCTATACATCAGTGTCTCTTTTGCTATCTCTTACACAGGGTTATTGTTACCATCTTTCTAAATTCCATATATATGCGTTAGTATACTGTATTGGTGTTTTTCTTTCTGGCTTACTTCACTCTGTATAATAGGATCCAGTTTCATCCACCTCATTAGAACTGATTCAAATGTATTCTTTTTAATGGCTGAGTAATACTCCATTGTGTAGATGTACCATAGATTGCTTATCCATTCATCTGCTGATGGACATCTAGGTTGCTTCCATGTCCTGGCTATTATAAACAGTGCTGCGATGAACATTGGGGTACACGTGTCTCTTTCCCTTCTGGTTTCCTCAGTGTGTATGCCCAGCAGTGGGATTGCTGGATCATAAGGCAGTTCTAGTTCCAGTTTTTTAAGGAATCTCCACACTGTTCTCCATAGTGGCTGTACTAGTTTGCATTCCCACCAACAGTGTAAGAGGGTTCCCTTTTCTCCACACCCTCTCCAGCATTTATTGCTTGTAGACTTTTAGATCGCAGCCATTCTGACTGGTGTGAAATGGTACCTCATAGTGGTCTTGATTTGCATTTCTCTGATAATGAGTGATGTTGAGCATCTTTTCATGTGTTTGTTAGCCATCTGTATGTCTTCTTTGGAGAAATGTCTATTTAGTTCTTTGGCCCATTTTTTGATTGGGTCATTTATTTTTCTGGAGTTGAGCTCTAGGAGTTGTTTGTATATTTTTGAGATCAGTTGTTTGTCAGTTGCTTCATTTGCTATTATTTTCTCCCATTCTGAAGGCTGCCTTTTCACCTTGCTAATAGTTTCCTTTGTTGTGCAGAAGCTTTTAATTTTAATTAGGTCCCATTTGTTTATTTTTGCTTTTATTTCCAATATTCTTGGAGGTGTGTCATAGAGGATCCTGCTGTGATGTATGTCAGAGAGTGTTTTGCCTATGTTCTCCTCTAGGAGTTTTATAGTTTCTGGTTTTACGTTGAGATCTTTAATCCATTTTGAGTTTATTTTTGTGTATGGTGTTAGAAAGTGTTCTAGTTTCATTCTTTTACAAGTGGTTGACCAGTTTTCCCAGCACCACTTGTTAAAGAGATTGTCTTTAATCCATTGTATATTCTTGCCTTCTTTGTCAAAGATAAGGTGTCCATATGTGCATGGATTTATCTCTGGGCTTTCTATTTTGTTCCATTGATCAATATTTCTGTCTTTGTGCCAGTACCATACTGTCTTGATAACTGTGGCTTTGTAATAGAGCCCGAAGTCAGGTAGGTTGATTCCTCCAGTTCTATTCTTCTTTCTCAAGATAGCTTTGGCTATTCGAGGTTTTTTGTATTTCCATACAAATTGTGAAATTATTTGTTCTAGCTCTGTGAAGAATACCGTTGGTAGCTTGATAGGGATTGCATTGAATCTATAAATTGCTTTGGGTAGTATACTCATTTTCACTATATTGATTCTTCCAATCCATGAACACAGTATATTTCTCCATCTATTAGTGTCCTCTTTGATTTCTTTCACCTGTGTTTTATAGTTTTCTATATATAGGTCTTTAGTTTCTTTAGGTAGATATATTCCTAAGTATTTTATTCTTTCCATTGCAATGGTGAATGGAATTGTTTCCTTAATTTCTCTTTCTGTTTTCTCATTATTAGTGTGTAGGAATGCAAGGGATTTCTTGTGTTGTTTTTATATCCTGCAACTTTACTATAATCATTGACTAGTTCTAGTAGTTTTCTGGTGGAGTCTTTACGGTTTTCAATGCAGAGGATCCTGTCATCTGCAAACAGTGAGAGTTTTACTTCTTCTTTTCCAATTTGGATTCCTTTTATTTCTTTTTCTGCTCTGATTGCTGTGGCCAAAACTTCCAAAACTATGTTGAATAGTAATGGTGAAATTGAGCACCCTTGTCTTGTTCCTGACTTTAGAGGAAATGCTTTCAATTTTTCACTATTGAGGATAATGTTTGCTGTGGGTTTGTCATATATAGCTTTTATTATGTTGAGGTATGTTCCTTCTATTCCTGCTTTCTGGAGGGTTTTTATCATAAATGGATGTTGAATTTTGTCAAAGGCTTTCTCTGCATCTATTGAGATAATCATATGGTTTTTATTTTTCAACTTGTTAATGTGGTGTATTACATTGATTGATTTGTGGATATTGAAGAATCTTTGCATCCCTGGGATAAAGCCCACTTGGTCATGGTGTATGATCTTTTTAATGTGTTGTTGGATTCTGATTGCTAGAATTTTGTTAAGGATTTTTGCATCTATGTTCATCAGTGATATTGGCCTGTAGTTTTTTTTTTTTTGTGGGATCTTTGTCAGGTTTTGGTATTAGGGTGATGGTGGCCTCATAGAATGAGTTTGGAAGTTTACCTTCCTCTGCAATTTTCTGGAAGAGTTTGAGCAGGATAGGTGTTAGCTCTTCTCTAAGTTTTTGGTAGAATTCAGCTGTGAAGCTGTCTGGACCTGGGCTTTTGTTTGCTGGAAGATTTTTGATTACAATTTCAATTTCCGTGCTTGTGATGGGTCTGTTAAGATTTTCTATTTCTTCCTGGTCCAGTTTTGGAAAGTTGTACTTTTCTAAGAATTTGTCCATTTCTTCCACGTTGTCCATTTTATTGGCATATAATTGTTGATAGTAGTCTCTTATGATCCTTTGTATTTCTGTGTTGTCTGTTGTGATCTCTCCATTTTCATTTCTAATTTTATTGATTTGATTTTTCTCCCTTTGTTTCTTGATGAGTCTGGTTAATGGTTTGTCAATTTTATTTATCCTTTCAAAAATCCAGCTTTTGGCTTTGTTGATTTTTGCTATGGTCTCTTTTGTTTCTTTTGCATTTATTTCTGCCCTAATTTTTAAGATTTCTTTCCTTCTACTAACCCTGGGATTCTTCATTTCTTCCTTTTCTAGTTGCTTTAGGTGTAGGGTTAGGTTATTTATTAGACTTTTTTCTTGTTTCTTGAGGTATGCCTGTATTGCTATGAACCTTCCCCTTAGGACTGCTTTTAAAGTGTCCCACAGGTTTTGGGTTGTTGTGTTTTCATTTTCATTAGTTTCTATGCAAATTTTGATTTCTTTTTTAATTTCTTCTGTGATTTGTTGGTTATTCAGCAGCGTGTTGTTCAACCTCCATATGTTGGAATTTTTAACAGTTTTTCTCCTCTAATTGAGATCTAATCTTACTGCATTGTGGTCAGAAAAGATGCTTGGAATGATTTCTATTTTTTTGAATTTACCAAGGCTAGCTTTATGGCCCAGGGTGTGATCTATCCTGGAGAAGGTTCCATGTGCGCTTGAGAAAATGGTGAAATTCATTGTTTTGGGATGAAATGTCCTATAGATATCGATTAGGTCTAACTGGTGTATTGTATCATTTAAAGTTTGTGTTTCCTTGTTAATTTTCTGTTTAGTTGATCTATCCATAGGTGTGAGTGGGGTATTAAAGTCTCCCACTATTATTGTGTTATTGTTCATTTCTCCTTTCATACTTGTTAGCATTTGTCTTACATACTGCGGTGCTCCCGTGTTGGGTGCATATATATTTATAATTGTTATATCTTCTTCTTGGATTGATCCTTTGATCATTATGTAGTGACCTTCTTTGTCTCTTTTCACAGCCTTTGTTTTAAAGTCTATTTTATCTGATATGAGTATTGCTAGTCCTGCTTTCTTTTGGTCGCTATTTGCATGGAAAATCTTTTTCCAGCCCTTCACTTTCAGTCTGTATGTGTCCCCTGTTTTGAGGTGGGTCTCCTGTAGACAACATATGTAGGGGTCTTGCTTTTTTATCCATTCAGCCAGTCTTTGTCTTTTGGTTGGGGCATTCAACCCATTTACCTTTAAGGTAATTACTGATAAGTATGATCCCGTTGCCATTTACTTTATTGTTTTGGGTTTGAGTTTATACACCATTTTTGTGTTTCCTGTCTACAGAACCTTTAGTATTTGTTGGAGAGCTGGTTTGATGGTGCTGAATTCTCTCAGCTTTTGCTTGTCTGTAAAGCTTTTGATTTCTCCTTCATATTTGAATGAGATCCTTGCTGGGTACAATAATCTGGGCTGTAGGTTATTTTCTTTCATCACTTTAAGTATGTCTTGCCATTCCCTCCTGGCTTGAAGAGTTTCTATTGAAAGATCAGCTGTTATCCTATGGGAATTCCATTGTGTGTTATTTGTTGTTTTTCCCTTGCTGCTTTTAATATTTGTTCTTTGTGTTTGATCTTTGTTAATTTGATTAATATGTGTCTTGGGGTGTTTCTCCTTGGGTTTATCCTGTTTGGGACTCTCTGGGTTTCTTGGACTTGGGTGATTATTTCCTTCCCCATTTTAGGGAAGTTTTCAACTATTATCTCTTCAAGTATTTTCTCATGGTCTTTCTTTTTGTCTTCTTCTTCTGGGACCCCTATGATTCGAACGTTGTAGGGTTTAATATTGTCCTGGAGGTCTCTGAGATTGTCCTCATTTCTTTTAATTTGTTTTTCTTTTATCCTCTCTGATTCATTTATTTCTACCATTCTATCTTCTAATTCACTAATCCTATCTTCTGCCTCTGTTATTCTACTATCTGTTGCCTCCAGAGTGTTTTTAATTTCATTTATTGCATTATTCATTATATATTGACTCTCTTATATTTCTTCTAGGTCCTTGTTAAACCTTTTTTGCATCTTCTCAATCTTTGTCTCCAGGCTATTTATCTGTGATTCCATTTTGATTTCAAGATTTTGGATCAATTTCACTATCATTATTTGGAATTCTTTATCAGGTAAATTCCCTATCTCTTCCTCTTTTGTTTGGTTTGGTGGGCATTTATCCTGTTCCTTTATCTGCTGGGTATTCCTCTGTCTCTTCATCTTGTTTAAATTGCTGATTTTGGGGTGTCCTTTCTGTATTCTGGCAGTTTGTAGAGTTCTCTTTATTGTGGCGTTTCCTCGCTCTGTGTGGGTTTGTACAGGTGGCTTGTCAAGGTTTCTTGGTTAGGGAAGCTTGTGTCAGTGTTCTGGCGGGTGGAGCTGTATTTCTTCTCTCTCCTTTCAAAGACTTGGGTTGCTTTTCTGGGTGCCTGATGTCCTCTGCCAGCATTCAGAAGTTGTTTTGTGGAATTTACTCAGCGTTTAAATGTTCTTTTGATGAATTTGTGGGGGAGAAAGTGTTCTCCCTGTCCTACTCCTCCACCATCTTAGCTCCTCCTCTCAAGCCATTTTTTTAAAGGAAGGGAAAACTTAAAGCTTGAAATAGGTCAGTTTACAGAGAGGAAGAAGTAAAAAGAGGAACTTTTTGACATATTGAATCTTAACATTATATATATATATATATATATATATATATATATATATATATATATATGAACTTCCCTCATAGCTCAGTCTGTAAAGAATCTGCCTGCAATGCAGGAGACCCAGGTTTGATTCCTGGGTTGGGAAGATTCCCTGGAGAAGGAAATGGCGACCCACTCCAGTGTTCTTGCCTGGAGAATTCCATGGACAGAGACTGCCAGATTACATTCTATGGGGTCGCAAGAGTTGGTCATGACTGAGCGACTAAGCAGACACACACACACACAGACACACACACACACACACACATTGTTATTTTGATGGCAAACCTGAAATGACTTGGGAACCCAAATGGAAACTAAATCCACATAAGATATAAATAATTATTTGACACATATCTCTAGTTTTTAAGAATGTCATCTAAAAGTCAATCATAAATATCTGTTTGTACCCATGAGAAACAAGATAATCATGTGGCTGGATTACAGGACTAAACTCTGTAGAACATAACTAGGGTCATTACATCATTTCAGTGAATAAAGCAGATGGTCCTGTCTTTTTCACAACCATAATATTGCTTCATGAGCATCCAAGGAGATCTAGTTTTATAAGTATAACATTTGTTATAATATCACCTAGAAAATTCAGCCTTAGTCTTTTCAGTTGCCAGAACAGTTTATGTTCAAAGTTGGACTCTGAATATGAAGGGCCTCCCAGTGGTAAGCAAGACAGAAATTTTAGTACCAACCTTTGCAATAATAATCTAAGGTAATTTGCATGGACAATGAAAAAAAAATGAGTAAAGCTACTCTTAGTTACAAAGATACCATTAAAATATAGGAATGTATCCAGTAAAAAATATAAAATAGGATTTTTTTAAGTTTCTCAGTTCAGTCGCTCAGTCGTGTCTGACTCTTTGCAACCCCATGAATCGCAGCACGCCAGGCCTCCCTGTCCATCTCCAACGCCCGGAGTTCACTCAAACTCATGTCCATCGAGTTGGTGATGCCATCCAGCCATCTCATCCTCTGTTATCCCCTTCTCCTCCTGCACCCAATCCCTTCCAGCATCAGGGTCCAATGAGTCAACTCTTCGCATGAGGTGGCCAAAGTACTGGAGTTTCAGCTTTAGCATCAGTCCTTCCAATGAACACCCAGGACTGATCTCCTTTAGGATGGACTGATTGGATCTCCTTGCAGTCCAAAGGACTCTCAAGAATCTTCTCCAACACCACAGTTCAAAAGCATCAATTCTTGGGCCTCAGCTTTCTTCACAATCCAACTCTCACATCCATACATGACCACTGGAAAAACCATAGCCTTAACTAGATGGACCTTTCTTGTCAAAGTAATGTCTCTGCTTTTGAATATGCTATCCAGGTTGGTCATAACTTTCCTTCCAAGGAGTGAGCATCTTTTAATTTCATGGCTGCAATTTCATGGCTGCAGTGATTTTGGAGCCCAAAAAAGGGAAAGAAAAAATAAAATCCTGTTTGAATTAGCTCTTATTTGAGTTTTACACCGGAAACTCTTATTTCCTGGTTCAAGGTATAATAATTTCTTTAAATTTAAATGTTCAAGTTCCTCTTAAATTTAAGAACTTTAAAATGGCATTTCTTGTTTTTACTTTTTGTAGTAGTGAAATTTATGGAAAGGCAGGACTTAATAGGTGATTTTGTTGTTCAGTTGCTCAGTTGTGTCCGACTCTTTGCAACCTCGTGGACTACTGCACAACAGGGTTCCCTGTGCTTCACCATCTGCTGGAGCTTGCTCAAACTCCTGTCCATTGAGTCATGATGCCATCCAACCATCTCATCCTCCATCGTCCCCTTCACCCCCTGCCTTCAATCTTTCCCAGCATCAGGGTCTTTTCCAATGAGTCAGTTCTTCACATCATGTGCCCAAAGTATTGGAGCCTCAGCTTCAGCATCCATCCTTGCAATGAATAGTCAGGACTGATTTCCTTTAGGATTGACTGGTTTGATATCCTTGCAATCCAAGGGACTCTCAAGAGTCTTCTCCAACACCACAGATCAAAAGCATCAGTTCTTTGGCATTCAGCCTTCTTTATGGTCCAACTCTCACATCCACAGATGACTACTGGAAAAACCATGGCTTTGACTATATGGACCTTTGTCGGCAAAGTAATGTCTCTGCTTTTTAATATGATGCCTAGGTTTGTCATAGTTTTTCTTCCAAGGAGGAAGTGTCTTTTAATTTCATGGCTGCAGTCACCATCTGCAGTGATTTTGGAGCCCAAGAAAAGAAAGTCTGTTACCGTTTCCGTTGTTTCCCCATCTATTTGCCATGAAGTGATGGGACCTATAGACCAACAAGCCTATAGGTGATATACATGGTTATATATAAAATTTGATTTTCCTTTTAAAATCTTATGGGAAACTCAGTTTCAAATAGTAAATGCTTTGAGAGCATTAACATGAGAGCTCAACAGAAACGTATTCACTAATGATAATACAAAACACCCTCCAATTCACTCTCATATCATCCCATTTAAATTATCTGCCACTTACTACTTGATCTTTTTCTCCCTAAATATTCTTTAAACAAATTTTTGTTGACCACTTACTGCATTTACTGTCCTAAGTATTTTACATCTCTCAGTGAGCAGAATAAAATAATAATCCCTGTCTTAAGATATTTATATTCCTTGTTTTTTTTCTTTTTTAATTTATTTATTTTTAATTGAGAATAATTGCTGCATAATATTGTGTTGGTTTCTGCCATAGATCAACATGAATCAGCTATGGGTATACATATGTTCCCTTCTTGAATTTCCATTCCACCTTCTCTCCCACAGCAGAATTTTGATAGGTAAGTGTAAATGTTCTTATTTTTTCTTACACTTACATAGAATTCAAGTTGTATGATGGTCAGTACTAATTTTGTCCTGATCACTACTTGATCCCTCTCCCCTAGAATAATCTTCCCAAAATAGCCACTCATGAAATATTTGCTGCAAAATTAAATGATTATGTTCTCAAGGTCATCCCCATAACTAATTAATTAATTCAAATAATTCATAAATACATTGAGTGCTTGCTATAGACATCCTATTTTTTAGGCATTATACTAGCTCATAAATATGAAAATGAATCCCAGGCAAAAATGGGAAAGTTTACCAACGAATGAAGAGAATTTTGTAAATAAACTATCATTGAACTACATTCAACTAAAATAACAAAGCCAAATAAAAATTATCCATAGAGAAAAAAAGAAATGAAACATATCACCAACAAAGGAGGCCAGGAAAGACTTCGCAGAAGTGAAAATAGAGTTGGTATACAAGTTCACAAAACGAGGAGAGCTCTGTAATGGAAATCAATTGCTGACACAGAGACAACTGAGAAATTATTGCTGTGGATTTCTGGGGTCTTCTCTTCCCTAAAAAGTCATAGGAAACAGCTAAACAAATGAAAAATAGAGGCTAATTGCATCTTCAATGAAACAAAGCTGAAGGCACAACTTCAAACCATTAACTATGAAGCATTTCCCCCAAAAACTGTCATCTCTGAACCAAAATGAAGCAAGAGACTAAGACATATCATAGGCCTCAGGCAAAAGCATATTTGACCAAGAAGAAAGGCATAATTCTTGAAACCCTGTCAAGATCTCTTTGATTATTAAGAGACAAATATCAATAGGCTCTGGAAGATGTGAAGTGGTATCTGTATAGTCTGTTCAACACTAGAGCCTAGGGCATTTAGTACTGCAACATTAAAACTGCATACATTAATCTGCAACATTAAAAAAAAGAAATCTAAAGAAACAGATTAAATGATGGAAAATAACATGAGAAATGCCATACTTAGGGGATTCTGGAAACTACCCTATAAGTACAAACCTGAAAGAAACTATGACTGGCAGTAAAAGAGCATCAAGTTAATGAGAGAGATTTCAGCAGTGGTGAGGATGGGGAATTGGATTCAGTGCTGGAGCCTGCCTCAGGTTACTCCTTGCTAACTCCTCAGCCCAGAGTTTAGCAAAGACCTATCCCATTTCACAAAGATCCATATAGTCAAAGCTATGGTTTTTCTAGTAGTCATACATGGATTTGAGAGTTGGATCATATGTTGAGCACTGAAGACTTGATGCTTTTGAATTGTGGTGCTGGAGAAGACTCTTGAGAGTCCCTTGGACTGCAAGGAGATCAAGCAAGTCAATCCTAAAGGAAATCAACCCTGAATATTAATTGGAAGGATTGATGCTGAAGCTGAAGCTCCAATACTTTGGCCACCTGATGCAAAGAGCCTACTGATTGAAAAAGACCCTGATGCTGGGAAAGATTGAAGGCAGGAAGAGAAGGGGCTGACAGAGGATAAGATACTTGGATGGCATCCACACAATGGACATAGTTTGCGCATACTCTGGGAGATACTGATGGATGGGGAAGCATGGCATGCTGCAGTCCATGGGGTCACAAAGAGTGGGACACAATTTAGTGACTCAACAACAGCATCCCATTCCACAGGGATTCCCCAGTGGCTTAAGTTGTGAAGAATCTGCCTTCCAATGAAAGAGATGCAGGAGACACGGGTTTGATCCAATTCCACAATGAATGTTACTAAGAAAGGAACGAGAGGAGAAGTTATACATAATTTAGACAAAGTGGAGGACATGGTTTCAACAAATAGTTCTCCATAATTTCAAAAATTGTACAGACAGAAGACTCAATCTCCTAATAAAAGAAGAAAAAAAGATTGAAGGAAGAGATATAAGGCTTTAGAGAAGAAATTATAAAGCAACTCAAGGAAATTTTTTAAAATCTTGGGAAATTTCAGGATAACACTGAAAGGCAAAATAAAAACATTGCAGAGATGAAACATATTTAAAGCAACAAAATAGAATTTTATAAATCTGCAATGACATACTGGCTCAAGGAAGCTACACAGACACAATGGAAAAAAGATTAAAAAGTAATTAGAGGAAAATACATATGACAAATGAGATCAAATATACACACATTATTATTTATGGAGAAGTAGAAGAAGAGATTTGAAGAATATTAAAATATAAGTCAATCAATATGATTTAATGAGAAATCTTTATAAATTAGTTTGGAAAAATATTTAATGTATGCTAACTCCAAGTGTTTCAAGATGTAGGAAATGTATCATACAGGCTTATTCTAAATGAAGAGAGGGGATAATAGTTATATTAGTGTTTAAACTAACATTGAAATTCAAATGTTTTAATTGTTTAAAGGAATATTACATTCATTTAGCACCTTAGATTATTTAAAAAGCTAATTTAGCTTTACATTAAAAAGCTGTCATTTTAAACAATATAATTTGAAAAATACTATACCAACAAGAACAAACTCAAGGAGGAGAAAACTTCTAAACAGTAAAATGCTGTCCAAAAAGCCATAATACCAAATAAAAATACTCAGAAGTAAAGAATGCTCAATAGTGGTAAACATAGAATCAATTTAAATATAAAGTTTTAAAATACCAAAAGTTTTGAAAACTAGAGAATGCATGATACAAACCCTAAAAGTTTAAACCAACTATATATGCAATAACATAGAGAGATGGGAGGATGGAGAAACAGGAATTAAGAAATGCTGTTTAAAGTTGTAGTTAAAAACACCTAAAGAGTTCATATTCTTAATGTTCTCATAATTTCATCATTGTTGTTGTTTAGTCACTAAGCCATGTCCAACTTTCTGTGACCACATGGACTGTAGCCTGCCAGTCTCCTCTGTCTATGTGATTTTTCAGGCAACAATACTGGAGTGGGTTGCCATTTTCTTCTTCAGGGATCTTCCCAACCCAGAGATCCAATCTACATCTCCTTCTTGGCAGGCAGATTCTTTACCTCTAGAATCCACCTGCCAATGCATACACGTGTGTTTATATATACCTAGAAATATACAAATAATTATGTCAAATAAAACTTTAAAATGTTTCTGCTAGGAGAATTTTGAGGGTTGGGGAGTAGAAGTTTGCCTTGTTTGTACTTCTTATAACACCTAGTTTAAAAATGTTTAGTGAATACATGTGATTTTTATAATAATGATAATGTAATTTTATCTTTAAAGGAGAGATAATTGCAACACATATCAGTTTAGTTCAGTTGCTCAGTCGTGTCCAGCTCTTTGTGACCCCACGGACTGCAGCACACCAGGCCTCCTTATCCATCACCAACTCCCAGAGTGTACTCAAACTCATGTCCATCAAGACTATGAAGCGATCCAACCATCTCATCCTCTGTCATACCCTTCTCTTGCCTTCAATCTTTCCCAGCATCAGGGTCTTTTCCAATGAGTCAGTTTTTTACATCAAGTGGCCAAAGTGTTGGAGTTTAAGCTTCAACATCAGTCCTCCCAATGAATATTCAGTACTGATTTCCTTTAGGATGGACTGGTTGGATCTCCTAGCAGTCCAAGGGACTCTCAAGAGTCTTCTGGAACACCACACTTCAAAACCATCAATTCTGAAGCATTCATCTACTTTATAGTCCAACTCTCACATCCATACATGACTACTGGAAAAATCATAGCTTTGACTAGACAGAACTTTGTTGGCAAAGTAATGTCTCTGCTTTTTAATATGCTGTCTAGGTTGGTCATAACTTTTCTTCCAAGGAGCAAGCATCTTCTAATTTCATGGCTGCAGTCACCATCTGCAGTGGTTTTGAAACCCCACAAAATGAAGTTTGTCACTGTTTCCATTGTTTCCCCATCTATTTGCCATAAAGTGATGGGACTGGATGTCATAATCTCAGTTTTCTGAATGTTGAGTTTTAAGCCAACTTTTTCACTCTCCTCTTTCACTTTCATCAAGAGTTATTTTACTTCTTTGCTTTCTGCCATAAAGGTGGTGTCATCTGCATATCTGAGGTTATTGATATTTCTTCCAGCAATCTTGATTCCAGTTTGGCCTTCATCCAGCCTGGCATTTCACATGATGTACTCTGCATATATGTTAAATAAGCAGGGTGACAATATACAGCCTTGACGTACTCCTTTTCCTATTTGGAACCAGTCTGTTGTTCCATATCCAGTTCTAACTGTTGCTTCCTGATCTGCATAAAGATTTGGGTCATGAATACCTTTTTTGTACAGTTCTGTCCTTTATTGTGACCATCTTCATGAAATGTTCCCTTGGTATCTCTTTCTTGAAGAGATCTCTAGTCTTTCCCATTCTACTGTTTTCCTCCATTTCTTTGCACTTATCACTGAGGAAGGCTTCTTATCTCTTTTTGCTATTCTTTGGAACTCTGCATTCAAATGGGTATATCTTTCCTTTCTCCTTTGCCAAGGCAAAGGAGAAAAATGTAGTATATATATAATAAACATTCATATATAAAATGTGTAGGGCATAATTTAGTGACAGTAAGGAATGAGACATAGTGCTAGGTTCTGGAGATATTTTGTGTAAAGCACTTAAAATATTTCATGAACATTTAGGTATTTGGGAAGTTGAGAAGAATAACAATTAGAAGCTGAACAGACTGAGGAAGACACATCAGATTAGGATGACTAAGTAGTGATAGTATTTATAAGAAGAAAATTAGTTGTGGTGTTGTTAAAATTTAGGTGTTTATGAAGCAGCTGGATACGATATTTTAATGCAGGTCAAGAGAAATCTAGGCATTTGGGAGTCGGTGTGTGTGTGTTAATCGTGTCAGACTCTTTGTAACCCATGAATTGTAGCCCACCAGGCTCCTCTGTCCATGGGATTCTCCAGGCAAAAATGCTGAAGTGGGTTGCCATGCCCTCCTCCAGAGGATCTTCCCAACCAAGGGATCAAACTGGCATCTCTTAGTCTCCTGCATTGGCGGGCAGTTTCTTTTCACTAATGCCACATGGGAAGCACCCAGGTATTTGTTCATAGAACATGTTAATTGCATGTGTTCATCCATCTTAAAATCAAAAATGCTTGGAGTGTCTTTGTTTTATTATTGTTTATAAAGAATCTATCTTGGGCTTATTGATTATTTCTATTGTATTTTTAATTATTGACTTCATTTATCTCTGCTATACTATTTTGATTTCACCAACTTCCTCTGGCTTCTTGTTCTGGATGTTGTTTATATGGATACCTCTATTCAGTTGTTACCTGAGCACCAGACCATAAAAGCAGAAGTGAAGTGAAATCACTCAGTCACGTTCGACTCTGCAACCCCATGAACTGTAGTGTGCCAGACTCCTCTGTCCGTGGGATTTCCCAGGCAAGAATACTGGAGAGAATTGCCATTTCCTTCTCCAGGGGATCTTCTCAACCCAGGAATCCAACATTGCAGGTTCTCCCTCATTGCAGGTAGACTCTTTACCATCTGAGCCACCAGGGAAGCCCCAAAAACAGAGGGCGAATATTATTTATAATAGAATGGACAATGAACATTAGAGAAGTCTTGCCAATGCAGATGGAAGGATGCTGAATAATTAAAAAAAATAATTAATGATCAATTAAAGAGAATTTGCCTAATTTAACATTCTTAACCTTTATAAAACCAAAGCTTATGTTTTTGCTCAGGATACTCAGATATGCATCCCAAAATATTTTGCCAATTAATTGTCACTTTCTTTCAAAGCCTGTTCTCAACATTAAAACTGTTGGAACACTAGTCTTTGGTGAACAAAAAGCTATTCAAAGTCACTTAAATGATTGCCTAGCATCTGAAGTCTTATTTCGAGCAATCTTCATTCTTTACTTTCATGAAAAACTACATTTTTCTCATGTACAGATCTCTCTTCAGTTGGATCATAAGCAGTAGATTAATGAATGACACATCTTTGTTGGTAGGAATATGTAGCAACTTATTGACATAAATATTTATCATCTCACACTGAAGAAGAGTAAAATTCAAGGTAGCTAATATAACAGAAATGTGAAAGAAGGTTTGGACATTCATCCATTTTCTGTCACTCTTCAGAAAAGCTGACTTTTCACTTATTACTTATATATTTGGCACTGTATTTCAGATCAAGGTTAACACACATATTGTGATTTTTTTTTTCTTTTTGGCAAGCTTTCCTCACCCACATGCCACACCAAACAAAGAAATGTGGGGTTTTTTGGGGGGTGGGGGAGCAATGAGGTTTTGGGGGTTTTTTGCTGCTTTTGGCAAGGACAAATTGGTAAGGAAGGAAAGATTTTTTTATTAATGTATTTATTAGAATATTTGCTTTATTTGCTATCTGCTACTTATTTTATCATATTCTGATAACAGCACACATGTGTTTCTTTGCTTGTATCTTTCTTTCCACACTTTTTCCCATGGCATATGAATTTATTAATTCTACCCATAGATCTAGAGCTGGGCATTCATTAAAATTTCTAATCCCTTGGCAAAACTGATAGGTTCAGAGATGTACATTATCCAAATTGGTTCATTTATCTGTCAGGAAAACATTATCTTTCTGCTGAATTAGAACCCCCATGTAGCTTGGCAATATAATTTTTCAGTTTTAAAATTTCCATAAAATCGTTATACCAGATGGTCTTGAATCAATGCAAAGTTAACTTTATGATTAGACAAAATTAATATCTTTGTGTTCAACATAGATTTGTTAAAATTCATGTTTTTTCATTCATGAAGTATAACAAAATTGCTTATAATTGAAGAACAGTACACTTAGGCCTATTTTCAGAAACAAGGGAAAAGGGACAGTCACGCCACAATTAACGATTTACTTTATGCTTTATAAAATTACTAATTTAACTCTTAAAATTAAGTTTTTAAATAAAATTTTCTAACTTTTGTAAAACAAGCTCACTCTTTTTTTTTTTCCCCAGACATTTCATTTTTTCTGAGCTGAAGTAAAGTCACCAAGGCATAATCAACTATTTAAAATGCATAGATAATTTCCAGGGAGACAATCCCAGACTTTCAAGGAGGTCGGTGTCTCATATTTTCTTTATCCTTGGGAAAACCAATCCTAAGAAGAAAGTGACAAAATGTTCTTTTTCTCTTTTCCAAATCCTATTTGCTCCCATGCACAATACAATACACTTGTGCATCCACATATCCACAATACTTGCAGAAATTATTTCCTTGTTGACAAGTTAATGGATGTAGAATATACTAACTGCTAGCTGAAAATTAAAAATGATCTCAGGTGAATAATGACACTTCAAACTATATTTTTTAACATAAGGAAATTTGTTTTTTATAAAAAATGAAATTTTCTTACTAATATTATTACATCACAAGTTTTTAGTGTACTTAACAGTCACCATACTTTTTAATTTGTAGAAATATAGTTGATTTATAATGTTGTATTAGTTTCAGATGTACAGCAAAATGATTCAGATATATATGTGTGTGTGTGTATATATATGTATATTCTTTTTAGATTCTTTTCCATTACAGGTATTAAAAGATATTTAGTATAATTCCCTGTGCTATATAGTAGGTCTTTGTTGGTTTTCTATATTACATATAGTAGTATATATATTTTAATATCAAACTCCTAATTTATTCCTCCTCCCTTTTCACCTTTGGTAACTGTAAATTTGATTTCTATGTCTGTGAGTCTATTTCTGTTTTGTCATTAAGTTCATTGGTATCATTTATTAGATTCCACATACAAGTGATATAATATGATATTTGTCTTTGTCTGATTTACTCCACTTAGTATGATAACCTCTAGGTCCATTCATAGTGCTGAAAATGGTGTATCTACTTTATATGTTCAACTGTCAATGGACATTTAGGTTATTTCCACATCTTTGCTATTGTAAATAATGATACTGTGAATATTTGGGTGTATGTATTCTAGGAATCAGCAAACTGAAATGGACTGGAATGGGTGAATTTAACTCAGATGACCATTACATCTACTACTGCAGGCAGGAATCCCTCAGAAGAAATGGAGTAGCCATCATGGTCAACAAAAGAGTCCGAAATGCAGTACTTGGATGCAATCTCAAGAACTATAGAATGATCTCTGTTCATTCCAAGGCAAACCATTCAATATCACAGTAATCCAAGTCTATGCCCCAACCAGTAACGCTGAAGAAGCTGAAATTGAATGGTTCTATGAAGACCTACAAGACCTTTTAGAACTAACACCCAAAAAAGATGTCCTTTTCATTATAGGGGACTGGAATGCAAAAGTAGGAAGTCAAGAAACACCTGGAGTAACAGGCAAATTTGGCCTTGGAATATGGAATGAAGCAGGGCAAAGACTAACAGAGTTTTGCCAAGAAAATGCACTGGTCATAACAAACACCCTCTTCCAACAACACAAGGACTATACATGGACATCACAAGGACACACTATACATGGACATCACCCGATGGTCAACACCGAAATCAGATTGATTATATTCTTTGCAGCCAAAGATGGAAAAGCTCTATACAGTCAGCAAAAACAAGACCAGGAGCTGATTGTGGCTCAGACCATGAACTCCTTATTGCCAAATTCAGACTTAAATTGAAGAAAGTAGGGAAAACCACTAGACCATTCAGGTATGGCCTAAATCAAATACCTTATGATTGTACAGTGGAAGTGAGAAATAGATTTAAGGGCCTAGATCTGATAGATAGAGTGCCTGATGAATTACGGAACGAGGTTCGTGACATTGTACAGCAAACAGGGATCAAGACCATCCCCATGGAAAAGAAATGCAAAAAAGCAAAATGGCTGTCTGGGGAGGCCTTACAAATAGCTGTGAAAAGAAGAGAAGTGAAAAGCAAAGGAGGAAAGGAAAGATATAAACATCTGAATGCAGAGTTCCAAAGAATAGCAAGAAGAGATAAGAAAGCCTTCCTCAGTGATCAATGCAAAGAAATAGAGGAAAACAACAGAATGAGAAAGACTAGAGATCTCTTCAAGAAAATCAGATATACCAAAGGAAACTTTCATGCAAAGATGGGCTCAATAAAGGACAGAAATGGTAAGGAACTAACAGAAGCAGAAGATATTAAGAAGAGGTGGCAAGAATACACAGAAGAACTGTACAAAAAAGATCTTCATGACCCAGATAATCATGATGGTATGATCACTGACCTAGAGCCAGACATCCTCAAATGTGAAGTCAAGTGGGCCTTAGAAAGCATTACTAGGAACAAAGCTAGTGGAGCTGATGGAATTCCAGTTGAGTTATTCCAAATCCTGAAAGATGATGCTGTGAAAGTGCTACACTCCATATGCCAGCAAATTTGGAAAACTCAGCAGTGGCCACAGGACTGGAAAAGGTCAGTTTTCATTCCAGTCCCAAAGAAAGGCAATGCCAAAGAATGCTCAAACTACTGCACAATTGCACTCATCTCACATGCTAGTAAAGTAATGCTCAAAATTCTCCAAGCCAGGCTTCAGCAATATGTGAACTGTGAACTTCCTGATGTTCAAGCTGGTTTTAGAAAAGGCAGAGGAACCAGAGGTCAAATTGCCAACATCTGCTGGATCATCAGAAAAGCAAGAGAGTTCCAGAAAAACATCTATTTCTGCTTTGTTGACTATGCCAAAGCCTTTGACTATGTGTATCACAATAAACTGTGGGAAATTCTTAAAGAGATGGGAATACCAGACCACCTGATCTGCCTCTTGAGAAATTTGTATGCAGTTTAGGAAGCAACAGTTAGAACTGGACGTGGAACAACAGACTGGTTCCAAATAGGAAAAGGAGTACGTCAGTGCTGTATATTGTCACCCTGTTTATTTAACTTATATGCAGAGTACATCATGAGAAACGCTGGACTGGAAGAAACACAAGCTGGAATCAAGATTGCCGGGAGCAATATCAATAACCTCAGATATGCAGATGACACCACCCTTATCACAGAAAGTAAAGAGGAACTAAAAAGCCTCTTGATGAAAGTGAAAGTGGAGAGTGAAAAAGTTGGCTTAAAGCTCAACATTCAGAAAACGAAGATCATGGCATCCAGTCCCATCACTTCATGGGAAATACATGGGGAAACAGTAGAAACAGTGTCAGACTTTATTCTTTGGGCTCCAAAATCACTGCAGATGGTGACTGCAGCCATAAAATTAAAAGATGCTTACTCCTTGGAAGGAAAGTTATGACCAACCTAGATAGCATATTCAAAAGCAGAGACATTACTTTGCCAACAAAAGTCCGTCTAGTCAAGGCTATGGTTTTTCCAGTGGTCATGTATGGATGTGAGAGTTGGACTGTGAAGAAGGCTGAGCGCCAAAGAATTGATGCTTTTGAACTGTGGTGTTGGAGAAGACTCTTGAGAGTCCCTTGGACTGCAAGGAGATCCAGCCAGTCCATTCTGAAGGAGATCAGCCCTGGGATTTCTTTGGAGGGAATGATGCTAAAGCTGAAACTCCAGTACTTTGGCCACCTGATGCAAAGTGTTGACTCATTGGAAAAGACTCTGATGCTGGGAGGGATTGGGGGCAGGATGAGAAGGGGACAACAGAGGATGAGATGGCTGGATGGCATCACTGACTAGATGGATGTGAGTCTCAGTGAACTCCGGAAGTTGGTGTTGGGCAGGGAGGCCTGGCATGCTGCGATTCATGGGGTTGCAAAGAGTCAGACATGACTGAGCAACTGATCTGATCTGATCTGATCCTTCTGAATTATAGTTTTCTTAGGATATACACCCAGGAATAGGATTGCTAGCTCATACAGTAACTCTTTTTAGTTTTAAAAGAAAAATTAACCATATGTAGGTATAGAGCCCCTGAGACACTTTTTAAAATCTTAGCATCTGAATAATCATCAGCAGGCCTTTCTGGACACCTAAGAAAGAGCAATGATCAGTAGGGTTTTTCTCAGCCTACTACTCGAGGCTTCACCTCAGGAGGATGTTCCTCTGATTCTAAGTGATGGGCAATGTGCTAAAGGCCTTGAGTATGACCACTAAAAACTTTTCTGCTTCATCTCATCAAGCAACTCCAATTCTAGTTACTCTCTCTCTTTCTTATCATTATGTCTTTGCCTCTGCTTCTGTCTCTCTCTGTTTCTCTCTTCCTTTCCCTCCTCTTTCTTCTTTATCTATATACCACAGCAGTCTTCACTGTATCTCTTCCAACCATAGTAATAAATATGATCTTTGGAAGTTAGGCATACCAACCAATATACTGTAAAGAGAATTTCTTTTTGCTATTGCTGCTTGCTCACAAATCTCTCTTGAAACATATTTAAAAAAAAATGATAACCATGGTTCACATCAAATTTTTATATTCTTAGATTTTCTGTCCATTGAACTCCACAGAACTTCACAAAGATTACTAACTGAGGGTACCTGAAGGATGACAGAATAATACTTGAAGAATTTCCTATTAAATCTTTTTATTAGGAGATTTAGAAGGAGAAAGTTCATTTGCTTCCCAATCTTGGCTAAAATTAGCCCCAAATAAAACTCTAAGTGTAGAACAGATATTCCAGAAAATACCAGCCTATACATAGAAATACATATCTGCTGAGATCTCAAAGGAATAAATACTCCAGAAATATTTCATATACAACATGAGAAAGGCACTTAATACTGCTTTTTGCTAGAGAATCTCAAAAAAAAAAAAAACCTAATTAAGCTCTTAGTCAATGCAGGAACCACGGGTTTCATAAGCGACATTTCAGCAAACACAGGGTATGCATCAACTTGTGATGTGTATCAGGGTTATGTATTGAAAGACATTTAAAATTAGATTCTCAATATTCTCTCCTGTATCTATTTTTATCAGTGTCAATATATGAGAATATTTCTACCAATTAAATTAATTCCCCAATGGGATTACAGAGGGGAAAATCATGTATGATCTATTTCCACAGAAATTCAAACTTTAGAAAGTATTTGCAAAGTAAGGAAGTTATGAAATGTTTGATGTGGAAATGGCTTAAACAACTCAGTATGAAGTTGACTTTGAGATCTTTTGGTCATGTTAACTATGAATTCGTTCGCAAAATTATCCTTCTGAAGTGCCAAATCACCCACTCCCTTTATACCCTGTCCTACGATAAAGAGAAATGAATGCTAAACAGCCAGCCATAGAGTTTAACAATATTTTATCCAAGTGATTTTGTTTATCCTGTTATAATTGACCATTTCACACATCAATATGTTTCATCCAGAGATGAAAGTATTCAACAATAAAGTATGGTAACGGCCCAGTTGGAAATGGTTTTGGAACTAAATGTAGTGACAGGGTGGACATTGCATAGGCATTAATGCAGTTTCTCACTTGCACTCTGGTACAGTTAGTAACATTTCTATCATAGACACTTAGATCATTAAGCATTATAGATTTTCTGCACTCCTCTACTACCAGACCAAAAAGAAAAAAAAAAAAAATCAGTCTCCCACTATCTCTTCTAAGTTACTCTTCTGCTCTATCAGTTCAGTTCAGTTCAGCCCCTCAGTCATGTCTGACTCTTTGCGACCCCATGAATCGCAGCACGCGAGGCCTCCCTGTCCATCACCAACCTCCTGGAGTTTATTCAAACTCATGTCCATCAAGTCGGTGATGCCATCCAGCCATCTCATCCTCTGCCGTCCCCTTCTCCTCTTGCCCCCAATCCCTCCCAGCATCAGGGTCTTTTCCAGTGAGTCAGTTCTCCTCATCTGGTGGCCAGAGTATTGGAGTTTCAGCTTCAGCATCAGTCCTTCCAAAGAACACCCAGGACTGATCTCCTTCTGAATGGACTGGTTGGATCTCCTTGCAGACCAAGGGACTCTCAAGAGTCTTCTCCAACACCACAGTTCAAAAGCATCAATTCTTTGGTGCTCAGCTTTCTTCACAGTCCAACTCTCACATCCATACATGACCACTGGAAAAACCATAGCCTTGACTAGACGGACCTTTGTTGGCAAAGTAATGACTCTGCTTTTTAATATGCTGGTTGGTCCTAACTTTCCTTCCAAGGAGTAAGCATCTTTTAATCTTATGGCTGCAATCACCATCTGCAGTGATTTTGGAGCCCAAAAAATAAAAGTCCGACACTGTTCTATACACCACCATAAATATCTGGTCAGAGTGAATAGGGAAAACTTAAAGAAGTGTCTACCAACCTAGGAAAGAGATTTGCAGCAATCAACAACATCTACCTAAGTTCAAGCCTAAGGGAGATCATCTCAGCCTTCAGATCATGGTCATAAATCAGGAACTTTCCAGGGCTTAGGATCAAAGTTGGAGAATGTTGTGATGGTTGCTGTGGGAGGGAAACAAGATGGATATCTGGACTAGAGAAGAGGAAGAGCTACTAGAAAATGTGAAGGCAAGCATGAAAGAAGGAATTATAATCTATTCCTGATTAACACCTCCCCTTCCAAAACAAGAAATGCACTCTGCATTCTGAACTGTTAAGACTCTTTTAGTTAAAGAGCTATATTTAATTATTATGAAATAATTGAGATACCAAAAATGTATACAGAATTTTTTCAAACAAAACCTGAGAAAAAGAGAGGTTTATGTTCACTAACTGGATAGAGAAGAGAGACTCTAAAATAAACTGCTTAAAAACAATTAGCAGGGGAAGAACTTTATAGGTTTTGAAGAGGCTGAACACACTCTGAGGATGAGTAACAGAGGTTCTGGGAATAGAAACATGTTTCAAGAATTTGTGACTGTTCAGCAAAAATAGGACATTGGTTGTGTGAAGGTGAACAAAATGGCACTTCCGCTGTTCCCTTGAGAAGACACAGTCATGTATATGACCCTTCATCCTTGTTTTAGATCTATCAGCTTGGTTTATTTCTCTCCCTTGGTTCTTCTCTCATTGTTGCAAGGATTCAATACAACAGACTATAGTTCAGTTACAGCTCAGGAAGACAGATCTTTTATTAAACAGACAGCAGATAGTACACTTCCAAGACATGGGAGCAAGCTGACCCTGAAGGAATGGTGATGATTCCTCTTGGGTTCCCTTTTTATACTCCCTGTCTCCTCCTCTTGGTTCTGCCTTTTGTAAAAGGCAAATGGATATATGCTTAAGGCCAATCAGGGAAGGGATGTGTGTTTGGGCATATGCAAAATAAGGCTTTTACATATTCATCTGTGTGGGTGTGGACTGAGATTTTTGATTGACGGTTGCAAGTTACATAACAGGCTCTACTGTGCATGTCTTTCTCATAATTCAGTTTGTTGCAATCAGACGTGTGTATGTATAGAATATTTATGAGCCCTTAATGGGTGGCAACCCACTCCAGTATTCTTGTTTGGAGAATTCCATGGATAGAGGCTACAGTCTATGGGGTCCCAAGAGTTGGACATGACTGAGCGACTAACACTAATGGGCTCCTAGCTGCCTAAGGTTACCTGAGGACACAGCTTTGCATAGTTTGTATCCACTGTATGCCTAGGGCAAACGGGCAGGAGTTGGAAAAGTCTCCGTGGAAGTCTCCATGGTAGTCTCCATGGTAATTTTGTAGTATATCTGTGAGCTCTCCTGGCATGTCTGGGGTGGGGTTTAAAGATTGGCTTGTGTATTTTTCCACTAAGCCACTTCCCTGGTGGCTCAGACGGTAAAGAATCCACCTGCAATGAGGGACACCTGGGTTTGATCCCTGGGTTGCAAAGATCCCCTGCAGGAGGGCATGGCAGCCCACTCCAGTGTTCTTGCCTGGAGAACTCCAATGGACAGAGGACTGTGGCAGGCTGCAGTCCACGGAGTCGCAAAGAGTCGGACACAACTGAATGACCAAGCACAGGCACACACCGCTCATTGCTCAGGCCTAACTTCCTACCTACCAAGTCTTTACCTGGAAAAAAAAAAAAATACTTCTCTCTTCTGAGATTGAGTACCCTTTTTGATATAATGGTGTGGAAAAAGGCATACCCACTACATCAACTAGAGCTAAAAATTATCTCCCTAATGTCTATCTCCCTTCCTTCCTCCACCTCTCTCTCTCTCTGTCTCTCTCTCTCTTTCACTCACACACACACACACACACACACACACACATACACACATTCACAAACACAGGAAGGAGTTTGAATCTAGAATGCATATAACTATAAAAAATCAGTCATAGATATAAGCTATTTTATTAAGTAGCAACTATCCTTACTACTGTAGAAGGCCATGGTACCGCACTCCAGTACTTTTGCCTAGAAAATCCCATGGACGGAGGAGCCTGGTAAGCTGCAGTCCATGGGGTCGCTAGAGTCTTACACGACTGAGTGACTTCACTTTCACTTTTCACTTTCATGCACTGGAGAAGGAAATGGTAACCCACTCCAGTGTTCTTGCCTGGAGAATCACAGGGACGGGAAGCCTGGTGGGCTGCCGTCTATGGGATCGCACAGAGTCGGACACGACTGAAGCGACTTAGCAGCAGCAGCAGCATCCTTACTACTATTCTGTTTCCAAGGCAAACCATTCAATATCACAGTAAATCAAATCTATGCCCCAACCAGTAATGCTGAAGAAGCTGAAGTTGAACAGTTCTATGAAGACGTACAAGACTTTTTAGAACTAACACCCAAAAAGATGTCCTTTTCATTATAGGGGACTGGAATGCAAAAGTAGGAAGTCAAGAAACACCTGGACTAACAGGCAAATTTGGCCTTGGAGTACAGAACGAAGCAGGGCAAAGGCTAATAGAGTTTTGCCAAGAGAACGCACTGATCATAGCAAACACCCTCTTCCAACAACACAAGAGAAGACTCTACACATGGACATTACCAGATGGCCAACACCAAAATCAGATTGATAATATTCTTTGCAGACAAAGTCAGCAAAAACAAGACCAGGAGCTGTCTATGGTTCACATCATGAACTCCTTATTGGCAAATTCAGACTTAAATTGAAGAAAGTAGGGAAAACCACTAGACAATTCAGGTATGACCTAAATCAAATCCCTTGCAATTATACAGTGGAAGTGACAAATAGACTTAAGGGACTAGATATGATAGAGTGCCTGATGAGCTACGGACAGAGGTTTGTGACATTGTACAGGAGACAAGGATCAAGACAATCCCCCCAAAAAAAAAGAAATGCAAAAAAGCAAAATGGCTGTCTGAGGAGGCCTTACAAATAGCTGTGAAAAGAAGAGAAGTGAAATGCAAAGGAGAAAAGGAAAGATATAACTACTTGAATGCAGGGTTCCAAAGCATAGCAAGGAGAAATGAGAAAGCCTTCCTCAGTGATCAGCGCAAAGAAATAGAAGAAAACAATAGAATGGGAAAGACTAGAGATATCTTCAAGAAAATTAGGGATACCAAGGGAAGATTTCATGCAAAGATGGGCTTGATAAAGGACAGAAATGGTATGGACCTAACAGAAGCAGAAGATATTAAGAAAAGGTAGCAAGAATACACAGAAGAACTGTACAAAAAAGATCTTCATGACCCAGATAATCACAGTGGTGTGATCACTCACCTAGAGCCAGACATCTTGGAATGTGAAGCCAAATGGGCCTTAGGAAGCGTCACTATGAACAAATCTAGTGGAAGTGATGGAATTCCAGTTGAGGTATTTCAAATCGTCAAAGATGATGTTGTGAAAGTGTTACACTCAATATGCCAGCAAAAAACTCAGCAGTGGCCACAGGACTGGAAAAGGTCAGTTTTCATTCCAATCCCAAAGAAAGGCAATGCCAAAGAATGCTCAAACTACCGCACAATTGTACTCTTCTCACACGCTAGTAAAGTAATGCTCAAAATTCTCCAAGCCAGGTTTCAGCAATATGTGAACCATGAACTTCCAGATTTTCAAGCTGGTTTTAGAAAAGGCAGAGGGACCAGAGATCAAATTGCCAACATCTGCTGGATCATCAAAAAAGCAAGAGAGTTCCAGAAAAACATCTATTTCTGCTATTGACTATGCCAAAGCCTTTGACTATGTGTATCACAATAAACTGCGGAAAATTCTGAAAGAGTTGGGAATACCAGACCTAACCTGCCTCTTGAGAAATCTGTATGCAGGTCAGGAAGCAACATTTAGAACTGAACATGGAACAACAAACTGGTTCCAAATAGGAAAAGAAGTACATCAAGGCTGTATATTGTCACCCTGCTTATTTAACTTCTATGCAGAGTACATCATGAGAAACACTGGGCTGGAGGAAGCACAAACTGGAATTTAGATTGCTGGAATAAATATCAATAACTTCAGATATGCAGATGACATCACCCTTATGGCAGAAGGTGAAGAAGAACTAAAGAGCCTCTTGATGAAAGTGAAAGAGGAGAGTGAAAAAGTATAAAGTTCAACATTCAGAAAAATAAGATCATGGCATCTGGTCCCTCCACTTCATGGAAATAGATGGGGAAAAAGCGTAAAGAGTGGCTGACTTTATTGTGGGGGCCTCCAAAATCACTGCAGATGGTGACTGAAGCAATGAAATTAAAAGACACTTACTCCTTGGAAGGAAAATTATGACCAACCTCAACAGCATATTAAAAAGCAGAGACATTACTTGGCAAGAAAGGTCCGTCTAGTCAAGGCTATGGTTTTTCCAGTATGAGTGTGAGTGTTGGACTATAAAGAAAGCTGAGCACCGAAGAATTGATGCTTTTGAACTATGGTGCTGGAGAAGACTCTTGAGAGTCCCTTGGGCTGTAAGGAGATCTAATCAGTCCATCCTAAAGGAGATCAGTCCTGGGTATTCATTGAAAGGACTGATGTTGAAACTCAAACTCCAGTACTTTGGCCACCTGATGAGAAGAGCTGACTCATTGGAAAAGACCCTGATGCTGGGAAAGATTGAAGGCATGAGGAGAAGAGGATAACAGAGGATGAGATGGTTGGACGGCATCACTGACTTGATGGACATGAGTTTGAGCAAGCTCCAGTTGGTGATGGACAGGAGGCCTGGTGTGCTGCGGTCCATGGGGTCGCAAAGAGTTGGACACAACTGAGTGCCTAAATTGAACTGAACTGATCCATACTATGGAGCTACAGCACAGATAGTGAAATGGAATAAGAAAAAAATTCCAGGTCAAGAACAAATATGTAATAAAGGAAGGAACTTCCCTGGCAACCAGTGGTTAAGACTTCACCTTCCAATCTCTGGTTGGGGTGCTAAGATCCCATAGTCTCACAGCCAAGAACCAAAGACAAAACAGAAGCAATATTGTAGCCAATATAATAAAGACTTTAAAAATGGTCCACATCAAAAAATATTGTTAAAAATATAATACAAGAAGATTTTATTATAGTGAGGTTCAACATCTTACAAATAGTGTTGTAATAACAATTTTCTTATGATTATAATAATTTGGGAAAAATATTCTCTAACATAAGTCAAATCATTTCCAAAGCATTATGAAAACTGAATCAATGATATAAGTCAAAGAAAGTTATAATATTTATCAGCTACTTGAGTTGGAATGATTTTAAAGAATAAATTCAATGGAAGTATAAAATGATATGTTTAAATATATAAAAATTGAAAATGTGTATACAAAAAAACACCATGAATTAATTAAACACCAATTGAAGGAGTAGATAATTATTTGCAAAAAAATTTAAAGCAAAATATTTTATTTAGTGTACATCATATAAAATTAATAATACTCTTAAACTATGAAATATATAATATAAACCTACCAATACACATAATATACTATGTATTTAGTATTACACTAAAATACAACATATAAGTTATATAACAACTATTTCATAAATATATTACTTTATGATATATAAATGTATTAAACTAAATTATATAAAAGTTATGTGTAACATGTAATTTTATTATAAAATATACTATCTTTAAGGCATACAGCATTATAAAATATTACTTATTACAATTTTACTTTTATCTTAAATATAAGGTGTTTCTTCAAATTAGTACAAAAGTACTGAAAGATCTTTAAAGAGCATTTAGAAAAGCCCATGAATGAAATAATCATCCATGCTCTGTAAAAACCAAAGTTTAAAAATATATATTAAAAAAAAAATATATATATATTTAAAAATACCTATACATTTAAAATATTTTACCATACTGCTAGTCAAGTAAATGGAAAATAATACATTAATATTGTAGAGTTCAGATATTTAAATAAAATATACAATATTAAAGTGTCCATAGTGGCACTGCTATATTCTTGTGGGGTGTAATTTCATATGAACATTCTATAATATTTAATTAAGATCCATTTATTATATATATTTTATAAAGGATTTATTAAACAAAAAAAATCAGATGGCCCTAAAGACATATGATTGAAATCTTCATTAAAGTTACATACAAATATTACATAAACAAATTATATTGGAAATCAGCTAAATTTTGACAGAAATTAGAGAAAATAGTGATGAATAAAAGAATATCTGTACATTACAAAATCATGAAATGGAAGCTATCCCTATTATTTAGGATAATACATGTATATAAAGTTTTAATTACCCTTTTCAGATAATTGCATGCACAATTAGATAATTGTTTTTTACACATACACAGTCTCAACAGAAAAAGATTTTTTTTTTCCTTCATCCACAGAAGGTGAAGTTTGTTGTAATAAAACTATACAGCTTGCATTAGACACAATCAATGACAAGGAACAAAATGCATGAAAAATTTGTACAGAGCATATAGAAAAATAAGATATTTTCTGTGACAACAATTATTTCTAAAACATAAAACATTTAATATCTAAATATTATTTCTATTCAATATTGAAAACATATTTCTAAAGTTACTGAAATAGTGACTAAGTACATAAAGAGACATTACTTTGCCAACAAAGGTCCATCTAGTCAAAGTTAAGGTTTTTCCAGTAGTCATGTCTGGATGTGAGAGTTGGACCATAAAGAAGGCTGAGCACCAAAGAGTTGATGCTTTTGAACTGTGGTTTTGGAGAAGACTCTTGAGATTCCCTTAGACTGCAAAGAGATAAAATCAGTCAATCTTAAAGGAAATCAATCCTGAATATTCATTAGAAGGACTTATGTTGAAGCTCCAATACTTTGGCTACCTGATGCAAAGAGCCAACTCATTAGAAAAGACCCTGATGCTGGGAAAGATTGAAGGCAGGAGGAGAAGGGGATGGCAGAGGACAAGATGGTTGGATGGCATCACCGACTCAATGCACATGAGTTTGAGCAAGCTCCAGGAGATGGTGATGGACAGGAAAGCCTGGTGTGCTGCAGTCCATGGGGTCGCAAAGAGTCAGACATGACTGAGCAACTGAACACCAATAACAACATAATAAGCCATTTTGCTAACAAAGCATGATTTTGTCTCTTGTCCACAACTTGCTTAAAGTATCTTCATACCAACAGAGTGGGCAGAACATTTAAGTTTAATATCTATTACACATATGAGCATAAACTTCCATAACTACAGATAGAGTATCCATTTCTTCTGAGCTGATAAAGTGACTATTAATTTTAGATAGTTGTCTGAAATGCTTTTTCAATTGGAAATTTTAACCAGGATGTTCACAAGCCAAGCATTTCTGTACAAAGTATTTTCCTAGTTGACAGTCCTCCCATCTTTGCCTTCCTTCTAGATCATTTTACTTTTAATAAGTGCTTATTGAGCACATACCATGATTAGGTATCTGTTATAGCATAGCAGGATCTGAGATAAGCATCTAGAATGAGTATGTTTATTCAGAAATTGTATTTATTCAAGTTGTATTTATAACTAACATTGAATTAAGGAAACCAGGATTTTCTTCTCCTCTGACTTCACCTCATTAAATGCTTCACAAATATAGCTAAATTAAAACATTGTAGGGCTCTACTTTTTATTCCTAGTTTAAAATAGGCACTCAGAAATTTAGGCTCAATATTTATTACTAAGCATATACTTCATTGTGTTGAAATGTCAACAGATGATGCATCTTGTTATAAATTTAATATCTCAATTAAGTTTTACTTTTGGAATTATTTTCTTAAAAATAGAAAATAGAATTTAAGAAAGTTTTCTCACACAAAGAGAAACTGTTCAGTTACTATTAAATGATAAAAATCAATATTTGTTTCAATTTGAGATTAAAAGAGCCTTGGTGAAGATACTGATACTTTAATTCTTGTCACTTTCCCCTGTAAATGATTGAACAAATAAATAAAAAAGATATCATATATGAAACGAGTCGCCAGTCAAGGTTCGATGCACGATACTGGATGCTTGGGGCTGGTGCACTGGGACGACCCAGAGGGATGGTACAGGGAGGGAGGAGGGAGGAGGGTTCAGGATGGGGAACACGTGTATACCTGTGGCGGATTCATGGTGATATATGACAAAACCAATACAATATTGTAAAGTTAAAAAATAAAATAAAATAATAAAAAAGAAGATATTTTACAATTGATGGAGTAGACAATGATCTGAAAAAATTATTTGAATGAATGTTTTTGAATGTTTACTTTCCTTTAAGAACAATGATACCAATGTATTTTTTATATATTATAATGGAAGCAAATTTAAATTTTGTAGTTAGGTATTTTGAGCATTTAGCATATAAATTACATTTGATTTCTTCATCGGTTTTTAGCCTGTCTATTTGGCAGATTCTGACTTTTGCTTCCATCTCTGTGGACCTGTAATTAATCTGATTTCTTTGTCTGGGCACTCAGCATTATGGTTGAGTGGTTTAATCTCTATCCCCAGGAGTATAACCCAATTCATCTCCACTAAAATCTTGACTCCTCTGTGACTTGGCTTTGCATCTGTGTTTCCATCTGTCAGAGATTTCACTGGGTTTTTGTTCTTTTCTGGGAGGCTATTTGAAGACTGTAAGGAAAAAAAATGATCATGGATCCAGAGATGCTTGGCTATTACAATCGTAATAAGGCACCTCAAGATTGCAGTGATCCCCATCCATTAGATAAATAATAAATGGAACACAAGAAATGTTACAAGTTAATCAGTGAACTGATCTGTATTGAGTATTTTGGAAGAATGTTTGCTTTTTTTTCTCTCTACTACGTAGATGAAGCTTAAATTTTAAGCTTAATACTTTTTAGAAATCCCCATTTGTGTCTGAAATCATTTAATCAAGAATCTATCAGCAAAACTTACTTCTCTCAAAACTTTAATATTAAGTTACTGCAGGCCTCTAAGATTATCACAATCAGTGCAAGTATTTTTTAATATCACTCGGGAGAACAAGGTGGTGATATATTCCTGACAAAATGAGTACTTATACCTTTGTTATATTTTTATAGCAATAATAAGAGGAATAATAATAATCTAAGAGGAATTAGAATACCTACGTTGCTGTTTATACTCTGAGATACTGAATTCAGTGTTACGTTCACATCAATGCCCAAATGTTACATTTGATTTAATATTCAGTTTACATGATGCCAAAATGCTCTATTAATTATGCAAAAATCAATTTGTTGACTATGCCATAAATTTGAAAAACTAGGCAGGTCATCCCATATTTTTACTCTGGATATAAACTTGAGTGGAAATTTTAATTTAATCATTGCCAAAGTGAACTGTTACATAATTTTGCCTACCTAGTTATAGCTTTTATGTATCAGTGATTTTTAATTTGCCAGTTGTATTGTGGATAAAATATCTGCATTAATATCTACATGTGTCAGGAAATACACAAAGGAAATTCAAGGGAAATTAACAAAGTTAAAGGGACATAATCTCTCCTAGCTGAATGAGAAATAAGAAGCATTCATATCTGCCAGGCTCTTTGGCACTGTCATTACTATCTCATCATCTTACGGAAGCTTTTAACTATCTCTCTGTCTCTATCTGTTTGTTTCTCTCTCTCTCTCTTGCGCTCCATTGTTTTTATCTGTCTGTCTATCGTTTTTAAAGTGCTATCGATTTCTGACTTTATGGCTTTTTGTCCAAAGTTTTACTTTCTACACATGTGCTAGAAATATGGCAGATATAGAATTATCTGGACTACAGGCAGAACTAGAACCCTCATATCACTCCTGGCTGGTGCTCATTTCTGTAGCTTATCTGGGAGGAGATTTTTTCATTGTCTGTGGGATGATCGGACAGCGCGTGTATACATGCTAGAAAGGAACAAGGGACTACAGTTGACCACATACAAAAATTTCCCCAAATAATTTTTTCTTTGCAAAATCCATATTAGTGTGGAGTTTGAGCTCTGAGCTACCATGTTCATACAAAAGAAATCTCATATTCCACAGTGTTAATCTTTTGCATTTTGTAACTTAGAAATTTGTTTTGATGCTTAGGGCTGGTGCACTGGGACGACCCAGAGGGAGGGTATGGGGAGGGAGGAGGGAGGAGGGTTCAGGATGGGGAACACAGGTATACCTGCGGCGGATTCATTTCGATATTTGGCAAAACTAATACAATATTGTAAAGTTTAAAAATAAAATTTTTAAAAAAAGAAATCTGTTTTGAAAGATCAGTTCAGTAGTTCTGCTTCTAACTTTTCCATTAAAAAATAATGGAATGCTTTCAGCTAGCCCTTGTTTATCCTCTGATGTGCAATGTGTTTTCTGGGGTTTTCCTTGCAAAATCTGATCTTCTTCTTTCAGTCAGCTACAAAGTGTTAGAATGTTAAATGGCTGTGTTTGTCAATATCACACTGAATTCTAGAAACATAGACTGCCAAAAGTTACAGAAGTGGCATGCTATCAAGTTTCTAGCATAGGAATGTTGGCACATCAAAGATTCTGATTCATTTTTACAGTAACACAGAGCATATTTTCAAACTTAACAACAAATTGACAATTTGAAATAAGTAAACTATGGAATACCGATCTGCTTTGACTCTGCAGTAAGGATTACGGGAAGATGTCCTATTCTGAGGAATGAGTGGAAACCAGCAAATAAAAAAGCATGACATGCACTTTCCCTCAAGTATGCTTGCTGGCCCTACTCCTCCGCATTGAGAACCTAAACTCATTAAACAACTGAATACAAAGCAGTGTATTCCACAGTTAATCATGCTGCTTTAATCATATTAAATTAAGCCTGTTCAGAAAGGCATAATTTTCACTAAAAGTTCACAGCTGCAGAAAATCATACCTGGTAATTGGGAATGTCTTATGGATTGAAAATCAATCAGAAAGAAAACGAAAGTGGAAAAGTCCCTCTGTTTTTTAGTTAGAATATATAGAATCTTCAACATCAGCTTGATTTCTCGTTGGGTTACATTATGTTTTATTGGCATATCACGTAATCAGAGAATAAATAGAATAACTATTATGCCACACACACCATACAATAATGACCATTATACAGTGCTCAAAACTTTACAATATATCTGTAAATATAGAATACAGAAACAAGTAAACAATAATAAAACATTTCCAAAGTTGTAGCCATTATAGATAGTACCTAGGTAAAGAGACATGAGATGGGAAAAAGATAAATAGAGAAACCTGATTTGAAGTATATTTTGAAATGAGGAAACAAAGACAATTGGTATATAAAAGAGAAATAAATTTCACATTAATTCATACTTATCAAGTACGCAGTGTGTGCCATGCATTGAGCTAGGTATTAGGGATACAGCTTAAGTTGTACTTTATCCCTCTAATAACAGACATAAAGGAAAAAGAAAAAACTTGTCATATTTAGGATAGTGTAAGCATTTTTGCTTGAGTGATGAATCAACATTGGTGGTAGAAAGAAATAAGACAGAAAAAATAGAAAGCTTCATCTAGAACATGTACTTGGCATTTTAAATAGCCATGTAATTACAGATGAGACCAAATCGATTGGCCTGGAAATACATTTGAACACTGTGTCATTAGAAAGACTCAATTGGCAATGGCATGGTGGATTCTGTAGTCAAGGCCCCATCAATATTCAATGATCACTCAGTCTGTCACAATGACCATATGGCAATTCCAATCAATCCTTAAGGAAGCCAGGGTAGCACATGTTTCTAACGAGATGTTGTATTCCAGCATGGCCTGGTACACTTCCCTTCATGAAACGGGGCTGCCAACTCTGACTCTATTGGGCAGAAACCAACGTGAAGAGTCCAAAATTATAAGAAAAACATTTCTTCTCTGTATTACTACTAGAAAGCACTTGAATCACTGGCATGTAGTGGGCAGGCAGATAATAAATAAACTGAATAAAATAATGCTTTTTACAGATGGCTGAGCACTGCAGGGGTGTGAACTGTCACACACTAAGCTAACTCCTTCACCTTATGTAGGAGGAATTTGCTTCAGTTCTGTGCCTCAGTCCTTCTCCAGCAATGCTGTATAATAGAATCAAGGCTAATGCCATTTGCAAGGTAGATGCTGCCACATCTCAGCACCATGGTCAACCTCTCAGGACAAGTTCCCAACACTAAAGAAGTAGCTTTGCATGAAACAATGCAAATCTGCACCCTAAGGGAATCACAGCAGTGGCCCTGACATGTGAGCTATGCTGATGTGTTTAGGGAGCAATATTTAGACTTTCTGAAATATTTTAACACTGGTATATACTTTGAAAAAAATTTTAAGATAAACCAAATGTCATCATGCCAAAGCATCATTATACTAAAAAATGGGTTAACTTATTTGGTGACTGAAACCTAAAAGGCATTTAACATAAAGTAGATCAAGAATATTATAGTGCAGTTCTCAAAAGACATTTCTGCATGTCAATATTTTATTTAACTTATTAATGAATGAACCAACAGGTCGGTTAAGGATCTATTTTAAGAAGCACTTGAATAATGGAGATTTGCATAGTTTTAAAGGGGTTATCTTGGTATCTCTAATTTTCTTGAAGAGATCTCTAGTCTTTCCCATTCTGTTGTTTTCCTCTATTTCTTTGCATTGATCGCTGAGGAAGGCTTTCTTATCTCTCCTTGCTATTCTTTGGAACTCTGCATTCAGATGATTATATCTTTCCTTTTCTCCTTTGCTTTTCGCTTCTCTTCTTTTCACAGCTATTTGTTGAGCGACTGAACTGAACTGAACTGAAAGGGGTTGCCTAAATAAGATGCTAAATTAGTTAGAAGCCTGGCCCACTTCTTACAAGTCATGAAGTTACAGCATCTTATCAATTTTCGCAGATTAAATTCTAACTTTGGAGGATATATTTGGCTGAGGATTTGGGGCCAAACTGATGGTCACAGTGGATTTTGTAAAGGTTCAAGCAGACTTACTAGACCATGCATGAACCTGATAGAACATGCACCTTATCATTTCTCTCTTTCCTTGTGTGGGATAACATTTTGCTTTACATAAAATCTCCTTGATTGTTTTCATTTTCTTCTTTCCACCATATATGTTCCTGACAATACAGACACAGCTTCAGGTTCAGAAAACTTTGCACACTAAACTCCAAAAATCACTGCAATCTTTGAAGAAATGTCATCTCCTACATTTTTCTCATATGAAAGCTTATGGCAAGAGTAATATGTTACCAAGTAATGTGTTACCAAGATGCACAGCTTTTCAAAAGCAGGAATGGAATTGAACTTGAGGGTTCCCGACTCACCTTTAGGATTCCACCTGACGTACCATGCTGCTCGTTTGTATAAAAATTTTTAAAGTTAATGAATTTCATGTAGGATTAAGGATGAAAAAAACTTTACAGTAGAGTTCTGTGTATGTGTGTTCAATTGTGTCCAACTCTTTGCAACCTTATGTGCTGTAGTCGACCAGGCTCATCTGTTCATGGATTCTCCAGGCAAGAATACTGGAGTGGGTTGCCCTTTCCTCTCCCAGGGGATCTTCCTGAACCCATGTCTCCTGTCTCCTGCACTGACAGGAGTCTCCTGCATTATCACTGAACCACCTAGGAATCACAATAGAGTTCTTAGCATACTCTATTATTCTCATGGTGCTCTATTTCTGTACTTCTTCAGTACATTATAACTAAGTTTTTGAAGCTGAAATAAAAGGGTTAAGCAGGTAAAGAGATTGTTCTTGTTGCAAACAAGAATGGCTAGAAAGTAAACCACAGACAATGGTGTCCTGTGAGCATTTAGTCCTCAAAATTCATATTTTGGACCCTAATAACTATATTGGCGGAGAAGGCAATGGCAACCCACTCCAGTACTCTTGCCTGGAGAATCCCAGGGATGGGGGAGCCTGGTGGGCTACCGTCTATGAGGTCGCACAGGGTCAGACACGACTGAAGAGACTTAGCAGCAGCAGCAGGACTTTAGTTACTAATGGCCTGAACAGTGAGCCCAAACCACAGCTGGTTATTTCTCGTAGTTGCAATATAGTTCTCTAGTACAAACAGCCTTAGTTTTTCTCTACTCCTATATTCCTCTTCACCAAGTTGAATGTCTTGTTGCTGCTGCTAAGTCGCTTCAGTCGTGTCCGACTCTGTGCGACCGCACAGACGGCAGCCCACCAGGCTTCCCTGTCCCTGGGATTCTCCAGGTAAGAACACTGGAGTGGGTTGCCATTTCCTTCTCCAATGCATGAAAGTGAAAAGTGAAAGTGAAGTTGCTCAGTCGTGTCCGACCTGCAGCAGCAGCAGCAACAACTATGTTGGCTTCCCTGGTGGCTCATCAGTAAAGAACCCGTCTGCTAATGCAAGCAACATAAGAGATGAGGGTTGGATGCCTGGGTTGGGAAGATCCCCTGGAGGAGGAAATGGCAACCCACTCCAGTATTCTTGCCTGGAGAATTCCATGGACAGAGGAGTCTGGTGGATTACAGTCAATGGTGTTGCAAAGAGTCAAACATGACTGAGGCAACTTAGCATGCATGCAACTCTATATTCCAAGGAGAGTATAGCTAAAAACAAACACTAAAACACTGGGAGTCATAAAACTCCTAGTACATTTCAAGACATGTAATTCTGAGGAGAAAAATGGCTACAGTGGTGAATCATCTATTAGCATATTGATGCTCTAAACTATTACTTTAGAAAGAAAAAGAAACATCCTAATTTCTCAATCTTAAATTTCAAAGCTAAGATGCTTCTTGCCCTGTATTTTAATATTATTTTGTCAGAAAAAATAATTAAGTGGTTTATTTCCTCTAGTTGTATCATGAGATAGAGTATCAAAGCCTTATATTAAATCAGTTCTAAACTAAATAAATGACTACTTTAATAAGGAGTAAAAGTTCATACATATTGAACAAGTAGTAATGAGGGTATAAATACAAAAGTATTTTGCAAACTTACTTACAAAAATTAACATTATAGGATCTCTAGGTTCTCTTCATATTTTGTTTTCTTTTGTTGGGAAATGGATTTTTATTATAGTTAAAAGAAATCTTTATCTATTGAATGATCCTTGTGACTATAAATGGCTACTAAAACCTATTCTCTTTTATAATAATGTAATTGAAGGAAAATGAACTAGTCTAGAATTCTGAAACTGGGAAAAATGGGAGAGGAGAAACTTCAAATGAAAGTCTAAATCTCATTTTCTTCATCTACATTGTTAGTAATTGTTTATCTATAACAATTCAACTTCCCTTATCTATCTCCTTTTTATCAGCTAATAAAATATATGTAAAAAGCATGAATATAATTAACCTTCCTATAGATGATACAATATAGAAAGTGAAAGTGCAAGTCGCTCAGTTGTGTCCGATTCTTTGTGACCCCATGACTATACAGTCCATGGAACTTTCCAGGCTGGAATACTGGAGTGGGTAGCCTTTCCCTTCTCCAGGGGCTGTTCCCAACCCAGGGATCAAACCCAGGTCTCCCGCATTGCAGGCAGAATCTTTACCAGCTGAGCCACAAGGGAAGCCCAAGAATACTGGAGAGGGTACCCTGTGCCTTCTCCAGCAGATCTTCCCAACCGAGGAATCCAACCAGGTCTCCTGTATTGCAGGTGAATTCTTTACCAACTGAGCTATCAGGGAAGCCCAATACAATACAATACAATATAGAAGTCTATCTAATTATGTGGTTTTTTATTATATGTACTATTTTAAATAACTAACTTGACTATTAAGTGCCCACAACACAAAACACGGTATTAACTCATAACATATATTTAAAATTGTGTATAGACATCATCACCATTATCATCATAATTATCACTAGGAAATAAAATTCTTTTTGAAATAGCTCCCTATAACTTTAGCAGTTTTTCACTTCTTAGAATTTCTGCTGTCTACTGAGAGATCCACATAGGCTATTGTTCATGGGTAAAGCAGTCAAGTATTGCTTGAAATGATCAAACATAGATATACTTTTATTTCCAGTCTTATGATACCAGTGAGAAATATAATGTTCACTGACTGTTAGTTATAACAACTGCTTACATCCAGCACTTTTATACAGCCTTGGGCCCAGAGCATAGGCACCTTCATCTTAGAATGAGTAACACAAATGTGTACCAGGCAAACAGGATAGAAACTGGATTTTGTCTTCTGTAGTATTAATCAGAATAAGTGTTCCTTTCATTCATATCACTGGTCAAACAAAACACCAAAGATGCAAGTCCTCTTGGACTATATTCCTTTTTATTTTTAGCTCTGAAATCCCTGATATCCCTTGATAATACTATCTTTCACTTATCAATTCCACAGGTATTTATTGGCACACACTATATTCTAACACTGTGAATAAGAAAAAGAAAGATCCAGGGTTCCCTGAGTTGACATTCTAGCTGGAGAGATACAACTTAAGACACTAATTAGTGCTCAGAGGAAGAAATAAAACAGATAAATCAATAAGAAGCAACCTACCAATGTGGAGAAAAGGCTATTTTATATAGTATCTTCATGGAATACACCCTATGCAGCAAGAGAACAATATTTACATAGAGACCCAATTGAAGTAAAAAAATAAACTAAATCTTGAGGAAGAGAGTTCAGAGGGTAAGAACAGCCAATGTGGGGCTGGGCAGAAGGGATCTCAGTGGGTGGGAGGCAGGAAGGGTACACGCAGCATAAGATGTCTGAGATTTAGGAAAAGATAATTTCACACAGTATTTATAAGCTGTACAAAAAGTTTGGAGTGTATTCCAAATATGCTGGCAAGCCATTGAGGATTTTGAAGCAGTGATGTAGCCTGATTTACATTTTTTAAAGATCACTCTGCTGTTCTGTATAACACTGAGTGTAGAAGGGAAGAGCAGAAGGATGAATGCAAATTAAAATTTCGGTAGATGAGAATGATGATAGGTTAATCTAAAAATTTGGCAATGAGATGCAGTTGATTGCTGGAAGCATTTTTGAGGTAAGCTCACAGGACTGACTGAGAAATTTAATATCAGGTGGTAAGCAGGAAAATGGAATTCAAAATAACACCTACATTTTTGGCTTGGGTAACTTGGTTGGTGCCATTTATTGAGATAGAAAGACTGAAATTTGAAAATCAGGTGGAAGGAGGTAAACATAATTCTGATTCTGATGTATTGGGTGTGGGAAACTTCATAGACAAAAGTGAAGATTTTTGAGTAGGTTTTATTCTTGGCTGTTCAACAGAACTTTGTATGATAACAGAAATGACTAATAGAGTACCTATTACCACCTGTGGTTATTAAGCATTAGAAATGTGACTCCCATGTGCCTGAGGGAATTTCATCTTAATTATGTTTATTTTAATTAGTTGAGATCTAATTAGATATATATGCTACTGGACAGGTCAAGTTTAGAAAAACGGAAGAGGAGGAAGAACCAGCAAAGGAAGAGACGGAGGTTCAAGAAAGCAGCACGAAAATCACAAAAATGTGACACATGCAAAAGCATTTTCCCAAAGGGAAGTAAAGAGAAATGTGGCGGAAACAAGGTCCTGCTGACCCTTGAACAAGAGTCTGTGGATGTGAAGGAACTCCAGTTAATGAAGCCCAACTCTAAGTTATAGGCAGATTAATCCCTGTATTAAGGGTCAGCTGCATATGTGGGGCCAAATGTAAAATATATAATATATATATATGGACTTCACACGTGGTGCTAGTGGTAAAAAAAAGTACCTGCCAATGCAGGAGACATAAGACAGGAGGGTTCGGGAAAATCCCTGGGTCAGGAAAATCCCCTGCAGGAGGGAATGGCAATCCACTCTAGTATTCTTGCCTGGAGAATCCCATGGATAGAGCAGCCTGGTGTGCTACAGTCCATAAGGTCACACAGAGTCAGACACATCTGAAGCGATTTAGCATGCATGCATGCATATGTATTAATTGAAATTCCAGTATTTTTTGGCATTTGGTGATGAGTCACTGGTGAATAAATAAAACTTTGACTATGCCAATGGCAGAAAAAATGACCTAGTTTTCTTCTTTTCTTATTGATTATAAATTCCTGAGTAAAATAATCCCTTTAGTTTAGGATTTGAGAGTGAAGCTCTGAATTTACAGTACACCTTGTGCAATCCTAACTCCACCTCAGCTACTATCCAGAGCACCCAACATCACACAGTATCAGGAGTGAGCCAAGAAAACAAGTGGTAAAATGGTGTTTGGGAAACAAATTGTGTCCTGCAGAGCTAGTAGAGAGGACCCCATCCTGTTGATAGTGGGTGATAACCTTCACTCCTCAACACCCCAACTCTTGGGAACTTTTTCCATATAATCAATGCTTCTTATGATGTAATTTTTGTCTTAAAATAATGTGACTTCAGCATAACATTCCAGAGATAATGTTGTATTTTTTTTTCTTGAAATATTCTTGTGTTTTGGGGCATAGTGTCACTTTCTTTCCCTGTTCTTTCAGATTCTTCTTTGTTCTCTTCTTCCACCCAATTGCTAATGATATCACTTATCAGGGATTGTTCTAAGTCTCTTATTCAATCCCACAACTTCCATGATTGGGTCCTGCCTTTGTTTACCCAATAACAAGATTATCATTCTGAAAAATCTAAATAAGATGATAATATTGCACTAAATAAAGCCCTCCAGTTCAGTTCAGTTCAGTCCTTCAGTCTCGTCCGACTCTTTGCAACCCCATGAATCGCAGCACGCCAGGCTTCCCTGTCCATCGCCAAATCCTGGAGTTCACTCAGACTCACGTCCATCGAGTCAGTGATGCCATCCAGCCATCTCATCCTCTGCCGTCCCCTTCTCCTCCTGCCCCCAATCCCTCCCAGCATCAGAGTCATTTCCAATGAGTCAACTCTTCGCATGAGGTGGCCAAAGTACTGGAGTTTCAGCTTTAGCATCATTCCTTCCAAAGAAATCCCAGGGCTGATCCCCTTCAGATGAACTGGTTGGATCTCCTTGCAGTCCAACGGACTCTCAAGAGTCTTCTCCAACACCACAGTTCAAAAGCATCAATTCTTTGGCGCTCAGTCTTCTTCACAGTCCAACTCTCACATCCATACATGACCACAGGAAAAACCATAGCCTTGACTAGATGGACCTTTGTTGGCAAAGTAATGTCTCTGCTTTTGAATATGCTATCTAGGTTGGTCATAACTTTCCTTCCAAGGAGTAAGCGTCTTTTAATTTCATGGCTGCAACCACCATCTGCAGTGATTTTGGAGCCCCCAAAAATAAAGTCTGATACTGTTTCTACTGTTTTCCCATCTATTTGCCATGAAATGATGGGACCAGATGCCATGATCTTTGTTTTCTGAATGTTGAGCTTTAAGCCAACTTTTTCACTCTCCTCTTTCACTTTCATCAAGAGGCTTTTTAGTTCCTCTTCACTTTCTGCCATAAGGGTGGTGTCATCTGCATACCTGAAGTTATTGATATTTCTCCCAGCAATCTTGATTCCAGCTTGTGCTTCATCCAGCCCAGTGTTTCTCATGATGTACTCTGCATAGAAGTTAAATAAGCAGGGTGACAATATACAGCCTTGACGTACTCCCATTCCTATTTGGAACCAGTCTGTTGTTCCATGTCCAGTTCTAACTGTTGCTTCCTGACTTGCATACAGGTTTCTCAAGAGGCAGGTCAGGTAGTCTGGTATTCCCATCTCTTTCAGGATTTTCCACAGTTTATTGTGATCCACACAGTCAAAGGCTTTGGCATAGTCAATAAAGCAGAAATAGATGTTTTTCTGGAACTTTCTTGCTTTTTTGCTGATCCACTGGATGTTGGCAATTTGATCGCTGTCAAGAGGGCCCTGTTAAGCCTCATATTCGATGGTCTCGCTGGTCCCTCATGATATGCCACAGTCCCTCACCCACTTTGGACTTCTTTCTGTTGCTTGAATGTGCCATGTTTTGTTCAGTTCTGGATCTTTGTTTAGGATCTTGGTACACATTATTAACACTGCCTTAAGTGATTTAAGTGAAAATCACTCAGTCGTGTCCGACTCTTTGCGACCCGCTGGACCATACAGTTCATGGAATTCTCCAGACCAGAATACTGGAGTGGGTAGCCTTTTCCTTCTCCAGGGAATCATCCTATACTACCCTTTTCATCAAATTTCACATGAATCATCCTTTAGTTATCAGTGTACTAGTTCCTATAATGTGACCAGTCCATGTAAAGAAGACCCTTTGCTCTATTCATTGACCTTCTGGTCAGATAGGGCTGGAAGGCACTCTTCACAGGGTGGGGCAGGGGTGTGTGTGTGTGCTGTGACTCAGCACCTTGCCTAAGTGGGCAAACTAGGCTCTAGCATCAGTAGAACTCCTCATTTGAGGATCTGAATTAGACAGATCTGTACCCTGAGGGGTTCCTTGGTCAGAGTCCACTTCCCAATGGTTCTGCAGGTGACCAAAGTTTCTGATTGGGATTACTACTTGGGCACTGCAGTTATGAACTCTATCTGCCAAGATCCATGTGCTGGTTGTCGTAATCCTCTCTCTGCTTCTCCACTACAGTGGGATTCTCAGTGATTGAGCCCCATGTAGTGCTATATCCATAGTGAGAGATCAGAGAAGGGGCTCCCATAAAAGCAATCCACAATGCTGGTGGGGATTGGTTGTTCCCTCTGGGTTCTCTCTTTCACAGAAAGAATGAGAGGCTAAGGAGAGACCTTTCCACGTGGTGCCACACTGGCCTGAGGAACAGTGAGGTTAATGTGTTGCCCCTTCTCTTACCCTTCTAATACAGTTTGCCTTGATCTGTAGGTGCAAGGGGATGGTTCAGTCTCGTCCTGTGTTCTACGGTTCTCAGTGGTATATACTCTTGAAAAGTTGTTGGTTGCATTTGTGAAAGGGAGGAAAGTCAGGAATGATCTGTCTTTGTGATGTCACCTCTTACGTCTATCTTCATTGGATAAATTCAGACCAGAGCCAAGGGGAGAATGCTTATTATCCATAAATGATCAGAAATAAAACATTCTTAAAAAGGCAATCAAAAATCAAGCCAAGCCTAATTTTTCTCCTTTAATTTTTTTGAAATCCTGGTTTGCAATACCGAAGACAGTAGTTCTTTAGGACCTCCCTTCCTCTTTCTGATTTCCTTTTTGTTTTTCTATTTTGGCTTCATTGGGTCTTTGCTGTGGTGCATGTGCTTTCTCTAGTTGTGGCATGTGGGCTTTCTAGTTGTGGAAAGCTGGCTTAGTTGCAGCATGTGGGACCTTAGTTCTCTGACTAGGGATAAAACCGTGTCCCCAACATTGGAAGGCAGATTCTTAATGACTAGACCACCACAAAAGTCCTTGCTTTTCTGTTTGAACCCCACAAAATTCACACACATTCAATTCTTCTAATTCCTGGAGGCACAGCTGTACCTTAGCCCTATCTTTGCAACCAAAGAACTAGGTATTTGGCATCTGTAGCAGGTAATCTGGAGGGACACCCACAGAGAAGAGTCTTAGAAGCAATTCTCAATTGAGACTAAGACAAATTGAATTGAAAAAAAATAATCTAAATAGATGGGGAAACAATGGAAACAGTAAGAGACTTTCTTTTTCATAGGCTTCAAAATCACTGCAGATGGTGACTGAAGCCATGAAATTAAAAGATGCTTGCTCCTTGGAAGAAAAGCTATGACCAACATAGACAGCATATTAAAAAGCAGAGACATTACTTTGCTGACAAAGGTCTGTCTAGTCAAAGCTGTGGTTTTTCCAGTAGGCATATATGGATGTGAGAGTTGGACCACAAAGAAAGCTGAGCACTGAAGAACTGATGTTTTTGAGCTGTGGTGTTGGAGAAGACTCTTGAAAGTGCCTTGGACTTCAAGGAGATCCATCCTAAAAGAAATCAGTCCTGAATATTCATTGGAAGGGCTGATGCTGAAGCTGAAACTCCAGTACTCTGGCCACCTGATGTGAAGAACTGACTCATTAGAAAAGACCCTAACGCTGGGAAAGATTGAAGGCAGGAGGAGATGGGGACGTGAAAGGATGAGATGGTTGGATGGCATCACCAACTCGATGGACATGAGTTTGCACAAGCTCCGGGAGTTGGTGATGGACAGGCAAGACTGGTGTACTGTAGTCCATGAGGTTGCAAAGAGTAGACATGACTGAGCGACTGAACTGAACTGAACTGATGTATGGATGTGAGAGTTGGATTGTAAAGAAAGCTGAGTGCCAAAGAATTGATGGTTTTGAACTGTGGTGTTGGAGAAGACTCTTGAGAGTCCCTTGGACTGCAAGGAGATCAAACCAGTCAATCGTAAAGGAAATCACTCCTGCATATTCATTGGAAGAACTGATGCTGAAGCTGAAATACTTTGGCCACCCGATGTGAAGAACTGACTCATTGGAAAAGACCCTGATGCTAGGAAAGACTGAAGGCAGGAGGTCATGGGGATGACAAAGGATGAGATGGTTGGATGGCATCACTGACTAAATGGACATGAGTTTGAGCAAGCTCTGGGAACTGGTGATGGACAGAGAAGCCTGGCATGCTGCTGTCCAAGGAGTCGCAAAGGGTCAGACATGACTGAGTGACTGAACTGTACTGAACTGATGAGCTTTCGTTGGTGTTTTTCTTCCCTTACTATTTTCTCAGAGAAAAATACCTAAAACTCAATAATGACTCTTCTTCAGTTCAGTCACTCAGTCGTCTCTGACTCTTTGTGACCCCATGAACCACAGCACACCAGGCCTCCCTGTCCATCACCACCGACTCCCAGAGTTTACCCAAAATCATGTCCATTGAGTCGGTGATACCATCTAACCATCTCATCCTCTGTCGTCCCTTTCTCCTCCTGCCTTCAATCTTTCCCAACATCAGGGTCTTTTCAAATGAGTCAGCTCTTCGCATCAGGTGGCCAAAATATTGGAGTTTCAGCTTCAACATCAGTCCTTCCAATGAATACCCAGGACTGATTTCCTTTAGGATGGACTGGTTGGATCTCCTTGCAGTCCAAGGGACTCTCCAGAGTCTTCTCGGACACCACAGTTCAAAAATATCAATTCTTCTGACTCTTCTAGATGTATAACAAATTTAACATATCTATTTATAGATACAGGTATAGATATACCATTCTGATGCTCAAATGTGCTCTCTATCATTGCTAGTAATAGGCATTTTCTAGCCTTTGAATTAATCACCTGGAGAAACAAATAATCTCTGATCAACCTATACAAGGCTAATTCTAGATGTTCAACTAACTGTAGAGTACTAGGCAATTTAATGCTTGTTTTCTACAATAAGATAACTGTTTCTTGTTTGAGTGTAGTATTAGATAAGTTGCTTTCCTTGACCAGTAAATATTTCAATGGCAGCTTTGTAACATGGAAATGCTTTTCACTTACCAGCATTTGATGAGGCTTTGTTCCCTGGGCAATCCTTCCTGTCACCAAGGAAGCACCCCATGCAGCCTGATTATTGCTAAGTTGAACCAGGTCCAACTGAATTTATTTCCTTTGTACAACTCACAATACTTTCACATTATCTCTTCCCTCCATACTCCTACTCCCACAGGATCCGTAGAATAAAGAGTAGGCTGTACAGGCAAGTATGAAGATGTTCAGCTGTTAGGAAGTGTTTTCTTGCATAAAACATCTCAGTAGCACTGCTTGCTGAGAAATGCTGTTAATAACAATTCAGCAACTTCAGTATCTATTAACGTATTTTCCAGAAAATATCCATCTTTCTTGGCCTAATGGAAAATTATCATTCTCAATTTTTAGTGGTTCTGGTAAAAGTGGCATTATTACCTTGATAGAATATAAAAGGTGATTCCTTCAAGTCATACATTTATTTTATATTCAGCATCTGATTCCATTCACATTATTCCAGTAAACATGCTATTAACCCATAGTTGACTGATACGTAATAACATACTAGTATAGATAAAATATTCAAAGTATAAATTTATTTAGTACATTTATTATAGAGGTTTTTGTTTTATTTTTTAGCAAGTCAAAAATTTAGTAACACATAAATATATTTTGATCAATATTATTCCTGCTCCAGGCTATTTGAAGTATAATATTCAAACTCTTATTTTCCTAATTTTGAATTTGACCTGGAAGTCTCATTAACTTTCTTTTTTTTTTAGCCAAATACCTAAAAATGCTACCATAATTGAATATAGAAAGTTAGTAAATATTTTCCATGTGGCCCGGGACTCCCGCATTGTGGGCAGCTGTTTTACCGTCTGAGCCACCAGGGAAGCCAGATAAAAGATAGAATGATTTTAAAGTCTCTTTCTTTGTGTCTGAGTTTTGTGTGGAAAATGCTATTTCATCTCTTGAGTGTATACCAGGGATACCTTTGATTGTATGTGTTCCCAGAGTCACTGAATTTTATTTTAGGAAGTGATGATTTAACACTTATGAACTTCTAACAGTAACAAATTCCAAACTTTCCTGTATTTCTTTAATTTGGCTGATACTTTGTTATTGGAAGATGTACCTTGTATTATTTTTTATCTTTTTATTCATCAATTCTAGGATTTATCTAATTTCCTTGAGATAATAACATATTTGCTATCTTAATTCTTTTTGTTGTTTCCTGGAAGAGATCTTGGCTTAAAGATGGAAATCTATACAGAAAAGATCTAGTACGTTTTCCTTTTACATTTGAATGGCAAGGGAGAACAATGGGCACCAGCATATGTTTTCAAACATACTATAATTTTTTTAAGTAAGCTATTTATTCAGTACCCAGTGGGTACTCTTGCCTGGAAAATCCCAGGGACGGAGGAGCCTGATAGGCTACAGTCCACAAGGTGACAAAGAGTTGGACATGACTGAACGATTTCACTTTCACTTTTCACTTTCATGCACTGGAGAAGGAAATGGCAACCCACTCCAGTGTTCTTGCCTGGAGAATCCCAGGGACAATTTGCTCAAACTCAGGTCCATTGAGTCGTTGATGTTAGCTTTTGCTTATACTGAAATAACAAAAATTTTTCTAAAGAAACTTGAAAATAATGTATTCAGTTATGAGTAGTCTCTTAATTTATGATTTATATTTGTTTTATATCCCCTCTTTAGATTGTATATTAATCATTCTAATATCTCTACTTTAGGGATTATAAGAATTTAATTAGTAAAGTCCAAATTTATGGGATTTATCATTTTTATGCATTTGCTTATCTCACATATTTGAGCTTGGATGAGAAAGGAAAGCAGCCTCTTTCCCGTTGAATTGTGAATTTTAATTTATTGAGATTGACATACATAAAGTGTTGATTTTCCTTCTCGTGGTTACTTATTGTAGATATGCCAAAGCTCAAAATTTGGAAAGGAGTTAGTTTCTCTCTGGACATCAAGCTCCTTAAGCAAATACACATTTGGCTGCAGTGACTGCCATCCATATGAGAAAATGTGAAAACAAAACTTAGAACTGTATTTTTAATGCAGTCTACTACAGGTTTTTTAATGCTTTATAATTATAAAGGAATAGTTGATATGCTAGGTAGTTGGTATTTAAACACTTTCTGTTTGTCCAAGCATTTTAAGTATAACTATTTCTTTAATGATTATGTTTCCACTTTTCTTATGATTTTTGTATAATCTTAGTTTTATCTTGAGACAGATTTTTTGTTATTTTTAATAGAACACAAAAGTTATGTCATAGTGTTAAATATTCTCAAACATTTTTCAAATTGAATTTTCATATTAGTAATAAGAAGAGCTGAGTAATAAACTTTCAACAATGGAAGTAATTTCATCAAATATTTTCATTTTACACAGACATTAAAGTGTGCGTTAGAGGGTCACGTGGTGCATTCAAGATGAAGGAAGTCTTGAGCTGATTAAACTTTTTTCTGCTATTCTTTTTTTTTTTTAAACTTTACAATATTGTATTGGTTTTGCCAAATATCGAAATGAATCCGCCACAGGTATACATGTGTTCCCCATCCTGAACCCTCCTCCCTCCTCCCTCCCCATACCATCCCTCTGGGTCGTCCCAGTGCACCAGCCCCAGCATCCAGTATTGTGCATCGAACCTGGACTGGTGACTCATTTCATATATGATATTATACGTATTTCAATGCCATTCTGCCACATCATCCCACCCTCTCCCTCTCCCACAGAGTCCAAAAGTTCTTATATATGTTTCCCAAAATCTGAACCAAAATTCACCTCACATTACTTCCAATTCAATAAATATTTATTGAACTTTTTATAGCAACAAAACAACAACAGTTTTATATAATGCTAATATTTTAAGACTTCAACACAAATTTTAAAACTTTGTGGTCTCTTTTTTTCAAATAAATCTTTCAAAGTGAAAATACAAATAGATGCAAAGAAATAGAGATGAGTGGTAAACTGAGTTAAAGAGAGCAAACAGCAAGTCAACCCTAGTAAATATTTTGGATTTTTATTTTTTGCTGTATGGTTCCATTTATGTTAAGTCCCTCAAGTGGCCAGTTAGTAGGAACAGAAATTAAAACCATGGGTGCCAAGGGTGGGGAGCAGTGTTTAGTGGGGCAGATTTCAGTTTTGCAAAACAAAAACATTCCAGAGCTTCATTGAACAATACTGTGAATATAAATACTACTAATATTTGCACAAATAATGGTGTTTGAAAACTGCTTGCAAATCTGCTTTAGAATAAGAAGACCATAGTTAAGAAGCTTAAATTTAAATAAATCATAACTTTTAGAAATTCATCTCTTAAGAATTTCAAAGTATATCAAGTATAAAGTATATCCTATATTTTACCTTAAATATATTTTTGTGTACTTTAGATTTCCCATCTCTTACATTTTACATAACTTAACGTCTTCACTTTTTATGGTTGAAGCAACCAGCGCTAGCATGAATACCAGCAGTTTGGAAATATATCATATAGTGAATTAATTTTTGCTAACTTTGAATTATTTGGCCAAATTATCAAATGAACATAAAATTCATGGCTAACTAGTTCATGAAAACAGCTGCATAAAAAGTCATCCATGCATTTCCATATTCAAAAATTCTTTCTCAAATTTTCAGCCTCTGAAAATCTTTTCCAATCAATTATTTTTCATTTTTAAAAAGTTTTAATAGAGGCAGCAATAGATACTGGGTGATGATTGTGATCTGGTTTAGCATTCTTCTGTTTTGCTTGTCATCAAATAACTGATATTTACACTAAGAATTCATATTATCAGTGACTTGAAATAAAAGAGTTTTTTGAAACTTTTTGTTAATGTAGTTTTATACGCAATTAGAATGGTGCTAGAAGTTGCATTACAAATGGAAATGCAAGGGAGTCAGTCTTTAATCATGTGTTTTAATGAATTATATATCTTTTAGCAGTAATGAATCTAATAACATGAATAAAAATGGATATCAAAACCAACAAAGACAGACAGCAAGGAGCAATGAATCTCTTATAATCTTTCATTTGGTTGCCAAATCATGAGTATTTCTTTTTTGCTTATTTTTTAGTTGATTTTTTTGTTAACTTAAAAAGAATTAGATGTATAATATTTGGATGCAAAATATTGTTACCTTATATTTAAGTATAAAAAGCATTTATTAATAAGCTAGGTAGCTGTGATATGCTGTTTTTATGCTACCGATATAAAAGCTATAGTCCGTTTTGACTTTGTAACTGCAGTGTTGTCTTGAGGCTCTAAAATCTTAAGAGTACAACAGTAAATTATGTTTTATTGTCAATTAAATATAAGTTTTTTATGTAAAATTTTCTCCCTCTTAGTTTCACTTTATGTTGCCAAAATTATTAACAATCAGGGTGAATTTTTATAAAATGTAAATTTCTTATTCCAACTCTAAGAAACAGAGGGTGAGTTTCACATGTTCAGAGCTTGCATTTGATTTACCACAAAACACACTAGATCCAGTCATTTAATATACATGCATTGAGAATCTACTAAATGTCAGTCACGGACTTAACCACTGAGAAAAACCACCATCACATTTTACTGACAAATCAGTCTGTTCATAATGTGCTGATCTGGTTATGACGTGTCACCCCACTACAGTATAAGTAGGTAATAGGTCCCTGACATGTCTGCAAATTGAGGGAATGAAATATGTCAATATGACTATAGCTTTTAGTACAAGATCCATGTTCACATCTGTGTTAAGAGACACAGATTCAGCTAAAAACATACCATAAACTCAGTCTCCTTTAAATGTTATGTTTTTTTCTTATAGTTCCATTACATTCTTTGTTAACTACTACTATTTTCTATTTGAAACGTTTTCAAAGTCTGCACATTTTAAAAAGATTTTTAAAAATTAGTTTGGGTTGTGAAGGAAGGATACTGAATCCAGAAATTCTTAATAAGATTACATTCAACAACTTTTAAAGTGTATGATTACAGCTGTGTAATGACACAAAGCCAAAACAGCAAGGCACTACTGCTACACACACACACACACACACACACTTATGCATACTTTAATAGTGTTATTGATAGTCTCACAATTGTAAAGTTGATTGAAATATAGAGATCAACTATGTTTATAGTATAATTCTTTTGAACAAAATGTCAAAGCATCACTATTGCCTACAGGACTTAAAGATTAGCCCCAATAAAAAGGTGAAATGTTATATAATTTTCATCAAATAAACACAGAAAGGTCAGATCACTATTTTAATCCAAGAGCACAAAAGAATTCTACCCTATTCTATACCCTAATAATTTGTAGATTTCACCATAGTCAGTTCTCATCATCTCAGTAAGTGCATCAACTTAAAAATACCAAAAGTGGAAGAACTTACAATATTTTATTCCTACATATCATTTATTATTCTATATAATATAGTAGATTAAATTTTCTGACCTTGGTGGCATACAATTGTAATGGAAAATGAATAAACTTTCCTTTACTATGGTAGCACTGAAGGTAGAAAATGTTAACCATTAAATAAAATGACCTCAATAAAATGGTGACATGTTCCAGATAATCCACTTAAAGGAATTTCTAAGATACTAGAGGAATTACGTTGGCACATTTACCTGAAGACTGAACCCTGCTTCCCACACACACAAAGTTGCTATATCTTAGGGTTACAGGTAAAATTTACCAAAAAATACTACTTAAAGGAGTGAAACAAACTTACTCAGAAGAAGTAATGGTGAGTATAAATCAAAGATGAAATGACAGTTAAGAGTATCACAGTATCTTAATGAGTTGCTATGAGGAAGATCTATATAAGAAAATCTAGGATCTGATACACTGTGTAATGGGAAGACATGATACCATCTTAAAGAGAAAGGCAAACGCCAATCTCATAATCAAGAAAGAAAGTATAATTAGAGAAACTAAGGGTCACTTGGGCACCTGGTAAAAATATATTTTGACCTTAGATTGAACCTTAGATTGGTGTTTTAGTACTTCAAGGAGAACAAGGCAATCATGGAATAAAGCGAGATAGGAAGGAAGAAAATAATGAAGTAAAATTATCTGTTTTGCATGCAAGTTCATAATGAATGAGAATAGTCACTGAAAATTACATTTCAGCTACCTGATTGGAATGAGATTAATGATGTATATTTATATCATCTGCCAATTTGAAGACAAGGATATTTACAAAAATACAACACAGAAAAGTTGAGCAATTATATTTTGATGTTTCTGATTAGAATTGTGGGTTGCATATTGAATTTCAGCTGTCCAGCAGAGAGAGTCACTTTAGCTTGAAATTGTTTTAATAGGCTATTTCATTAAAAGTCTATAGAGAATTTTATATTCTTGGCTTTCTTTTAATAACTAGTCTATAATTAAATATGGGGCTTTAATGATGAAGAACAAAGATTCAAGTTGATAAATAGAACAAAATTATTTATGTGCTAACCAAGTGTGTCAGAGCAATGAATTGAAAACAATCAGAATTGCTCTGATCTTATGGTAATAAAAACACTGAGTTATACTGGCCTGTAGAGGTACACAGATCACATTATAATTGCAATTCTTGATTAGACTTGGGCAATGTGTCCCAGTATGCTTGCTTATCCCTCTATGAAATATATCAAAGAGTTCGCTTTCTTTCTTTAGTTGTGAACAAATCCATGTTGATATATTGAAAACCCTCAACGGGCTTTCTTTAAAATGGAATTTAATCATTGAATGTGCAAATGAGAATTTTTTTTTTTTCACTAAGAAAAGGCAACAGGAAGAGAATGTCTGGAGAATTTAAGGAAATATTTTGATATTTAAACTTAGGTAAAACAAATGTAAAATGAACTATGTCTTATACATAATTGGCTCATTAAAAATGTATGCATTGAAGGAAGAGCTGAAATACATGAGAAAATATATGGGGAAAATATAGCGTGATACCATGAGTATATGAAATTTGACAGGTAAAATGAAAATAGGTAAAAAGTTAGAAAGCAGATAAAATTCACAGGGAAAACAAGATGAGTTGTTTCACATATGTTTGGTGAAGAAAAGAAAATGAAAAATCAATACTGGGTACTCAAGCAAAGCAGAACAAAATGGAAATCAACATATTAGTTGGAGATAAATGGGGCATGGCCTTAATGATTGGAGTAAACCTACCCTTTTACCTATTGTGTTATATTGTTGTTCATATTCAGTGAAGCAACCTAGACAGCATATTAAAAAGCAAAGACATTACTTTACCAACAAAGTCTGTCTAGTCAAAGCTATGGTTTTTCCAGTAGTCATGTATGGATGTGAGAGTTGGACTATAAAGAAAGCTGAGTGCTGAAGAATTGATGCTTTTGAACTGTGGTGTTGGAGAAGACTGTTGAGAGTCCCTTGAACTGCAAGGAGATCAAACCAGTCCATCCTAAAGGAAATCAGTCCTGAATATTCATTGGAAGGACTGATGCTGAAACTGAAGTTGAAATACTTTGGCTACCTAATTCGAAGAACCAACTCATGGGAAAGAACCTGATGCTGGGAAAGATTGAAGGCAGGAGAAGGGGACGACAGAAGATGAGATGGCTGTATAGCATCACTTACATGATGGACGAGTCTGAGTAGACTCTGAGAGTTGTTGATGGACAGGGAAGCCTGATGTGTTTCAGTCCACGGGGTCGCAAAGGGGGGTTGGACACGACTGAGCAACTGAACAGACTGACTGAAGCAAGATGTCTATATTTTTATATTCTTGTGAATTCTCTTTCCCAGAAGTTAACTTTATAGTTTTGTAAACATTCAAATAACTCTCATCTCAATTTCCTTTCAATTGCCAATCCTTCTGCAATGCCATTAAATGATTTGCAATTTAAAATTTGCCATTCATTCTCTCTAGAATTATTCAATTATCTCAGAATGACTTGCCAATGGTTGAAGAGCATTCATTCTCTTAATTGAGTTCCTTTTATCATTCCCTTTTATGTTTATTAAATTATATAAAATTTCTTGTGTTTTAAATTGATAGACAAGGAGATTTACACAATACTTGCTCTCTATTTTAATTGCACCAAATCAATTTTGACAACAAGGTTATTCAAAAAAAAATTCTGTCAAAGTAAATTCCCAAAACCCACAGGCTCCAATTTCCTTTCTGGCCTACATCTTTTCAGTTTAGACAGACAGTTTCTTCCTTTTCTCTTGATGTGAGGAACCCATGCCAGCTCCAACTAATTAAACACTGTCCCTCATATTCTGTATGCTTGTGCCTACACACACACACACACAATTTGTTAAGTAATTATAACTTTGAGTTTCAATATATATATATATTTAACATTAAACTGTAATGTGATATGTCAGTTATATCACAAAGCTGAAAAATTAAACATTATGTTTTTCATTTTTTTGTAGCTACTGAAAAAACATGTGTGTGTATACATATAATTTGGGGCTCCCTGGTGACTCAGTGGTAAAGAATCCACATGCAATGCAGGAGCTACAGGGTTTGACCCTTGGGTTGGTAAGATCTCCTGGGGGAGGACATAGCAACCTACTCCACTAGTCTTGCCTGGAGAATCCCATGGACAGAGGAGCCTGGTGGGCTACCTTATGCCTGGTGGGCATAAGGTCGTAAAGACCAGGACACAACTGAAGGGACTTAGCACACACCTACATGTCATTTATGACAATGGTCCTATCGGACAATATGAGTTGTCAAGCATATGTTTACATTGATGAATGTAAACTACAAGCAGGGATGTAATTTTACTGAGGCTCGTGACATTTATGTTACTGGCTAAAAGGGGGAGATGCTGCCCTGCTCAAAGCCTGTCATCTCAGGCACAAAACTCAGCTCAGAGGAGAAGGAAAAACATTCCCAAGAAATGGGATTTCTTTTTATCAAGTGGTCCCTTATCAGAATTCTATTCTTTTTCCTAGATAATAGAATGAGTTACGTCAGCTCCAACTCATCTATACACCTAGTAGTAAACTCCACAATAAAACTTCACCCTAGATTTGCTGCAGTAATTCCGAGTCTTCCTGTTCCCAAGTTGTGGGGGTGGAGGAGGGGTGGGAAAAGATCTGTTTCTCAAGAGAGAAGCTCAGTTTTAAAGATAAATTTATGACAAGTAATCTGTCTGTTAAATACATAAATACATTTATTACATATATCAAATATTGTCTCCTTGCCCTTCAAGAGAAAATATAAGAAAATTCCAAAATAAGAAAGCCAAAATAATTGACTTCACTTTTGTAGCCTCCCAGGGCAGTCAGGCCACAGGCATTGCTTCAAGCAATTCCTACAAAGCACGGACACCTTTAATTGCTCCCCTCAGGTGCTAGAGATCTATAGCCTTCAAATTTCCCTTTTCTATGAAAATAAAATCCTGGGCATTTTCCTATCTTCTACAGAAATGACCAGTTTCAAGGCTGAAATGTATTTTCAATTTTTAAAGCACCAACTGATGGGCCCCTGCCTCCACTTTTCTCAGCCTCAATTTGGTGTTCTGGGTTTTACCTGTGTGCTTGTCTGAGTTGCTCCACGAAGTGAACAGATGATGACTACATTCAAAGCAGTTTGTGTGCTGCTTTCATTAGTATGAAATCAAGCTTAGATCAACAAATTATAATCCTACAAAATATTTCAAGTAATCTTTGTTGCACATAATACAAAATGTATAAAAATTTGTCACAGTAAGTGTAAATGACTCAAAAGGTAGGTAGGGTAACTACAAAACATGAACATAATCTGTTATTTCATTAGCTATCTCACAGTCTGAATAGAACAGCCCTCAATATTGATCTCAGAGAGACAGCAGTGAGAAGTCCTGAAAAGAGATCTCATTTCCCTGCCCAGGAATTGAACCTGGGTAGTCCAGAATGGCTACCCACTCCAGTATTCTTGCCTAGAGAATTGCAGGGACAGAGAAGCCTGGCAGGCTGCAGCTCGCAGAGTTGCAAAGAGTCAGACACAATAGAGTGAGCATGCATGCATGAGGACACTAAAACCATCACATTTCTTGACAAATGATTCTGAGAACCAAACCAGGGTTTTAGAGACATTACTCTCTTTGAAGTACAAGAGTATTATTATTCCTTTCCTCACTTTATAACATACCTCGACTGTCAAATCTGATGTAGCAACATTATATTACTCCTTGTTGCTTTTAACAATGATCTAACATGACAAAAAACTCAAAGGATTTTAAAATTTTGAGATCTAAATATGGATTATACACATAAGCCCTTCATGAGGAAAAAAAAACAAAAATACCTCAAACCACTAAGATTATTTGGAAAATTTTTGCAATTTTATTAAATCGGTGTGAAATTCCCATACAGAAATGTACACAGATTTGAAGAGTACAGCTACCCTTGTGCAACCTTGCAGAGACCCACCAAGAAAGTTATCCTTGTGACTAAGATGAAGAAGAACCAACTCGCTAAAGGACTACTGGCTAAAGATGCTTTAAGAAGTTCAGTGATTGTTGGTACAAGTACTCTAGATTCCTGGTTTAGGGAATTACTCACTGAACATTTGCAGGAGTATTATGGACATTGCTAGCATTTCAGTTTCAAAATCTTCCATGTAAATGTCATCTTTGAAAAGGGATCTCTTAGAGAATAATTATGTGTTTTTCCCAGGGGATTAAGTTTCACAATTGAAAGGCTAAGGGATCCTCTCTGCTGAACATCAGTTCCTACTTCTTACTTCTTTACTCTTACACTCAGTCTGTGGTGTTCTGATTCCCATTTCGCTATCGACAGGTGCGTGTGGTGTTTAGAAAACAAGAAAAAAGAAACCATGTGAGAGACATTTGATTGACTCTCATCACCTTGTTGGAGAAGGCAATGGCACCCCACTCCAGTACTTTTGCCTGGAGAGTCGCTAGAGTCGGACATGACTGAGCAACTTCACTTTCACTTTTCACTTTCATGCATTGGAGAAGGAAATGGCAACCCACTCCAGTGCTCTTGCCTGGAGAATCCCAGGGACAGGGAAGCCTGGTGGGCTGCCGTCTATGGGGTTGCACAGAGTCGGACACAACTGAAGCGACTTTGCAGCAGCAGCAGCAGCATCACCTTGTAATCTGATTCAGAAGGGATGTCTGCTCCATGGAACAACTGGTAGGTTGCCAATAATATTCTACTGAGGAGGCAATCTAAAATGATTTATGGTGCATGCATGCAGCAACCTGGATAAAGACAGCACTGATTATAATACCTATAGAACCACAGATGATTCAAAGAGCCAACTACAATGTGTCAACTGACTCTCTCATTGTCAGTTTCATTGTTATTTCTGTTTCAATTGGAAAAATATAACTAAATGCTTTGCTTTCCATTTCCAGCCCAAATGTGCCATTTTAATTCCCATAATCTTCTTTTGAATTAAAACATTCAACTTTATTGAGGTATAATTACATGAATAGCTGTAGTTGTTTAAAATATGCAATTTAATATGATTTGATAAATGTGTTCACCTGAGTTCTCTGCTTCCCCCAGTTAACTTTCCCCACAATCAAAGAAGAATTTAAATGTTACCACTTCCAGGCATGGAAACTTCTACTTCTCACTCCATGACAGTCTGGAGGAAGGAATAGCGACTTAATTCAGAAAGTCAGCAGATCAAGAACATGGTGAACTCATGTATCCCAGAGAATCACCTTGCTCCCCTCAGGGGAGGAGTGTGGTTGCAAACTTCTTGGTGTCAGAATCCTTTGCTCTTGTAGCTGTCTAAGTAGGTCAGGTCATGATGTTTCTGCAAACCTCCAATGAGTGTTACTCTCTGTTCTGAAACTTTTTATACTTTTCAAGGTCAGAGCCTTGAGAAGGAGCTAGCCTATATATCTCACACTGTAGCCAATATTCTTAACTTGTAGGAAAAGCAATATAATACAAAGATTAAAAGAAACAGATGTAATATGGAGTCAGATTTGTTCTTCCCCATTATGTCATCACTCACTAAAATTTCCTAGAACTCCTTGAGAGTCTGCTTCTGTGTGCATGTACGCTAAGTTGCTTCAGTTGTGTCCAACTATGTGAATCTGTGGACTATAAACCACCAGGCTCCTCTGTCTATGGGATTCTCCAGGCAAGAATACCAGAGTGGGTTGTCATGCCCTCCTCTAGGGGATCTTCCTGACCCAGGAATCGGACCTGTATCTTCTACATCCACTGCATTGGCAGCGCCATCTGGGAAGCCTATACTTCTGTGAGTAGCAGTCTTTATTATTTTGTCAAGGTTCAGTATAAGGATACACTGGGTTCTTAAAATGAGTTCAGCAAAGTTCTTTTTTCCTTTATTTTTTGAAAGAGTTTGTACTTGATTGGTGGTATTTTTGTTGTTTTTCTTGACTGATAAAACATACTAATGCTATTGTTGCAGTATAGCATTTCCCTTTCACTTTTCACTTTCATGCATTGGAGAAGGAAATGGCAACCCACTCCAGTGTTCTTGCCTGGAGAATCCCAGGGATGGTGGAGCCTGGTGGGCTGCCGTCTATGGGGTCGCACAGAGTTGGACATGACTGAAGCAACTTAGCAGCAGGATTTTCTTTAGGGGAGGTTTGAGGTAACAAATTCACTTTCTTTAACAGACATAGAGCTCTTCAAATTTGTTGCATCTTATGTCAATTTTGGTAAACTGTGTTTTTCAGGCAATCTGTTTGTTTCACAAAGGTTTGCCAGTGTGGGCATATTTTTCATGATATTCTTTATTACTCTACTCATGAAGGATATTAGGTGATAACTCGCTTTTACCTAATATGATGATTTATGCTCTTTTCCTTTCTTGATCAGTGCATCTAGAGATGTATACATTTTATTGCTCTTTTTAAAAATCAGCTTTTTGCTTAAATTCTGTTCCTTATTCTGTTCCTTTTGCTGATTTCTGTTCTTATCTTTATATTCCCTTTCTTAAAATTACTTTGTATTTATTTTGTCCTTTTTTTCCCTCTAGCTGCTTCAAATATAACCTTATGCTATTGATTTGTGGTTTCTCATCTTTTAAAGTATAAATTTTTGTTATAAATTTCTCTGAAGTTCTGCTTTTGCTGCATCCTCAAACTTTTGATATGTTTTATTTTCACTATCATTTAGTTCAAATTATTTTTATAATTTTCCTTGCTATATTTTGTCTTTAATTCATTATTTACCAATTTGTTTGAAAATATTTGTGATTTTGACATGTCTTTTGTTTACTGACATTTTATTTGATTCAGTGATGTTTTGAAAATATTCTCCATACAGACTTCAATTGCTATCAATAAGACGTTTTTATAACCTAGAACATAATCCCCTTATTTCTATACATCTTCTTCCCCATCCTGATCCCGGGCAGTGGTAATGTGATGACCTCTAGCAAGAATGCCTGTGTAGTGCATTTAGGGAGACTGCAACCTAACGCACATGTCACCAGTCCCACCACAGATTTATCCCCAGTGGTGGCCTAGAAGCAGATGACCTCAAGGCTTTTGGTAAATTCAAGGCATGGTGGGACTAGGTTTCCTCAGACCACACCAGGGTCCTCTCAAGTGTCCAGTGCTATAGATCATGACCTCGGTGAAAAACAAATATTGAAGAACCGACTAAGATTGAGTTTCCTGACAGTACAGATTCATCAGTGAAAGATGAAGCCTGAAAATCTGAGATAAGTTGAACTTAAAAAAAAAAAAAAAAAAGAAGGAAATCCCTGTTTATCACACACCCCCAAGGATACAGATTGAGATTCCTATCTACTCTGTCATCTGAAAAATTCAAAGAGAAATCCAAAACAAATTTTTTCTTTAAAAATTCAAGAATTTTACGTCTATTGTTTGGTTTCTAGTGAGTATCTAATAAATATATTATATTTTTATGCTTCTGAAGTAGATTCAATTTAGATACAGGTGAAGGAATCCACTGCCTTATTTCTGACTTAAGGTTGTGGAAATGTTATAGACATATGCTCATGCCTCAAATTAATTTGCCTATATAGTGAGATATTCTGTGCATAACAGGTACTCCTCAAAACTCATTACCGCAAATCTAACCAAAACTCTTTCACATTTAATGACATGTAATATAGTCATACAGTTTTCTGTAAATAATGTATTGAATTATTCTTCTCGTAATGAAGTGACAAGGTAAAATAGGCGTGATTTTGGGGCAAAGAAACTTGAGTATGGACACTCTAATAAGATTTTGGATAGCTGGAAAATGGCAAAGGGAACAGGAGAATAGCAAATATTCATTGACAAATGAAAAGGGAGAAAAGAGAAAGAAGAAGGGAAATATGGCATAAATTGGGAAAACACAAGATTACTGTTTCAATTTTGCTGAAGGCTAGTATTGCTGACTGCCAAATCTAAGCTGTAAACAAGCATGAGGTTCTCCTCCAGACCCTATGCTGACAGTTATATACAACAACATGACCAGTATAGTAACATGGACATGAAATGTAAAATCAAATGATCTAGAATTTAAAAAAAAAAGCATGAGAAGGATTCAAGGATAAATGAGAAGACAGTAAGCTTTGATAGAGCCCAAAGTGGCTTCTGTTGAATTTAACAGCACCTTCTAGTGCCTGGAAACCATTGGTTCCTTTTATCTTCCATTGTGCTTTGTCATGTCTGAAGTCACCATCTGCAGTGATTTTGAAACCCCCCAAAAAATCTGTCACTGTTTCCATTGTTTCCCCATCTATTTACCATGAAGTGATGGGACTGGATGCCATGATCTTAGTTTATGAATGTTGAAGTTTAAGCCAACTTTTTTACTCTCTTCTTTCATTTTCATCAAGAGGCTCTTTAGTTCTTCTTCACTTTCTGCCATAAGGGTGGTGTCATCTGCATATCTGAGGTTATTGATATTTCTCCCGGCACTCTTGATTCCAGCTGTACTTCATCCAGCTCAGCATTTCTTATGATGTATTCTGCATATAAGTTTAATAAGTAGGGTGGCAATATACAGCCTTGACATACTCTTTCCCTGATTTGGAGTCAGTCTGTTCTCCATGTCCAGGTCTAACTGTTGCTTCTTGACCTGCATATAGATTTCTCAAGAGGCAGGTCAGGTGGTCTGGTATTCCCATCTTCATGGAATTCCACTTCATGGGAAATAAATGGGGAAACAATGGAAACAGTGACAGACTTTATTTGGGGGGCTCCAAAATCATTGCAGATGGTGATTGCAGCCATGAAATTAAAAGATGTTTGCTCCTTGGAAGAAAAGTTATGACCCATCTAGACAGCATATTAAAAAACAGAGACATTACTTTGCAAACAAAGATCCATCTAGTCAAAGCTATGGTTTTTCCAGTAGTCATGTATGGATATGACAGTTGGACTATAAAAGACGCTGAGTGCCAAAGAATTAATGCTTTTGAACTGTGGTGTTGAAGAACACTCTTGAGAGTCCCTTGGACTGCAAGGAGATCCAACCAGTCCATCCTAAAGGAAATCAGTCCTGAATATCCATTGGAAGGACTGATGCTGAAGCTGAAACTCCAATGCTTTGGCTCCCTGATGTGAAGAACTGACTCATTTGAAAAGACCCTGATGCTCGGAAAAATTGAGGGCAGGAGGAGAAGGGGACAACAGAGGATGAGATGGTTGGATGGTATCACTGACTCGATGGACATGAGTTTGAGTAAGCTCTGGGAGTTGGTGGTGGACTGGGAAGCCTGGCGTGCTGCAGTCCGTGGGGTCGCAAAGAGTCGGATAGGACTGAGCGACTGAACTGAACTGTACTTTGTCAATTTTGAATGCCTAGTTGAGGTGTGCTTACTCTTCATCAGGTTTCTGAGTAGTGATTCAAAACTCAATTCTTGGTTCAAAATATTTGAAGCCTATTGTGAGAAGTTTATGTGCTTTGGACGATCTTTTCTTCTCCATAGGTAATTAGAAATGACAGTTAGTTTCCATTGTGACTTACTTCTTTAGAAAGTATAGGCTGAAACTTGAGAAGGAAAAATAAAAGGAAAGAAAAGGAAATTTTAAAAAATTAGTATTAGAAAGTTTAATATGCATTTCTCCATTCACTGTCATATTCAGAGATCATTCTTCAACTGTATACCCTGCTATAATTGTATAGCAAAAAAATTGAGTTCAAAAATTAGTAAGAATAATCAACATCAGTAGATTTAATAAAAGTTCCTCCATCCACCCATGTTTTCCAAAAAACTGTTAACTGCTCAACAAAATTACACTTCCTCTTGTAAAGAAGAGGTTTAAGAAAACAGCGCTATAGATTTTACTTTGCCTATCCTTTCTTTGGGCTTCCATTGTAGCTCAGTTGGTGTAGAATCTGCCTACAATGTGGGAGACCTGGGTTTGATCCCTGGGTTGGGAAGATCTCCTGGAGAAGGGAACAGCCACCCACTCCAGTATTCTGGCCTGGAGAATTCCATGGATTGTATAGTCCATAGGGTCACAAAGAGTCAGATAGTCCATAGGGTCACAAAGAGTCAGACACGACTGAGTGACTTTCACTTTTCACTTCATTTTATGCATTCTTTAAAATTTACTTTTGAAAAGTTTCCTGGAAGGAAATAGCAATAGATACACATTCAACCGGTTATTCTTAAAGTGCCATAACACTTCATTTAATTACTTCTTTTCAAATTTACTCTTTAATAAGAGGAAAATTGCTTTACAATATTGTGTTGGTTTCTGCCATACAGCAGTGAAGTTCAGCCATAATTATCCTCCTGAGCTTCCCTTCCCTCCCCGCGAGTCACCCCTCTAGGTCATCACAGAGCACCAGGCTGAGCTCCTTGTGTTATATGGCAGCTTATCACCAGTTATCTATTTTACACAAGATAGTGTATATATATTGATGCTACTTTCTCCATTTGTTGAATTACTTCTGATGACTTAGAAAAGATAGAGGCCAAAAACAAAAAGAAATCAATGAATGGAGATATACCTGGTAATGAGCGTTGAAAAATAGTTCAATATAAAAGTGAACTTGTAAAAGTTCAATGAGATGTATTGGAGTTTAAAAAATCCAATGGTTTAGTGCAGTGCACATTCCAGCCCTTCAAACTCATTTCAATACTGATGGATAAAAAGATTTAAAATGCCAAATTAACAAAGCTCCATATTTTAGAGATGATATATTTTCCTAACAGTAACCTTGATATTTTCTGTGCTCTGAAGTCCATATACCTTCCTTTGAGAATGAATTTTTGGATTAAATCTTAATGGATCTTCAGAGAAGATTGATGTGTAAGAGCATAAAACAAAATGAATTACTTAATGAGTTTCCTCATGACTGCAGATTGATGGCTTCTTTATTTCCTGTTTGACTGAGACTGGCTTCTTAAAGAGTTTGAAGGCATCAAATGATTGAAATAATTTACATTTTAAGAAATCTTTAAAGAGTCGAGTGTGTGTATGTCTGTGCATATGTGCAGATAATCATTCATTTATTCTTCTTGGTGAATCACAGAAACTCATAAAATCTTGAGTGTTTTCTTATTGATAAAACAACTTAAGGAGCAATTAAACAGAGAAACACAGATCAGTAAAAACAGTTTCTTCCTTTCCTGGCATGTATCACTACCTGACAGTAAATTTTGTACCCATTTTTTTGGTCAGTTATATTTTGTCAAAGTGTTAGTCACTCAGTTGTGTCAGACTCTCTGCGATTCCCCAGACTATAGCCCTCCAGGCTCCTCTGACCATGGAATTCTCCAGGCAAGAATACTGGAATGAGTTGCTATTCTCTTCTCCAGGGGATCTTCCATGACCCAGGGGTCGAACCCAGGTCTCCTGCATTGCAGGCAGATTCTTTACCGTCTGAGCCAACAGGGAAGCCCAATAGTTTGTCAGTCTCACTAGAATTAAGTGTCATGAGGGGATATTTTGCTGTGCTCTGGGCTGTATCTCCAATACCTGGAATACTGTCAGTCACACAGTAGATGCTCAGAAATTTATGAATAAATCAAACTATATTTTTAATTAAAACAAGGAAAGAAATCTAACTAGTTATTTATGATTCTTGCTTCTGTTACTGGTAAAGAGAAGATAATTGGTATTTATAACTTTACTCCTCTGCTACCCAATCCATGTTCCCTTGGCTTTAGCCTACCTCTAAATTGGTTAAAGATCTTTACTTTGTGGGGTAACCCAGGTTTTTATTGTTGAAGAGACTGAGTCTGTAGTGGTTCTACTACTAGATTGCTGTGGGCTTCTATTAAATTTTGGGCTTCACTGGTGCCTCAGATGGTAAAGAATCTACTGGCAGTGTGGGAGACCTGGGTTCGATCCCTTGGTTGGGAAGACCCCCTGGAAGAGGTCATGGCAAGCCACTCCAGTATTCTTGCCTGGAGAATCCCCATGGACAGAGGAGCCTGGAAGGCTACAGTCCACGGGCTAGTAAAGAGTCAGACAAAACTGAACGACTAAGAACATATTCTGCCCGCTGGACATAGAAATATCAGGAGGAATTCTAGAGGATAACTTCATTCTTTTCACTGGGCCCATTGTATAGTGGCAGTTTCCCCTTGCTATTCAGAGGTAATGCTGCTGAGTCACTTCAGTCGTGTCCGACTCTGCGCGACCCCATAGACGGCAGCCCACCAGGCTCCCCCGTCCCTGGGATTCTTCAGGCAAAAACACTGGAGGGGGTTGCCATTTCCTTCTCCAACGCATGAAAGTGAAAAGTGAAAGTGAAGTCGCTCAGTTGTGTCCGACTCTTAGCGACCCCATGGATTGCAGCCCACCAGGCTCCTCCATCCATGGGATTTTCCAGGCAAGAGGACTGGAGTCGGTGCCATCACCTTCTCTGATTCAGAGGTAATAGTCCCTGCTAAAATAGTAAACACTGCTTGTACCTATTGATTCAGTGACATAAGGCATCAAAATATTCAGGTAGTGGTCTTAATCTCCAATTCAGTGCAACTGTTGTATATCCAGCAGTGGAAGTTTTTTTTTTTTTCTTGGAACTTAGTCCTAATTAATAGGATAAAAAGCAAAAATTTTATGAGCTTCTCAAGATGTATAAAAAGGAAACTTGTCCCTTCTACATCTAACCTTCAGTTTCTGGACCCATGAGTTTAGTGTGTGCTCTTAACAAGAACCCATGAGTTCAGTATATGCTCTTTGCAAGCAATTTTTTTTGTTGTGCAACTTCTGTTGTTGTTGTTCAGTTGCTAAGTCATGTTCAGCTGTTTGTGACCCCATGGACTATAGCACACCAGGCTTCCCTGTCTTTTACCATCTCTTGGAGTTTGCTCAAACTCATGTCCACTGAGTCTGTGATACCACCCAATCATCTTATCCTCTGTTGTCCCCTTCTACTATTGCCTTCAATCTTTCCCAGCATCAGAGTCTGTTCCAATGAGTCAGCTTTTTGCATCAAGTGGGCAGAGTATGGGAACTTCAGTTCAGCATCAATCTTTCCAATCAATATTCAGGGTTGATTTCCTTTAGGATTGACGGTTTTGATTTCCTTGCTATCCAAGGGACTCTCAAGAGTCTTCCGCAGCACCACAGTTGAAAGGCATTAATTCTTCCGCACTGGCATTCAGCCTTCTTTATGGTCCAACTCTCACATCCATGCAAAAACCATAGCTTTAACTACACGGACCTTTGTCAGCAGAATGATGTATCTGTTTTTGAATATGCTATCTAGGTTTGTCATAGCTTTTCTTCCAAGAAGCAAGCATATTTAAGTTCCTGGCTGCAGTCACCATCTGCAGTGATTTTGGAGTCCAAGAAAATAAAGTCCGTCGCTGTTTCCATTGTTTTCCCATCTATTTGCCATGAAGAGATAGGACCAGATGCCATGATCTTTGTTTTCTGAGTGTTGAGTTTTAAGCCAGCTTTTTCACTCTCCTCTTTCACCTTCGTCAAGAGGCTCTTTAGTTCCTCTTCACTTTCTATCACGTGTAACTTACTGTTACTCAAAAGAAATAGTAAGTTGCTTATAGAAGCATATATTTTGTCTTGTAGAACAACACCACAACTTGAAACAAACTAAATATTCAATGAGTTCAACTGTTTCCTGCTTATAAGACTTGAGAAGATCAGTGAATCCCAGGATTTTTAACCAGTTGTCTCATTTATTTCTTCATAAAATGAATTCCTTAGTCAGAGTTGTTGTGTGAGACATTGTGATGGTGAATAAGGAATTCAGTTAATCTTCAGATGGTGATAACAGCCAAATTACTGTTGGTAAAGCAAAGCAATTCCATGTCTAGAATTAGTGAAACTTGAAGTAGTGAAACACATTCTCCCCTTTGTGAAGGAAACTGTTTTCCCCTTCACCCCATATAAGCAACTTGCCCTCAAATGGGAGACTGGTCACTATTAAGTGTGATGCCAGGGGCTCAGCATTTGTCTCTGCTCTTTGCAGATTGCAAATCAATAACAATGGTAGCCAGTTCATCTTTAGTGAGGGAAAGTCCATGGAGTTGTGTTTCTGCTTTTGTTTTTATTGGCATATAGTTGATTTACAATGTTGTGTTACCTTCTGCTGTACAGCAAACTGAATCAGCCATGCACATACATACATCATGGAGTTACGTTTACAGGGGATAACTTCTCTCCCTTTCACCAGCTGCATGTTGTTCATGAGCCTATGAGTAAGCAAAGAGGAAAGAGCCTTAACAGGCATTTCACAATATGACAACTGAGAGCCACCTCCCCGTTTGAAATATCTGGGGGAAATGTTAATACAAGATACCAGTCTCATACACTGTGGCCATTCAGAGTCAGTCTTTATGTCATTTCATTAAGACGTCTTGTCACTAATATTCCAGTTTTGTTCTTGCTTCAATCTGTCTGTGTTTTCGCTCCTTTGTGTGTCTCTGTTGGTTCTTATGTATTTTAAGCTAGCCTAAGAACTTCTGTGTTTTAACTGGGGAGTTTAACCTGCTAATTTTTATTATTGTTATACTAAGTTATGTCATTCACATTTCATTTAATAATACTAATTTTATCATTTCTTTATTTCTGTTTTCTATCTGATGAATCATTTAATATGCTGCTTGTTTAAAAGTTGTATATTATATTTTAGTTCCTACAGTAGTAGGAACTTAAAACCCATAAGTGAGTTTATTGATTATTTAGATTTATCAATACCTTTATATTCCTCCTAATAAGACAAGTTCTTAGCAAGGCTTCATTTATTTTTGTCTATGTATTCCTCCCATGACACTTTTTAAAGGAAGTCCTTGATCTGGTCTTCTAACACAGTAATTACATATCAAGCTACCATTTATCTCATTTACAGCATTTTTATTTCAACTATGAAATTTCTCAGACTTGATGTTTTCACATAGTTCTTTTATTTATTATTTTCTTGTATCATAATCTTAAGTTTTTTTCTGGTATTCTTTGTCATAATCTTAATTTTTTTTTCTTATCTTCTTTGTGTATGTTTGGTTTACTTATCTTAAAAGTTTGATCTGTCAGTTCTTAAAGTCTTTATCTGAAAGAGTTTGTGGTAAGTATTAACAGTGTTTTCCCACATTTAGCTCTCTTCTTTTTTTTCAGATGTTGAGGAATTCACATTTTTCCACACCATTAAAGGTAGACAGAACCATGTATTTGGTGCTGGACAATGAAATGAGTAGAAGGTACATATGTCTGTTTCAGAATGATTGCCAATACTTTATTATCCAGTGCTGTTTTTGTCTTCTTTAGTGACCAAGATGCCCTGTGTTTCAACTGGTGCAAATGGAAGATGGCTTCATCAGCTTAGGTCTGTGAACAAGAGGAAAAGAGCCTCTCTCCTCACCTCCCTCCCCCCGTCGCCACCAACACATGCTCCTCATGTAGCATGAGTGACCAACAGCATTTAATGCTTTTGCATGATGGAGAGTTCTGTAGTTTGTACTATCCCAGAAAAACCTTTCCCATTCTGACTGATATAGTCTCACGTTTTTGTTGTTGAAGTTATTCAGTCCCTCATTCCTGTCTGATTTTTTGTGACCCCATGGACTGCAGCATGCCAGGCTTCCCTGTCCTTCTCCATCATCTGGAGATTGCTCAAACTCATGTCCATTGAGTCAGTGATGCCATCCAACCATCTCATTCTCTCTTGTCCCCTTTTCCTATTGCCTTCAGTCTCTCCCAGCATCAGGGTCTTTTCCAATGAGTCAGCTCTTCTCATCAGGTGGCCAAAGTATGAGAACTTCAGCTTCAGGATCAGTCTTTCCAATGAATATTCAGGGTTAATTTCCTTTAGGATTGACTGTTTTGATCTCCTTGCTGTCCAAGGGACTCTCAAGAATCTTCTCCAGTACCACAGTTCGAAAGCATCAATTCTTTGGCACTCAGCCTTTTTTATAGTCCAGCCCTCACATCCATACAAGACTACTGGTAAAACCATAACTTTGACTATACGGACCTTTGTCCTCAAAGTAATATCTCTGCTTTTTAAAATGCTGTCTAAGTTTGTCATAGCTTTACTTCCAGGGAGCAAGTGTCTTAATTTCACGGTCGCAGTCACTATCTGCAGTGATTTGGGAGTCCAAGAATGTAAAGCCTGTCACTGTTTCCATTGTTCCCCCATCTATTTGCCATGACATGATATGACTGGATGCAATGATCTTAGTTTATGAATGTTGAGGTTTAAGCCAGCTTTTTCACTCTCCTCTTTCACCTTCATCAAGAGGCTCTGCCATAAGGCTGGTGTCATCTGCATACCTGATGTTATTAATATTTCTCTCCCTGCAATCCTGATTCCAGTGTGTGCTTCATCCAGCCTGGCATTTCGCATGATGTAACCTGCATATAAGTTAAATAAGCAGGGTAACAATATACAACCTTGACATACTCTTTTGTCAATTTTGAACCAGTCCATTGTTCCATGTCCAGTTCTAACTGTTGCTTCTTGACCTGCATACAGGTTTCACAGGAGGCAGGTAGGGTGGTCTGGTATTCCCATCTCCTTAAGAATCTTCCACAGTTTGTTGTGATCTACATAGTCAAAGGCTTTAGTGTAGTCAGTGAAGCAGAGGTAGGTATTTTTTCTGGAATTCTCTTACTTTTTCTGTGACCCAGTGGATGTTGGCAATTTGATCTTTGGTTCCTCTGCCTTTTCTAAATTCAGCTTGTACATCTGGAAGTTCTCAGTTCACATACTGTTGAAGCCTAGCTTGAAGGATCTTGAGCATTATTTTGCTAGTATGTGAGATGAGTGCAACTGTGTGGCAGTTTGAACATTCTTTGGCATTGCCTTTCTTTGGGATTGGAATGAAAACTCACCTTTTCCAATTTTGTGGCCATTGTTGGGATTTCCAAATTTACTGGCATATTGAGTGCAGGACTTTCACAGCACCATCTTTTAGGATTTGAAATAGCTCACTTGGAATTCCATCACCTCCACTAGCTTTGTTCTTAGCAATGTTTCCTAAGGCCCACTTGACTTCACACTCCAGGATGTCAGGCTCTAGGTGAGTGATCACACCATCATAGTTACCTGAGTCATGAAGATCTTTTTTGTAAAGCTCTTCTGTGTATGCTTGCCACCTCTTCTTAATATCTTCTGCTTCTGTTAGGGCCATACCATGTCTGTCCTTTATTGTACCCATATTTGCATGAAACGTTCCCTTAGTATCTCTAATTTTCTTGAAGAGATCTCTAGTCTTTCCCATTCTATTGTTTTCCTCTCTTGCAATTATACTGGCCTTTGAGTTTATGATCTGCAGGGACATAGGAGTACAGATATTCTGTCCTATTTGGTATTACATATTGGAGAAAAGGGCTTCCCAGGTGGTGCCAGTGATAAAGAACTGCCTGCCAATGCAGAAGACTTAAGAGATATGGGTTCAATCCCTAGGTAGGGAACATCCCCTGGAGGAGGGCATGCATAGAAGAGCCAGTGGGCTTCAGTCTCAAGGGTTGCAAAGGGCTGGATACAACTGAAGCGACTTAAAACACAAAAGCACATTGGAGAAAAGCCTGTTTATTTTTTATGTTTTAGTTTATGCTATGCTATGCTAAGTCGCTTCAGTCGTGTCCGACTCTGTGCGACCCCATAGACGGCAGCCCACCAGGCTCCCCCGTCCCTGGGATTCTCCAGGCAAGAACACTGGAGTGGGTTGCCATTTCCTTCTCCAATGCATGAAAGTGAAAAGTGAAAGTGAAGTCGCTCAGTCGGGTCCGACTCCTAGCAACACCATGGACTGCAGCCTACCAGGCTCCTCCGTCCCTGGGATTTTCCAGGCAAGAGTACTGGAGTGGGGTGCCATTGCCTTCTCCGATATTTTAGTTTACCTTTATTGAAATATAGTTGATTTACAATATTAGTTTCCACTATACAACATAGTGATTCAATATTTTTATAGATTATACTCTATTTAAAATTATTACAAACAATGGCTCTTTCCCCCTATGCTGTACAGTGTATCCTTGCTGCACATTTATCCTGCACACGTTGCTCATGTCTCTTAATCCCATACCCCTATCATGCCCCAAAGCCAATTTAAATACAGAAAAGGAAATGAACCCCAGTGGAGAGAGCCTGACACCTCAGCACTCTCACTGTCAATTTTAATTGCTATCACTCTTTCAGATAATTTCTGCGGTAAGGATTATAAACCCTTGAGAGCATAAACCCTCAAGGTAAAGAAACAATAGCTTGAAGCAGTCTCAAAAGTTTTACATTTGCTCAGAAAAGAATGTAAGGAGTGAATGCCCAAGGGCAGCCAGTCAGTTTCCATCAGTTCTTATCAAATCTTCATTTGAGCACAGTTTTTGTGAGGCATTGATATTATAAGTAGGGCTTCAGTTCCAGTGATGTAGGTCATTCCTATCGATTTATTCAGTGAAAGGTGAAGCAATGACAAAAGTTCTATTGGAGGAAAGGATGTCCGTATAAGCTATTTAAATTTTGATCCCAAATGAAGGGTTTTTAGAACATTTTGAGGAAATAAGTTGCATAGCTCATTTTGTGGCATTTTACACAAGGATAATGTCTGTAAATTTGCTATATAAAGCTTGTCTTCTTTTAGTTTACCATGAGACATCAAGGTCATGGCTTCTAAAAGGGGTATTGTAGAACTGATAACAATCATGTTTTATGGAAGTTGATCTATCACAGTCTATTACATTGTTACTATTGTTTTATGTAGAACCCTATATAAACAATAGTTCAGTGGACATTTCTGAGTGCAAGCATAAATTCTGAAATGATTAATTTGTATCTGCTCCATCGTTGTAGTCAATATCACACCAGAAATTTAGCGTCTAATGTTTGAAAAGACTAATAAATGATTAAATAGATCTGTTACAGAACCAGGGTCAAAATTTATTAAAGAGGCAAGGTTGGTGGAAAGTTTGCTTTCATTTGGCTCCTGCAATAGTGGGAGGTGGTGGTGTGTGGGGCAGGGATAGACACCTGTCCGAAGGCTGACATCCCCACTGACAGTCAGCCGGCAAGAGCTTTTAGGCTGACGGAGGGGGTTACATGCAGAAACAACACAGTCTGCTCCAACAGTCATCTTGAAATGGTCATCAGTGGTCTGACCAGCATCATCTCGATTGTTTTGGGTACAGTTAACGTTCAATTCCAGGGTCTGTTTGTTTCCATTTCCTTAAGGCCAGTTCTTGGAATGGTGGCAGCATGTGTCATGGCTACAGTCTGGTCACCATATGGTTAACTTCTTCACCAAGTGTTTCAGTATCTATAAGACAGCTCACAGGATATGGCTCAGAATATTATGTCCCTTGAGAAGGAACTAAAGGTCCTCGACTATGCTTAATGACTAAACTGTTATTATTTGGTCTCCTTTATTTTCCTTCATTTATGCCTGTTTTCATTTCTCTGATTAAACTTAATCTTTGGCTAAAGTTTTTCCACAGAAAAATGGCAGGCAGAGGAATGGGGTGGGGTCAGGGGGAGAACCACAGCATCCTGCTCCATTTCAATTCCAAAGACCAAAAAGAATTGGAATAAAACAATGCACCTATCCCTAAATCGTGTATTTTATATTGTACTGTAATTATTAAGGCAACAGTTGCAGAGTATGAATACATTAATTTGTTTATCTTAGAATATTTATATCAAGATTTCCCTTAGCATCTACGTTGTGCTGTGTTGTGCTTAGTTGCTCAGTTGTGTCCGACTCTTTGTGACCTCATGGACTGTAGCCTGCCAGGCTCCTCTGTCATGGGGATTCTCCAGGCAAGAGTACTGGAGTGGGTTGCCATGCCCGCCTCCAGGGGATCTTCCCGACCCAGGCATTAAACCCACATTGCAGGTGGATTCTTTACCACCTGAGCCACCAGGGAAGCCGAGCATCTACATTGATTAAGCCTTAATTTAGCATTATACATAGTACATTGATTGCATCTGTGGCCCTAGTTCTTTACCTATCCCTTCCCTCTGTCACGTATCTTTGTAGTGCCTTCTAAACTGGCTCTGCACCATTATGGGATTTGCTTTAGTTAGTGGAGCATTAACAAGAATGATTTAAGCAGAGTCTTGCAGATGGTTTTTCCTTGTGGGTCTTTCCTGCTCTTACACATTTGCCATCTATCATGGCAATAGGTAGCTGACACAGCAAAGGACGTTTAGTCCAGTATTTGAGAATACCAAATAGAGATCGTTCCTGGTGAATACATGATAACTAGTCAGTGGAGAAAATGAACCTTCATATAATTATCAAAATTAACATCACTAATAAGGAACAAGTGAACACATGTGCCTCTGGGTATGATACCCTGAGAATATTTAATGTGTGGTGATGTTTTCCCTAGGGAGAGAGCACAGTTTAAAAGACATTTTGTGCATGTGTTTGCTGAGATTTGAGAAGTGTTGACATACAAGTCAAAGAAGATGATAGGAATACGTCTTTAGGAATTTGTTTTCTTTTTTAAAATGCATTTTGTTATTACTTTTCATTTTATTACTGGAGTATAATTGCTTTACAGTATTGTGTCCATTTCTGCTGTACAAAGTGAATCAGCTCTAAGTACACATATAAACCCTCCCTCTTGAGTCTCCCTCCTAACCTACCCCCATCCCATGCCTCTAGATCATCACAGAGCACTGAGCTGAGTTCCCTGTGCTATGTAGCAGCTTTCCACCAGCTGTCCATTTTACACATGGTAGTGTGTATATGTTACTGCTACTCTCCCAGTTTGTCCCACCCTCCCTTTTCCCCCGCTGTGTCCACATGTCCCTTTTCTATGTCTGCATCTTGCAAAAGGAATTTGTGTTCTCTGAGCTATCATAATGCTTTGTGACTCCTGTAATAGTACACATGAGTCCTTGTCATTTGTTTCTCCCTTAGAGTGTATTCTCCATTAAGGGAGAACCACTTGGAATCTGTTCATTCTCACCACCTCTTTGAACACCTCCAATAGAATCTGCAGCCTAATCCATTTAGTAAATGCTTATGAAAATAATAACCTGGGGGACTTCCCTGATGGTCTAGTGGCTTAGACTTTCACACTCCCAATGCAGGGGGTCTGGTTTCAATCCCTGGTCAGGGAACTAGATCCTCCATGCCACAGCCAAGACAGTCAAATAAACAAATATAAATATTAATATTTAAAAATATAATAGCTTGATAAACATGTATTAAGATAAAAATGAATTAAATGAAAACTTAAGAAAACCGTCACCCAATACAAGAACTTATTATGTGATATACAGTCATATAACCAATACATTTACATGAATTCTATTTTTTAATCTACTCAACAACTACACTATGAATATATAATAGCATCATTTTCATTTCAAAGATAAAGTAATTAAGGTCAAAAGCAGTTATAGAAGCTGCTAAGGTCACACAGTTGACAAGTGGCGATCTGTGTTCCCAAGTGCTCTGCTACAGACTAATTTAAGGTGCGTCAGGTTTAAGTAGTACTATAATAGTAACTGAAGGGAGGTGGTACACAGAGAGCAAATACAGATGGAGGTTGATAGGGAAGGTCTGTCAGTGCATCTTTAAACTATGGAGAGAAATTTTGATGAACATTATTTGGGGCAGGATTCTGGGGTAACTGTCCCAACCTGGTTATTGGGAACATTCAATGTCACCTAGCAATAAATAGTTATTTGACATCCTACAAAGGTGTATTTACAAACTTACTATAGTTCAGAGATGAATGGTTAACCAGTTGCAATGTATGAAAGTTTTATTTTTCCTGGCAACTGACACTGTTATCTTACAGGTTTTTTTAACAGGCACAAGTTCTTTAAGTTGCTTAACTCTGCATCAGTTTAATAGAATTCTTAACATCAAAAACCTGAGAAATAGTTCCAACTATGATAAGGATGCCTGGCGTGAAATAGTATCTCACTTTATCTGCCACAAGTTATGTCAGCACTATTTAGCATTTTGGATGAGCAACAATTGTGAACCAATGCTGTTAAGGATTCAGAATAAAATGATCAATTTCTTTCTTACTTTCTTTATTGGAAAGCATGAGTTTTTCAAAGAGTAGTATTAGAAATGATTAGACAGAACAGACTACAGCACTGCAGTAGCAGTCTGCACACCTCACTACAGGCTTGTCCATCAGGGAGTCACTAGTCATGTTTACTTAGTTGAATGTGTGTGTATGTGTTTGTGTGGTTTTAACCTAAATACTGTGGTAGAGGAAACATTGAACTTATAAAAAGGAAAATATTGATAGAAGAAAAAAGTGGACTAATTAACATTCTCTACTTATAGTGAATTAAGGATTAAAGAGAAAAGATGCAGTCCTCTAAGAGGGGAATAATCCTCATTGAATTGTTTTCTTCTCAGTAAATGAGTAAATAACATTTTTTTTTCATTAAGTAGAGATCATTGAGTAGAACACTTGAACATTTGTTCAGATCACTTTGGGCTCTTGACAACTTAAAATGGAAGCAGGGAAGTCCAACCAAAGCCCTTGAATCTAACATATCTCTTGGAGGAAGTTGGTTGTTCATATTTTAAACACAGAAGCACATTTCTCGGTTATGTTACTTTATAAGTTTCTCTGGGGTAGGATTTGTGTTTTATTCTTCTCCCCCTTCCCCACTGTCACTTGTAAAGTACTCTACACAAAATAGCTGTTCAGTCTACATCTCTTGATTGCCCATTTGCCACGACTACAAGAAAATCGTGATAGTCTATATTATATAAATGATCTGGAGTCAATTATACCATGAATCTTCTTATTCCTATCATTTCACAGCTAGCTTGCATCACATCATGAATTAATAAAAGCTTCTGAGTCTCTTAAAGAAATAAATGTTAAAGACATTCTTATTTAGAATATTTATAGAGTTCCCTTTTGAGTATGGAGCTGCCAGAGACGTAAAACAAAATTCATTGAAGAGATGCATAGTTGTTTGAGAAAAATATTTTAACACAACATGCTTTGATTTACCAAACAACAAAATCAAGATATTTCTATAAATTATGCTTTAAAGATTCTCTATTACAGCTACAAGTTCACTTTCAAAAATTCCTAAAAGAATGGCACATTTCTGCTTTATACTGGCTCTATGACCCCCTGTTTCCTGTATTCTGCTTAAATCAATATTCTGGAGGTGGGATTCTGGACTCAGGGGAAGCACAAAACAGCAATGATTCTCTGACTGTCAGTCAAAGGGCAACCTCAGACACTGAAATGAGTCACCACCTATGCAGTCCCTGAGTGGCTGCAGCATACATGTGGAGCAAGATGCCTACCTCCTTCTTTTCAGGAGCCCTACTTCCTACCTGTTCTCGATTTTTAAATGTGACTTGTGAGACAGTTGTGTTGTTAACACTGGCATAACTTACTATGAGAGACTTCCATACCACTGGCATTGAATAAAGTTAATAAATATCAATCGAATCAGTATTAACTGAATACTATTTAATAGTCAACATTGTGTGCTTTAAGAAAACCAGCATCACTTCTAAGTCATTCTGTATTCCTCAGTGCCCTGCATCCTGTAATCTTACCCGTGCTCTCTATCACAGGTTACACACAGCACATGGCTATTGTGTATTTGAGAGTTTCTTCTCTAGGCTACATTTATTTTAATTATTCAATAAGATATGAGTTTTTCTTTTTAAAACTTAGGCTCCAAACTCTCTCCAGTCTCCCATCCAGTTTCTACCTTGAGAGATTTGTAAACTGATTTCTGCACATCATTTCATCCGCCTTCTTCTTTGAGGAATGCCTTTCTCTCTTTCCTTTCTCATCAGCTTTGTTGGACTCCTGCCCGTTTTGTAAGACACTGCAACACATTTAACAAGGACGTTGTTTTCTGTCTCTCTCCCCTACCAACCTGCACTCTCAGCAGAATATGCTCTTTCCTTCTTTAGACATCCTCAAAGTACTGCAAACATCCTCAATCAAATTTTCCACAATCAGCCTTGTACTGGAGCTTTGTTTGTGCTTGTCTAAGTTTTTTTCACTTTCATATGGAAAGAGACTGAGCCCTGATTATGTATAAGTTCTCTAGAGAAATTTGGTGTCCTACACAAATTTTCAAAACAGAGTTTGTTGAATTGCCCTGTCCAACTTGGGATTTGTATGCATTTTACCTAGCCTATGAAGCTCCCCAAAAGCATCGACCTTAATGTACTATCTTTTGAAAAATTATGGCTTAGAGTGAAGAGGGAAAGGCTCTGATTGGGATATAACTTAGAATAAAATTCTACTCCATTTTTTTTATCACGCTGGGATCTTTAGCAAGTTCTTTAGCCACTATAAACCTCTCCTCACGTTATATTCAAAACTCAGCTGTCTTGAGGATCAAATGAAATAATGCGTGTAAAGTAGCACCATGCGCTGTGCCTAAGTCACTCATTGTGTTCAACTCTATGCGACCCCATGGACTGTAGTCCACCAGGCTCCTCTGTCCATGGGGATTCTCCAGGCAAGGATACTGGAGTGGGTTGCCATGCCTTTCTCCAGGGGATCTTCCCAACCCAGGGGTTGAACCCAGGTCTCCCACTTTGTAGGTGGATTCTTTACCATCTGAGCCACAAGGGAAACCCAAAGTAGCACTACTGCCACAGAAAAAAATCATTGTTTACTAGCTACTTGGTAGTCAGTATCATTTAACTGCTTGTGATCAGCACTTTAAATATTTCTCAACAATTCTACACATGCACACATACATGTTAGCTGCTCAGCCATGTCTGAGTCTTTATGACCTCATGGACTGAAGACCACCAGGTTCCTCTGTCCATGGAAGTGTCTAAGGAAGAATACTGGAGTGTATTCTGTGAAAGCGTAACCATTCCCTTCTCCAGGGGATCTTCCCAACCCAGGGATAGAATGCTGGTGTTCTGTGTTGCAGGCAGATTCTCTACCATCTGAACCACCAGGGAAGCCTTATATATATAATATTTATTGTATATATTGTATATAATATATATTGACTGTACCACATGGCATGCCAGATCTTACTTCCCAGACCAAGGAACGAATATGTGCCACCTGCAGTGGAAGTGTGGAATCTTAACCACTGCACTGCCAGGGAATTTCATCCACTTTTTATATTCTTATCAATTTATATGTCATTAATTTGGTTACTAGTATATTGAGAAAAGCTTATTGCTAAATGTTATAGGGCTAGGTTGCACTAGGCAAGTGAAAACTTGAAAGTGACATCTGAGAGGTGGTTAGACAAACTAACATCAAGAAAAGAAAAGGCCTCAGACTGCAATGTGCATTTTGTTCATTCTTTGATAAGAATTTTTAAATACCATTATGTACTTCACAGGAATTTACTCATGCAATCTTCTACTCTGCTAGAACTATGCAGTTACCAGATTGAATAAGATAAAACGTCTGACCTTCAGAAGTACACAGTTCCTTTGTAATTTGCAACCTGCCTAGGTTTAAATTCTTTAGCTCACTTCTAGAGATAGCATTGAAAGATGGTGTGCATAACATGAAGTAGCTAGGTTGCAGAGCTAGAATTAGCAAACAAATAAAAGTTTTTGCTAAGTTTATGGATCACATACATTTTAGTGAGTCAGGGGCGATAGAGGAAAGAAGTAAATTTTTTCTGAGATGAGAACATTTGTGAGGGTATCTGAATGAAAGCACAGTTGAAATTACTCAGAAACACACAATGCAATTCGATTCTATTTACAGCTAGAAACAATTGGGTTCACAATTCTGCCTCTCTGAACATTTGCTGAATTATATAAATGAGACAGCTGCAGTGCACTGGCCAAGAAGACAATGGGTACAGAGAAGGCAGGCAGGGATAGAGACAATCAGTGCAGTTAAAGGAAGGTCAAAGATTTGTATCCAAAAAGAGAGCAACAAGCTTTTGCCTAAAAATAGTGGGAACCTCCTATTAGTATCTATGTCTACCATATAATTTTTAGAAAATATCCTATAATCAAAGTCAAGGAATATTCAGAAGTGGGAAAAACTTGAATAATGGGAGGTTAGAAACATAAAAGAAATATGAAAAGAATAGAAATATAAATAGTGAAAGAACCAGGGACACATTGCATTGTTGTTCCAGAGCTGATAGATTTTTGTGTATTTAACACCTGTCCCAAATCTCACTGGATTCACCCCAATCCTTTCTTCATCCTGACCTTAGTAGTTCTTGATTTCATTGCTTTTCACATTGCCTGCTTTCCTGCATTTTTATGAAAATTTCATAGGTCATCCTTTATCTCTAGGAAAAGCATTCAAAAGACAGTTTTTAGTGGTTTGAAACTAAAGGATCTTGCAAACATAAAGATTTAACATATAAGTAGTTATTTTGAACATGCTTATGAATGAAAATAATGTAAGACATAGGCCTTCAGTTTGTCTAACAGAGATAGCAAAATTCTTAAGAATAAATCCCATTCATTTCATACTGTTCTATCTCCAGTGTTAACTCAGGGTAGCACTCAATAAATAGTCTTTAATAAATCAATTTTAAATGTTGAGAAAAAAAGAAAGAAAGAAACAGTATATGTAGAACTCATTTTTACACCATTCAATAGATAAAAAGTTCAGGCAGATTTTCTACAAATTTCAAAAGTAAAAACTTATTTACATTTTCATTGAATTATGCAACATAGATTTAGTAACATGGATTTAGACAGATAGGATTAGGGACTGTCTGACTAATTCTACACAAGTCAATAAACTCTTTATAGTAGATTATTTATATATGATTTAGAGATGAATTTTTATAATGTAAGTTATAGCTTTGTTATGAGGTTAGAATAAGCTTATATTGTAAAAATGTTAACAAACTGGAAAGTACACCATTAGAAGATGTGAAAAAAATAAACAAAAATTTTAGTCATTCTTTCAACAAATAATTTTGAGAACTATTCTGTTTTGGGGACAATCAACTTATATGGAGAATACACCATGAGAAATGCTGGGCTGGACAAAGCACAAGCTGGAATCAAGATTGCCGGGAAAAATATCAATAACCTCAGATATGCAGATGACACCACCTTTATGGCAGAAAGTGAAGAGGAACTAAAAAGCCTCTTGATGAAAGTGAAAGAGGAGAGTGCAAAAGTTGGCTTAAAGCTCAACATTCAGAAAACGAAGATCATAGCATCTGGTCCCATCACTTCATGGGAAATAGATGGGGAAACAGTGGAAACAGTGTCAGACTTTATTTTTTGGGCTCCAAAATCACTGCAGATGGTGACTGCAGCCATGAAATTAAAAGACGCTTACTCCTTGGAAGGAAAGTTATGACCAACCTAGATAGCATATTCAAAAGCAGAGACATTACTTTGCCAACAAAGGTCCGTCTAGTCAAGGCTATGGTTTTTCCAATGGTCATGTATGGATGTAAGAGTTGGACTGTGAAGAAAGCTGAACGCCAAAGAATTGATGCTTTTGAACTGTGGTGTTGGAGAAGACTCTTGAGAGTCCCTTGGACTGCAAGGAGATCTAACCAGTCCATCCTAAAGGAGATCAGTCCTGGGTGTTCATTGGAAGGACTGATGCTGAAGCTGAAACTCCAATAGTTTGGCCACCTCATGTGAAGAGTTGACTCATTGGAAAAGACCCTGATGCTGGGAGGGATTGTGGGCAGGAGGAAAAGGGGATGACAGAGGATGAGATGGCTGGATGGCATCACTGACTCGATGGATATGAGTTTGGGTAAACTCCGGGAGTTGGTGATGGACAGGGAGGCCTGATGTGCTGTGATTCATGGGGTCGCAAAGAGTCGGACACGACTGAGTGGCTGAACTGAACAGAATTTATAGAATGTGTTTTAAAGCAATAATGCTAAATGAGATCACCAGAAGAATAAGAGTCAGAAAAAGAAAGCAATCAGAAATACAAAGACTGAGCACTGTGACATTTGAATATTTAGGATAAATGAGGAGAAATCTGCAAAAGCAGATCAGTAGAAGAAAACTCCAGAGAGTAGGATATTCTAGAAGCCAACTGAAGATAGTCTTTTTAATGGGGGATAAGTGTTGTTGAACCCAAGTTCAGGTGCCTGGCGTACAGTGAGGCCAAACAAACCTAAACATCAGAGTTTGGAGCAGAGAAGGGTATATTGCAGGGGCCGAGCAAGGCGAATGGGCCCCTCATGTTGAAAAGACCGAAACTTCTCTATGATTTTCAGGGAAGCATTTTTAAAGGTCACACATTTGGGAATGAGAGTTGCAGGATGCATGACATTCTTCTCATTGGTTGGTGGTGAGGTAGCAGGGTGATGCCTCTGGAGTCTCAGTAATCAGATTTCTGTTTCCAATCAGTCTGGGGTCTATGTGTTTGATGTCAGCATGTAGTCACAATCCTCCAGCTGTGTGGGGGCCTTAGTTTTTATGTGTGTGTGTGTTCAGCCACTCAGTTGTGTCTGACTCTTTGTGACCCTATGGACTGTAGCCTGCCAGGATCCTCTGTCCATGGGATCCTCCAAGCAAGAATACTGGAGTGGGTTGCTATGCCCTTTTCCAGGGATCTTCCTAACCCAGGGATTGAACCTGTGTCTCTTGTGTCTCCTGCATTGCAGGCAGATTCTTTACCACTAGTGCCCTCTGGGAGGCCCTTAGTTCCTATAGAAGAACTCAAAGATTTGTGTCAGATTGTTTTGTACACCTCTTGAGGAGGAACTAGAACTACTTTAAAGCTGAATTGTTGTTTCCTAATGGTCTTTCCTTTGCCTCTGCATTCCCTTACTTGCACAATCAATAATTCTTTAAATCTGCCCTTTAGAACTCAGGGAAGGTCTAGGAGGCTGCAACATTTTCGCTACAAACAAGAATCAGGGAACACTGAAAGGTCTTTGTACTGGGGAGCACCTTTTAGGGTCTATCGGGTTTTACAAGGTATACTGTTAAGACACATCATATGCTGGTGAATCAAGTATGATAGTAGAAGGAAACTGATTATTGGATTTAAATGTAAGGATTATGGAAATCATGAAAAGATCAGTTTAGTGGAAAGGAGGAAAATCAATTGGAATTTAATCCAGAAAGGAGAGGAGTTGAAGAAACAAAACACGGTAACTCTGTATCCCTTTGATGAAGTTTTATTTCAGAGATGGGAGTGGATGGGAGATACAAACAGGTTGAAGGCTGAAGGGACTGTGGCATTTTTATTTTTAGATGAAAAATATTGCAATTTGCATTACGTTGATAGTAGTGACCCAGCAGTGTAAGAAAATGTGATGATGCATAGAGACAACAGGATGAATAGCTAAAGTGATGACCTTGAGTGGTAGATGCATTGCAGTTTAAAAGTGAAAAGGTTGGCTCTAGATAGGAACAAAGATGTTTACAAGAGGACCAGCATAAGATACAGGCAGTAAGTGTAGTCCAACCATAGAGCATAAGGAAGTGTTCTTCTGATTGAGTCTACAGTGAAATAAGAATCCCAGTCATCAATTTCCATAGTTCTTGCTATGCTTCCAGCATTATTCTAAGGGTTATATTTTTATTAGCTTTTTAAAAATGCTGTTAAACTCCCTTAGGGTAAATAGTATTATTCTTCTAGCTTTATAGATGAGAAAACCACAGACAGAGAGTTTGTGACTTGCCTGAAGTCACACAGCTAGTCAGTGACAGCCAAATCGGAAAAAGGGACATGACAGATGTGAAAAGCATAAGAGGTTACACTGAGGGCCTCTGTTAGTTTAGAGAGTGTGAAGTTAGAGGCATGGGTGTAATTTACTATGAAAAGTGAAAATGAAACTCGTTCAATCGTGTCCAACTATAGTCTTTAGAATTCTCCAGGCCAGAATACTAGACTGGCTAGCCTTTCCCTTCTCCAGGGGATCTTCCCAACCAAGGTATTGAACCAAGGTCTACCTGCATTTTAGGCAGATTCTTTAGAAGCTGAGCCACAAGGGGAGTCCGTTTACTATGAGAAATTAACTAAGGGAAGTCATTTACTATGAAAAACAGAGTTTAATCATGGACCAACCACTTGCTATTAATACATGTTTCACACTGGGTATAAAACTTTATTTCAGTTTCATCATTTGTAAAAACTAGTAAAAACGTAAAGATTAAAAGTAACAGCATATGTTAACTGAGTAGGTTCTCAATTTGAATGACCTTTCCTGTTATTCTTATTATGAATGGCAGAGTTTCTGTCATTTCAATTCAGACAAACTTGCCCTTGCCAGTTATGTTTTTGACTTTTTACTGGCCAAAAGCCCAAAACTTGCTTTATTCCTTAGGTTCAGTCTTTTTCTTTTGGCATATATTTCAGAAGTGGCATTTTGTTTTCAAGACTTTTCCACAGATAGCTTTTCAGGGTGAATTAGTTCTCAGGTGCCCCAGTGGATTAGGAGGCACAAAATTGTGACTGGATTTAAGTTTAAGCCTGGGGAGTGGGCTGACATAATTTTAAAGGAGTTTTGCCTCTGAGCTCCAGCACTGTGCAAAAGCACTGTGCTTGAGTGACACTCCTCAGATGTGCAGAACGTGGCTTTCTGCCTCTCTACCTCACACGAGAAGCTCTTGCTCTGAGCCAACTTAGTCACACGGTGGTGGAGTTTCCAAATCTCCTCGAGAAATGAGCACAATTCACTTATTAGTTTATTTGCTGTTCTTAACAGCCTTGCAAGGTTGAGGTAAGCGTTGTTATTATTCTCAGCTTATGGATGTTTAGTAATATAAAAATCCGTAGTAATAGAGCTTATTATTATTCTCCTTTTGGGTTTGAAGTGGTATAGGAATCTGGCTTTGTTAATTTCAGGAAACACAGAGCCAGCAGCCAAGTATGTTATAAAAATGATAACAGAAAAAAAAAATCCCAACAACCATTAATTAACATTTTGGCAACTCTGCAAGTGATTCTGGGAAAAGAATATCTGTGTTACGCTAGCAAAAAATAAAGATGAGCAAAAGCAAAAACATAAAATCTTAAACCTCTATGGCTCATCTGGAATACAGACAGCTCACTTATTCAACTTGACATTTAATTCTTCTTTATATAATTGAAGGTTAATTTCTTAAATTATTTATAGAATTATAGAGCCATCTATCATTTGACAGTGAAGTTACTAGAATTTGATTTTAGTCACCTCAATTCAAAAATCATAATTTATTATTAATTCTTCCACACATACTATAAAATCCCTCAAATACCTATTGATTTTAAAGAGACACTTAATGTGCAATGTTGATGAAAATTTAAAGTGCATGTGTCATTTAATTTTCCAAACTGTATTAGAAATAGTACTGACACAGGTGTAGGAAGCAGATGCTATTTAAGGACTTGTTTAAATTCTGTTTAAAACTTTTTGAGGTGAGTATCCAGAGAAAGCGATGGCATCCCACTCAAGTAATCTTGCCTGGAAAATCCCATGGACGGAGGAGCCTGGTGGGCTGCAGTCCATGGGATGGCTACAAGTCGGACACGACTGAGCGACTTCACTTTCACTTTTGACTTTCATGAATTGGAGAAGGAAATGGCAACCCACTCCAGTGTTCTTGTCTGGAGAATCCCAGGGATGGGGGAGCCTGGTGGGCTACCATCTATGGGGTCTCACAGAGTCGGACACGACTGAAGCAACTTAGCAGCAGCAGCAGAGGTGAGTATCATTATTATTCTTGCTTTGTAGATGAGAAAAGTGAGAATAATAACAATAATATAACTAACATTATATTAATAATAAGTCATCATTATAATATCACTATTCTCAAAAGCATGGAAGTCAAGTGTGGAAGAAAACACCTGAGTCTGAAATCCAGCTCTGACACTTACATGCTCTGTGACTTCAAGTCCATAACTTGACTTGTCTGTGCCTCAATTTTCTAAACTGTAAAATGAGAAAAATAACTACTACAACTTCAGAGAACCACTAAAAGGATTAAAAGAGGTAATGCATCTAAAACACTTAAAACACCCCCAGCCCATAGTAAGTACTTAATAAGAATTAGCTGGTTAAAATTATTACTGTTAACTAATTAATTATTAATTATTACTACTTAGTTATGCACCTCAGCTACTTACCATATTCTCATATGTTTGATATGAAAATGAAAGTGTTAGTCTCTCAGTCATGTCCATCTCTTTGAAAACCTACAGATTGCAGCCTCCCAGGCCCCTCTCTCCATGGGATTCTCCAGGCAAGATACAGGGGTGGGTTGCTATTCCTTTCTCCAGGGGATCTTCCCAAACCAGGGATCGACCCTGGGTCTCCTGCATTGCAGATTCTTTACCATATAAGTCACCAGGCAAGTTGACTGTGAATCAAATGTGGAAGAGAATCATGGTGATAGAAAGGTGCTGTCATGAGCCAGATCACATGGAAATCCAATGTAAAAGGAGTGCATTGTCTCATGTTGGAGGGACAAATCAGGATGTGAAGACAAATTGTGCCTTTTTGGAGCAAATTGTCAATGATGAGGCAGCAAGTTTGTCCTTGGGTACTCTTTCTTAGGATACCCTCTCTGCCTCACAGTATCCTATGAAATAATTGTGTGTGTGTGTGTGTGTGTGTGCACACACATGTGCACGTGTGTGTTTGTGTATGTGGTGGGGGCTGAAGTTGAGAGGGGTGGTGCTAAATACCACTAGAGAGATTGTATAATGTTAAAGCTAAGCTTACCATCAAGAAAAACACCATATTGTGCTGATGATAAGACAGAATTATAGCATTATGAATAATATTGTATTATTAAAAAAAAACAGAATGGATTGCAAATTATGGTATAAATATGAAGGAGTGAATTAAACATGTATTGGTACAGTTTAATAAATAAAATGACCATGCATGTAAACACCACCTGGGTCAAGATTAGAACACTACTAGCACCCACCAGCAGAGACATTACTTTGCCAACAAAGGTCCGTCTACTCAAGGCTATGGTTTTTCCGGCAATCATGTACGGATGTGAGAGTTGGACTGTGTGACTAAACTGAACTGAACTGAGCACCCCCACTCAAGAAAAAGAAATGGAAAAAGGCAAAATGGCTGTCTGACGAGGCCTTACAAATAATGGTGAGGAACCATTATCCTCCAGTTTGTATTGATCATTTCATATTTGTTGTATGGTTTTAACAATTATGTATGCACTGTTAATCAACATAGATTCAGTTCAATTCAGTTCAGTTCAGTCGCTCAGTCGTGTCCGACTCTTTGCGACCTCATGAACAGCAGCACACCAGGCCTCCCTGTCCATCACCAATCCCCGGAGTTTACCCAAACTCATGTCCATCGAGTCGGTGATGCCATCCAGCCATCTCATCCTCTGTCATCCCCTTCTCCTTCTGCCCCCAATCCCTCCCAGCATCAGGGTCTTTTCCAATGAGTCAACTCTTCGCATGAGCATCAGTCCTTCCAGTGAACACCCAGGACTGATCTCTTTTAGAATGGATTGGTTGGATCTCCTTGCAGTCCAAGGGACTCTCAAGAGTCTTCTCCAACACCACAGTTCAAAAGCATCAATTCTTCGGTGCTCAGTTTTCTTCACAGTCCAACACTCACATCCATACTGGAAAAAACCATAGCCTTGACTAGACGGACCTTTGTTGGCAAAGTAATGTTTCTGCTTTTTAATATGCTATCTAGGTTGGTCATAACTTTCTTTCTGAGGAGTAAGCATCTTTTAATTTCATGGCTGCAATTACCATATGCAGTGATTTTGGAGCCCAAAAAATAAAGTCTGACACGGTTTCCACTGTTTCCCATCTATTTCCCATGAATAATGGGACCAGATGCATGATCTTCGTTTTCTGATTGTTGAGCTTTAAGCCAACTTTTTCACTCTCCTCTTTCACTTTCATCAAGAGGCTTTTTAGTTCCTCTTCACTTTCTGCCATAAGGGTGGTGTCATCTGCATATCTGAGGTTATTGATATTTCTCCCGGAAATCTTAATTCAATAAATATTTGATTTAATAGATAATGCCAAATAATTTTCCCAAAACAATTTTACCAAATACCAGCAATGTAACATAATTGCATTGATCTACATACTCAGTAGCATGATGTGTTATAGACTTTGTAAGTTTACATGGTCTGTTGTGATATACATGGTTTCTTGCTATGGTTTAATTTATTAATCAAAAGTTAATACATAAAACTCCTTATTGCCAAATTCAGACTTTAAAAAAAGACTTGAAGAAAGTAGGGAAAACCACTAGACCATTCAGATATGACCTAAATCAAATCCCTCAGGATTATACAGTGGAAGTGACAAATAGATTCAAGGGATTAGGTCTGATAGATAGAGTGCCAGAAAAACTATGGATGGAGGCTCGTGACATTGCACAGGAGGCAGTGATTAAGACCATCCCCAAGAAAAAGAAATGGAAAAAAGCAAAATGGTTGTCTGATGAGGCCTTACAAATAGCTGAGAAAAGAAGAGAAGCTACAAGCAAAGGATAAAAGGAAAGATATACCCATTTGAATGCAGAATTCCAAAGACTAGCAAAGAGAGATGAGAAAGCCTTCCTCAGTGATCAACACAAAGAAATAGAGGAAAACAATACAATTGGAAAGACTAGAGATGTCTTCAAGAAAATTAGATATATCAACAGAACATTTCATGCAAAGATGGGCACAATAAAGGACAAAAATGATATGGACCTAACAGAAGCAGATGATATTAAGAGGTGGCAAGAATACACAGAAGAACTACACACAAAAAATCTTCATGACCCAGATAACCATGATGGTGTGATCACTCACCAAAGAGCCAGACATCCTAGAATGAGAAGTCAAGTGGGCTTTAGGAAGCATCACTACAAACAAAGCTAGTGGAGGTGATGCAATTCCAGCTGAGCTCTTTCAAATCCTAAGAGATGATCCTGTGAAAGTGCTCAATATGTCAGCAAATTTGCTGCCAGCACATTTGGAAAACTCAGCAGAGGCCACAGGACTGGACAAGGTCAGTTTTCATTCCAATACCAAAGAAAGGCAATGCCAAAGAATGTTCAAACTGCCACACAATTGCACTCATCTCACACGCAAGCAAAGTAATGCTCAAAATTCTCCAAGCCAGGCTTCAACAGTACATGAACCATGAACTTGTGGATGTTCAAGCTGGATTTAGAAAAGGCAGAAGAACCAGAGATCTAACATCCTTTGCGTCATTGAAAAAGCAAGAAGTTTCCAGAAAAATATCTACTTTTGCTTTATTGACTAAACCAAAGCCTTTGACTGTGTGGATCACAACAAATTGTGGAAAATTGTTAAAGAGATGGGAATACCAGATGACCTGACCTGTCTCCCAAGAAATCTGTATGCAGGTCAAGAAGCAACAGTTAGAACTGGACATGGAACAACAGATTGGTTCCAAATCAGGAAAGGAGTAAGTCAAGGTTGTGTACTGTCACCCTGCTTATTTAACTTATATGCAGAGTACATCATGTGAAATGCTAGCCTGGATGAAACACAAGCTGGAATCAAGATTGCAGGGAGAAATATCAATAACCTCAGATATGCAGTTGATACCACCCTTATGGCAGAAAGCAAAGATCTAAAGAGCCTCTTGATGAAAGTGAAAGAAAAGAGTGAAAATTTTGGCTTAAAATGCAACATTCAGAAAGCTAAGATCATGGCATCCAGTCCCATCACTTCATGGCAAATAGATGGGGAAACAGAGGCAGACTTTATTTTTTTGGTCTCCAAAATCACTGCAGATGGTGACTGCAGCCATGAAATTAAGACGCCTGCTCTTTGTAAGAAAAGCTATGACCAACCTAGACAGCGTATTAAAAAGCAGAGACATTGCTTTGCCAACAAAGGTCCATCTAGTCAAAGCTATGGTTTTTTCAGTAGTCATATATGGATGTGAGAGTTGGACTATAAAGAAAGCTGAGCACTGAAGAATTGATGCTTTTGAACTGTGGTGTTGGAGAAGACTCCTGAGAGTCCCTTGGACTGCAAGGAGATCCAACCAGTCCATCCTGAAGGAAATCAGTCCTGAATATTTATTGGAAGGACTGATGCTGAAGCTGAAACTCCAGTATTTTGGCCACCTGATGTGAAGAACTGACTCATTGGAAAAGACCCTGATGCTGGGAAAGATTGAAGGCGGGAGGAGAAGGGGATGACAGAGGATAAGATGGTTGGATGTCATCACAGATGTGATGGGCATAAGTTTGAGTAGTCTCTGGGAGTTGGTGATAGACAGGGAAGCCTGGTGTGCTGCAGATCCATGGGGTCCCAAAGAGTTAGACACAATTCAGTGACTGAACTGAACTGAAAAATTATTTTGATTGAATTTTGTTAAAATGTCCACTCAAATGTTTTGCTTAATTTTTGTTTTGTGTTGCTTGGTTATTTTAAAAATTATTTTGTAAAAATTCTTTCATTTGGAAACTGTTTCTTTGTCAAGTATATGCGTTGCAAATATCATCTTGCACTCACTAACTCATCTTTTTGCTATATTAATGCTGTCTTCTGATAAACAGTAATTGTTGAATTTAAGCCACTACTTTTGGTTCATTTTCTTTATGTCCTGTTCTAGACAAGAAATCCACAGTGTCATAAAGGTATTTTTAATATTAACTTATAAAATATTTATAATTTTTGTTATAACATTTTCCCCTTTGTACTGGTTGTTTTTCAAAGTTTATTATGAACAATTTCAATTATAGAGCAAAAAAATAATTTTATACTAAATACTTGTATATGTTCCACTTAGATCTTCTACATTAACATATTATTATACATTTTATCAAGTACCCATTCATCCAGCTATTTACCCCTATAATCTATTAATCATCCTCCTCCTTGATACATTTCAAAGTAAATTTCAGACAGCCTAAGACCTCCTCATAGTGCTGCTGCTACTGCTGCTGCTGCTAAGTCGCTTCAGTTGTGTCCGACTCTGTGCGACCCCATAGACGGCAGCCCACCAGGCTCTCTGTCCCTGGGATTATCCAGGCAAGAATACTGAAGTGGGTTGCCATTTCCTTCTCCAATGTATGACAGTGAAAAGTGAAAGTGAAGTCGCTCAGTTGTGTCCAACTCCTAGGGACCCCATGGACTGCAGCCTACCAGGCTCCTGTCCCTGGGATTTTCCAGGCAAGAGTACTGGAGTGGGGTGCCATTGCCTTCTCCACCTCATAGTGCTAATTTGTGTTTAATACTCATTTAGCTTTTTCTTAGAAGGGAAACTTAAGTGAAATGAGTAAGTCTGATGTGTTCATTCACTGAATTTTGAAAAACATATACAGGTCTGAAAGTCAAACCTCTATCAAGATGCACAATATTACCAGAACCTCAAGAAATATCATTTTCCTTTCCTGTCGATCCCCATGCTTAAAACAACTGAAAAAAAAATACTGTTCTGATATTTTCAATGTAGATTAGTTTTGCTTGTTCTAGAACTTAATGTAAATGGAATTAAATACTATGAATATGCATCATTCAGCAAATCATTTTTTGAAATTCACTTACTTTGTTCTGTTGGAGAAGGAAAGGGCAATGCACTCCAGTATTCTTGCTTGGGAAACCCCAGGATAGAGGAGCCTAGTGGGCTACATTCCATGGGGTCACGAAGAGTCAGACATGACTGAGCAACTTTCATGCATACTCACACTACATTGTTCCGTACATTGGTAGTTGTTCCAAAATTACTAAATAGCATTTTGTCCTGTGAATATGCTACAGTCTACTATTTCTGTTAATACAGGTCTGCTGGCAACGGCTTTCATCTTCATGTTTGAAAGATATTTTTTCTGGGTATAGAATTGTAGGTTGATTTTTCTTTCTTTTTTTTTTTTGTACTTCAAAGACTCTATGACAGTCTCTTCAGAATTTCAGAATTTCTGACAAGAAGTCTTTTATAACTGTTATTATTGTTCTTCCATATGTAATTTTTTTATGCCTGTTTTAAGATTTTTTTTTCTTTATCATGTAATTTGAATGACAGATTATTATGTGATTTAGTGTAGTTTTCTTCATATTTCTCTTCTTGGGCTTTTCCAAGCATTTGGGGTTTGTACATCTATAGGTTCAGCAAATTTGCAAAATTTTGGCCAATATTTCTTCAAATATCTCTCAGACCTCCTCCGTTTTTCTGTAACTCCAATTATATGCATTTCATATTTGTCTTTTTATTGTACTTTCATATTTTACAATTTCTTTTGTTTCCATGTGTTACATTCTTTATCATTTTTCTGGTCTACTTTCCACTTTACCACTTTTCTTGTCAGTGGATTCTATTCAGTTATTAATTATTCTACTTACTGAGTATTGAATTTCAGATTGTCTTAAATTTCCATTTTAATTTCTAGAGGCTCTACTTTTTCAAATACTAAAGTTTTTAAAGTTTTCTATCCTACAGATAGGACTTCCCAGGTGGCTCAGTGGTAAAGAATCTGCATGCAATGCAGGAGACATGGGTTCAATCCTGGGTCAGGAATATCCACTGAAGAAGGAAATGGCAACCCACTCCAATATTCTTGTCTGGGAAATCTTGTGGACAGAGGAGTCTGGTGGGCTATAATCCATGGGGAGGCAAAAGAGTTAGACACAACCTAGTGACTAAAACAGCAACAAAAATTCCTACAGATATATTCAAGTTTCCAACTCCTTATTGCCAAATTCAGACTTAAATTGAAGAAAGTAGGGAAAACCACTAGACCATTCAGGTATGACCTAAATAAAATTCCTTATGATTATACAGTGGAAGTGAGAAATAGATTTAAGGGCCTAGATCTGATAGATAGAGTGCCTGATGAACTACGGAACGAGGTTCGTGACATTGTACAGCAAACTGGGATCAAGACCATTCCCATAGAAAAGAAATGCAAAAAAGCAAAATGGCTGTCTGAGGAGGCCTTACAAATAGCTGTGAAAAGAAGAGAACGAAAAGCAAAGGAGAAAAGGAAAGATATAAACATCTGAATGCAGAGTTCCAAAGAATAGCAAGAAAAGATAAGAAAGCCTTCTTCAGCGATCAATGCAAAGAAATAGAGGAAAACAACAGAATAAGAAAGACTAAGGATCTCTTCAAGAAAATCAGAGATACCAAAGGAACATTTCATGCAAAGATGGGCTCAATAAAGGACAGAAATGGTATGGACCTAACAGAAGCAGAAGATATTAAGAAGAGATGGCAAGAATACACAGAAGAACTGTACAAAAAAGATCTTCACAACCCAGATAATCACGATGGTGTGATCACTGACCTAGAGCCAGACATCCTCAAATGTGAAGTCAAGTGGGCCTTAGAAAGCATCACTACAAACAAAGCTAGTGGAGGTGATGGAATTCCAGTTGAGCTATTCCAAATCCTGAAAGATGATGCTGTGAAAATGCTGCACTCAATATGCCAGCAAATTTGGAAAACTCAGCAGTGGCCACAGGACTTGAAAAGGTCAGTTTTCATTCCAATCCCAAAGAAAGGCAATGCCAAAGAATGCTCAAACTAACGCACAATTGCATTCATCTCACACCCTAGTAAAGTAATGCTCAAAATTCTCCAAGCCAGGCTTCAGCAATATGTGAACCGTGAACTTCCTGATGTTCAAGCTGGTTTTAGAAAAGGCAGAGGAACCAGAGATCAAATTGCCAACATCTGCTGGATCATGGAAGAAGCAAGAGAGTTGCAGAAAAACATCCATTTCTGCTTTATTGACTATGCCAAAGCCTTTGACTGTGTGGATCACAATAAACTGTGGAAAATTCTTCAAGAGATGGGAATACCAGACCACCTGATCTGCCTCTTGAGAAACCTATATGCAGGTCAGGAAGCAACAGTTAGAACTGGACATGGAACAACAGACTGGTTCCAAATAGGAAAAGGAGTTCGTCAAGGCTGTATATCGTCACCCTGCTTATTTAACTTCTATGCAGAGTACATCATGAGAAATGCTGGACTGGAAGAAACACAAACTGGAATCAAGATTGCCGGGAGAAATATCTATAACCTCAGATATGCAGTTGACACCACCCTTATGGCAGAAAGTGAAGAGGAACTCAAAAGCCTCTTGATGAAAGTGAAAGTGGAGAGTGAAAAAGTTGGCTTAAAGCTCAACATTCAGAAAACAAAGATCATGGCATCCGGTCCCATCACTTCATGGGAAATAGATGGGGAAACAGTGGAAACAGTGTCAGACTTTATTTTTCTGGGCCCCAAAATCACTACAGATGGTGACTGCAGCCATGAAATTAAAAGACGCTTACTCCTTGGAAGGAAGGTTATGACCAACCCAGACAGCATATTCAAAAGCAGAGACATTACTTTGCCAACAAAGGTTTGTCTAGTCAAGGCTATGGTTTTTCCTGTGGTCATGCATGGATGTGAGAGTTGAACTGTGAAGAAGGCTGAGCACAGAAGAATTGATGCTTTTGAACTGTAGAGTTGGAGAAGACTCTTGAGAGTCCCTTGGACTGCAAGGAGATCTAACCAGTCCATTCTGAAGGAGATCAGCCCTGGGATTTCTTTAGAAGGAATGATGCTAAGGCTGAAACTCCAGTACTTTGGCCACCTCATGCAAAGAGTTGACTCATTGGAAAAGACTCTGATGCTGGGAGGGATAGGGGGCAAGAGGAGAAGGGGACGACAGAGGATGGATGGCATCACTGACTCGATGGACGTGAGTCTGAGTGAACTCCGAGAGTTGGTAATGGACAGGGAGTCCTGGCATGCTGCGATTCATGGGGTCGCAAAGAGTCGGACACAACTGAGCGACTGATCTGATCTGATCTGATACATAATAAACTAGTTGTTGCATTATCTATTATAAGTTCAATATCTAGAGTCCTTATAAGTAAAAATGTTATTTTTTATTATTTCTAATGGTTTTCCTTCACTGTGACTTCTTAGTTCTTCTCATCTTGATTTTTTTAATTTTTCTCTTTACTCTCCTTTAAAAATATATAGGTGGGGATTTACCAAGTGTAGGATGATAAACTCCCTTTTTACAATATATTGAATTTCCTTCTACCAGGCTCTTGGAGACACAACTAGTCTAGAACCACTTAGAGCAAGTTCACATGAAGAATTCCTTGGACCACAGAGAGATACTGTGTACACAAGATATAAATTCACATCAGAACTAGAACTTTATCACAAGGACTCAGGATCAAGCTTTTTCCTTTCCTTTTTCACTTTGCTCACATAGAATGAAGGTATAATAAATAGCATTGATGTCTTGATCACACCCCAAACTCATCATTCCCATTCATGACATTGCCCTCTTACTCCAAGGAAGAAATTCCTTCTCTAACCATGGAAAAATGCTGGTATGTCTTTCAAATGATGTAGAGGGCATGACAATTGACAATTCTAAAAATAATCCTCAATCAATGATGTATGAAAGTGGATGTGTAATCCCATTTCCTTGTCTCTCTGAGGAAATTGTCTACCATCTCCCAGGGCTCCCCAGTCATGTTGAGCCACAGTTGCCCTAAGCAGTATTTAGCAGCTTAACAAAACCCATATTGACCCTCTTACCTACCCTGGCTCATATCCATATGCTGTAGGATCACTTCCTGTCAGTTTGGTTTCCCAGGAAACAAACTTTTTTCTGAGACCTTTTATTTTAAATAAAAGAGGCTTACTGGGGAGTACTTCTGGGGAATTCCCCAATAGTCCAGTGGTTCGTACTTGGCACTCTCACTCCTGGGGCCTGGGTTTAAACCCTAGCTGAGGAACTATGATCCTGCAAGCCATGTGGTGCAGCCAAAGAGGAATACTTTTACCATATCTAAAGACTGATCAAGCAGGACTGGGCAGAGAGAAAAGTTGAACCTTAGTGTAATTGTCCCAGAGACCCCAAATGACTCCTTAGAAGGCTCTGGAGTTATTGGGTTGGCCAAAAAGAGATCATTCTGGTTTTTCCATAAAGTGTTACAGAAAAGCTCAAATGAACTTTTTGGTCAACCCAATAGACCAGCTTTTAGAGATTTTCCACTTTGAGACAACGATGACACAATCCAGCCATTAGATGTGGGCTACAGACAGGGAGGGGATGACCTTGCATGAGCAGCTCTCTTCAGCTGAGGGCAAATTCTGAAGACAGCCTCAGGACTCAAGAGTTGGGTCCATTCCACATTCACAGGTGTAGTGGAATGAGTGTGTTGTTCTTGAATGGGGACATAGGCCACGTAGTATAGCATTCACTACACCTGCCAATAAACTGCATGTGTGTGCCAGGTCACTTCAGTTGTGTACGACTTTTTGCAACCCTATGGACTGTAGCCCACCAGGCTCCTCTGTCCATGGGATTCTCCAGGCAAGAAGACTGGAGTGGATTGCCATGCCCTCTTCCAGGGGATCTTCCCAACCCAAGGATTATCAAACCTGCATTTCCTACATTGGCAGGCAGATTCTTCAACACTAGCAGCACCTGGGAAGCCAGACAATAAACTTCTTTCACTCAAATCTGACTCTCAAGTTAGCTCCTGTGGAAACCAGACCTAAGGCACAAAACAGCTATTACCCTGATGCTCCCTGGGGTGGGTGGTGTTGGCATAGATCTAATTCATCTCTTCTCAGATCCATGTAGAGATTCTCTGTTGCTTGTGTTTGAGAAGCCATGGGCCCATGATCCCTGAGATCCACCAGTAACCTCATAGCTAAAGTGGCTGTGATCATCTGGTTTTTCTCTCCTTCATTTCCTCTTAGATGTTAGCCAAGAAGCTTCTTTCTTTCTTGTCAGCTATTTGATATTTCTAAGGAGTTTTTAAGCATCATTGAAGGTTTGATTTGAATATCCCAATTTGACATTGCTGGGAATAAGAATCTCTGACAGAAATCCTAAATGAAAGATTTTTAGTAGTCAATCAATAGTAAAATGGGTCAGTTTGTATTGAAAAATGCTGCACATCATTCAGTGCTTTCTAACACAAATCTCTACCAGCTTAAGAAAGAAGTTGCTCTGTTTTCCTGACCCAGTGCCAAGAAAAGAAATGATTTTTACCCTTGCTTCTTTATACCACCAAGAAACAATGATTAGATTTCTGAGGAAAAGACATCCAGGACTCTGTAAAATCAAGTTACAATTTAGAGATGAGATAAACCTTTGTGGGGATTATTAAAAAGGTTTAGAATATATGACCTATGTATTTTCTGCAACCAGTATCTTGCAAACAAAACCCTGAGCTGGAACTGAACAACTATGACTCAGAATATAAAAGTAGGCTAATGAATATTATATTTTTAAGTATTGTAACATATTTAAAAAACAATAGCAAGAAGTCACATTATCAATTTTAGTGTCATCTCTACTATAGTTCTGCATGCTTTGCAGTTTCTCCTTTATGATTCATTTTTTTAAATTAATTATTTGTCTGTCTATGCCAGGTCTTCATTGCAGCATACAGGATCTTTAGTTGTGGCCTGAGGGCTCTAGTTCCCTGAGCAGGGATTGAACCCAGGCCCCCTGCATTGGGAGCATGGAGTCCAAGATACTGGCCCACCAAAGAAGCCCTTATTTTATGATTTAGTGTAAGAGTTGAACTGTTATTTTGCTGTCTGTGTATCTTTCTCTCTCCATACTCTCTCAGTGTAGGATATGCAACTTACAAGCTCCAAGTACATGTCCACTGAGTTATAATATAGAGAAAACCAATTAATAATTAAATAAATAAATTTGTATAAAGATATAACTTCAAAAATATTGGAAAGGATGGTATGAAAAAACAAAATGAATTAGGAAGAAAATTTTGATGGCAGATTAGTAATTTGCCTGTTCAGTGTTTCCTAGCTTAGAATTTTTTTCCTTTTGTCCTTTAGATTTTAATGCCAATAAATCAGAACTGAAAATCAAATGGTTTAATGTCCTATTTTTGACTTGTTCATCTCTGGTTTCCTTTGTTTTTTTGATTATAATAACTTACTTGCTTTATGAGAAAATATGGAAATATTTTTAGAGCAATAGAATTCTAGTTTCATTATTTAAGTTGGTAGCAAGAAGTGCATTTTCTATAAAGAGATTCATTTCATGATGAACTTTTCAGAAATAAGCCTATTATAGTAACCGTAAAACTCATGTGATGACATATCACACATAAAACAAATACTCCTCTTTCCCTGAGTCACTGTAATCATGTATATAAGAGCTTTTCCTCTGAGTGCTCACTATGCGCCAGGTATGCACAATGTACTGCCTCATGCAATCCTGACTCTCATCCCCGGAGTTATTGACTAGTGCGTATAAGCCTGAACTTGAGGGGTAGTGCACAGGAAAGGTTGAGAATTAGAAGAAAATGGCAAAAAGTTGTTAATACTGAGGCATTCAGCTGTCAAGATCCTTGATTTCAAAGCTGTGTGTTAGAGAGTAGGTGAGTTTCTCCAAGAGGCACTCCTCACACATTACACACAGACACAGCATCTTCTGCACTGCAGCTTCTCAAAAGGGGCAGTGGTCTTTGTTTAACATCTCAAGGCCCTGCCACCAGTTCCATTTATACATCTAACTTGACTCTTGTGGCCATCTCCTTGTTAAGGACTGATTTCATATAATAGCATCCAGATTTCATTTAATAACACAAGTGCACATGTGTTCTTGCCAAATGGTGAAAGTGTAGCCCTCATTAAGAGCCTTCTCTCCTTGCTTTTCATGCCTCCCAGAGGTGCTATATCCTCATATGGATCTCACTTTTAAAGGAAAATTTCAGAGCCTTCCTGATTTTGCCCCATATCATCTCCACCCAGGACATCTCTGTAAGGATCTACTTGGGATCTCACCTACCAATTAGAACCAGGGTGGGGAGTACAACTTCTGTGCCTTGATAGAAAGAGACCAAATGCCTTCACATTCCTACTGCCTGAAACTCTTTACTCCTATGAAATTTCTCAAGTTCTCTAGTCTTCTCTTCTTAGAAGCCAATGGGAATGGAAGGTTGAAGGACCCTGGAGAGGGTCCTAGGCTCAGCTTAATTTTTAGAATAAAAGAGGATTCATTAATCACCTATTGTTCTCAGATTTTCAACTTTTGATGAAACTCCAAGGTAATAGAAAAAGTGTCCTTTAATAATAAAATAAGGGAATAATTATTATCCCATTTTATTCCCATGAAAACTGAAGTCCAAATGATGAAAGAATACTTCAAGGTCAGTTGATTATCAGCATCTCATATGGTCTCCACTTCAACAAACTTCAGTCTTTCAGTCACATTAAATTTCAGTAAAATTTTAAAAAGCTGTATGAACAGCAAGTATTCACAAATAAATATTTGTTGAAGGCAGCCAATTACTGGGCTTCCTTGGTGGCTCAGATGGTAAACAGTCCTTCAATGTAGGAGATCCAGATCCGATCCCTGGGTTGAGAAGATTTGCTGGAGAAGGGAATAGCTACCCAGTCCAGTATTTTTGGCTGGAGAATCCCATGGACAGAGGAGCCTGGCAAGCTAAAGTCCATAGGGTCATAAAGAGTCAGACACAACTGAGTGACTAACAGGCACTTACTACTTACAAACTTCTCTGTAGGTCTTTCCAACTTGGATTTGGATATGTACCTTTAGATGGCTTTTTAAAACAGAAAGATCTTTATATAACCTATCTCAGAATTGAAAGATTTATTTGCTCAATAGGCTACCATTAGTATCCGCCCACCCTCCTCTATGATTTCTATTGCTGGTATGGGATAGCACAGCTCTCCCCCTTTTCCTCACAAGCATAGAACTAATTCAACTTCAGTGAGACTCACCGGATTGAAATCCTGAGCTTGCCTGACCTATCTAATGATTGTTCTTTCCAGAAGCCTGTGAGCTCTGAAACTGCAGTGTCAGAACCAGAGTCTGAACAACTTTCACCAGCATTTCCACTCGTTTCATTTAACAGAAAGTGGCAGGACAAAGCCTTCAGTAAATGAGGTTCTGAATTGCCATCGGTTTTAAGAATTAAAGGGCAAGTTTATTGGTCTCTGGCAATACAACACTAAACATGTTTAGAAAAAATAAGGTAAAACCTTAATACAGAGACATCCATTTTGATGAATTGAATGAAGGCAATTGGACAAAAGCCTGGAAGGAGAAATGTGTAAAGAATATACCATAGCACAGTTCAACAGGGTCACAGAAATATTCATCATCAAAAAATAGTGGAGCCACTCTACCCCATTCATATAGCTGTCAGAGTGCTTTCCTTTCCCTCTGGGCCAGAGCTCTGAACTCCCTAGGGTTCTGGTTACAGCAGATTCCTCAGCAAGCCCAGAGAAAGCTGCTCAGAAAATATGGAGCCATCAATAGTAACTTGTGAAACTGTGTCATAGTCCTGTACATATAGTCAAATGACTTCTCTAAGGCAAATTTAGCCATTCACTTCTTTATCTCAACAAATAAAAAATTATTTGTGGACTATGTCCTAGACTGTGAGCTCACACTTTGACAGAAACAAAAATAAAAGTATGTTTCCTTCCCTTTAATGTTTAATTTGGGAGCAGTGACATAATGACACTATCATAATATGTGCAACTTTTTTCGATGCTTTAAAGCAATGACTTCATCAACATATTGACTTGAAGGCAGTATTTCTCTTTCTCAGAAGTCATGAAATTATTTGAAATCCAAGACTGCTTATGGAGATATGGAGACCTTCTGGATGACTTGCATTTGTAAATTCCTTTCACCTTAACTAAACCCAGTAATGTTTTTCCACATTTCCAGTCCATGAAACCCAAAGCACCTTGATTTCCACTGACCTAGCACTGATGCTACAATCAACAAAACTCATAGTTTGGTGAGGATAATTAGCATAATTCTCAGACTTAAGGTTAATAATGACATGATCCTGTTGGCTTTATGGGTGATCTCCTTCCCCTTTCTTGAAACAACTGCCGTGTTTATATCCATTTCCTAGGTCCAGTTTTCATCAAACAGGAAAACTTCTAGAGCAGGGAGAAATTCCTTGTTTTGACTGGATAACTTATTTTTCCAGAGTTCTTACAGAGGACTCTCAGCTCACTAAGTCACCCAATTCTAATACTTTGCATTTTACTGTCTTATAATGGTAGAACAGATATTTCAGTGTTGTATATGTTATATCAGCCATTTTTATAACTTGTTATAACAAAGAATAGTTTCTGCCCTATTTGACGAATGAGATAATAGAAATTCATAGAGGTGAGGAATTGGATATGCCCACAGAAATTAATAATTAGTAAAGTTATCATGAAAACAATGTTCTCTGCTGTAAATCTTATCTTGCAATGTAGCAGAAGTTAGAATCTGACCCACTGCGTTGACTCAGTTGATGATGGAACTAGGGAGCAGTGCGTTAACCTTGAAGAAGGGAGTGAGGTTCTGATGGAAGGAGCTTGAGCACTAGATGGGGTGAAAGCAGAAAATGCAGCCCATATTCTCCTCCAAAGTCTCTTTGTGCCAGACTTTATGGGCTTCTTTCTAAATGCTAGTGAGAATGGGGCTGCAAACCCAAACCAAGAGCTGTGTTTCTTTTGGGAGTCATGGAATGCAGACCCATGGAACATATACAATGTGTGTGCAGTCATGTTTGACTCTTTACATGGACTATAGTCCACCAGGCTCCTCTGTCCATGGAATTTTTCAGGCAAGAATCCTGGAGTAGGTTGTCATTTCCCCCTCCAGGGTATCTTCCTGACTCAGGGATCGAGTCTCACGTCTCCTATGTCTCCTGCATTGGCAGACAAATTCTTTACCGCTGCGTCACCTGTACGTCCATGTAACAAGATGTCAAATCAGTTCTTGGTAGAGGCTGCATTCTTCCCACACAGCACAGCTCCATCATTCTGTCGGTGATTCTGGAGACCAAGGATGTGCTTCTTTGACAATGTGAAGCATCTGCAGTGGTATTGGTAGTGGTGACAGTGGAAGCAGGAATTGAGCCAAAATGGGAGAGTCAACTGAGGATTACACTTGGAAGTTAATAAGACCATTTCATAAGCATCTTTGAAACATGAACTAGAGACTCACAAAAATAAATTCTGATACTACATGAAGATTGAAGCTTCTGAAACTGTTTGTGGGGGCACACGTCAAAGGAATAAGAGATGATTGCTAGCTTGGCCTCATTTTAACTCCAAGATTATGTGATTTGAGGCATAAAGTTTACAAAGATTCAAAGAAATTGTAGAGATTCATAGTGTTTGAAAGAAACCCTATCATCATGCTCATTATCACCATAACTAGTGACAGAAAGACTTGTATCTGAGAGGGTCATAAATATTTTTATAATTTAATACTTTAACTGTTAAATTAAAGAAGAAAAGTAAAGTATATGTTTAGGGCAGTTAAAGTTTATCACCCTTAATTTTCTTTTCTTTTTGTGCCTGTTCACCTCTACCCTAAATCCCCTCAGCACAGAGCATTCTCACATGACAAAGGTCTTAGATGCTTGCTGAATATGAGTCTTTGTAGTTTTGCTCTTGCTGTAACCTCCACAAATTGATAAACTCAAAGCACAGTTCGGGAGAATCATGCCTATGTTGTTGGAAAGCAAAAACTTTCCCTTGAACAGACTTCAAAGGGAAACTTCAGCACACTCACAGCATACTAAGTGATCTTCCTTCATGCGGATTAGTCTGCAGATCCACTTCCACACAATATTCTCACTTGTAATTCAGTCAGAAATAAGAGAATCAAAGGCACACTCCTCCAAGTGTAAGTGTGCCTGACTGCATCCCTGAATAATGGAGGTGGGAATAAAGTGCTCACTTATATAAACATCCAGGAGGATAACTCTCCTCGTGTAATTAATGAGAGTCTCTGTAGAGCATGAATGGATTTGCTTTCATGCTGATAGCCACAGTTTATTAGAGAAGAATTCTTAGTTGCTCTGTGATCTTTTTTTCAGTGATTTCCATAGTTTCACCGTAGGTTTACCACAAATTTCCATAGGTTACCAGGGGCTAAGATATAACATCCTATATTACTTGCTTTTAACAGACACAATATATTGGGGATAAAGTCTTGTTGATGATGAAAATATAGTTTTGTTACTTATCTAAATTTCCAGGTTAATTTTTTTCAGCTTCCATTGCAACAGGAGCAAAATATGGAACAACATTTATATCACTAACTGACCAAATGTAGCAGCCATAGAAGTATTTGCATCAAAAAAATAAATAAAGCATGTTTAACCACTAACAAGGCATTAAAGGTTATTACAGAAAATGTGAGAATATATAAATGAAGAATGAGCTTTATAATCATCTGTAGTCTCAGTATCTAGATAATGACTCTTTTGGTACATTTCTTCATAGATTTCTTACTCATATGGTTTTTCACATAGCTGAAATCTTGTCAAAAATTACAATAGTTAGGTGCCTACCTGGAGGACCTGGAGTAGTTGATACATGGTAAAAAGGACTCAGAAAAGTAACACAGAGAAATGGGATTAGCATAGTTACTGCATTTTAATCAATTAATAAGATTAAATGAAGAAAACATTCTAAGTGTTATGAATTGATTATTTCAGTAAATATTTACTGTGTCTACTACATCCCCTGGTATGGTACTGGATGTGCATGCATGCTGAGCCGTGTCCAAATCCTTGCAACCCAATGGACTGTAGCCTGCCAGGCTCCATTGTCCATGGAATTTTCCAAGCAAGGATACTGGAATGGATTGCCATTTCCTATTCCAGGAGGTACTGGGTGTATTTAATATTTAATTGAATGTTTTATGATTCATAAAAGTGTTGATTCTTATGAGCACTACATCTGGAGCTTTCTGATAAGATTACTCTTTATCACATAATAATAATACTTATATTGATTGTACTAATCCTCTTGTTTGGGAAGGGTTGAGTGGAGCATATAACTTGCCCCATGTCTAACTCTTGCTGAGGCAAAGGATGCCTGTGTAAATAGGTAGTTAACAGAGACTTCATGGAATACAAAAGTTTATGGAAACCTAAAGGTTTTCTTTTCCCCTCTAATGAGGCAAGAATGTTAGGATTCTAATATCTTAGACAAAAGGAATATTTGAAGCATGATGTTCTAATTGCACAGTTCATAGATACCAATACCAAAACACAAGTGGATTATACAAGTAGGCTGTTGCTTATACTCTATGCCAAAACCTCAAATTCAAACAGTTCTATTGCCAGCCTAGTTTGTCTTCCTTCTGATCTAAAAAGAAAATGTGAAGTGAAATCCCCATCAAAGAGGTACTTTTTGCATTACAAAACAAAACCCCCAAAGCTGAAACAATTTGAACAACAAAATACGTAAAATGGTGTTGGATTATAACCCAAAGTATAAAGTAAATATCCACGAGCCCATACTGATATTTTTTAAATGATTGAATAAATAATATCCCTTCTAGATTTCCAAATATGTATGTAGATATTCTGCTCTCAAGGAAGTGGGGCATTAACCCCCTACTAATTAAGTATATGGACTGGGCAGTGGCTGCCTTCCAGTGAGTGCAGTGTAGACATGGGGGTGGGAGTATCTTTATGGTGGAGGAATCTGGCAAACACTACCCTGGCCAAGTGATTGAGATTAACAACAGTGAGAAGTCATGTTGATAGTATGGACCTTTGACATGATGTGAAAAAAATAACACTTTATATCTGTGGTCTTCCTCCTCAAAACTAAACCTCAGTCTGGGGCTCTCCTGGTCATCCAATGGTTAAGACTTTGTACTCCCAATGCAGACAGCCCAGGTTTGATCCCTCATCAGGAAAGTAGATCTGACATGCCACAACGAAGACTCAGTGCAGTGTTTCCCCTCACCCTCCCCGCCCCAAAAATCAAACAAACGAAAAACTCAACCTCAGTCTAATCATGAAAAATATCAGAAAATTCTTACTGAGGGACACTCTACAAAATAGTTGACCATTACTCTTCAAAATTGTCAAGTTTACCCTAAACAAGGAAACCCTGAAACTCTGTCATAGCAAGGAGAAGCCTACAGAGACATGACAATTAAATGAGATGTGTCACCCTCAACGGGATACTGGAACAGAAAAGGATTATTTTTATTTAAAAGACCAAGGGAAAAATAAATTTAAAGTATTATTTATTATTTTTTAAAGTCTGGAGATTTTCCCAGAAAGAACGTGCCCCTCTGCTGAGCCCTAACAGAACAGTGGAGCTGTGCCTCTTAAGTTAACCCATCCACATGATACATGAACTGGCAGGAATTCCATCTTCCAATAACCAGACTCACGCTGACAAGTAAGAGCACCACAGAAGGAGTTAGGACTTGAGAAGATTTTTGTTGTTGTTGCTGTTATTTTAACAAAGGAAAGAAAAGGAAAATTATTTAACTTATGAAAAACAGGACTATTATATCCTGTCCTGAGATGAATGACAAAGTTAGGGGAAAGGCTGGCTAGCTAAAGGGATACCAGTAGAATCTAGATGCATTATTCAGTACAGAAATCAAAAGCAGGCATAGATTGATGGGCGATGTGAAATTCTGACCCAGCAGAAGAGCTGTGGTCAGCACCAGAAAAATCATTCACCTCCTGTATGAGCTGCAAGAGACAAGGGATGAGACAACAGGTCAGGAGACAGGGCAACCAGGGCAAATAAAGAACCTGAATACAAAACTTGACAAGGGAAAATGGTTCAGAATACAAGGCATGGATAAAGCAGGACTCTTGACATCTCATTGCTGTTTGGATTCTGCCAGCTTGGTATCCAGGGTTTTCATATCAGCTGATTTCAAAGTCTGGGGTGCAAATGGAGAACAGCAGAAAACAGTATAACACCAGAATGTGAATTACAGACATCACACACTTTTTATGATTAAGTCTCAGGATGAGAGGCTAGGAAAAGAAAGAACCATTTTCTGCTTCTAATTTAGCAAATATTCAGTTGCTGTGGTTGTGTACAAATGGCTTCAGTAAAATCTCATCATTCTCTCTTGTGTACACCTCCACCCTCCCCTCTAAGTGTGATGTGTGCAGTTTGGACAAAACTGTTTGGAAGCTAAGATTGTCTTCAAGAAGTGAGGGCTTTATGGTTTGTTTTCCCTTCTTCTCCTAAATTCTGTCAGGTTCACTTTCAGGTATTCGTCATTTCTACCATGATTCAATCTCTGTCTTCAATACCTAGTCTATTGATGAAGACAAACATTGATAGAAAATATAGAAACATGAGTTGAATAATTTTGTGTAGGTCTGTCTAATGTAATTACAAAACTGACAGTAAATTCAAAATGAAAACTAGGTTAGGTCTATCTTGTGGGTAATGGCTGCTGGAGATCTCAGTGGAGAAGATTTGTAAAACGATGTTAGTCTTTGGTGAAAAAGGATTGTACAGTCAAGCGGCCATACCTGCTATGGATGTGAGGGGAGTGAGTGAGAGCACTTGGATCACAATTTACAATAACTGTATTACAATACAGTACAATTCTTTAGCAATTTACACTTGCTAAAATAAGGAAAATATTTAAAATTCATGCTTAAAACTTAGATTCTCATTTTTCATCTTATTTTTTTCACAGTCTAGACCACTATTTAAAGATTGACTAAATTTATGGTCCTAAACATTCCTAATAAACCACATTGTTGATGTATGATAGTATCTATGTACTGAAGCATCATGATGGAGCCACACACATGTTAGACCAAGTCTTGGTAAAACTAATTATCTCTTCTTTTATTCCAAATGCATGTGGTGTAATACCCTAATGAGAGTCCTCAGTGGTACAGTACAGCATGTAATGGTAATTGCTTAGAGTGATGTAGGGTAGGGTATATTTACAGAAAAAATTTTTTTCACTTTGCATTATAGATGTTTGGGGTAAAAACATAAAACACACTCTGGATCTGTTAGCTTTATATCCCGTTTGTCAAACTGGATTGGCTTGATGGCTACATTACAAATAATGCACATCAATATCTGTCTTCCTCTTCCCTCCCCCATCTCCCCTCAACTGTTAAAAATTTTAGATAACTATTATTAGATAACTGATTAATTCAACTCAGATGAAGTACATTTGCTACCTAATGATAAAGAAAAAGCAATGAGGCTTCAAATCAAAAACACTCAGCCACAAATGAATCTATACAGCTCATTGGGTGTTCACCACTACGGAACAAATCCTGTAGCTTGTATTTATTCTCTGACCAAAACTCTGTGGATTTACCTTTGCTTTCTACCAATCCAGCAGGGATTTTCATCAGAATATCAGTGATTAATTAAGCTCATTTATATATTATTTAAATACTGCTGCTTACTGTAATTTTTAAAAACATCATTAAGACAACAAGGGCATTACAAATGAACAACATATACAATATTGGAGTGGGTAGCCATTCCCTTCTCCAGGGGATCTTTCTGACCCAGGGATTGACCCTGAATCTCCTGTGGCTCTTGCATTGCAGGCATATTCTTTACCAGTGTGCCACCTGGGAAGCCCAAATACAATTCAGCTTGGGTTTATCTCGAACCTAGGCTTCGACAGTATATGAACCATGAAATTCCAGATGTTAAAGCTGGATTTAGAGAAGGCAGAGGAACCAGAGATCAAATTGCCAACATCTGTTGGATCACCAAAAAGGCACAAGAGTTCCAGAAAAACATATGCTTCTGCTTTATTGACTACGCTAAATCCTTTGACTGTGTGGATCACAATAAACTGTGGAAAATTCTTAAAGAGATGGGAATACCAGACCACCTTACCTCCCTCCTGAGAAATCTCTATGCAGATCAAGAAAAAGCAGTCAGAACTGGACATGGAACTACAGACTAGTTCCAAATGGGGAAAGGAGTAGGTCAAGGCTATATACTGTCATCCTGCTTTGTTAACATATATGCAGAGTACATTATGTGAAATCTGGCTGAATGAAGCACAAATTGGAATCAAGATTGCCAGGAGAAATATCATTAACCTCAGATATGCAGATGACACCACCCTTATGCCAGAAAGCAAAGAGGAACTAAAGAACCTCTTGATGAAAGTGAAAGAGGAGAGTGGAAAATGTTGGCTTAAAATTTAACATTCAGAAAACTAAGATCATGGCATCCTGTCCCATCATTTTATGGCAAATAGATGGGGAAACAATGGAAACAGAGGCAGATTATTTTTTTGCTCTCCAAAATCACTGCAGATGGTGACTGCAGCCATGAAATTAAAAGACACTTGCTCCTTGGAAGAAAAGCTGTGACAAACCTAGATATATATACTGGATGCTTGGGGCTAGTGCACTGGGACGACCCAGAGGGATGGTATGGGGAGGGAGGAGGGAGGAGGATTCAGGATGGGGAACACATGTATACCTGTGGCGGATTCATTTCGATATTTGGCAAAACTAATACAATTATGTAAAGTTTAAAAATTAAATTAAATTAAAAAAAAAAAGCAAAGACATTATTTTGCCAACAAAAGTCTGTCTAGTCAAAGCTATGGTTTTTCCAGTAGTCCATGTGACGTTGTATTATAAAGAAAGCTGAGTGCTGAAGAATTTACGCTTTTGAACTGTGGTGTTGGAGAAAACTCTTGAGAGTCCCAGGACTGCAAGGAGATCCAACCAGTCCACCCTAAAGGAAGTCAGTCCTGAATATTCATTGGAAGGACTGATGCTGAAGCTGAAACTTGAATACTTTGGCCACCTAATGTGAAGAACTCACTCATCTGAAAAGACCCTGATGCTAAGAAAGATTGAGAGTGGGAGAAGAATAGGATGACAGAGGATGAGATTGTTGGATGGCATCACTGACTCGATGGACATGAGTTTGAGCAAGCTTTGAAAGTTAGTGATGGACAGGGAAGCCTGGCGTGCTACAGTCTGTGGGATCACAAAGAGTTGGACATGACTGGGCGACTGAACTGATCTGGTAGATTCCTGATGTGGGGATGTTTGTTACTTTGAATCTCTTTCCACTCTGCTGATTTCCTCTTCTATTGCTCACTTTTGAGTTTTTGTTGGTCATTTTTCATGTACCAGGATGACACATACTTGAACTGAGTATATTCTTGGGCTACTATCAATACACCAACTACAGACAAATATCCAAAACCCTCACTTAAACACAGTCTTCCAAGTCAAATTCTTCCAGTGTACATTCTGCTAGGTTGTATGTGGAGAATGTCTGCATGTGTGCTCAATAGTGTCTGAGGACTCTTCGTGATCCTATCATCTATTTATCTCCAGATTCTTCTGTCCATGGGATTCTCTCTGCAAGAATAATGGAGTGGGATGCCTCCATTAGTAGTAGTTTAATATTTTAAACTTTGTTTCTTCTTTTCTATTATGGCTACAAATGGTGGGCAGACTTTACACTAGCAGGAATATATCTTCTAAATGAAATAATAGAAGAATATATCTTCTAAATGAAATAAATGAAATCTGGGATTTCATTTGATCTGTAGCAAATGATTATTGATTAATGATCTGTAGCAATATCACGGAGAAGGCAATGGAACCGCACTCCAGTACTCTTGCCTGGAAAATCCCATGGATGGAGGAGCCTCGTTGGCTGCAGTCCATGAGGTTGCAAAGAGTAGCACACGACTGAGCGACTTCACTTTCACTTTTCACTTTCATGCATTGGAGAAGGAAATTGCAACCCACTCCAGTGTTCTTGCCTGGAGAATCCCAGGGATGGGGAGCCTGGTGGGCTGCCGTCTGTGGGGTCGCACAGAGTCAGACACGACTGAAGCAACTTAGCAGCAGCAACAGCAGCAATATCAAGTAACATGTTACCTCAAAATTCTCTAGGCTAATAATTGATCATCTGAAAGTTTCCTTCTGGTTTAAAAACATCTTTGGAGGGAGGTCCAAGAGGGAAGGGATATAGGTAAACATATATCAGTGAAGCTGATTCACTTCATTGTACAGCAGAAACTAACACAACATTGTAAAGCAATTATGCTCCAATTAAATATATATATATATATATCATCCTTGCTAGACTCTGGAGATTTAAGACATAAAAGACACAGCCTCTTGTGACATTGAAAACCCATTAAAGGAAATAAGTACCAAATTATAAAGTTTTGCCAACCACAAGAGTTATGAAAAAAGAATATTTCCCTCAAAATTTGGTTTAAAGAATAATCACCACGGGTGTACATGTTGATGTATGGCAAAACCAGTACAATATTGTAAAGTAATTAGCCTCTAATTAAAATAAATAAATTTAATTAAAAAAAAAAGAATAATCACTTTGTGTGCCTCTTAAAAACGCAGCTTCTGCATGCCCCAGAATTGGAAGGCTATAGATTTGGATTCTGTCATCTATCTGCCTAAAGCCTGCCCAATCCAAATAATAATGGTATTTGATATCAAATACTGTTACTATATAATACCTGTATAAACTACCATTAGGAAACTTTGGTGTCTTTATTCATCTGTATCACACAATCCAAGTACAAGCAGTATCTATAATATGTTGATGCTACATTAAGTCAGGTCCTTCAACCACTGTGACCCCAAAAAACATTTTAAGACGGTATCTTCTATGAGTACTTTTTATAGGAGTGCTAAAGTTGCCTCCAGAACAATAAATCTGTATTTTTTAATTAATTTATTTTTTATTGAAGGATAATTGCTTTACAGAATTTTGCTGTTTTCTGTTAAACCTCAACATGAATCAGCCATAGATATACATATATCCTTCTCTTTTGAACCTCCTTCCCATCTCCCTCCCTATCCCACCCCTCTAGATTGATACAGAGCCCCTGCATGAGTTTCCTGAGCCATACAGCAAATTCTTATTGGCTATTTATTTCATACATGGTAATGTAAATTTTCATGTTACTCTTTCCATACAGCTCACCCTCTCCTCCCCTCTCCCCATGTCCATAAGTCTATCCTTTATGTCTGTTTCTCCACTGTTGCCCTGTCAATAAATTCTTCAGTGCCATTTTTCTAGATTTCGTATATATGCGTTAGAATATGATATTTACCTTTCTCTTTCTGACTTATTTCACTCTGTATAATAGGCTCTAGGTTCATCCACCTCATTAGAATTGACTTAGATGTGTTCCTTTTTATGGCTGAATAATATTCCCATGCATATATGCACCACAATTTCTTTATCCATTCATCTGTCAATAGACATCTAGGTTGCTTCCATGTTCCATCTATTGTAAATAGTGCTGCAATGAACAATGGGATACATGTATATTTTTCAATTTTGACTTCCTCAGGGTATATGCTGAGGAGTGGTATTGTTGGGTCATATGGTGGTTTTATTCCTAGTTTTTTAAGGAACCTCCATACCTTCTTCCATAGTGGCTGTATCAATTTACATTCCCACCAGCAGTGCAAGAGCATTCCCTTTTCTCCACACCCTCTCCAGCATTTATTGTTTGTAGACTTTTTTTATGATGGCCATTCTGACTGGTGGGAGGTGATATCTCCTTGTGGTTTTGATTTGCATTTCTCTAATAACAAGCAATGTTGAGCAGCTTTTCATGTGTCTGTTAGCCATCTGTATGTCTTCTTTTGAGAAATGTCTGTTTAGCTCATTTTCTCACTTTTTGATTGGGTTGTTTGTTTTTCTGGTATTTAGTTGTATGAGCTACTTGTGTATTTTGGAAGTTAATCCTTTGTCAGTTGTTTCATTTGCTATTATTTTCTCCCATTCTGAGGGTTGTCTTTTCACCTTGCTTAGAGTTTCCTTTGCTGTGCAAAAGCTTTTTAGTTTAATCAGGTCTCACTTGTTTACTTTTGTTTTTATTCTCATTACTCTAGGAGATGGGTCAAAGAGGATCTCACCTTGATTTACATCATCGAGTGTTCTGCCTATGTTTTCCTCTAAGAGTTTTATAGTTTCTGGTCTTACATATAAGTCTTTGATCCATTTTGAGTTTATCTTTGTGTATGGTGTTAGGAAGTGTTCTAATTTCATTCATTTACATGTAGCTGTCCAGTTGTCCAAGTACCATTTATTGAAGAGACTATCTTTGCCCCACTGTATATTCTTGCCTCCTTTGTCAAAAATAAGGTACCCATAGGTGCATGCATTTATTTCTGCGCTTTCTATCTTGTTCCATTGGTCTATATTTCCGGTTTTGTGCAAGTACCATACTGTCTTGATGATTGTAACTTTGTAGTATAATCTGAAGTCAGGAAAGTTGATTCCTCCAGCTCCATTCTTCTTTCTCAAGATTGCTTTGGCTATTCAAGGTCTTTTGCATTTCCATATGAATGGTGAAACTTTTTGTTCTAATTCTGTGAAAAATTCCATTGGTAATTTGATAGGGATTACATTGAACCTGTAGATTGCATTTGGTAGTATAATCATTTTCAGAATATTGATTCTTCCTACCCAGGAACATGGAATATCTCTCCCTCTGTTTATGTCATCTTTGATTTCTTTCATTTAGTGTCTTATAATTTTCTGTGTACAGTTCTTTTGTCTCCTTAGGTAAGTTTATTCCTAGATATATAATTCTTTTAGTTGCAATGGTGAATGAAATTGATTCCTTAATTTCTCTGATTTTTCATTGTTAGTATACAGAAATGCAAGTGATTTCTGTGTATTGATTTTGTATCCTGCAACTTTTCTAAATTCACTAATTAGTTCTAGTAATTTTCTGATACTATCTTTAGGGCATTTTATATACAGTATCATATCATCTGCAAAGAGTAAGAGCTTTACTTCTTTTCTGATCTGGATTGCTTTTACTTTTTTTCTTCTCTGATAGCTGTAGCTAGGATTTCCAGAACTATGTTGAATAATAGTGGCACAAGTGGACGCCCTTGTCTTTGTCCTGATCTTAGGGTGAATGCTTCCAATTTTTCACCATTGAGAATCATGTTTGCTGTAAACATCATATATGGCCTTTACTCTGTTGTGGTAGGTTGCTTCTGTGCCCATTTTTAAAAGAGTTTTAATCATAAATAGGTGCTGAATTAGGTCAAAGGTTTTTTCTGCATCTATTGAGATGATCTTATGGTTTTTATCTTAAAGTTTGTTAATATGGTGTATCACATTGATTGGTTTGCATATATTGAAGAATCCTTGCATTCCTGGAATCAATCCAACTTGATCATGGTATATGAGCTTTTTGATGAGTTGCTGAATACTGTTTGCTAAAATGTTGTTGAGGATTTTTGCATCTATGTTCATCAGTGATATTGGCCTGTAGTTTTCTTCCTTTGTGTTGCCTTTGTCTGGTTTTGGTATCAGGGTAGCCTCATATAACGAGTTTGGAAGTGTTCCTTCCTCTACAATTTTTGAAAGGGTTTTAGAAGGATAGACATTAGCTCTTCTCTAAATGTTTGATAGAATTCTCCTGTGAAGCCATCTGGTCCTGGGCTTTTGTTTCTTGGGAGATTTTTGACCACAGCTTCAATTTCTGTGCTTGTAATTGGGTTGTTTATAATTTCTATTTCTTCCTGGTTCAGTCTTAGAAGATTGAACTTTTCTAAGAATCTGTCCATTTATTCTAGGTAATCTATTTTAGTGCCATATAGTTGTTCTTAATGGTCTCATACAATTCTTTGTATTTCTGCAATGTCTGATGTAACCTCTCATTTTTCATTTCTAATTTTGTTGAATTGATTCTTCTCTCTTTTTTTCTTGATGAGTCTGGCTAAAGGTTTTTCAATTTTGTTTATCTTTTTAAAGAACCAGGTTTTGGTTTTATTCATCTTTACTGTTGTTTCTTTCATTTCTTTTTCATTTACGTCTGCTCAGATCTATATGATTTCTTTCCTTCTACTAACGTTGGGGTTTTTTAGTTCTTCTTTTTTCAGTTGTTTTAAACGTAATGTTAGGTTGTCTATTCTATATTTTTCTTGTTCCTTGAGGTAGGATTGTATTGCTATAAACTTCCCTCTTAGAACTGCTTTGGCTGCATCCCGTAGGTTTTGAGTTGTGTTTTCATTGTCATTTGTTTCTAGAAATTTTTTTATTTCCCTTTTGATTTCTTCAGTAACCTGTTGGTTATTTAGAAACGTCTTTTTTAAATCTCCATGTGTTTGTGTTTCTTACAGATTTTTCCTTGTAGTTCATATCTAGTCTCACAGCATTGTGGTCAGAGAAGATGCTTGATACAATTTCAATTTTCTTAAATTTCCTGAGGTTTGATTTGTGACCCAAGATGTAATCTATCCTGGAGTATGCCCCATGTGCACTTGACAAGAAGGTGTATTCTTCTGCATTTGGATGGAATGTCCTGAAGATATCAATGAGATCCATCTCATCTAATGTATCATCTAAGACTTGAGTTTCCTTATTAATTTTCTGTTTTGATGATCTGTCCATTGATGTGAGTGGAGTGTTAAAGCCTCCTACTATTATTGTGTTACTGTAAAATTCTCCTTTTATGTCTGTTAGTGTTTTTCTTATGTATTTAGGTGCTCCTATGTTGGGTGCATAGATATTTACAGTTGTTAGGTCTTCCTCTTGGATTGATCCCTTGATCATTATGTAGCATTCTTCCTTATCTCTTGTAATCTTCTTTATTTTAAGGTCTGTTTTGTCTGATATGAGGATTGCTACTCCAGCTTTCTTTTGCTTCCCATTTGCATGGGATGTATTTTTCCATCCTCTCACTTTCAGTCTATATGTGTCTTTAGGTCTGAAGTGGGTTTTTGCAGACAGCATATGTATCTATTTGTCTTGTTTTTGTATCCATTCAGCCAATCTGTGTCTTTTGGTTGGAGCATTTAATCCATTTACACTTAAAGTAATTATTGATATATATGTTCCTATTGACATTTTCTTAATTGTTTGTGGTTGATTTTGTAGATCTTTTCTCTTCTCTTGTATTTCTTGACTATAAAATTCCCTTAACATTTGTTGTAAAGCTGGCTTGGTGTTAGTTAATTCTCTTAACTTTTGCTTGTCTGAAAAGCTTATTTATCCATAAATTTTGAATGAGATCCTTGCCAGGTACAGTAATCTTGGTTGTAGATTTTTCCCTTTCAGTACTTTAACTATATCCTGCCATTCCCTTCTGGCCCTCAGAGTTTCTGCTGAAAGATCAGCTGTTAAGTGTATGGGGTTTCCCTTGTATGTTACTTGCTGCTTCTCCCTTGCTGTTTTTAATATTCTTTTTTGTGTTTAGTCTTTGTTAATTTGATTAATCTGTGTCTTGGCATGTTTCTCCTTGGGTTAATCCTGTATAGGCCTCTTTGCTCCTCTTGGACTTGACTATTTCCTTTTCCATGTTGGGGAAATTTTCAGTTATAATCTCTTCAAAAATTTTATCATACCCTTTCTTTTCCCTTCTTCTGGGACCCCTGTAATTTGAATGTTGGTGTATCTGATATTGTACCAGAAGTCTCTGAGACTATCCTCAGTTCTTTTCATTCTTTTTTATTTATTTTAATTGGAGGCTAATTAATTTACAATATTGTAGTGATTTTTGCCATACATTGGCATGAATCAGCCATGGGTGTACATGTGTTCCCCATCCTGAACCCCCCTCCCACGTCCCTCCCCATCCCATTGCTTTATTCCACTCTTCAGAAGTTATTTCCACCATTTTATCTTCTGGATCATGCATTTGTCCTTCTGCTTCAGATATTCTGCTACTGATCCTTCTAGGGTATTTCTAATTTCAGTAATTGTATAGTCTGTCTCTGTATGTTTCTTCTTTAATCTTCTAGGTCTTTGTTAATTGATTTTAGCATTTTCTCTATTTTGTTTTCAAGGTTTTTGATCATCTCTACTCTCATTATTCTGAATTCTTTTTCAGGAAGTTTGGCTATTTCCTCTTCACTTATTTGGACTTCTGTGTTTCTAATTTTTCTCTTCATTTGTGTAGGAAACTTCTCTACCTTTTCATTTTTTTTTAACTTAGGGTATTTGAGGTTTCCTTTTCCCAGGCTTTAAGGGAAAATCTGCCTAGTTGATAATGTGGATTGAATCTGCAGCTTGTACAGCTCGTGGGAAGGTTTTGGGTCTTCTTCCTTAGCCACACTGCCCCTGGGTTTCAAATATGGTTTTATTTCCACCTCTGCATGTGGGTTGTCCACTGGGGTTTGCTCCTGAGGCTGCCCTGGAGGATTGGGTTTGCCCCTGTGAGGGCCAAGTGTGGAGGTGGTGCAGCTGCTTGTCACAAGGGTTCTGGCAGCACCAGGTGCTCAGAGGGGTTGGCAGGTAGGGCAGCAGGAAATATAGTGCTCTAGAAGGGTATGGCAACCAGTATTGGCCAATATGCTCCAGTATTCTTGCCTGGAAAACCCAGCTGTTTGACAGAGAAGCCTGGCAGGTCACAGTCTACAGGGCCAGAGTTGGGCACTACCAAAGTGACCTTGTGCACATAGATGCAAGACATTTTTTTTGTCTGTGGCAGCTCTGCCCCAGTGAGAGTTGAGCATGAAGGTGGTGCAATTGCTTGGGTTGCAGGGATTCTGGTGGTGCAACGTGCACAGGGACACATACTGCGTCTGCTACAGGAGTCATGGCCCTATCAGAGTCTTTTTTTGATCGTCTAGTAGCTGGTTATCAGAAGGCTTCTTTGGCACAGTCTTTCTCCATAGCTCCACCCATTCAGGCACTTAGAGGGCTCCCTTGCCTGGGGTCCTTCTCTATTGTTCAGTACATCAGGCACATAGAGGGGCCCCCCTGGCTAGGCTCCTATGCTGTATATCAGTGCATCAGTCACTTAAAGGAGCACCCTGGATGGGTCCTGCTCTGTAGTTCAGTGCGTTAGGCATTTGATGGGCCAGCGTCTCTTGCTCAGCTGCTGATGCTGGCATGTGGGTGGAGATACGCTATGGTGATGTCTCCACCCTCTATGCATGACTCAGCAGTATTGCCTTGTTTCCATGGCTGCCTGGCTTTCCTCCACCAGCACTTCCCACCATGATCTCCTCCCTCACACCCCCTCAATCTGTCTCTCTGCAGTCAACAGAAGCCCTTGCCCTGGGATTGCTCCACAATCCCTGAACTCCAACTATCAGCTGCTGTGCCTTCAAGGGAACCAGTGTTCCTGTCCAGGGTATGCATGGTTGTAGCAAGGACTGACAGATTCTCATTCCATTTCAGTTCAATTCAGTCTCTCAGCTGTGTCCAAATCTTTGCAATCCAATGAACCACAGCACGCCAGGCCTCCCTGTCCATCACCAACTTCCGGTGTCCACCCAAACCCATGTCTATTGAGTCAGTGATGCCATCCAACCATCTCATCTTCTGCCGTCCCCTTCTCCTCCTACCCTCAATCTTTCCCAGCATCAGGGTCTTTTCAAATGAGTCAGCTCTTCACATCAGGTGGCCAAAGTATTGGAGTTTCAGCTTCAACATCAGTCCCTCCAATGAACACCCAGGACTAATCTCCTTTAGGATGGACTGGTTGGACTCCTTGCAGTCCAAGGAACTCTCAAGAGTCTTCTCCAATACCACAGTTCAAAAGCATCAATTCTTTGGTGCTCAGCTTTCTTTATAGTCCAACTCTCACATCCATACAGGACCACTGGAAAAACCATAGCCTTGACTAGATAGACCTTTGTTGACAAACTAATGTCTCTGCTCTTTAATATGCTGTCTAGGTTGGTCATAACTTCCCTTCCAAGGAGCAAGCGTCTTTGAATTTCATGGCTACAATCACCATCTGCAGTGATTTTGGAGCCCAGAAAAATAAAGTCTGACACTGTTTCCACTGTTTCTCCATCTATTTGCCATGAAGTGATGGGACTGGATGCCATGATCTTCGTTTTCTGAATGTTGAGCTTTAAGCCAACTTTTTTCACTCTCCTCTTTCACTTCCATCAAGAGGCTCTTTAGTTCTTCTTCACTTTCTGCCATAAGGGTGGTGTCATCTGTACATCTGAAATTATTGATATTTCTCCCAGAAATCTTGATTCCAGCTTTTACTTCCTCCAGCCCAGCATTTCTCATGATGTACTTTGCATATAAGTTAAATAAGCATGGTGACAATATACAGCCTTGTTGTACTCCCTTTCCTATTTGGAACCAGTCTATTGTTCCATGTCCAGTTCTAACTGTTGCTTCCTAAACTGCATATAAGTTTTTCAAGAGGCAGGTCAGGTGGTCTGGTATTCTCATCTCTCAGAATTTTCCAGTTTATCGTGATGCACACAGTCAAAGGCTTTGGCATAGTCAATAAAGCAGAAATAAATGTTTTTCTGGAACTCTCTTGCTTTATCCATGATCTAGTGGATATCGGCGATTTGATCTCTGGTTCCTCTGCCTTTTGTAAAGCCCGCTTAAACATCTGGAAGTTCATGGTTCATGTATTGCTGAAGCTTGGCTTGGAGAATTTTGAGCATTACTTTACTAGCATGTGAGATGAGTGCAATTGTTTCGTAGTTTGAACATTCTTTGGCATTGCCTTTCTTTGGGATTGGAATGAAAACTGACCTTTTCCAGTCCTGTGGCCACTGTTGAGTTTTCCATATATGCTGCCACAGATCAACTCTTTCACTCTCGGCCTTCAATGTTTCTCCTCTGACCCAGACAATTGCCACAATGTGGAGATCAGACCCCTGCTTCAGTTCCCCCACCCACCAAGGGCAGGTCCAGTCCTACTTACACTCCTGTTTTTCTCCCTATTCCCTTTGTCCTATCAAGTTTTGCATGATTCTATATATTCTTTTCCACTGGTCAGGTATTCCTGTCCACTCTCAATTGGTGTTCTGCATGCTCTTCTTTGTCTGAAGGTATATTCCTGATGTATCCATGGAGAGAGATGTACTCCACATCCTCCTACTCCTCTGTCATTTTGTTATCACCAAGAAGTCTGTACTTTAATATGCTTCTTCCTGGCTTGTTCAGGTAAGCCTTGTGTTAACTGGAAAAATAAAAATAAAAAAGCACAACCTAGACATTTTGTTTTATTCACTAGACAACACTGAGGGCTTAAGCCCAGAACACAGCATCTCAGATAATTCTGAGAGTCTGCTTCGAAGAGGTAAGAAAGGAGCCTGTGTATGTAGGAGTTTTTGTGACAAAGACCGGGTAGTCAGAACATCAAAGATGTTTAAAGAAAGCAGACATCTGAAGTTAGTTAATTTAGCACTTTTCTATGCAGGGGAAGATACAAGAGTCTGGACTTACTGAGACCATCGTTTGTGTGCACCTTAGCTATCGGGGACTAATACCCTACACATTCTCATCCTGAGTTTCCTCAGGGCTCACCTTCAGGGTGGCTGTAATGTGATGGCTTGTTGACTGCAATATCCTTTGTTTACTGATATGGTAGGCAATGTTTTTCATTCATACAGGAAAACCTAGGGTAGAGAGAGCAGCAAAATTTTCATAGACATGTATAAAATTTGCACCTGAGGAATTTCATGGAAGTGAGACCATGCAATGTGTTCAGAAAAAGTACATAGATTAATTTATCTGGAGTGCAGTTCAAAGGCTATATGGTGAAGTAGCCATGAAAAGGTAAATTGCAGACACCAGACAGATGATCTTGGGCACAAACCTACATCTTGGTCCATGAGGAAACTGGAATTTTGAGCAGGTGAATGACATGATCAGCAGTATGCATTAGAAACTTCTGGTTGGTGTTTTGAAATGGCAAGAAAACAGATGGAAATACTGGTTTCAGTGTCCTTTGCCACTCCTACTTGTGACAGAGCAATGGCATAGAGTCAGGGAGAAAGGAAAGTGGTAGGTGGTTATGAGACAAAGGTCCAGGTGAATCTGATCCCCGTTATCCAGAAGAGGCCTCACAGCTAGGCAGACTGGCTTCCCCAGATAGGAACCACTTCAAAAATACATCGTCTAATGTATTGGTGCTTAACTGCTTTTCTCTTTGAGAAAATTAGTTTCTCTTTTTGCCTTAAGGTGGGCTCTTTGATCAGTGTTTCAGGTCCCCATTACTGAAGTCTTAATTAGAGAAACAGCAAGTATTTTCATTTCAGGACACAAATGTTTCAATAAGAACACTATTTGTTTTTTTTGTGTGTTTTTTTGCCAGTTTTTTTTTTTTTAATTGAAGGATAATTACTTTACAGAATTTTGTGTTTTTCTGTCAAACATAAACAAGCATCAGTCGTAGGTACACCCATTTTTATGGTCAGGCAAAGAGCAGTTTTTGCCTCCCAATTGTGGTCTGTGGACTGCTCAAGTAATACTTAACCTCAGAATAGAGACATTTTCTGAAATGTCATGAAGGACAAATTGAAAATGCCTTAATCGCCTTTGGTTCCACTCCACCACTTGAATTTATTTTCCAGCATTCATTTTTAATGTCACATTTTCATAAGACTTAAAGTATTGAGGGAAAAACTCTGAAACAGATGTCAGATAATGAAAATGCTGATTTTCATCCTTCAGTCTTATTCAGTGCAGTATCTTAAACATGTGCCAGGAACTGAGTGAGGGTCTGGGGAAGAGTATAACAAAGACGGTCTATGCCTTTGGGAAGCTCACTATTTGAGCTTCCCAAACTTAAAGATAGAATTGCATTATGATATGGTGGTAAGTGCTGGGAAGAAGGTAATGGCAACCCACTTTAGTATTCTTGCCTGGGAAATCCCATGGACAGAGGGGCTTGGCAGGCTACAGTCCATGGAGTCACAGAAGAGTGGGACACAACCTCGCAACCGAACAACAACACGGGTAAGTTCTGGGCAGAAGTTTGCACATGGTGTTCGAGGATCACAGAGATTATCTATTAACTTTTTAAAATTGTTAATAGTTAAAAAAAAACTTTTAAAAAAGTTAATAGATTATTAACTTTTTAAAATTGAAGTGCAGTTGATTAACAATGCTGTTCGGTTCAGATGTACAGTAAAGTAATTCAGTTATACATATATCCATTCATGTTCAGATTCTCTTTTATAGGTTGTTATAAAATACTGAATATAGTTCCCTGTGCATTACAGCAGAATCTTGTTTATCTATTTATATATAGTTGTGTGTATATGTTAATCCCAAACTCCTAATTTATCCTTCCTCCCACTTTCCCCACTTTGGCAACCATAGATTTTTTTTTCTATGGCTGTGAATCTACTTCTGTTTGCGAATAAGTTCATTTGGGTCAATGTTTTAGATTCCACATATAAATCATAACAACATGTGATATTTGTCTTTGACTTTCTTCACTTAGTATCACAATCTGTAGGTCCATCTATGTTGTTACAAATGGCATTATTTCATCCTTTTTTATGGCTGAGTTATAGTCCATTGTGTGTATATGTATATGTCACATCCGCTTTATCCATTCTTCTGTTGATGGACATTTAGGTTGCTTCCACTTACAGCACTTCTATTTAGTGCTGTGAACACTGGGGTGCATGTATCTTTTAAAATTAGAGTTTTCCCCAGATATATATCCAGGAGTGGATCCATGGGTCATAAGGTAGTTCAGGAGCCTGTTGACTTTAGGTGAAGGCTTTAGGAGGAGACACCTGAGCTGAGGCTGAAAGAAGGTACAGGAAGAGAGTTGTGAGATGGAGGGTGTCCTTGTAGAGACAACAATGAGTAGAGCTGACAAACAGCATGCCCTAAACAGTGGAAATGCAAGTGCTTCTGTCTGGATAAAGCTTGATTTCCTTGCAAAGTGGTATTAGATGAAACAAAACATAAGAAAGAGTAAGACTTTGAGGGATCTAGAGTGCCCTGCTCAAGGCCTTTGAATCTATCCTAGAAACACGGGGAGCCATTGAAGGATTTTAAACAGAGAAGTCACTCTCTATGATCTGTGTCTTGAATGTATCACTATGAGGGAAAAGTGAGACTAAACATATAAAAGGACAATGGACAAACCACATGCAAAAACTGAACTCTGACCCATAACTTGAAGTATCCTGCCAAGAAAACCAACCCCTTATGTACAATAAACAGGCAAAGAAGACAAGCTGCTACAGGTCAGACTTAAAAGAAAGTCAGATTGCTATCTCTAGTAATAATCCGGGAAGCAACATTATAACTGTTGCAAAATTGGCCCAAAGTAGTCAGAACTTGATTAATAACTGCTGCTGCTGCTGCTGCTAAGTCACGTCTGTCATGTCCGACTCTGTGCAACCCAATAGATGGCAGCCCACCAGGCTCCTCTCTCCATGGGATTCTCCAGGCAAGAATACTGGAGTGGGTTTCCATTTCCTTCTCCAATGCATGAAAGCGAAAAGTGAAAGTGAAGTTGCTCAGTCATGTCCAACTCTTCGTGAGCCCATGGATGGTGTAGCCTACCAGACTCCTTCATCCATGGGATTTTCCATGCAAGAGTACTGAAGTGGGTTGCCATTGCCTTCTCCGATTAATAACTGACATATTTCTTAATCTGAGTCCCCATTTCCAATTTAGGACAAGCCAGACAAAGCCAAACATGCTCTCCTAACCACAGGAACCCCACCTTCTAATCAGCCTGTCTACAGCTTTCTGGGGCCAACAGCTTACAATCAGGACATATCTGAAGGGCATAACCCTTTTATCTACTGTAAAGATTTTCCAGTCTGCTACCTGCCTCTGTGTTTACCAAAATACATGTGATGGTGACTGACTTCCTTGCTATAGCAAGCACTGAATAAACAGCCTTTGCTTTTCTCATTTGGTTGCTGTTCATATATTTCCTCAAAAGTCAAGAATAGATGATAAGTACTAAGGAGCAAACATAAAATCAAGAGGGTATCAGATAACAAGTAATCATAATCAACAATAAAATAATAAAAATAACTAGCATGTGCTATGCATTTATTCTGTATCTGTACCATATGAATCTCTTTACCTCTTAAAATATCATTTAATTCTTTTTTTGTTTTTAATTAAAAAAATTTTTTTGAAACCTGAATAATTTTAATTAGATCAACACCAGTCTCAAAATCTCATAGTATCCAGAAACATGTAGAATGGATTTAAAAATATATAGTGGAACACTGAAAGTGACAAGTTAAAAACTAAAGTACATATGAAGAAGAGATTCTTTTGTAGCTTAAAATATTAACAGCAAAGCAAAAATCTGGTAGGATCACATAAGGGAGTCCTGACTCTTAGGAAATAATTTCCCATGATTCTTTAAGGTGGTTGTTTGTAAGCAACACACAAACATCAGTAAGCAGTTCCCTCACCTTTAGACCTAAATTAACTTTTAAAAAAATTTTTGCATTGGAGTGCAATTGATTTAGAATGTTGTGTTAGTTTCAGGTGTACAGCAAAGTTACTCAGTTTTACATATACATATATGTGTGTGTGTGTGTGTGTGTGTGTGTGTGTTCAGTCATGCTGACTTTCAGCAACCCCATGGACTGTAACCCACCAGGCTCCTCTGTCCATGGAACCGGAGTGGGTTGCCATTTCCTTCTCCAAGGTATCTTCCAGACTCATATATCAAACCCACATTTCTTGAGTCTCTTGCATTGGCAGGCAGATTCTTTACCACTGCATCAACCTGGGAACATACACACATATCCACTCTTTTAAAAAGATTCCTTTCCCCTACAGGCCACCACAGAGTATTAAGTAGAGTTCCTTGTGTGATTCTGTAGGTTCTTATTAGTTATCTATTTTATAGAATCTCACTTAATTCTTAAAACAACCTATTAAATGTACTGTGTGGCCCACATTTTGCAATAGAAGAAAATAAGATAAGTAACTAGTTCATCTAAATGTTTGCATCTAGTAGGTAGCCACGGCCAGGTCTTTCTGCCAACAAAGTGTATGGACTAAATGCTCTGGACCCTGCCTCAAAGTCAAAGTCAACTTAGAATCAGAGTATAAACTTGAGTTAGAACTTGACTGCCTCTCCGTATAGGAGAAATTCAGATGCGAGGTAAAAATGATAGTAGTAATATATTTGGGGCATAAAATATCAGAATTTAAAAGCTGACAGGATATGGTTGGTGGTAGAGGTCTGGATAAGAGATCCAAGGTAATTCCATGACCTCAGTGGCTGGTTGGTCTCCAATTTACCAACCCCACAGATCTCCCCCAGCTCACCCACAAATTCAAAGAGGGGAACAGGGGCTTAAGGGGTATCTTTCACTGGGGCCTTGGCTAAGTCACTTAGTTTCTCTAAATATCAATTTCATCTACAAAATGGGAGGAATGACTGCCTTGCCTATCTCTCCTAAAAGTTTTCCATATAAAATAAAACAATGCCTATGAAAAGCTGTATGCATATATATGTTTCAGATAATTTATGATAATTTCCTATAAAAAGTGCTTTATAACATACCTGATGATATATTCTTGAGAGTCCCTTGGACTGCAAGGAGATCCAACCAGTCCATTCTAAAGGAGATCAGTCCTGGGTGTTCATTGGAAGGACTGATGTTGAAGCTGAAACTCCAATACTTTGGCCACCTGATGTGAAGAGCTGACTCATTTGAAGACCCTGATGCTGGGAAAGATTGAAGGTGGGAGGGGAAGGGGACAACAGAGGATGAGATGGTTGGATGGCATCACTAACTCAATGGACATGAGTTTGGGTGGACTCCGGCAGTTGGTGATGGACAGGGAGGCCTGGCGTGCTGTAGTTCATGGGGTCACAAAGAGTCGCACATGACTGAGTGCCTGAACTGAACTGAACTGATGATATATAATAAGGGTTATATTGTTTTTCAAAATTAAGATGGATTTTTTAAAATTAACATGTCTATTTCTCACAAAATTATGTGATTTAATGATTACTTTTATTTTGCATGGTCATTTTTGTCTTTTGCTTACATACTAAGGATCTAAGAAATTGCCTGAAAATATTTTTGCTTTCCTAGCAAGTAAATCCAGCTATGAATTCTGATATGAGATTATATAAAATGACAAGTCTCACTTACCCAATGATAGGAAAATAGAACAATCTAAAAGATATAAGCATGCAGAACCACCGAGCATGTAAGGTTTTGCCTCAGTATTTGACCTTTCTCCTGCTTGACTATTTACCTTGCCTTCCTTGTCACAATACAGTCTTTATTTTCCACAATAGTAAATAGATAGAGATATGGATTTGTGTGTGTGTATATATATAGGTATGTAGATACAGACATACATATTATTTTCCAAACTAAGTGGAAAATATAAAAATATATGATACACATGTGAACACACACAAACATTCCTTTTTTCTAATTCAACATTCAGTTCAAGACTGCTTATAAAATCCAATCAAAAGTGGGCACCCAGAATACAAATGGACAATATGATAAAATTGCTTTTAGGAAATACTCTTTAGGTAACCTCAGACCTATTGGTCTGAATCATGTGTTCTATGAATTCTTTCTCTTGTTTAGGCCAGATACCAGATGTCAGAAGCAAGGCTAAGTCACACAATAATTGGGTATCAAAGGATTATAAAGCTGACAACAGCAACAACAAACACATTGTACAACAACTGCACCATTCCATATAATTTTTTTCTTATCTCATTGATAAGAAATGATAAGATAAGATAAGATAAGAAATCTAGTTCTCACCTAAGAACTAGATGCTATATTTTCCACTATTGTGTCGTTAAGGAAAGAGAATAAGAGAAGTTGGGCAATTAGCTGAAGTTCACGGAGCTAGTAAATTGTGAAGCAGGTGTGTGAACCATCCATAAGTCAGAAAGAGTAAGTTATTTTGCTTCACAACATAAAACCCAAAATTTCAGTGACTTAGAACAACACAAGTTTGTTTCTCTTCCATGCTATACGCTCATTACAGGCTGATAGCAGTGTTTTTCTCATCACATTTTTTTCACAGATCTAGGCTAGTGGAGCAACTACCATCTCCAAGTTTACAATATTTTATAATACAGGGACAGGAAATCCTGAAACAACAATTAAATGCTCCTGCACAGAACAAACTAAGTTAACTCACTACCTAGAATTTATCACATGATCCCATATTTGACTCAGAGAGGTCAGAAAGTACAATCCAGAAAGCTGGAAAAATTTGGGGAAAAACACTAACAGTTCAGTTCAGTTCAGTTCAGTCGCTCAGTCGTGTCCAACCCTTTGTGACCCCATGAATCGCAGCATGCCAGGCCTCCCTGTCCATCACAAACTCCTGGAGTTCACTCAGACTCATGTCCATCGTGTCAGTGATGCCATCCAGCCATCTCATCCTCTGTCGTCCCCTTCTCCTCCTGCCCCCAATCCCTCTCAGCATCAGAGTCTTTTCCAATGAGTCAACTCTTCGCATGAGGTGGCCAAAATATTGGAGTTTCAGCTTTAGCATCATTCCTTCCAAAGAAATCCCAGGGCTGATCTCCTTCAGAATGGACTGGCTGGATCTCCTTGCAGTCCAAGGGAGTCTCAAGAGTCTTCTCCAACACCACAGTTCAAAAGCATCAATTCTTCTGTGCTCAGCTTTCTTTACATAACTCATATCTATCTGGAAACCATAGCAGTGCTCTTTCCACTGCTGCTGCTAAGTCATTTCAGTCGTGTCCAACTCTGTGCGACCCTGTAGATGGCAGCCCACCAGGCCCCCCCATCCCTGGGATTCTCCAGGCAAGAACACTGGAGTGGGTTGCCACTTTCTTCTCCAATGCATGAAAGTGAAAAGTGAAAGTGAAGTCGCTCAGTCATGTCCGACTCTTAGCGACCCCATGGACTGCAGCCCACCAGGCTCCTCCATCCAGGGGATTTTCCAGGCAAGAGTACTGGAGTGGGGTGCCATTGCCTTCTCCGGCTCTTTCCACTATACAGCGTCAAACAGAATAATCCTTCCATAAAGCATCTGAGTCTTCTACAGCATGAAAAACATTCCCATTTGGAGTCTGACCTGAAATATATAGACTGCCAGATGGTTTACTTGGGGTCAGCAGAAAATTGGGCTTCACTGGTGGCTCAGACAGTAAAGAATCCGTCTGCAATGAGGGAGACCTGGGTTCAATCCCTGGGTTGGAAAGATGCCTTGGAGGAGGAAACTACAACCCCCTCCAGCATTCTTGCCTGGAGAATCCCCATGGACAGAGAAGCCTGGTGGGCTACAGTCAATGGGGTTGCAAGAGTCAGACATGACTGAATGATTAAGCATATAGTACAGCACAGCACAAAAGACTGCAGTTCAGGGTCTGCAACCATGGTGAGCTATGAGCCAGTTTATACACAGCAAGGAGAGGAGAAAGGCTATAATAAACAAAGTCCATGATTTTCATTGACTGATTACTTGCCAAGAAAGGAGTCTCTTCTTCCTTTTGGGCTCTGCTAGCTTCGCAGGCTTGAGAGCTTCCCATTCTGGTCTTCTGATTCTATTTAACTGAAAGTGAAAAATGAAAGTGTTAGTTGCTCAGTCCTGTCTGATTCTTTGGAACCCCATGGACTGTACCCTGCCAGTCTCTTCTGTCCATGAAATTCTACAGGCAAGAATACTGGAGTGGGTAGCCGTTCCTTTCTCCAGAGGATCTTCCTGACCCAGGCATCAAACTCAGGTCTCTGGCATTGGAGGCAGATTCTTTATCATCTGAGCCACCAGGGAAACCTCTACTTAACTGAGGTTTCTGTTATTAGTTTTTATAATTTTAATACACATTACAATAATTTTCTGACCATATAAGCAATAACTGCTCAACATAAAGATCTAGTTGGATCAATTATTTTCTTTTTACTCCCCTTAAACTTAACTTTTTTTTTTTTTCCAGACAGATCATTCCAAAAATGTTATTATCAACTGTATTGGATTTTTATTGCCATGTAACAGACAATACAAACCTAGTAGTATAAAGATGCACATTATCTCACAGGTTCCACGGGCCAGGAATCTGGGTTTGGCTTAGCTGGGCCTTCTTCATAGGGTCTCACAAAATTGCAGTCAAGATGGTGTTCTCATCTGGAGTCTTAAATTGGGAAGAATCCTCTTCCAAGCTCAATCAGATTACTGGCAGAATTCACTTCATTGGCACTGTATGATGGAGGGCCCTGGCATTTTGCAGACTGCTGTCTTAGGGGTGCCCTGAAGTTCTTCTGCCATATGTCCCCCTATATATGTCGTTCAGAACGTGACACCTTGGTTCTTCAATTTTCAGCGAGAAAGTCTCTCAACAGTCTGCTCAGACATTTTTAAAATGAAATGAAATCATGGAAGTGATATTCTATCACCTGTGTCATATAATAGGTTAGAATCAAGTTACAGATTTCACTGTTTGAATTACACAAAATTGGGAGAGGGGCACCAGAAGGCAGGGATTACTGGGAATTATTTTATTTTCAAAAATTGTAATACAGATGTGATTATAATAACAGAGGAGAGGAAATCTTAAAAGAAGTCTGGGGAGAAGGAAAGCTTAACTATAGATGGAAAAAAAGAAGAATATATTAAGTGGCTATCTTGTCAGCAATGATGCAAACAAAAGAATAAATGAAATACAAAGGTTAAAAGAAAAAAATCAGGGTAATTGTTCTTAAGAGTAGAAAGCAAACTAAAGACTTTCTCAGACAAACAAAAACTGATGGAATTCATCATCAGACTTTCTTTCAATAAATGTTAAAAGGTTTTCCAGTGAAATGATAATGATATAAATAAGAGACTTAGTTTAACACAAAGAAAAGAAGTACAACCAAAAGGAATAAGTGAAGGTAAAATAAAATATACTTTTCTTTTCCCTAATTTATCTAAAATATAAATTTTTTAAAGCAATGTAAGTATCATGTGAATATAGCATATGGATAAGTTAAAGAAGCTTATTAAGAGCAGACTCCTTGTTCTGGAGGCAGCTTTAGCATTCCTATAAAAAGTGCTCACAGAAGACACCCTCTTAAAATGCTTTTGGGAGTTACAGTGTTTGAAAGACCTGACTTAATGTAGCATCAACATATTATAGACACTGCATGTACTGGATTGGGTGATACAGATTAATAAAAATACCAAAGATTCCTAATGGCAGTTTATGCAGACCTTTTATAAGAACAGTATTTGATATCAAATACTATTATTATTTGGATTGGATGCGCTTTAAGGAGATAGATGACAGCATATATATAAATGCAGAGAATTGTGTACTCATTAACATAATCCATTTTAGAACATTTCACAAACCCCAAAAGACATCCTATACAGCTTGACTACCACCCCTACTATTATCAATTTCATTGAAGCTTTCAAAGAACAAGACTTTGTTTTCCTTGAATTTCTTTATTGTTTTCCTGTTTTTCAATTCATTAATATTGCTCTAACATTAAAAAATATCTTTCAAACCCTCTACATCTATACTAATTTTCTGTCTGTTTTATTATTACTGATGGAGAGTATTGAAGTCTCCAATTATAGTAATGAGAATTAGTTACAGTATGTTATACCCTTACTTTTAAACTTCATATTTAAAGGGGTTTTTGTAGACAACATAAAATTGGGCCTTATTCTCTATCCATTCTGATAATCTCTTTTAATTTCTGTATGTTTATCTATAATATTTAAAGATATCTTTGATGTTGTTCAGTTGGTACTATTTTAACTATTTCTTATAAATTAAATTTTTTGTTTAACTTTTTTCCCAATTTTCCTCCCTCCTCAGGGCTTAATTAAATATTGTATGTTTCAATTTTACCCATTTGCTTAATGTATCAATTATACTTTAAAATAATCTGCTCTTTAGAATGATCGATCATAGATGGATAACCCTAAGCCCTCCTTCAAATAACACATACTGATTTCTGTACAGTGCTAGTATATTATAACAGAATTTTTCCAATGCTTCCATCACATTTGTCAGAATATGGTTATCAATCATTTCTCTTATCCATCGACAGATGAATGGATAAAGAAGATGTGTCAGAGTATATATAGAGAATAGAATATGGTTGTTGTTCTGTCACTCAGTCATGTCTGATTCTTTGCAACCCCATGGACTGCAGCACTCCAGGCTTCCTTGTCCTTCAGAATTTCCCGGAGATTGTTCAAACTCAAATCCATCAAGTCAGTGATGCCATCAAACCATTTCATCCTCTATTGTCCCCTTCTCCTCCTGCCTTTAATCTTTGCCAGCATCAGGGTCTTCCCCAATCAGTCAGTTCTTCCCATCAGGTGGTCAAAATGTTGGAATTTCAACTTCAGCATCAGTCCTTCCAATGAATACTCTGGGTTGAATTCTGATTTAATCTCCTTGCAGTCCAAGGAACTCTCAAGAGGTTTCTCCAACACCTCAGTTCAAAACCATCAATTCTTCCATGCTCAGCCTTCTTTATGGTTCAACTCTCACATCAACACATGACTACTGGAAAAACCATAGCTTTGACTAGATGGATCTTTGTCCTTAAAGTAATATCTCTGCTTTTTTATATGCTATCTAGGTTTCTCATAGCTTTTCTTCCAAGCAGCAAGCACATGTAATTTCAAGGCTGCAGTCACCATCTGCAGTGATTTTAGAGCCCCCCAAAATAAAGTCTGTCACTGTTTCCATTGTTTCCTCATCTATTTGCCATGAAGTGATGGGACCAGATGCCATGAGCTTCGTTTTCTGAATGTTGAATTTTAAGCCAACATTTTCCACTCTCCTCTTTCACTTTTATCAAGAGGCTCTTCAGTTAGTATTTGCTTTCTGACATAAGGGTGGTGTCATCTGAATATCAGAGTTATTGATATTTCTCCCAGCAATCTTAACTTCAGTTTGTGCTTCATCCAGCTCAGCATCTCACATGATGTACTCTGCATATAAGTTAAATAAGCAGGGTGACAATACACAGCCTTGATGTACTCCTTTCCTTATTTGGAACCAGTCTGTTGTCTATGTCTGGTTTTAACTGTTGCTTCTTGACTGCAAACAAGTTTCTCAAGAGGCAGGTCAGGAGGTCTGGTATTCCCAGCTCTTGAAGAAATTTCCACAGTTTGTAGTGATCCACACAGTCAAAGGCTTCAGCGTAGTCAATGAAGCAGAAGTAGATGTTTTTCTGGAATTCTCTTGCCTTTTCTAAGATACAACAGATGTTGGCAATTTGAGCTCTGGTTCCTCTGCCTTTTCTAAGTCCAGCTTGAACATCTGGAAGTTCTTGCTTCACATACTATTGAAGACTCACTTGGAAAATTGTGAGCATTGCTTTGCTAGCGTGTGGCATGAGTGCAATTGTGTGGTAGTTTGAATATTCTTTGGCATTGCCTTTGTTTGGGATTGGAATGAAAACTAATCTTTTCCAGTCCTGTGGCCACTGCTGAGTTTTTCAAATTTGCTGGCATTTTGAGTGAAGCACTTTCACAGCATCATCTTTTAGGATTTGAAAGAGCTAAGCTGGAATCCCATCACTTCCATGAGCTTTGTTCTTAGCAATGCTTCCTGAGGCCCACTTGACTTCACAGTCCAGGATGTCTGGCTCTAGGTGAGTAATCACACCATCGTGGTTATCTGGGTCATGAAGATCGTTTTTGTATAGTTCTTCTGTGTATTGTTGCCACCTCCTCTTATTATCCTCTGCTTCTGTTAGGTCCATACCATTTCTGTCCTTTATTGTGCCCATCTTTGCATAAAATATTCCCTTGGTATCTCTAATTTTCTTGAAGTGATCTCTAGTCTTTCTCATCCTATTGTGTTCCTCTATTTCTTTGCACTGATCACTGAGGGAGACTTTCTTATCTGTCCTTGCTATCCTTTGGAACTCTGCACTCAAATGGGTATATCTTTCCTTTTCTCCTTGCCTTTAGCCTCTCTTCTTTTCTCAGCTATTTGTAAGGCTTTGTCACACAACCATTTTGCCTTTTTGTATTTTCTTTTCTTAGGGATGCTTTTGATCACAGTCTCCTATACAATGTTACAAAACTCTGTCCATAGTTCTTCAGGCACTCTGTCTATCATATCTAATCCCTTGAATCTGTCACTTCCACTGTATAATCGTAAGGGATTTGATTTAGGTCATATCTGAATGGTCCAGTGGTTTTCCTTACTTTCATCAGTTTCAGTCTGAATTTGGCAATAAGGAGTTCATGATCTCAGCCACTGTCAGCTCCTGGTCTTGTTTTTGCTGACTGTATAGAGCTTTTCCACCTTCAGCTGCAAAGAAAGTAATCAGTCTGATTTTGGTATTGACCATCGGGTGATGTCCATCGGTAGAGTCATAATTGGAAGAGGGTGTTTGCCCTGACCAATGAGTTCTCTTGGCAAAACTCTGTTAGCCTTTTCCCTGCTTCACTTTGTACTCCAAGGCCAAATTATCTGTTTTTCCAGGTATCTCTTGACTTCCTACCTTTACGTTCCAGTCCCCTATGATGAAAAGGACATCTTTTTTTGGTGTTAGTTCTAGAATTTCTTGTAGTCTTGTGAAAGTGAAAGTTGCTCAGTCATGTCCAACTCTTTGCGACCCCATGGACTATAGTCCATGGAATTCTCCAGGCCAGAATACTGAAGTGGGTAGCCTTTCCCTTCTCCGGGGGATCTTCCCAAACCAGGGATAAAACCCAGGTCTCCCGCATGGCAGGCAGATTCTTTACCAACTGAGCTATCAGGGAGTCTTTTAGAGCTAGGCAAATTATGAAATATTTGCTAAATTGATTTTTTTTACTAGAGTCCTTTTAAGTATTCAATGATTTATGCTGGATAGCATTGAAATGATATTATTTAACTGTAATTTTATGGATTTAAATGGTCTCATTTTAATGTGTGGATAAGTAGCAATTTAAATCTGAATTTCAAGTAACTACCTATCAAAAAAACTATTTAGACTGAGCTTTCAAATTGCAACATGTGTCTAAAATGACATTCAATAATTTCATTCTTGCCATGATGATATTGTGGATTCTGGAGATTGAAGTCGTAATGCATAATGATAAAAACCTTAGAAGACAGAAGGGAAAAAATGTGAAACCTCATGTTTTTTCATGTGGTCTTTATCAAGCAAAAGAAACTGTTTTGATGAAAAGAATTGAAATTGCTTCTGCTTTGAGGTGTCAAACTGAGGAAAGTTTTCTTATCTCTCTCTGTTTTTTCTAAAAGTGTGAGTTTATATTAATTACTTCATGGATTTCTTTAATTACATCTCCAATGAGACATTCTGGTGTGTTTTTACAAATCCTGCTATTAACAGTCTTTATGTGGTCTACTCTGATCTTACTGATTACTGGAAATCATAAAGTTATAATAAACATTATTGCTTTCTTTATTATTTCTTTCATTATTGCTTTAAAGCTGAAATCTAAGCACAGTAATAATTATGATATAAAGTTTAAGTTTGATCAGTGAATACTAAATGTCCTAATAAAACAGTAATATTGATCATAAGTAGAGCTGCCAATTATGGAAGTTATTTATTTACTTTGTTCACAAATAGGAATATGTCAAAATCATGCTAGAAAGCAAGGACTTAAGCCTATATTCCGATCTCTAAGTTGCTTACGCATTTTTCCTTGAAGACAAAATCCATGTTTTACAGCCATAAAACCCCTTCATCTATCAAATATTTTTCTTCTCTGTATCTTTAAATTTTGTAATGTTTTGAATAATTTTCTATGATAAATCATTGGGGAAAACTCCATTTAGCCTAAGATCTTTTGTAACTTTAGACTCACACAGATTTATCAATAATAAGCAATATATTTGAACTGCAATACTCCATAGCTAATATAACACTTTATAAATACATAATATTTCTTTGTATAAAGTGTGAAACTGTGTATTCTCTTCTGAAGTGTGCTTCTAGTTAAAAAAAAAAAAAAAAAAAAAACTTATGTGTTAACCTAGCCACTAACTAGCTACATGATCTTCAGGAAATCCCTTGATAAATATTATCACTCATTGCTAGATAAAAACAAATGTCTCTTCAAAATTTTTAACGATAAAGGAAGGGTGTCCAAAAAGCTGTAAGAACCTCTACATCTCTTTTGTTTTATAAGCACACCTGAAATCTTAGGTTAATAATAGGCAAAAGAGTGGAGAAGTGGAAATAAAGACAATACAAAAACTTTGTATTCAAATTCTGCTTGTGTATTTCAGCTGCTGAAATGGCTTTTGGGTCAATTATAAAAACTCTGTAAAACTCAGTTTTCTTAAGTAAAAGTAATACTAATACTGAAGTAATAGCTACAAAAATTTTTTATAGTTGATGAGAATTTGGCAAAACACCCCTATTTTCACTCTTGGCAGCCCATTGGAATACTCCTCTATGTCATTAGTTGTTAATACCTGCAGCCTTGCTCTATTCTGCTCAAGGCAAACACTCCTCAAGTTCAGCCCTAGACTCTACTCTTTCCCCTCTTCCAGAGATTTCATTTACACTCACAGTTTCACAGTTTCTTCTAAATACATGAAAACCTTAAATCCAATAGAATCCCTAAAACAGTGGGGGCATGAAGACACATGAATATAGAATCTAAGTAAAAAAAGATATCATGTAATTAGTGAAATAATAATAATGTAAAAAATACCCTGAAGTTTTTATTTTTTAAATTGGAGTATAGTTTATTAATAGTATTATATTCATTTCAGATATACAGCAAAGTGATTCAGTTGTACATATACATATATATATATTCATTTCAATATATACCACTCTTATGACATCACCCTTATGGCAGAAAGTGAAGAAGAATTAAAGAACCTCTTGATGAAAGTGAAAGAGAAGAGTGAGAAAGCTGGCTTAAAACTCAACATTCAGAAAACTAAGGTCATGGCATCTGGTCCCATTACTTCATGGCAAATAGATGGAGAAACAATGGAAACAGTGACAGACTTTATATTGGGAGGCTCCAAAATCACTCACTGCACATAGTGACTGAAGACATGAAATTAAATGACTCTTGCTTCTTGGAAGACAAGCTATGACCAACACAGATAGCATATTATAAAGCAGAGACATTACTTTGCCAACAAAGGTCCATCTAGTCAAAGTTATGCTTTTTCCAGTAGTCATGTATGGATGTGGGAGCTGAACTATAAAGAAAGTTGAGTGCAAAAGAATTGATGCATTTGAACTGTAGTGTTGGATAAAACCTCTTGAGAGTCCCTTGGACTGCAAGGAGATCCAACCAATCTATCCTAAAGGAAATCAGTCCCAAATATCCACTGGAAGGACTGATGCTGAAGCTGAAACTCCAATACTTTGGCCACCTAATGTGAAGAACTGACTCCTTGGGAAAGAACCTGATGCTGGGAAAGATTGAAGGAAGGACATGAATTTGAGCAAGCTGCAGAAGTTGGTGATGGACAGGGACCATGGGGTCGCAAAGAGTCAGACGTGACTGAGCGACTGAAGTATAAAGGGAAAACATTAACTATAAGGGGAAAATATTTCCCTATAGTTAATATAGTTAACCAATGTATTGTGGTTGGACAAGGTGCATGCTGTGATTTCAGTCTTGTTGTATTTATTGAGACTTGTTTTGCAGCCTACCTGTGATGTATCCCAGGGAATGTTCCATGTGCACTTGAAAGGAATCTATCCTTTTTCCTGAGAGTCCTGTGCAGGGGTGTGCTCAAATGGAGTTCTCTATGCTCATCTTCTCCTGTGAGAACTCCAAAATTACAACTCACTGCTGAACAACCATCAACAGAAGAATGTTGGATTCCGTCAAAAAAATATACCCCACACCCAAGGGCAAAGAAAAAGCCCCAGCAAGATGGTAGGAGGGGCGATACTACATTTAGAATCATACCTCATATCTGCCAGAGATGCTCAGAGGGCTCAAACAAACCTTGTGTGAACCAGGACCAGGAGACCCCACAGAGACTGAGCCAGAACTGTATTTGAGTGTCTCCTGCAAAGGTACAGGTGAGCAGTGGGCTGCTGCAAGGGCAGAGGCTCTGGGTGCAGTAGACCAGAGTATGGCATAAGCCCTCTTGGAGGAGGTCTATCATTAACCCCACAATAGAGCTGCCAGAACTTGCACAGGACTGGGGAAACAGACTTTTGGAAGGCACAAACAAAAGCTTGTGTGCACCAGGATCCAGGAGAAAGGACCAGTGACCCCATAAGAGACTGACCCAGACTTGCCCATTAATGTCCAGGATTCTCCAGCAGAGGTGTGGACTGACAGTGGCTTACTGCAGGGTTGGGGGCACTGAGTGTAACAATGTGTACATGGGACATTTTGAAGGAAGTTACCATTATCTTCATTACCTCCACCATAGTTTGGCCTCAGCTCAAACAACATGGGAGGAACACAGTGACACCCATCAACAGAAAATTGGATTAAAGATTTACTGAGCATGGCCCTACCCATCAGAACAAGACCCAGTTTCCCCTCAGTCTCTCCCATCAGGAAGCTACCATAATCCTTTTCCATCAAAGGGCAGACAGAATGAAAACCACAATCACAGAAAACTAACCAATATGATCACATGGACCACAGCCTTGTCTAACTCAATGAAACTATGAGCTGTGCCTTGTAGGGCCACCCAAGATGGACGGGACATGGTGGAGAGTTCTGACATAATGTGGTCCACTGGAGAAGGGAATAGCAAACCACTTCAGTATTCTTGCCTTGAGAACCCCATGAAGATCATGAAAAGGAAAAAAGATAGGACACTGAAAGATGAAATCCCCACGTTGGTAGTTCCCAATATGCTACTGGAGAAGAGTGGAGAAACAACTCCAAAAAGAATGAAGAGATAGAGCCAAAGCAAAAACAACACCAAGTTGTGGACATGACTGGTGATGGAAGTTAAGCCTAATGCTGTAAAGAGCAATATTGCATAGGAACCTGGAATGTTAGGTCCATGAATCAAGGCAAGTTGGAAGTGGTCAAACAGGAAATGGCAAGAGTGAACATCAACATTTTAGCAATCAGCAAACTAAAATGTACTGGAATGGGTGAATTTAACTCAGGTGACCATTATATCTACTACTGTGGGCAAGAATACCTTAGAAGAAATGGAGTAGCTAATCATAGTCAATAAAAGAGTCCAAAATGATTGGATGCAATCTCAAAAACAACAAAATGATCTCCGTTCATTTCCAAGGCAAATCATTCAATATCACAATAATCCAAGTATATGCTCTGACCAATAATGCTGAAGAAACTGAAGTTGAACGGTTCTATGAAGAACTACAAGACCTTCTAGAACTAACACCCAAAAAAGATGTCCTTTTCATTATAGGGGACTGGAATGCAAAAGTAGGAAGTCAAGAGATACCTGGAGTAACAGGCAAATTTGGCCTTGGAGTACAAAACAAAGCAGGTCAAAGGCTAACAGAGTTTTGCCAAGGGAATGCATTGGTCATAGCAAACACCCTCTTCCAACAACACAAAAGAAGACTCTACACATGGACATCACCAGATGGTCAGTACCAAAATCAAATTGATGATATTCTTTGCAGCCAAAGATGGAGAAACTCTATTCAGTCAGCAAAAACAGATCAGGAGCTGACTGTGGCTCAGATCATGAACTCCTTATTGCCAAATTCAGACTGAAATTGAAGAAGGTAGGGAAAACCACTAGACCATTCAGGCATGATGTAAATAAAATCTTTTATGATTACACAGTGGAAGTGACAAATAGATTCAAGGGATTAGAATGATAGACAGAGTACCTGAAGAACTATGGATGGAAGTTTGTGATGGAGGTTTGAAGGCAATAATCAAGACCATCCCCAAGAAAAAGAAATGCAAAATGGCAAATGGTTGTCTGACAAGGCCTTACAAATAGCTGAAAAATAAGAGAAGCTAAAGAGAAAGGAGAAAAGGAAAGATATACCATTTGAATGCACAGTTCTAAAGAACAGCAAGAATAGATAAGAAAGCCTTCCTCAGTGATCAATGCAAAGAAATAGAGGAAAACAATAAAATGGGAAAGACTAGAGATTGCTTCAAGAAAATTAGAGATACCAAGGGAACATTTCATGCAAAGATGAGTACAATAAAGGACAGAAATGGTAGGGATCTAACAGAGGCAGAAGATATTAAGAAGAGGTGTCAAGAATACACAGAACTATCCAAAAAAGATCTTCATGACCCAGATAACCACGATGATGTGATCACTCACCTAGAGCCAGACATCATAGAATGTGATGTCAAGTGGGCTATAGGAAGCATCATGACAAACATAATTAGTGGAGGTGATAGAATTCCAGTTGAGCTATTTCAAATCCCAAAAGATGATGCTGTTAATACACCAAAAAATTTGGAAAAATCAGCAGTGGCCATGGGACTGGAAAAGGTCAGTTTTCATTCCAGTCCCAAAGAAAGGCAATGCCAAAGAAAGCTCAAACTACTGCACAATTGCACTCATCTCACACACTAGCAAAGTAATGCTCAAAATTCTCCAAAGCAGGCTTCAACAGTACATGAACAGTGAAATTCCAGATGTTCAAGATGGATTTAGAAAAGGCACAGAAAACAGAGATCAAACTGCCAACATCCATTGGATCATCAAAGAAGCAACAGAGTGCCAGAAAAAAACATCTACTTTTGCTTTATTGACCATACCAAACTTTGACTGTGTGGATCACAACAAACTGTGGCAAATTCTTAAAGAGATGGGAGTACCAGATTACCTTACCTACCTCCTGAGAAATCTGTATGCAGGTCAAGAAGCAACAGTTAGAATTGGATGTGAATCAGCAGACTGGTTCCAAATTGGGAAAGGAGTCTGTCAAGGCTGTATATTGTCACCCTGCTGATTTAACTTATATGCAGAGTACATCATCTTAAATGCTGGGCTGGAGGAAGCACAAGCTGGAATGAAGATTGCTGGGAGAAATATCAACAATCTCAGATATGCAGATGACACCACCCTTTTCAGCCTCTTGATGAAAGTGAAAGAGGAGATCGAAAATGTTGGCTTAAAACTCAGCATTTAGAAAACTAAGATCATGGCATCTGGACCCATTACTTTGTGGCAAACTGTTGGGGAAACAATGGAAACAGTGACAGCAAGAGTCCATGGGGGTTGCAAAGAGTTGAACACAACTGAATGACTGAACTGAACTGAAAATAACTGTTAATTAATTAATCATGAAGGAAATTAACCAGAAAGTAACTATAAGGGAAATTAATTACAAAGTCATTATAAGGGAAAACAATTCTCATCAGAAGAAACACCAACATGCAGAACTAAATAATATGCTTCTAAACAGCAAATGGGTCAATGAAGAAATGAAAGAAAAAAAATTAAAAATACCTGCAGACAAATTAAAATGAAAATACAATGACTGAGAATATATGCAACAAAAGCAGTACCAAGAAGGAAATTTACACTGATACAAACCTACTTCAGAAACAAACAAACAAAAATCTTAAACAACCTTACCTTATGACTAAAGAAACTAGGAAAAGAACAAACACACCCAAAGTTAGTAGAAGGAGATAAATCATAAAGATCAGAGCTGAAATAAATGAAATAGAGAGTAAAATACAATAGAAAAAATCACTGAAACTCTATAAAGATAAACAAAATTGATAAAACTTTAACCAGACTCATCAGGAAATAAGAAAGTGAAAGTGTGAAGTTGCTCAGTTGTGTCTGACTCTTTGTGACCCCGTGGGCTGTAGCCTACCATGCTCCTCTGTCCCTGGGATTTTCCAGGCAAGAGTACTGGAGTGGTTTGCCATTTCCTTCTCCAGAGGATCTTCCCCACCCAGGGATGGAACCTGGGTCTCCCGCATTGCAGGCAGATGCTTTACCACCTGAGACACCAGGGAAAAAGAAAGGGGCCCCAAATCAATAGAATCAGAAATTTAAAAGGTAAAGTTACAAACAAAAATACTGAATTGCAAAGGATCATAAAAAGTACTACAAACAACTATAAATCAAATAGTTTGACAACCTAGAAGAAATGGACAAATTCCTAGAAAAGTACAGTCTCCAAATTTGTGGTATCAGATTGGGTGGGCTGTGCTGGGTTGCAGGGAGGGAAGATTGGATGAAGTTGATCAAAATGTATAAACTTTCAGTTATAAGATAAATAAGTACTATAAATGTAATCTACAATATAAATATAAATAACTGTTGTATGTTATACATAAAAATTTTTAAGCAAGTAAATCCTAAGAGTTTTCATCAAAAGGAACATTTTTTCCCCATTTCTTTAATTCTGTATCTATATGAAATGATGGATGTTCACTAAACTTATTGTGGTAATCATTTCATGATGTATATAATTCAAATCACTATGCTGTACACCTTAAACTTATACAGTGCTGTATGTCAATTACATCTCAATAAAACTGGGGAAAAAAAGAAATATTCCTTATATGCAACATCATTGGGCTTCTGAGGTGACACCAGCAGTAAAGAACCCACCTGACAATGCAGGAGACATAAGAGACACAGGTTCAATCCCTGGGTTGGGAAGATCCCCTGGTGGCAGGCATGGCAACCCGCTATGGTATTATTCCCTGGAGAATCCCTTGGACAGAGGAGACTGGCAGACTACAGTCCTGTTCATTTCAGTTCAATCATTCTGTTGTGTCTGATTCTTTGTGACCCCAAGGACTGCAACACACCAGATTTCCCTGTCCTTCACCATCTCCCAGAGTTTGCTCAAACACATGTCCATTGAGTCAATGATGCCATCCAACCATCTCATCCTCTGTCCTCCCCTTCTCCTCCTGCCCTCAATCTTTCCCAGCATCAGAGTCTTTTCCAATGAGTCAGTTCTTCTCATCAGGTGGCCAAAGTATTGGAGTTTCAGCCTCAGCAACAGTCCTTCCAATGAATATTCAGGACTGATTTCCTTTACCATTGACAGGTTGGATCTCCTTGCAGTCCAAGGGACTCTCAAGAGTCTTCTCCAACACCACAGTTCAAAAGCATCAATCCTTCAGCACTCAGCTTTCTTTTTTTTTTTTTTCACTCATGTATCCTTACACAAGTGACAAAATTCCTTATACAAATGTAACTCTATAAGACCTTGATTTTCTCCCCAAGATTCAAATGTTGAGTTCCTAACCTCCCTCCTGTGTGACTGTATTTAATGATAGGGTATTTAAGTGTGTGCATGTTCAGTCGCTCTTTGCTATCCCAAGGACTGCAACTCATCAGGCTCCTCTGTCCATGGCATTTTTCCAGGCAAGAATACTGGAGTGGGTTGCCATTTCCTCCACCACAGGATCTTTCTGACCCAGAGATCAAACCCTCTTCTCCTGTATCTCTTGCATTGGTAGGCAGATTCTTTACCACTGTGCCACCTGAGAAGCCCCATTTAAAGAAATAATTAAGGCTGATTGAAGTTATTAAGGGGGTTTCCTAGGTGGCGCTAGTGGTAGAGAACCTGCCTCTCAGTGCAGGAGACATAAGAGATGTGGGTTTGATCCCTGGGTCAGGAAGATTCGTTGGTTGGGGGCATGGCAACCCACTTCAGTATTCTTGCCTGGGAAATCTCATGGACAGGGAGCCTGGCAGGCTTAGCATGCAGGCAAAGTTATTACGGTCAGCCCTAATCCAGTATGGCTGGTGTCTTACAGAAGATGAGATTAGGACAGAGACACACACATGGAGGGAAGGCCATGTGAAGACACAGGGAGAAGACAGCCACCTAATTGTCAAGGAGGAAAGCCTCAGGAGAAACCAATCCTGCTGACTCTGAGCTTCCATAATTGTGAGAAAATAATTTTCTGTTGTATAAATCATTCAGCCTGTGTTATTTATTATTGTAGCCATAAAATACTAATACACTACCCGTATAAAGAATGATACTCTATTAGAACAAAGTTAACATAGAATCGTAATCATTTGAAAAAATTAAACACGTCTATCCGTGATAAGGTTAAAATACAAAGTGCACAAAGTTACCACACAGAAGTACTATTACTCTTAGCACCATTATTCTTGCTATCCATCTTCTGTCTATGAAGACCAACTTGTGCAGTATCAGCCCTAGCATTTTTCAGATCTTTTTCTTCACTTTAGGCTATGCACTACTGTACGTCTTAGAATCATCCTGAACTTTGGGAGAAAGTTATTTAAGATATTTCACAGAAAACAGAAAACAAAATCAGTTCCACTCACTTCATAACTTACGGATGTTCGGTAAACTGTTAATTAAATTTATACCATTTTGATAAGACTAACTTTCTCATAAACTTAAATCAAAACAGTGCAAATAGCTATGCTTCTAATTATGCACAAAACTTGTAAAACAAATTTCAAATGGCAATATAGTAAACTTAGGGAAAGTTAAAAAGATATATGTATTTGGCAATTTACCCCAGAATTAACCACAGGGCAATTGTGAAATGATTTAATTGATAATATTAAACATACCCAGAACTATTCAAGAATATGCCCTTTAGGGCTTCCCTAGTGGCTCAGTAGTAAAAAAATCTGCCTGCCAATGCAGGAGACATTGGTTCAATTCCTGGTCCAGGAAGACCCCACATGCTGCAGAGCAACTAAGCCCAGTGTACCACAACTACTGAGCCTGCGCTCTAGAACATGAGAGCCACAACTCTTGAACCTACGTGCCACAACTCCTGAAGCCCGCACGCCCTAGAGCCTGTGCTCTGCAACAAGAGAAGCCACTGCAATGAGAAGCCTGTGCACCCCAACTAGAGAGTAGCCCCACTCACTACAAAAAGAGAAAAGCCTGTGCAGCAGTGAAGACCCAGCATAGCCAAAACCAAAATAAATTAATTAATTGAAAAAAAAGAGAATATGCTCTCTAAAGTCAAGGTAGACCTCTCAGCCCAGAGGTTCATCTCAGATTTATAGATTGTTTAATTTCTACCATCCAAACTTCAGTTCTTCCACTCTGATTTTGATAACCACATACTTATGATACAATAAATTACACCTTATTTAACGGCTTAATATTTTGATGTTGCAAATGTTTATATGACATAGAAAACTGATTTGAAATTTATTTTGATAATTACTTTGATTGTAATTATTCATATTATCTTTAATCTACATAAATCAGAAAGCTGCTATACTAGTTTACTCAGCTACTGTAACAAATTGCCACAGACTGGATGGTTTAAAACAACAGAAATGAATTCTCTCACCATTCTGAATAACTTAGGTTCAAAATCAAGGTACTAGAAACACGACACTCCTTTCGGAAGTTTCAGGAAAAAATCCACACTTTGTCTCTACCGGCTTCTGGTGACTGTCTGCATGCCTTTACTTCCAGCCTCATCACTTCAAATTCTGCCTTTATAGTCACATTGCCTCCTCCTCTTCTGTCTGCATTATCTCTGTTTGCTTCTCTCTTATGAGGATATGTGATTCCACTTATGGTCCACTTGCATACTCCAGGATAATCCATCCATCTCAAGATCTTAATTCTAATTGCATCTGCAAACACCCTTTTTCAAATAATGTCTTCATGTTCCACAATCTTGACATGTCCATTATTCAGCCTCTTATGGGGTCATGAAGAGTCGGACACAACTGAGCAACTTCACTTTCACTTTTCACTTTCATGCATTGGAGAAGGAAATGGCAACCCACTCCAGTATTCTTGCCTGGAGAATCCCAGGGATGGAGGAGCCTGGTGGGCTGCAGTCCATGGGGTCGCTAAGAGTCAGACACGACTGAGCGACTTCACTTCCACTTTTCACTTTCATGCATTGGGGAAGGAAATGGCAACCCACTCCAGTATTCTTGCCTGGAGAAGCCCAGGGACGGCGGAGCCTGGTGGGTTGTCGTCTATAGGATCACACAGAGTTAGACATGACTGAAGTGACTTAGCAGCAGCAGCATAGCTTCTTCTTTCCCTTCAGAAAAAGTAAAAATGTTTCAATGCTGATTACATTATTTTTCAAATTATGTGTATTATTGTATTTGATAAAATGCAGTAATGTCAAAGTTTTTACTGATTGAAAAGATTGATGAGCTAAATTTTCTAGCCTAATACATAATTTTCCTGCTCTATTGGGACTCTGGTATGTAATTTTCCACTTTAAATTTATTCCTGTTACATTTTCCCTAAACGTTGAAGTTTAATACATGAAGCTTAAATACATGAGAAGGCTGTAATCACTTTTATATGTTTCTGATTTCTTATCCTCCAAACTCCTTTGCAGATGCTAGACAATTCTCTCACTTCATTTTCAAAACTTCCAACACCCTGATAAGGATTCATTTTTATAGGAAACATCTTATAATCAATGATATTTAATACAGGTCAAATCTTGTTAAAAACAAACACTATAACGGTCAGTTCAGTTCAGTCGCTCAGTCATGTCCGACTCTTTGCGACCCAATGAACCGCAATATGCCAGGCCTCCTTGTCCATCACCAGCTCCCAGAGTCTACCCAAACCCATGTCCATTGAGTCGGTGATGCCATCCAACCATCTCATCCTCTGATGTCCCCTTTTCCTCCTACCCTCAATCTTTCCCAGCATCAGGATCTTTTCAAATGAGTCAGCTCTTCGCATCAGGTGGCCAAAGTATTGGAGTTTCAGCCTCAGCATCAGTCCTTCCAATGAACACCCAGGACTGGTATCCTTTAGGTTGGACTAGGTGGATCTCCTTGCAGTCCAAGGGACTCTCAAGAGTCTTTTCCAACACCACAGTTCAAATGCATCAATTCTTCTGTGCTCAGCTTTCTTTATAGTCCAACTCTCACATCCATACATGACCACTGGAAAATCCATAGCCTTGACTAGATGGACCTTTGTTGGCAAAGTAATGTCTCTGGTTTTTAATGTGCTGTCTAGGTTGGTCATAACTTTCCTTCCAGGGAGTAAGCATCTTTTAATTTTATGGCTGCAATCACCATCTGCAGTGATTTTGGAGCCCCAAAAAATAAAGTCTCCCACTGTTTCCACTGTTTCCCCATCTATTTGTCCTGAAGTGATGGGACTGGATGTCATGGTCTTAGTTTTCTGAATGTTGAGCTTTAAGCCAACTTTTTCACTCTCCTCTTTCACGTCCATCAAGAGGCTCTTTAGTTCTTCTTCACTTTCTGCCATAAGGGTGGTGTCATCTGAGGTTATTAATATTTCTCCCAGCAATCTTGATTTCAGCTTGTGCTTCCTCCAGCCCAGCGTTTCTCATTATGTACTCTGCATATAAGTTAAATAAGCAGGGTGACAATATACAGCCTTGATGTACTCCTTTTCCTATTTGGAACCAGTCTGTTGTTCCACGTCCAGTTCTAACTGCTGCTTCCTTACCTGCATACAGGTTTCTCAAGAGGTAGGTCACGGGGTCTGATATTCCCTTCTCCTTTAGAATTTTCCACAGTTTATTGTGATCCACACAGTCAAAGGCTTTGGCATAGTCAAACTATAACACTATATCTCTATGCTATACAAACTGTAAAACTAAACATCTCTAATTAGTGCAAGGATTACCATTAATTTATTACTGAAATGCTTATTTCAAGTAGTTCCTGATATAACAAATACAGTACGACACAGAGTTTGGAAATAGCTCTATGCATATTATGATATAATTTAGTGATATTTGTTGTAACTGATCCTTTCTTATCCCTTATCCCCAATTAAGTTTAACTCCCAGTTTCTATCTCATTTTATAAATATTTTTCTCAGATTTTGCTGAATTTGCCTAAAAGGCCAAAGATTCATTACTATATTAAAAGGACTTTAAGCCTAAATTTGAAGGACAATGCTGCAAAGATGAATCATATTAGATAGCATTCCCACTTTCAAGGGGCCTACTATTTGGGAGTTGATACTGTCATCCACCTCCACAGTTACATTATAAAGCAATCAAGGATAATTGATACAATAAATCTGAGCAAAGTACAGAAGAATGAGTAACAAATTTTTACTGGAGACTGGAGAAGGCTTAACAAAGACATTCCATGTCTTCTTCATCTATTAAATGCTTTTCTTGCTTCAATGTCTGTATCAACCTTCTCCAATGTCTTCAATGACAACTGATTGATAATATTGTGGTACTCATTTTGCAAATAATTTTGCAAGTAACATATGCCAGTTAGTATTTACATATAATCAGTTTAGTTCAGTCACTCAGTCGTGTCCAACTTTTACAACCCCATGGAATGCAGTATGCCAGGCTTCCCTGTCCATCACCAACTCCTGGAGCTTACTCAAACTCATGTCCATATAGTTAACATATAATGCTTCTCATTAAGCTTATTAAAGTGTATACTTGTTTGTTTTGTTTTCCCTGAGATTTTAAGATCCTTGAAAAAAGAGATTATATATTATTTATATCCAAATCATATATGCTGGCATACAGCCATGTTTGGTGAGGAATTAAATGCACATTTAATTTATTGAATAAATCACTAAAGAATACATGAGATTTTCACTTTTGCCCATAAAGTGTTAATAGCTGTAGGAATTTCTCACTCACTGCTATGAACTTATGAAAATTTATGCAAGAACTACTTAGAAGGGAAGTAAAGGATGTGATTTTTGCCATCATCCCAAGTTACTGCCTGGAGGAAGTTTCCATACCACAATACAGACAGCAAGAAACCATAGGAGTACAAGGGTTTGTGGTAGTAGAGTCCGTGAACTGCGAAGATGGGACCATTGTTCCAGAGGCAGAGGTGACCAGGGAAATGCTTGCAGGAATGAACACATATTTAGCCAGTAATAAAGGTAAATTTAGAGAAGCTAAGTGACTAAGCCCAAGGAAAACCATTTATATTAGGTTTAACAACTGCAAATACATTATTTCATCAACTCTTTGAGTTAAGAATCCTTTGGGTTGTCATTTCACAAACCAGGAAAAGAACATTCAAAGAGTATATAAGCTGCCCAAATATATGGTAATATTAGACCAGAAAAAGCACTTAAACCCAGATATTCTACTATCAAGTTCATCCTTTGATACTAAGGGCACTTTTTTGACCTCTAATCTCTCTTCATATGACTAATCTTTAAATATTAGAAGACAAATTTCTGTCTCAGCTTCTCAAGATGAATATCCTCAATTGATTTCATCACATTAATTTTTTTGACAACTACATCAAAATTCTGAATTTTATTAGGTTTTTGGCAGACTAATACTCAAAAGTGCATTTTACTTATTGACTCAAGAAAGTGAAGTCGCTCAGTCATGTCTGACTCTTTTCGACCCCATGGATTGTAGCCTACCAGGCTTCTCCGTCCATGGGATTTTCCAAGCAAAAATACTGGAGTGGGTTACCATTTCCTTCTCCAGGAGATCTTCCCAACCCAGGGATTGAATTTGGGTCTCCTGCATTGTAGGTAGATGCTTTACTATCTGAGAAGTCAATAAATTCAAGTGTTCCACTGCATATGTATAGTATGAACTTGCTGAGCAGTGACAGTGTGTGAATAAGGCCTAATGGCAGCAACTGATTATTAAATATTAACTCAATCTGAGATAGCTCTGTTGCCTAACTCCTGAAAATATCCACTGTAATCTTCAATAGCATTACAGGTGGACAACAAAGTCTATAATATGGAAGTAATAATCCCATTTCCTCTGAGAAGAAACAACTAGTTTTTGATGTTCATCTTTTATTTTATTGAAGTATAGTTGATTACAATGTTGTGTTGGTGTCTGATGTACAGCAAAGTGTTTCAGTTTAATATATATTTATATATACCACCTTGTTCATTCATTCTATATATAACAGTTTGCATCTGCTGATCCCAAATCCCAATCCATCCCTCTCCATCACTCCTCTCCTTGACAACCACAAGTCTGTTCTCCATGTCTAGGAGTTTGTTTTGTTTTGTAGGTAAGTTCATCTGTGTCATATGTTGGATTCCACATACAAGTGATATATGGTATTTGTCTTCCTCTTTATCACTTACTTGAGTACAATCATCTCTAGGTCCATCCATGTTGCTGCAAAGGACAGTATTTCAACCTTTTTATGGTTAAGCAGTATTCCTTTGTACAGATGTATGACTGCTTGTTTATCCATTCATCTGTTGATGGACATTTATGTTGCTTCCATGTTTTGGCTATTGTAAATAGTGCTGCAGGGAACCTAGGGGTGTCTTCATTTTTTTTGAATTATAGTTTTTTCCAGTGATGTTCATTTCCAGATAACACACAGACTGAAATATGTGCAGAGAGTGTGTGCAAATATGAGGACAGGTTTCATTTTAGGGATTATTGAAAAAGAATTGAGCCATTTAAACTGATAAAGGAAAAGCCTGAAGAACACTAATGATGATATTAAATATTTTAAAGTGTTTCTATGAAAGAAGTATCAAGTTTATTTTATGTAGTTCCCTCAGGTAAATGTGCATCTAGAAGTGCCCAAGAGAATTTGGAATCAATATGAAGGATAGCTTCCTAACAAAGAAGAAAAAAATTAGTTCCCATTTTGTTCCTGGAAACATCCAAACAGAGGCTGTGTGATGCTTCAGAAATGTAATGTAGTGAACCATTTCTTTTCTTCACTCTTACCAAAGCTTCCTTAAGCTAGTATGAAACATCCAGAGATACCACTTGCCCACATGTGAGCCACAGCCACAGAGCTTCTTTGAGCTTCGTTTTCTGTTTTCAATATGCCTAATTTCTTACTCCTGGCTCCATCTCCTACTTAAAAAGGCTCCTGTCTTTTAGATTTGTTACTGATATTTGGATTCTCAGATCTGATATCTTGTTCAGAGTTCAGTTCAGTTCAGTTCACTCGCTCAGTCGTGTCAGACTCTTTGCGACCCCATGAATCACAGCACGCCACGACTCCCTGTTCATCACCAACTCCCGGAGTTTACCCAAACCCATATCCATCGAGTCGGTGATGCCATCCAGCCATCTCATCCTATGTTGTCCTCTTCTCCTCCTGCCCCCAATCCCTCCCAGCATCAGGGTCTTTTCCAGTGAGTCAACTCTTCACATGAGGTGGCCAAAGTATTGGACTTTCAGCTTCAGCATCAGTCCTTCCAATGAACACTCAGGACTGATGTCCTTCAGAATGGACTGGTTGGATCTCCTTGTAGTCCAAGGGACTCTCAAGAGTCTTCTCCAACACCACAGTCCAAAACTATCAATTCTTCGGCGCTCAGCTTTCTTCACAGTCCAACTCTCACATCCATACATGACCACTGGAAAAACCATAGCCTTGACTAGACGGACCCAGAGTTAGTTCCACTCAATCTTTCCTCTCTGAAAACTGTTTAGTAAAATGTGATGCAGTCTAAGGAGCAAATATAAAAAATGGGATTGTATTAAAGAGTCCAGTATGACAGATTGCTTTATATAACCTGCAAAGTCCCCACTACTCTAGGTTTCCATCATTCTATAGTTAATATCCCCTACATTTTAATGAATGTGGCTTCCTTCTTAAAAGAGATTAATAATTTAATTAAAAAACTATACTTATATACCTATACACCTTAAAAATAATTATGTAGGTTATTGTTTTTACAATTTAAAATTTCAATAAGGATATTTATAAATTCACTTGTCTTTTCTCAACACAATACCTCCAACGAACATCATTGACTTCATATCTGTTGTTAGTCAATTAAATATAAAGTGGTGTCTAGAATATCTCTGGCTGCTGAAAAGGTATTTTTCCTTAACTTGCTCTCTTTATCCTCTTCTCCCTTCTCCATTCCTTTCTTATCCTACATACTTGGATTTGTTTCTTTTCCACACTAATCCTTTATTGTATATCATCTTCCTATAAATCAAGGTCTCCAATCTCCAGTCTCTGGGATCTAATGCTTGATGATCTGAGGTATAACTGATGTAATAATAATGGAAATAAAGTGCACAATAAATGTAATGTACTTGAATCTTTGCAAAACCATCCTCCCCACCCTTCCCTGTCCATGGAAAAATTGTCTTCTGTGAGACTAGTCCCTGATGCCAAAAAAGTTGGGGACCATTGCTACAAATGACTGGAACTTTCATTCTGTCTGATTAATAAATAGCACAGTATTTATTATCTCTTTATAGTATAAGATTTTTCTGTAGATCTATTGACCTCAAGCCAAGTTTTCCATAACATTTAGCAAATTCATTGGGAACTTCATTCTCCACTAATGTAATAAAGTAAATAGCATGCTATATTTTAATGGTGTTTTAACACTTATGGAAGAATTTTCTTCTAAATTTTTCAAAAATATAATTCATAAAATTTTTCTTATATCATTTCTTTCAATATTTCCAGGGTTTCTTGACCCAGTTGCATCAAAGGTTTTACATGGTAGTAAATTAATGAGCTTACTCAAGTTCTTTGTAACTAAAGATGAAAGATGTACTGTCTATGAATGCTTTCTCTAGGTTATTTTTTAAGTATTTAATACAACATTTCAATTCATGCAAACCTTTTAATAATCTAAAATCCTTGCATAAATATTTTTGTAAAGATGGAAAATTAGAAAGGATAAATCATAAAAAGTTTTCAAAATCCTAAGATTCAGTGATCTTTCTGATGAGGAAAATAATAAAAAAAGAAAAATAAATAAAATTTATAATTAGTAAGCTCATATTACATTGCTACAGGTGTCACCTACAAGTTATAATTCTTAAAGTTGTTTTGATTCTGCTCTGATTTTTGTGTTATCATATAGGCTAGAAGTAAACTTTATACTCTTTGATCCATATTTGAAGTTACTCTACAACTGAGATTAATCAACTATTTAACTTCTATTTTTGAGCTAAGGAGAGTCACTGAATAATTTTGTTATCCCATTAGTGGTGGTGATTTAGTCACTAAATTGTGCCTGACTCTTGAGACCCCATGGATTGTAGCCTGCCAGGCTCCCCTGTCGATGAGATTCTCCTTGAAAGAATACTGAAGTGGGCTCCCATTTCCTTCTCCAGGGGATCTTCCCGTCCCAGGGATTGAATCCAGGTCTCCTGCATTGCAGGCAGATTCTTTACCAACTGAGCTATGAGGGAAGCCCTTGTTATCCCATTTGTACTCAATAAATGGATACTCTGGGATTTTTTTCCCTAATATCTATACCACCCATATTTTCATATAAAATATTGGTTCTGGAAATCACTGGATGACCTAAGATGGCTCACTGACTATAGTTCTGCCGATAAAAGTCCCACATTGTGTGTGTGTGTGTGTAAATTATGCCTATAATGCACTGTTTATGATTTTTAAGCTTCAGTTTCTGAAATATAGAATAGGAAGTTGGAAAAAACTGCAAAGGTATCTTGAATCCTAGGGTGTTTTTTAATAGGATTTTCATACTTAATTCAATAACAATATTTTAAATCCTTGATTTTATTGCTTTTTTCTAGACTCAATATGACATTTTTGTTGTTGTACTCACATGTCCAAACTGATCACATGGATCACAGTCTTGTCTAACTCAATAAAACTATGAGCCATGCCATATATGGCCACCCCACATGAACAGGTCACAGTGGAGAGATCTGACAAAACGTGGTCCACTGGAGAAGGGAATGGCAAACCACTTCAGTATTCTTGGTTGTAAACCCCATGAACAGTATGAGAAGACAAAAAGATATAACACTGAAAGATGAACCACCAAGGTTGGTAGGTTCCCAATATACTACTGGAGAAGAGAGGAGAAATACCACCACAAAGAATAAAGAGATGGAGCCAAAGCAAAAACAACACACAGTTAGGCATGTGACTGGTGATGGAAGTAAAGACTGATGTTAAAAGAACAATAGTGCAGAGGAATGCAACTCCATTCCTGGAATGTTAACTCCATTAATCAAGGTAAATGGAAAATGGTCAAACAAGAGATGGCAAGAGTGAACATTGACATTTTAAGAATCAGTGCACTAACATGGACCAGAATGGGTGAATTTAATTCAGATATTCATTATATCTACTAATGTGAGCAAGCATCCATTAGAAGAAATAGAGTGGCCCTCATAGTCAATAAGAGTCCAAAATGCAGCACTTGGGTGCAGTCTCAAAAATGACAGAATGATCTCTGTTTGTTTCCTAGGCAAACCATTCAATATCACAGTAATCCAAGTCTATGTCCCAAAAACTAATGCTGAAGACTGAAGTAAAAAAAAGATGTCCTTTCATCATAGGGAGCTGGAATGCAAAAGTAGGAAGTCAAGAGAAACCTGGAATAACAGGTAATTTGGCTTGGAGTACAAAATGAAGCAGGGCAAAGGCTACTAGAGTTTTGCCAAGATTACACATTAGTCATAGCAAATATCCACCTCCAGCATCTTAAGAGATGACTTTACACATGAACATCACGAGATGCTCAATACTGAAATCAGACTGATTATATCCTCTGCACCCAAAGGTGGAGAAGCTCTATACAGTCAGTAAAAATGAGACCAGAAGCTGATTGTGGCTCAGATCATGGAATCCTTAGTGCCAAATTCAGACTTAAATTGAAGAAAATAGGGAAAACCACTAGACCATTCAGGTATGACCTAAACCAAATCCCTTACAATTATACAGTGGAAGTGACAAATAGATTTAAGGACTAGATCTGGTAGAATTCCTGAAGAACTATGGACAGAGGTTTAAAACAATGTATAGGAGGGAAAAATAAATGCAAAAAGGCAAAAGGTTGTCTGAGGCCTTACAAATAGTTAAGAAAAGATGAGAAGTGAAAGGCAAAGGAGAAAAGGAAAGATACACCCATCTGAATGCAGAGTTCCAAAGAATAGTAAGGAGAGAAAGGAAACCCTTCCAAAGTGAACAACGCAAAGAAATAGAGGAAAATAATAGAATGGGAAAGACTAGAGAGTGCTTCAAAAAAATTAGAGATACCAAAGGAACATTTCATGCAAAAATGAGCACAATAAAGGCCAGAAATGGTATGGAATTAATAGAAGAGGAAGATATTAAGAGGTGGCAAGAACACAGAAGAACTATACAAAAAAGATCTTCATGACCCAGATAATCATGGTGTGGTTATCCAGGTGTGATCACTCACCTGGAGCAAGACATCCTGGAATGTGAAGTCAAGTGGGCCTTAGAAAGCATCACTACGAACAAAACTAGTGGAGGTGGTGGAATTCCAGCTGAGCTATTTCAAATCCTGAAAGATGATGCTGTGAAAGTGCAGCACTGAATATGCCAGCAAATTTGGAAAACTCAACCGTGGCCACAGGACTGGAAAAGGTCAGCTTTCATTCCTATCCCAAAGAAAGGCAATGTCAAAGAATGTTCATACTACTGCACAATTACACTCATCTCACATGCTAGCAAAGTAATGCTCAAAATTCTCCAAGCTAGGCTTCAACAGTACATGAACCAAGAATTTCCAGATATTCAAGATGGATTTAGAAAAGGCAGAGGTACGAGAGAGCAAATTGCCAACATCTGTTGGATCATAGAAAAAGCAAGAGAGTTCCAGAAAAAACATCTACTTCTGCTTTATTGACTATGCTAAAGCCTTTGATTGTGTGGATCACAACAAACTGTGGAAAATTATTAAAGATATGGGGGTACCAGACCTCATTAACAGCCTCCTGAGAAATCTATATGCAGGTCAAGAAGCAACAGTTAAAATGGGACATGGAACAACAGACTGATTCCAAACTGGAAAAGGAGCATGTCAAGTTTGTATACTGTCCCCCTGCTTATTTAACTTATATGCAGAGTACATCATGTGAAATGCTGGGCTGGATGAAGCACAAACTGGAATCAAGATTGCTGGGAGAAATATCAATAACCTCAGATATTCAGATGACACCACCCTTATGGCAGAAAGTGAAGAGGAACTAAAGATCCTCTTGATCAAAGTGAAAGAGTAGAGTGAAAAAACTGGCTTAAAGCTCAACATTCAAAAAATGAAGATCATGGCATCCAGTCCCATCATTTCATGGCAAAATATATGGGGAAACAATGCAAACTATAACAGTTTATTTTCTTAGGCTCCAAAATCATTGCAGATGGTGATTTCATCCATGTATTTCATCCATGAAATTAAAAGATGCTTGCTCTTTGGAAGGAAAGTTATGACCAACCTAGATAGCATATTCAAAAGCAGAGACATGACTTTGCCAACAAAGGTTCGTCTAGTCAAAGCTATGGTTTTTCCAGTAGTCATGTATGACAGAGTTTGATCATAAAGAAGGCTGAGTACTAAAGAATAGATGGTTTTGCACTGTGTTGGAGAAGACTCTTGAGAATTCCTTGGACTTCAAGGAGATCCAACCAGTCCATCCTAAAGGAAATCAGTCCTGAATATTCATTAGAAGGACTGATGCTAAAGCTGAAGCTCCAATACTTTGGCCACATGATGAGAAAAATTGACTTATTGGAAAAGACCCTGATGCTGAAAAAGATTGAAGGCTTGAGGAGAAGGGGACAACAGAGGATCAGATGGTTGGATGGCATCACCAACATGATGGACTTGAGTTTGAGCAAGCTTTGGGATTTGATGATGAACAGGGAAACTGACATGCTGGAGTCCATGTGGTCGCGAATGGTTGGACTCGACTGAGCAACTGAATTGAACTGAACTCACATGCCATCATTGTTTTTAAATATATAATTAAATTAGAATACTGATATAATAAAAGCAATCAACATTGAAGATTAGGAACAACAGCACTGCATCTACATTTTATAAGGTAGAAATGTTCTAGGGCAGGGATTGAAAAACTTTCTGTTAAGCTTTGTTAATAAATACTTTTTGCTTTGTGGCAAAGAAGGTCTCTGTCACAGCAATTCAACTCTGCTGTTTTAGTGCAAGAGCATAGACAAGCAAATGAATGGTGGTAGATATGTTCCAATAGCATTTTACTTATTTAAAATTGGCAAGGGTCTGTGTTTTGTTCACAGGCCATATTTGCCAACCCTTGTCCTAGGGCGTAGACCTCTAATCACAAGTTTCATTGTGTCATTATCTTTTAGACAGGAAACACACAGCATCAGTTAATCAGAAAGCAGATAAAATGAAGTACTGTTTAGATTTTTCTACTGTATTTAGTATCAAGACACAGCTTCATTCACTTCACCAGAAAAAAGTGACCTTGATGTTTAATAGTGTCAGTGTAAGACGCTGATTCATAACTTGCTCCTTTTCCAGTCTGGAATATTTGACCCTTATTTTTCCTTTGGCCCATAGCCTAATACAATTAAACTAAACAAATGCTTCACTAAGTTTTTTTGTATTTAAACTTTATTTTTTAAAACATAGGTTTTTAAAAAGTAAAACCCAAAGTTTAACTTTCTTTAGGCATATGGGGTGAGGTTTAAGAAATGACCCTTCAAAACCTTTGTGAGAAGGAAGCTTGGCTGCCATGCAGCATTGATTTTATGATGTATCAGTCATCACTTCATTAGAGATGGTGCTTAATCTTTAGGATGTGAGTCATCTCATACTCATAGCCTCCAGAAATTTATCATAGAGACATACGATATAGGAAGCCATTAGCTGAGGAACAGCAACTTTAAAATGATGCATATGTGCTATTGCCAGCTCCTATATTGTGCTGCTTTGGCAGAGCCCTATCACATTTCCGGTGCCCTCTATATTGAAAAACATTCTGTGCTGATGGAACCCTTATCTAACTGAGATGTTTCTTGGGATCTAAGTTATCCTTCAACAACCCATTTTGTTGCTCAAGTTTTCCTTTCTCAACATACAGCTTGAAACTCCCACCTTACAGATCATATTCCTACAAAAGTTGACCACAGTAAGATTTGAATTTAAACTAAAAGGCTGAAATTTTCAGAATTCAGGGTTGCTTTTATAAAGGCAAAACTCTAGACACATGGGCTATTTATTCAACAAATATGTACTCATTGCCAGTTATGTCAGATCAGATCAGTCGCTCAGTCGTGTCCGACTCTTCGCGACCCCATGAATCGCAGCATGCCAGGCCTCCCTGTCCATCACCAACTCCCGGAGTTCACCCAGACTCACGTCCATCGAGTCAGTGATGCCATCCAGACATCTCATCCTCTGTTGTCCCCTTCTCCTCTTGCCCTCAATCCCTCCCAGCATCAGAGTCTTTTCCAATGAGTCAACTCTTTGCATCAGGTGGCCAAAGTACTGGAGTTTCAGCTTTAGCATCATTCCTGCCAAAGAAATCCCAGGGCTGATCTCCTTCAGAATAGCACCATCTTTTCACATGCTGAGGGGTCAATACACTGCCCCTGACCTCACAATGCATAGTAACATATGGGTATCTGTGTGTGAGAAATAAACATGTAAATCAATGATGACAGCAACATTACAATATTACAGCATAACATTGTGTGGTAAACAGGTAAATGTGAGAGTGCAGACATTAAATCATTATCATCCTGGCCTAGGGCAGTGCAGAGAGATACAAGTTTCAGAACTCACAAAGGAAATGAAATAGACTGAGCTTTAAAGATAAGAAGGATCCGGGGACTTCCCTGGTGGTCTAGTGGTTGAGACACAGGCCTTCCACTGCAGGGGGCACAGGTCCGATCCCTGGTTGGAGAACTAGGATTCCACACATCACAGGACCCAGCCCCCAGGCCACCCAAAAAAAAAGAAAGATGAGGAAGATGGAGCAACAAAATGTAAAGAAATTACATGGGACTAAAAATAATTGCATGCATGGGCAGTTAGGGCAAATTCTGGACAAAAGATACAAAGAGACCAAAAAACCCAACTGCCACTTCTAAAGAGTCTAGAACAAAAGCAGGGTACTACACATGCCCCCTGCACACAACACCCCTAAGGGGTGGGCCAATCACCTAAGCCATCCATCCAGCCCCGCCCCTTGACAAACTGCTACCCTCACCCCATGCAAGGAGCAAGCTCAATCCCTGCTCAAGGAGCAAAAAAACAAGGGAAACTGTTGTTCTCCCTCCCTCCTGCTGCAGCAGGAACCCCAATAAAGCCTTGACTGAAAAATAAATAAATAAAGATGAGGAGGAATTTAAAGAGAAAAGAGTATTTCAGAAAGAGTAAGCAACAAGCACAAAGGCTTAGAGGTGTGACATAGCATGGTGTGATTTCATATAGAAATGAAAAATAACTAGTATCAGTGAGCTTAGAGTAAAGAACAAACAAGAAATAAAGCTGGAAAAATGAACAGGGCTTAGAGTCAATGGGCTGATAACTTTTCAGCTAAAAGTAATAGGGAACTTTCAAAACTTCAGGCAGGTGCATGTGGTTAGCTTGGCGATTTATACTGATTACTAAATGATATCCATGGAGAAGGCAATGGCACCCCACTCCAGTACTCTTGCCTGGAAAATCCCACGGACGGAGGGCCTGGTGGGCTGTAGTCCATGGGGTCACTAAGAGTCAGACACGACTGAGTGGCTTCACTTTCACTTTTCACTTTCATGCATTGGAGAAGGAAATGGCAACCCACTCCAGTGTTCTTGCCTGGAGAATCCCAGGGACGGGGGAGCCTGGTGGGCTGCCATCTATGGGGTTGCACAGAGTTAGACATGACTGAAGTGACTTAGCAGCAGCAGCAGTAAATGATATCCAAATAAATGTGTTGGAGGTAGAACTCAAAGAGAGGATTCCAGATTGGAGATTTGGGTTTGGGGAGTCATCTGCATATACATGATTTCTGAAAACATTGACTTAAATAGTAAATACATAAATGAAAAATACACATAAAGCAAGAAATGAAATTTTAAGGAACACATCCCTCTAGATTGGACAAAGGAAATAGGTGAGCAGTGACTATAAGAAAAACAAACAAAAAAAGAAAACCAGGGAAGAACATTTCTAGAATGTGGTCATAACTAACAGTTATATAAAAGATGTTAATGTGAAAAGATGACCCAAAATGAACCATTACTTTGTCAAGACAGTTATATGAAATGAGAAGCATGAATGTTAATCTGTTGAGACATGGGTTGGGACAAGAAAGCATCAACAATAATTTTAAGCTACCCTACTTAAACTTTCAAAAATCAATGTAATTCATCATATTAAAACATGAATGAAGAAGAAAAACATATGACCTTTTCAATAGATACAGAAAAATCATTTGACAAAAATTCAGCATGCATTCTTGATAAAACAAACAAAACAACTGTAACCATCAGGAATAGAAGTAAACTTTCTAACCTGATAAAAGGCATCTACAAAATACTTTAGATTTAACAATATACTTAATGGAGAGACTAAAATTTTACTATTGAGTTTGGGAGCAAGAGAAGGATGTCTTCTCTCAAAAGCCCTATCTTACATTGTACTGGAAGTTCTTGTCAATGTGCCAATAAAAGGATCCAACGCTCAATGGCAAAAAGGTTGATTCCAGGACTGCAGCAGGAAAAAGATGTTCCTGGAATGTAGTGTATGTTATAAAGTAAGGAAGTATCCAAAAATCAGAGAGACAGAGACAGAGACTTGTAGAGGAACAGAGACAGAGAGAAACAAAAAGGCACCATTTATATACACCCCAGTAATAATGGCCACAGATAGGATCCACCAATGTGTATTAAAGTCCAATTTTGAGCTACATCTGTACTAATGCAATAAAATCACTGTGGTGATGTTGCACCAAACAATAAGTTCAAATAATCCATTGAAAATACATTTCAAAATCTATTTAGAAATAGCTATTAGAACATCTATTAGAAACAGAAGGAAAATGGACAATTCAGAATTACTTTATACACATATGACAAATATTGGGTTTAAAGTTTGAAATTTCCATGGATTAAATGATTGACTAATTTCATGATCATTTCATTTCAAACTTGATTTTACATAAGTAAAATCTATAAAGAGTCATATAAAAATTATTGACTTCTAATACACTGAGAAAGTCTATCTGGTTCATTCATTGACTAGAAATAATGATTAAATATTACTAAACAAGTGAAATTAAATGACACCATCCTCTATTTCTGTGCCCACACTGCTTCCCCCTAACCCTATGCCTCTTCCTGCATTCCTTATTTAGTGAACAATAATGCCACCTACTGAGACGTTCCAGCCAGAAATCTTGACTCATTTCTGTCTTACTGAGTTCATCCCCTATGTTTCCAAGTTTTGTGGATTCTCATTAAACAAATCACAGATCTCTATCCATGCTCCTAAAACTTCAGCTTGAGATTTTGTTTCTTTACTGGTTTATAGAAACCACCTCATAACTTATCCTTCTGATTCCTCTCTCACTCCACTCAATTGTCAAAGTGATCTTTCAAAGATACTAATCTGAATGTTCAATTCTCTTGCTTGAAAACTTCCAGTTACTCATGACTTCATGCATGAAGACTCCTTAGAGGTCACCATTCCATATGACTTCTATTCACACTGCCAGCCCTATTTGCAATTCCCTGAAGGTCACATTTTCCTAAAATGGCCTTTGTACCTGCTCCTCTCCAAGGAGACCTTGAAACACCCTCTCCCCACTGCCAGTGGCTGTCAAAATCCAGTGTTCTTTTAAAGTTCTACTTGTTTAATTAGGTCCCATTTGTTTATTTTTGCTTTTATTTCCAATATTCTGGGAGGTGGGTCATAGAGGATCCTGCTGTGATGTATGTCAGAGAGTGTTTTGCCTATGTTCTCCTCTAGGAGTTTTATAGTTTCTGGTCTTACGTTGAGATCTTTAATCCATTTTGAGTTTATTTTTGTATATGGTGTTAGAAAGTGTTCTAGTTTCATTCTTTTACAAGTGGTTGACCAGATTTCCCAGCACCACTTGTTAAAGAGATTGTCTTTAATCCATTGTATATTCTTGCCTCCTTTGTCAAAGATAAGGTGTCCATATGTGCGTGGATTTATCTCTGGGCTTTCTATTTTGTTCCATTGATCTATATTTCTGTCTTTGTGCCAGTACCATACTGTCTTGATGACTGTGGCTTTGTAGTAGAGCCTGAAGTCAGGTAGGTTGATTCCTCCAGTTCCATTTTTCTTTCTCAAGATTGCTTTGGCTATTCGAGGTTTTTTGTATTTCCATACAAATTGTGAAATTATTTGTTCTAGCTCTGTGAAGAATACTGTTGGTAGCTTGATAGGGATTGCATTGAATCTATAAATTGCTTTGGGTAGTATACTCATTTTCACTATATTGATTCTTCCAATCCATGAACATGGTATATTTCTCCATCTATTAGTGTCCTCTTTGATTTCTTTCACCAGTGTTTTATAGTTTTTTTCTATATATAGGTCTTTAGTTTCTTTAGGTAGATATATTCCTAAGTATTTTATTTCTTTTCGTTTGCAATGGTGAATGGAATTGTTTTCTTAATTTCTCTTTCTGTTTTCTCATTATTAGTGTATAGGAATGCAAGGGATTTCTGTGTGTTGATTTTATATCCTGCAACTTTACTATAATCATTAATTCTAGTAATTTTCTGGTGGAGTCTTTAGGGTTTTCTATGTAGAGGATCATGTCATCTGCAAATAGTGAGAGTTTTACTTCTTTTTTCCATTTTGATTCCTTTTATTTCTTTTTCTGCTCTGATTGCTGTGGCCAAAACTTCCAAAACTATGTTGAATAGTAATGGTGAAAGTGGGCACCCTTGTCTTGTTCCTGACTTTAGAGGAAATGCTTTCAATTTTTCACCATTGAGGATAATGTTTGCTGTGGGTTTGTCATATATAGCTTTTATTATGTTGAGGTATGTTCCTTCTATTCCTGCTTTCTGGAGAGTTTTTATCATAAATGGGTGTTGAATTTTGTCAAAGGCTTTCTCTGCATCTATTGAGATAATCATATGGTTTTTATTTTTCAATTTGTTAATGTGGTGTATTACATTGATTGATTTGCGGATATTGAAGAATCCTTGCATCCCTGGGATAAAGCCCACTTGGTCATGGTGTATGATCTTTTTAATGTGTTGTTGGATTCTGATTGCTAGAATTTTGTTTAGGATTTTTGCATCTATGTTCATCAGTGATATTGGCCTGTAGTTTTCTTTTTTTGTGGGATCTTTGTCAGGTTTTGGTATTAGGGTGATGGTGGCCTCATAGAATGAGTTTGGAAGTTTACCTTCCTCTGCAATTTTCTGGAAGAGTTTGAGCAGGATAGGTGTTAGCTCTTCTCTAAATTTTTGGTAGAATTCAGCTGTGAAGCCGTCTGGACCTGGGCCTTTGTTTGCTGGAAGATTTTTGATTACAATTTCAATTTCCGTGCTTGTGATGGGTCTGTTAAGGTTTTCTATTTCTTCCTGGTCGAGTTTTGGAAAGTTGTACTTTTCTAAGAATTTGTCCATTTCTTCCTCGTTGTATGTTTTCACAACATATAATTGTTGATAATAGTCTCTTATGATCCTTTGTATTTCTGTGTTGTCTGTTGTGATCTCTCCATTTTCGTTTCTAATTTTATTGATTTGATTTTTCTCCCTTTGTTTCTTGATGAGTCTGGCTAATGGTTTATCAATTTTATTTATCCTTTCAAAGAACCAGCTTTTGGCTTTGTTGATTTTTGCTATGGTCTCTTTTGTTTCTTTTGCATTTATTTCTGCTCTAATTTTTAAGATTTCTTTCCTTCTACTAACCCTGGGGTTCTTCATTTCTTCCTTTTCTAGTTGCTTTAGGTGTAGAGTTAGGTTATTTATTTGACTTTTTCTTGTTTCTTGAGGTGTGCCTGTATTGCTATGAACTTTCCCCTTAGGACTGCTTTTACTGTGTCCCACAGGTTTTGGGTTGTTGTGTTTTCATTTTCATTCGTTTCTATGCAAATTTTGATTTCTTTTTTGATTTCTTCTGTGATTTGTTGGTTATTCAGCAGGGTGTTGTTCATCCTCCATATGTTGGAATTTTTAATAGTTTTTCTCCTGTAATTGAGATCTAATCTTACTGCGTTGTGGTCAGAAAAGATGCTTGGAATGATTTCTATTTTTTTTAATTTACCAAGGCTAGCTTTATGGCCCAGGATGTGATCTATCCTGGAGAAGGTTCCATGTGCGCTTGAGAAAAAGGTGAAATTCATTGTTTTGGGATGAAATGTCCTATAGATATCAATTAGGTCTAACTGGTCTATCGTATCATTTAAAGTTTGTGTTTCCTTGTTAATTTTCTGTTTAGTTGATCTATCCATAGGTGTAAGCTTCTGCACATCAAAGGAAACTATTAGCAAGGTGAAAAGACAGCCTTCAGAATGGGAGAAAATAATAGCAAATGAAGCAACCGACAAACAACTAATCTCAAAAATATACAAGCAACTCCTCCAGCTCAACTCCAGAAAAATAAATGACCCAATCAAAAAATGGGCCAAAGATCTAAACAGACATTTCTCCAAAGAAGACATACAGATGGCTAACAAACACAAGAAAAGATGCTCAACATCACTCATTATCAGAGAAATGCAAATCAAAACCACTATGAGATACCATTTCACACCAGTCAGAATGGCTGCGATCCAAAAGTCTACAAATAATAAATGCTGGAGAGGGTGTGGAGAAAAGGGAACCCTCTTACACTGTTGGTGGGAATGCAAACTAGTACAGCCACTATGGAGAACAGTGTGGAGATTCCTTAAAAAACTGGAAATAGAACTGCCTTATGATCCAGCAATCCCACTGCTGGGCATACACACTGAGGAAACCAGAAGGGAAAGAGACACGTGTACCCCAATGTTCATCGCAGCACTGTTTATAATAGCCAGGACATGGAAGCAACCTAGATGTCCATCAGCAGATGAATGGATAAGAAAGCTGTGGTACATATACACAATGGAGTATTACTCAGCCATTAAAAAGAATACATTTGAATCAGTTCTAATGAGGTGGATGAAACTGGAGCCTATTATACAGAGTGAAGTAAGCCAGAAGGACAAACACCAATACAGTATACTAACGCATATATATGGAATTTAGAAAGATGGTAACGATAACCCTGTATACGAGACAGCAAAAGAGACACTGATGTATAGAACAGGCTTATGGACTCTGTGGGAGAGGGAGAGGGTGGCAAGATTTGGGAGAATGGCATTGAAACATGTGAAATGTCATGTATGAAACGAGATGCCAGTCCAGGTTCAATGCACGATGCTGGATGCTTGGGACTGGCGCACTGGGACGACCCAGAGGGATGGTATGGGGAGGGAGGAGGGAGGAGGGATCAGGATGGATTTTCTTTATTTTAAATAAAAAGAAAAAACAAAAAACAAAAATAAAAATAAAGTTCTACTTGGCTATTAGCTCCTCTCAAGTCCTCTCTTGGGATCTATCAGTCAAGAGTTGGCACCCCATTTACTGAACCTACTCCACTCACTCCTACCAATATCAACTTCTCACACTGTTTTATAACTGCTTGCTTGTTTATCTGCTCCCCCTCCAGACTGTGAAATCTTCTAAAATAATCCATATTTGTTATTATGTTTAATCAACTGAGTCTAGAACTGTGCCTGTCTTAATACACTTTTAACAATTTAAGAAAAGTGTTTAAAATTTATAAGGCATGTTGTGAGCAAATCTGTTTGTCACCACTCCAAATCTGTTACTTTAATCTGCAATATTAAAATGATTTAAAATAACAATCTTATCATTAATATGGTTGCAATTACCTTTAATAATCAAGATTTTCTTATAGACCCCAAATTAAAATAGATGTTTTTTTTTAATACATGGATTATTTTCTCACTATTGGTCTCTAAGAAAGTTACTGTTGGATGTTATCCCAAGTGAAGAGTGGTTCTACTAATTAAAGTGCTTATGCAACACCTTCTTAAATTGCATTAAACTTTATTCACCTTAAGTACTAAGCTTACAACTTTTTCATTTAGCAATATGCTCCAAAGGTCTAGTGGAATATTCTCTTTTTTAAAATCTGGAGGATTGAAGAAAGGGATTTGCATCCATAGACTAAAGACCTTGTAAAAGATGCACCATGAATCTTAAGTGCATTCTTGTATTGAAATCCCAAACTTCTTATTCTCTTGAGCTCCCCACTCTGCTGTTCTAGTTCTGAGTGGGCTCTGTATTGCACAGATGCAGTCTATCAGAACCTCCCATCCTGCCTTCCTGGCCGATTTCTAGCCTGTCACCCTTCTAATTTCCCTCTCAGTGCTGCGGTGAGATCCTGTTTGGTGCTCATGCTGGCTCATGCAGGCACGGCTTGGAAGTTCAGAGAGATTTGTGTCCTGCAGGGTAAACATTTAACCAATAGAAAAGGGGGGTTGGTAGATAAAGGGGGTTAATAGATCAGTTCCCCTTTGCCTTCCCAAGCAATGGTCCTGAGCTGTATTGTGCCCTAGTATCAGTAGTCAGTCACCCTAGAAGTGGCCAGTTCTGTGATTCATCTTTGTGTTGACTTTTCTCCTTCCCTGCCTCCATCCCCTCACCCCTTACTTCTGCTTCCTGGATTGGGCTTTCCACTAGAGTTACTAAACCCTCTGCCTTCACACGTGCTTTCTGGGAATCCCAGGCTTAGACAGCTTGTCTAGGAAATATTTTATCTCTCAATGTGTCTGTTCCCTGGGTTAACACAGGAGTCAATAAAACGTTAAGTATCAGCAAAAATCTTTAACAGGGGTCATTTCTTCTCTTGCCTGGCATTCCAAAATCTGAATTTACTTTCCATCCCTGATTCAAAAGAAGTAGACCATCATTTTGAACCCTATTTTCATTGGCATTTAACACTATTCTATGAAGCTCAGTTTCAAAGATCTGGCCAAGACGTATTCTTCCTTCTCCTATGGATAGGACTTCTAGACATGGCCCACATCTCTAAAATTCTGCATTGATATAGAATTTAATTCCACAAAAATACAGTTCAGTTTGGCATTGTTGTTAATACTGTTGATGTTATTGCTATTTCTAAATGCAAGATACTTTGTTGGTACTAGATGTGGATTACAACACTGAATCAGGGACTCATCCTCTGCCTTCAGTAAGTTCTCAGTACAGAGCAGGGGTCAGTACTATATACAACTCCACAAAGCAGGCAGACATGCTGTAACAGGTACCCGAAAAGGGAGCCTAAAGGAACGGAGAGGGTGTGGGGCTTCATCGCTCAAAGTGACTAGAGAAATCAGAGAGAATTTCAAGGGTGGGAGGGACTGTTAAACAGTTTTCCTGCATGTACACAGGAAGGCTATAGTTAATAAATATTGAACAATGATCTGCACAATGCAAAAGTCAGCTGAACTACTGACATGACCTTAACTCCCAAGGAGTCCCTATATAGCACAAATGAAATGTTTCTTGAAGTCCAAGACAATTTCTTAGGTATCTTTGCAGCCTCCACAGAAAAAACAGCATGTGTTGTCTTCTGCATACTAACAGGACGTTAATTGTTTATTGGATAGAATCATGCATAAGCAGTAACAGAAACATACACAGTAGCCTCTCCCCTCAATGCCAATCTCCCCATGGCAACCTGCAGCCCAACACTCATGCTTCTTGCCACCCTACCTGTCAGCCATAATCCTCAGGTTTAGTCCTGCAAGGTTTGAGTGATACCAGCTGTGCTTGGTGCAAAGCAAAAGAGAAAGCAAAAACTTTTCACGCTACTCAGTAAGACTCAAAGGAGGTGTTTTTGTTTTTGTTTTTATTTTATTTTATTTTTAAACTTTACATAATTGTATTAGTTTTGCAAATATCAAAATGAATCCATCACAGGTATACATGTGCTCCCCATCCTGAACCCTCCTCCCTCCTCCTTCCCCATACCATCCCTCTGGGTCGTCCCATTGCACTAGCCCCAAGCATCCAGTATCGTGCATTGAACCTGGACTGGCATCTCATTTCATACATGATATTTTACATGTTTCAATGCCATTCTCCCAAATCTTCCACCCTGTCCCTCTCCCACAGAGTCCATAAGACTGTTCCATACATCAACGTCACTTTTGCTGTCTCGTACACAGGGTTATTGTTATCATCTTTCTAAATTCCATATATATGCGTTAGTATACTGTATTGGTGTTTTCCCTTCTGGCTTACTTCACTCTAAATGTTAGACACTCTCTCTGGAATTCCATCCCCCTCCCCCGTATAAAAAAAAAAAAAAAAAACTGGTATTTATTTGAAGATTAGAGCCATGTCATGCTGATTTCAAAAGCTAGGCTGGGAAGATTATTTGGATAACATATAACACAACTCAACTCTGATCCTTAATATTTAAAATGTCTTCCTAATTTCTAAAGTAAATGATTAAGTGTATTAACTTTAAGGAAGTCTTCCAAAGTTTTGTTTTTACAGGAGAAATATTAACAGATTTATTTTTGTTTTTGTCCATGTATAAAATGAAAATCTTATGTTGACTGTAAAAAATAAATAAATAAATAAAATGTCTTTAATTTACAGGGTTGTCAACATTTCCCCAGTCACATCTTGCCATTTTCTAATTTTGCTTCTGTGTAGAACTTTGGAAAATATAAGCTCTTTTTTTTTTTTTTTTTTTTGCTTTTCTTATTCACAATATATTCATTGTTGTTGGCTAACTTAGTGTTCTTACTAAATTTGTTTTTCTGTTATGTTAATTCTTTTATCCTCCTAGGTGCTAGGTAGCTATGAATAGTCTGAATAGTCTATGTGCAGTCTTGATATTGGGAATAAAATACCCTTATGATCCTCAGTATCCTCTTCTAAAGGATCATTGTGGCTTGTTTGAGACCACTAGTCTTAAACAGAATATCAAACAATGATAAGAGGCTTGTAAAAATTATCCTACATTATATTGTACTAAATACCCCATTTTCCTCTTTGAATTGACCTTCACTGGAAAGGGGGGAGTCGTGGAGATGGGGTTCCACGAACCATTTTGACTTGCTTCAGCCAATGACATGTGAAAGTAACGGTGTCATTTCTGGGCAGAAGTGTTTGATGACTCAGAACTTCCCTTTTTACTCTACCTTGATCACTGGTGATGTTCCAGATAAGGGATGCTTTGTCACTTTGGGTCATAGAGAAAAGGTAATGCAGGGCAGAACAGAAATCCAACTTTAATGAAGTATGATTCAAAAATAAATCTTTGTTTTCATAAACTATGGAGATTTTGAGGTCACTTACTATTACAAAATAATCAAGCCAATTCAGAAATACAAACTTTTCTTCAAAGAATTTTCTAAGGAAGGTGTCCTACCAGGTGTGGTAGGTAGACAGAATGGTCCCCAGAGATGTCCATCCCAAAGATGTTCCTTAATTTCTGGAACCTGTGAATGTGTTACCTTACTCAGAAAAGGGACTTTGTAGATGTAACTAAAGCAATGAACCTTAAAAGAGTGAGATTTTCAAAAGATTCCAGTTCAGTTCAGTTCAGTTCAGTCACTCAGTTGTGTCCGAACCTTTCCGACTCCATGAACCGCAGCATGCCCAGACTCACTGTCCATCATCAATTCTAGGAATTTACCCAAACCCATGTCCATTGAGTCAGTGATGCCATCCAACCATCTCATCCTCTGTTGTTCCCTTCTCCTCCTGCCCCCAATCCCTCCCAGCATCAGGGTCTTTTCAAATGAGTCAGCTCTTCGCATCAGGTGGCCAAAGTATTGGAGTTTCAGCTTCACCATTAATCCTTCCAGTGAACACCCAGGACTGACCTCCTTTAGGATGGACTGGTTGGATCTCCTTGCAGTCCAAGGGATTCAAAAGATTCTTTTCCAACACCACAGTTCAAAAACATCTATTTTTCTGTGCTCAGCTTTCTTTATAGTCCAACTCTCACATCCATACATGACCACTGGAAAAACCATAGCCTTGACTAGATGGACCTTTCTTGACAAAGTAATGTCTCTGCTTTTTAATATGCTGTCTAGGTTGGTCATAACTTTTCTTCCAAGAGGCAAGCATCTTTTAATTTCATGGCTGCAATCACCATCTGCAGTGATTTTGGAGCCCAGAAAAGTAAAGTCAGCCACTGTTTCCACTGTTTCCCCATCTATTTGCCCTGAAGTGATGGGACTGGATGCCATGATCTTAGTTTTCTGAATGTTGAGCTTTAAGCCAACTTTTTCACTCTCCACTTTCACTTTCATCAAGAGGCTCTTTAGTTTTCTTCTCTTTCTGCCATAAGGGTGGTGTCATCTTAGGTTATTGATATTTCTCCCAGCAATCTTGATTTCAGCTTGTGCTGCATCCAGCCCAGCGTTTCTCATGATGTACTCTGCATAGAAGTTAAATAAGCAGGGTGACAATATACAGCCTTGACGTACTCCTTTGCCTATTTGGAACCAGTCTGTTGTCCCATGTCCAGTTGTAACTGTCACTTCCTGACCTGCATACAGGTTTCTCAAAAGGCTCTGGTATTCCCTTCTCCTTTAGAATTTGCCACAGTTTATTGTGATCCACACAGTCAAAGGCTTTGGCATAGTCAATAAAGCAGAAATAGATGTTTTTCTGGAACTCTCTTGCTTTTACCATGATCCAACGGATGTTTTGGCAATTTGATCTCTGGTTCCTCTGCCTTTTCTAAAACCAGCTTGAACATCTGAAGTTCATGGTTCATGTATTGCTGAAGCCTGGCTTGGAGAATTTTGAGCATTACTTTACTAGTGTGTGAGATGAGTGCAATTTTGCGGTAGTTTGAGCGTTCTTTGGCATTGCCTTTCTTTGAGATTGGAATGAAAACTGACCTTTTCCAGTCCTGTGGCCACTACTGAGTTTTCCAAATTTGCTGACATATTGAGTGCAGACTTTCACAGCATCATCTTTTAGGATTTGAAAGAGTTCAACTGGAATTCCATCACCTCCACTAGCTTGTTTTGTAGTGATGCTTTCTAAGGCCCACTTGACTTCACATTCCAGGATGTCTGGCTCTAGGTGAGTGATCACAGTATCATGATTATCTGGGTCATGAAGATCTTTTTTGTACAGTTCTGTGTATTCTTTCCACCTCTTAATATCTTCTGCTTCTGTTAGGTCCATATCATTTGTGTCCTTTATTGAGCCCATCTTTGCATGAAATATTCCCTTGGTATCTCTAATTTTCTTGAAGAGATCTTTAGTCTTTCCCATTCTATTGATTTCCTCTATTTCATTGCATTGATTCCTGAGGAAGGCTTTCTTATCTCTCCTTTCTAGTCTTTGGAACTCTGCATTCAGATGCTTGTATCTTTCCTTTTCTCCTTTGCTTTTCACTTCTCTTCTTTTAACAGCTATTTGTAAGCCCTCCTCAGACAGCTATTTTGCTTTTTTGCATTTCTTTTTCTTGGGGATGGACTTGATCCCTGTCTCCTGTAAAATGTCACAAACCTCATTCCATAGTTCATCAGGCTCTCTATTAAATCTAGTCCCTAAATCTATTTCTCACTTCACTGTATAATCATAAGGGATTTGATTTAGGTCATACCTGAATGGTCTAGTGGGCCTTTAATGACATGAGCCTTTAAAAACAGAAGTTTCTCTGGCTTGAGTAAGTGCAGCTGAAGATGAAGTCAGAGAGATGATTTAAGGAGTGAGATGGACTCCAATGGGGCTTCCCTGGTGGCTCAGCAGTAAAGAATTCATCCTCCAATGCAGGAGACATGGGTTCCATCCCTGGGTAGGAAAGATTCCCTGAAAGAGGAAATGGCAATCCATTCCAGTATTTTTGCTTGGGAAATCCCATGGGCAGAGGAGTCTGGTAGGCTATAGTCCATGAAGTCACAAAGAGTTGGACATGACTTAGTGACTAAACAACAAGGACTCCATCGAACAGATGCTGATTTGAAGATAGAGATTGAGGGGGAGGGGAGTTGCAACTAGGGTCTCAGGTGGTCTGAAGGAGCTGAGAGAGCTTTCAAATGATTGCCAGCAAGGAAAAGGGAACCCTAGTTCCATGACCCCAAATAACTAAGCTTAGCTAACAACCTGTATAAGTTTAGGAATGGATTTATTCTTAGAGCCTCAAGAAAGAATGCATACATCATGAAAAGTTGAGATGTAGGTCTTATGATATTCTAAGCAAAGAGATTAGCTGAGCCACATTGGACCCAGCATTCTAACCTACAGAATTATGAGATAATAAATTTGTGTTTTACTTTACAACTGCATTTGTGTTCATTTGTATGACAGTGATAGATAATGAGTACACTAATTTTGTGATTTAAGAGTAACATGGATTGACACATATTTTTCTAATATGATTAAATGATGTAATGGAATGGTTGTTGAACCTGGTAGAAAAAAACACAGGCTAATAACAGGCTAATAATTTCATCCCTCACTTTCTGGCCACTACACCTATGGTAAATTGTGTATTTATAAGAATTTCCTAACCTACAAAAGAAAACTTGACTTGTTTACTTCACAAAGTTATGGATGTTTTTTAAAATAAACATACATAATCTAGTCCTTGATATATTAGGTTGATGAAAAAATAATTGTGGTTTTGCATTATTGAATTTTGTCATTTGATATAGGAATACAATCTTAAATAAATGTGGTTATGTTATACACAATTTTATTGTGCATTTCTTGCTTTATGTTTTTTCTAGTAAATTATTCAGTTCACTTCAGTCACTCAGTCGTGTCTGACTCCTTGCAACCCCATGAATTGCAGCACGCCAGGCCTCCCCGTCCATCACCAACTCCTGGAGTTCACTCAAACTCACGTCCATCGAGTTGGTGATGCCATCCAGCTATCTCATCCTCTGTCGTCCCCTTCTCCTCCTGCCCCCAATTCCTCCCAGCAACAGAGTCTTTTCCAATGAGTCAACTCTTCACATGAGGTGGCCAAAGTTTTGGAGTTTCAGCTTTAGCATCATTCCTTCCAAAGAACACCCAGGACTGATCTCCTTTAGAATGGACTGGTTGGATCTCCTTGCAGTCCAAGGGACTCTAAAGAGTCTTCTCCAACACCACAGTTCATTACTTACTGTTTATTTTATATGTATGTTAGACTAGGGAAATGACATTAGACAAAAACAACTTTGATCAATTTTCTTATTTGAGTTCAAAATGGGTCATAAAGCAGTGCAAACGACTTGCCACATCAATAATACATTTGGCCCAGAAACTGCTAATGAACCAGTGGTGGTTTGAGGAGTTTTGCAAAGGAAATAAGAGCCTTGAAGATGAGAAGCATCGTGGCTGGCCATAGGAAGTTGACAAACACTAATTGAGAGACATCATCAAAGCTGATCCTCTTACAACTGCAGAAGTTGATGAAGAACATAACATTGACCATTCTATGGTCTTTTGGCATTTGAAGCAAATTGGAGAGGTGAAAAAGTTCGATAAATGGGTGCCTAATGAGCTAACTAAAATTAAAAAAAAAAAATGTTGTTTTGAAATATTGTCTTCTCTTATTCTAGGCAATAGCAACGAACCATTTCTTGATCAGATTGTGATATGCAGTGAAAAGTGGATTTTATACAACAACCTGGAAAGACCAGCTCAGTGGCTAGACTGAAAAGAAGCTCCAAAACACTTCCCAAAGCCAAACTTGCACTAAAGAAAAGGGTGATGGTCACTGTTTGGTGGTCTGCTGCCCGTCTGATCCACTACACCTTTCTGAATCCTGGTGAAATCATTACATCTAAGAAGTATGTTCAGCAAATCAATGAGATGCACCAAAAACTGCAATGCCTGCAGCCAGCTTTGGTCAACAGAAAGGGCCCAATTCTTCTCCACAACAACGCCCGACAGAATGTCACACAACCAATGCTTCATTGAACAAATTGGGCTACAAATTTGACCTCTTGCCAACCAACTATCACTTCTTCAAGCAACTTGACACCTTTCTGCAGGGAAAATGCTTCTACAACCAGCTAGAGGCAGAAAAGGCTTTCCAAGAGTTTGTTGAATCCCAAACCACATATTTTTACGCTACAGAATAAACAAACATATTTCTCATTAGCAAAAAATGTGTTGATTGAAATGTTTTCTGTTTTTATTAATAAAGATATATTTGTAGCCAATGGGAATTTACTGTATGACACAGAGAACTCAAACCAGGACTCTATAACAACCTAGAGGTGTGGGAATGGGAGGGAGGGAAGTTCAAGAGGAAGGGGACATATGTATACCTATGGCTGATTCATGTTGATGTTTGGCAGAAATGAATACAGTATTATAAAGCAATTATTGTTCAATTAAAAATAAATAAATTTCTTTTTTAAAGATGTGTTTGAGGGGGAGGAGCCAAGATGGCGGAGGAGTAGGACAGGGAGAACACTTTCTCCCCCACAAATTCATCAAAAGAGCATTTAAACGTCGAGTAAATTCCATAAAACAACTTCTGAATGCCGGCAGAGGACATCAGGCACCCAGAAAAGCAATCCAACTCTTCGAAAGGAGGTAGGAAAAAATATAAAAGACAAAAAAAGAGACAAAAGAGGGAGGGACGGAGCTCCGTCCCGGGAAGGGAGTCTTAAAAAGAGAGAAGTTTCCAAACACCAGGAAACCTTCTCACTGCCAAATCTGTGCCGAGCTTTGGAAGCACAGAGGGCAACATAACAGGAAGAAAAAATAAATAAACAATTAAAACTCGAAGATTGCGAGTCCTACGGTAACTCCCCCAGTGGAGAAGCAGCGCAGACGCCTGCAGGCGCCATTAACAAGCGGGGGCTGGGCAGGGAGGCGCAGCGCGGGCTGCATCGCTTAGAGTAAGAATCTGGCCTGAATACCCTGAGCACTATCTGAGCGAAATAATTTGGGCTAACAAACCAGACTGTGGGATATCTACTACGCGAAAAGCCAGCCCCAACCTAAGACCGCCAGGCCCAGCGCGACGGAACAAAGAATTGAACAGAGATAGCGGCTGCAGACCTTCCCTCCGGTGATAGGCAGCCAGAGCCGGAAGGGGGCAATCGCAGCCCCAGAGAGACATTATCTATAAAACTGTAAGCAGGCTTCTTTGCTAACTAAAACTTCTTGGGGGTCTGGACGGTTAACATCTGCCTAAGAAGGTGCGCCGATTTTGCCCAGATAACCGAGTGGCGGGAGGCGATAAGTCGCAGCATTGGCGCCGCCAAACACCTTATCACTTGAGCTGCTCGGACCTGGGAAGAGCACAATACTCAGGCCCAACTGAGTCTGCGCCTCTGAGGACTATCCGAGTGCCTGAACCTGAGCGGCTTGGACCTGGGAGGTACATGCAACCCAGGGCCAGCCTCGGATTGTTCCCGGCGGAACAACCTAGAGCCCGAGCAGTGTGGGCAGGAGGCTACACGCGCAGTGAGCGGGGCAGACCCAGTGTGGCTGAGGCACTGCGAGAAGACGCCAGTGTTATTTGCTTGCAGCATCCCTCCCTCCCTCTCCCCCACAGCGACTGAACAAAGAGAAGAAATACAGTTCTACCCATCAGAACACTGACACAAGCTTCCCTAACCAGGAAACCTTGACAAGCCACCTGTACAAACCCACACACAGTGAGGAATAGCCACAATAAAGAGAACTCCACAAACTGCCAGAATACAGAAAGGACACCCCATACTCAGCAATTTAAACAAGATGAAGAGACAGAGGAATAGCCAGCAGATAAAGGAACAGGATAAATGCCCACCAAACCAAACAAAAGAGGAAGAGATAGGGAATCTACCTGATAAAGAATTCGAATAATGATAGTGAAATTGATCCAAAATCTAGAAATTAAAATGGAATCACAGATAAATAGCTTGGAGACAAGGATTGAGAAGATGCAAGAAAGGTTTAACAAGGACCTAGAAGAAATAAAAAGAGTCAATATACAATGAATAATGCAATAAATGAAATTAAAAACACTCTGGAGGCAACAAATAGTAGAATAACAGAGGCAGAAGATAGGATTAGTGAATTAGAAGATAGAATGGTAGAAATAAATGAATCAGAGAGAATAAAAGAAAAACAAATTAAAAGAAATGAGGACAATCTCAGGGACCTCCAGGACAATATTAAACGCTACAACATTCAAATCATAGGGGTTCCAGAAGAAGAAGACAAAAAGAAAGACCATGAGAAAATACTTGAGGAGATAATAGTTGAAAACTTCCCTAAACTGGGGAAGGAAATAATCACCCAAGTCCAAGAAACCCAGAGAATCCCAAACAGGATAAACCCAAGGCGAAACACCCCAAGACACATATTACTCAAATTAACAAAGATCAAACACAAAGAACAAATATTAAAAGCAGCAAGGGAAAAACAACAAATAACACACAAGGAATTCCCATAAGGATAACAGCTGATCTTTCAATAGAAACTCTTCAAGCCAGGAGGAATGGCAAGACATACTTAAAATGATGAAAGAAAATAACCTACAGCCCAGATTATTGTACCCAGCAAGGATTTCATTCAAGTATGAAGGAGAAATCAAAAGCTTCTCAGATAAGCAAAAGCTGAGAGAATTCTGCACCACCAAACCAGCTCTACAACAAATACTAAAGGATATTCTCTAGACAGGAAACACAAAAATGGTGTATAAATTGAACCCCAAACAATAAAGTAAATGGCAACGGGATCATACTTATCAGTAATTACCTTAAACGTAAATGGGTTGAATGCCCCAACCAAAAGACAAAGACTGGCTGAATGGATACAAAAACAAGACCCCTACATATGTTGTCTACAGGAGACCCACCTCAAAACAGGGGACACATACAGACTGAAAGTGAAGGGCTGGAAAAAGATTTTCCATGCAAATAGGGACCAAAAGAAAGCAGGAGTAGCAATACTCATATCAGATAAAATAGACTTTAAAACAAAGGCTGTGAAAAGAGACAAAGAAGGTCACTACATAATGATCAAAGGATCAATCCAAGAAGAAGATATAACAATTATAAATATATATGCACCCAACACGGAGCACCGCAGTATGTAAGACAAATGCTAACAAGTATGAAAGGAGAAATTAACAATAACACAATAATAGTGGGAGACTTTAATACCCCACTCACACCTAAGGATAGATCAACTAAACAGAAAATTAATAAGGAAACACAAACTTTAAACGATACAATAGACCAGTTAGACCTAATTGATATCTATAGGACATTTCATCCCAAAACAATGAATTTCACCTTTTTCTCAAGCGCACATGGAACCTTCTCCAGGATAGATCACATCCTGGGCCATAAAAAGCTAGCCTTGGTAAATTCAAAAAAATAGAAATCATTCCAAGCATCTTTTCTGACCACAATGCAGTAAGATTAGATCTCAATTACAGGAGAAAAACTATTAAAAATTCCAACATATGGAGGCTGAACAACACGCTGCTGAATAACCAACAAATCACAGAAGAAATCAAAAAGAAATCAAAATTTGCATAGAAACGAATGAAAATGAAAACACAACAACCCAAAACCTGTGGGACACAGTAAAAGCAGTCCTAAGGGGAAAGTTCATAGCAATACAGGCACACCTCAAGAAACAAGAAAAAGTCAAATAAATAACCTAACTCTACACCTCAAACAACTAGAAAAGGAAGAAATGAAGAACCCTAGGGTTAGTAGAAGGAAAGAAATCTTAAAAATTAGAGCAGAAATAAATGCAAAAGAAACAAAAGAGACCATAGCAAAAATCAACAAAGCCAAAAGCTGGTTCTTTGAAAGGATAAATAAAATTGACAAACCATTAGCCAGACTCATCAAAACAAAGGGAGAAAAATCAAATCAATAAAATTAGAAATGACAGTGGAGAGATCACAACAGACAATATAGAAATACAAAGGATCATAAGAGACTATTATCAACAATTATATGCCAATAAAATGGACAACGAGGAAGAAATGGACAAATTCTTAGAAAAGTACAACTTTCCAAAACTCGACCAGGAAGAAATAGAAAACCTTAACAGACCCATCACAAGCATGGAAATTGAAACTGTAATCAAAAATCTTCCAGCAAACAAAAGCCCAGGTCCAGATGGCTTCACAGCTGAATTCTACAAAAATTTAGAGAAGAGCTGACACCTATCCTGCTCAAACTCTTCCAGAAAATTGCAGAGGAAGGTAAACTTCCAAACTCATTCTATGAGGCCACCATCACCCTAATACCAAAACCTGACAAAGATGCCACAAAAAAAGAAAACTATAGGCCAATATCACTGATGAACATAGATGCAAAAATCCTAAACAAAATTCTAGCAATCAGAATCCAACAACACATTAAAAAGATCATACACCATGACCAAGTGGGCTTTATCCCAGGGATGCAAGGATTCTTCAATATCCATAAATCAATCAATGTAATATACCACATTAACAAATTGAAAACAAAAACCATATGATTATCTCAATAGATGCAGAGAAAGCCTTTGACAAAATTCAACACCCATTTATGATAAAAACTCTCCAGAAAGCAGGAATAGAAGGAACATACCTCAACATAATAAAAGCTATATATGACAAACCCACAGCAAACATTATCCTCAATGGTGAAAAATTGAAAGCATTTCCTCTAAAGTCAGGAACAAAACAAGGGTGCCCACTTTCACCATTACTATTCAACATAGTTTTGGAAGTTTTGGCTACAGCAATCAGAGCAGAAAAAGAAATAAAAGGAATCCAAATTGGAAAAGAAGAAGTAAAACTCTCACTATTTGCAGATGACATGATCCTCTACATAGAAAACCCTAAAGACTCCACCCAGAAAATTACTAGAACTAATCAATGATTATAGTAAAGTTGCAGGATATAAAATCAACACACAGAAATCCCTTGCATTCCTATACACTAATAATGAGAAAACAGAAAGAGAAATTAAGGAAACAATTCCATTCACCATTGCAACGAAGAGAATAAAATACTTAGGAATATATCTACCTAAAGAAACTAAAGACCTATATATATAAAAAAAACTATAAAACACTGGTGAAAGAAATCAAAGAGGACACTAATAGATGGAGAAATATACCATGTTCATGGATTGGAAGAATCAATATAGTGAAAATGAGTATACTACCCAAAGCAATTTATAGATTCAATGCAATCCCTATCAAGCTACCAACAGTATTCTTCACAGAGCTAGAACAAATAATTTCACAATTTGTATGGAAATACAAAAACCTCGAATAGCCAAAGCGATCTTGAGAAAGAAAAATGGAACTGGAGGAATCAACCTACCTGACTTCAGGCTCTACTACAAAGCCACAGTTATCAAGACAGTATGGTACTGGCACAAAGACAGAAATATGGATCAGTGGAACAGAATAGAAAGCCCAGAGATAAATCCACGCACATATGGACACCTTATCTTTGACAAAGGAGGCAAGAATATACAGTGGATTAAAGACAATCTCTTTAACAAGTGGTGCTGGGAAATCTGGTCAACCACTTGTAAAAGAATGAAACTAGAACACTTTCTAACACCACATACAAAAATAAACTCAAAATGGATTAAAGATCTCAACATAAGACCAGAAACTATAAAACTCCTAGAGGAGAACATAGGCAAAACACTCTCTGACATACATCACAGCAGGATCCTCTATGACCCACCTCCCAGAATATTGGAAATAAAAGCAAAATAAACAAATGGGACCTAATTAACCTTAAAAGCTTCTGCACATCAAAGGAAACTATTAGCAAGGTGAAAAGACAGCCTTCAGAATGGGAGAAAATAATAGCAAATGAAGCAACCGACAAACAACTAATCTCAAAAATATACAAGCAACTCCTACAGCTCAACTCCAGAAAAATAAATGACCCAATCAAAAAATGGGCCAAAGATCTAAGTAGACATTTCTCCAAAGAAGACATACAGATGGCTAACAAACACTTGAAAAGATGTTCAACATCACTCTTTATCAGAGAAATGCAAATCAAAACCACTATGAGGTACCATTTCACACCAGTCAGAATGGCTGCGATCCAAAAGTCTACAAATAATAAATGCTGGAGAGGGTGTGGAGAAAGGGGAACCCTCTTACACTGTTGGTGGGAATGCAAATTGGTACAGCCACTATGGAGAACAGTGTGGAGATTCCTTAAAAAACTGGAAATAGAACTGCCTTATGATCCAGCAATCCCACTGCTGGGCATACACACTGAGGAAACCAGAAGGGAAAGAGACACGTGTACCCCAATGTTCATCGCAGCACTGTTTATAATAGCCAGGACATGGAAGTAACCTAGATGTCCATCAGCAGATGAATGGATAAGAAAGCTGTGGTACATATACACAATGGAGTATTACTCAGCCATTAAAAAGAATACATTTGAATCAGTTCTAATGAGGTGGATGAAACTGAGACTATTATACAGAGTGAAGTAAGTCAGAAGGAAAACATAAATACAGTATACTAACGCATGTATATATTTAGAAAGATGGTAACGATAACCCTGTGTACGAGACAGCAAAAGAGACACTGATGTATAGAACAGTCTTATGGACTCTGTGGGAGAGGGTGGGAAGATTTGGGAGAATGTCATTGAAACATGTGAAATGTCATGTATGAAACGAGATGCCAGTCCAGGTTCAGTGCACGATGCTGGATGCTTGGGGCTGGTGCGCTGGGAAGGCCCAGGGGATGGTATGGGGAGGTTGGGAGGGAGGAGGGTTCAGGATGGGGAGCATGTGATTTTTTAAAAAAAAAAAAAAAAAAATAAAATAAAAAAAAAAAAAAAAAAAAAAAAAAAAAAAAAAAAAAATAAATAAAGATGTGTTTGAGCCTAGTTATAGTGATTTAAAATTCAGGGTCTGAAACAGCTATTACTTTTGCACCAATCTAATACAATAAGTGATCAGTTGTTGATAGTCAAATAAATGAAAACATTAATCAGTAAATAAATGAAAAGTATCTATCTTGCCAAATGACCTAACTTATAGGAATATTCTGTTTGCTCTATTAAGATTGAGCAATTCTCTATCCCAATCAGTGTCTGTCTTTGATATTTATAACAGGCCTGCTCAACAGAAAGAGAACACTGCAGTTTTTAAAGTAGGATAAGAATTTCTTAAGAATATCACACAAGTTAAAATCTGAATTTATCTATTAGCCTTATAAAATTCACCTTATCATGAAACTAATAGTGATTTCAACATTTGTCATGCCTTCAGGAAATGTTTACAAATAAGAGTGTATCACCATTCTAACCATGCCAGGTAAACCTTTTAATTGCAAATATTTACCAAAATTCTGAAGGGATACAATGAATAGAAATGCTAAAGTTTACCTTTCACTGGATTGCAGTTTCTTACTTAAAATTCATCCTTTCCCTCAACTAGCAATTATTTAGCACCTAGTATTTACTAGGTCCTATTGTAGGTTTTAGAGTCTGTAAAAAATAAAATATGCTCCTTGCCCCAGGAAAGATTATGTTTTAATTAGGAAGCCAAACACTAAAAACAACTATTAATGTTTCCATTGTTAGAACAGTGCTCTATAGCACAAAGGAGGAGGAAAATTAACTTTGTTGAGAGAATAGGGAAAATCTTACGAAAGAGTAGAAATTAGATTTAATTCTGGAGTATTTGCACTGCTATTCATTTGCATTTGCCAACTTGAAAGTGTTGTCTTGTATAATATAAATGTTAGATGGCTAACAATATGTAAGACCTCCTCCTTATATCTGGGCTGGGAAAACTTTTCTCTAGAAAGTTAGATAGGAAATATTTTAGACTTTGCAGCTGCATGGTCTCTGTCACAACTACTCAACTCTGCAGTCCCAGGGAAAGGGAAGCTACAATGTGTAAATAATAATATATAAACAATTGGATGTAGCCATGTTCCAATAAACCTTTATAAAAACTGGTAGCTAGTCACATTTTGTCTGCAAGCAGGAGATTACCAACCACTGTCTTAGATCAATAATATACACATAAAAATAATTGACAAGCACTAGTCTTTGTATTCTTGCCTGGAAAATCCCATGGACGGAGGAGCCTGTTAGGCTGCAGTTCATGGGGTCGCTGAGGGTCGGACACGACTGAGCGACTTCACTTTCACTTTTCACTTTCCTGCATTGGAGAAGGAAATGGCAACCCACTCCAGTGTTCTTGCCTGGAGAATCCCAGGGATGGGGGAGCCTGGTGGGCTGCTGTCTATGGGGTCTCACAGAGTCGAACACGACTAACGTGACTTAGCAGTCTTTGTGCCAGGGCACATGAAGACACAATAGAAAGAAAATGAATAGTTCAGACCTTCAGAAATTTACTAATATACAATATTCATGTTAAAGGAATTCTACAAAGATTATAATTTTAGCCTCAGAGTCTAAGTAACCAAATCGAAAAAGCTTGAGGGTGGGAGAAGAAGGGGACAATAGAGGATGAGATGGTTGGATGGCATCACCGACTCAATGGACATGGGTTTGGGTGGACTCTGGGAGCTGGTAATGGACAGGGAGGCCTGGTGCGCTGTGGTTCATGGGGTTGCAAAGAGTCGGACACAGTCACTGAGTGACTGAACTGAACTGAGCCAAATTGAATTAGGAAACCACACTTAATCTGGTTTCATCTAATTTTAATATATTGCCTCAGATGTTAACTAACATATTAGGGATTGTTGGCTTGTTTGTCTAGTTCAATGAATCTACATCTGTTCTAGAGACTTTAGTTTCTCTTGGTTACAGGAAAAAATTTCATATCCTTTTATTGAGTCATTACACCCCAGATAATCAAGTCAGGCACAGTTTTAGATGAGATTGTGTTTCTAGATTAGAATCAAAGTAAGGATGAGAGAGAAGTTTCAAAAGGAATTTCATTTTTATGGGTAGTCAGATTTGGTAACGGAAGGAAAAGTTTGCCTTAGAGGGACAGAAGAAGGCTAGAGATGCAGGTCACCAGTCAGTAAGGTGTGGAGGCCTAGACTGCCAGGATCCAGCAGACTCCAGGTTAAACTTTACATGCCAGGAACATTTCAGTGTATAATACCAATACTATTTTTTTTTAATTGAAGTATAATTGCTTTTCAGTGTTGCGTTAGTCTCTGCTGTACAATGAAGGGAATCAGCTATGTGTGTACATATATCTTTTCCCTCTTGGACCTCCCTCCCCGCCCCTCACCCAACCCCTCTAGGTCATCACAGAGCACCAAGTTGAGCTCCCTGTGCCATACAGCAGCTTTCCACTAGTTATCTGTTTTATACATGGTAGTATATGTCCATCCCAATCTCCCAATGTGTCCCACCCTCCCCTTCCCCCCTCCACCCTGTGTCCATATCATGTATTAACACATACATGTGAAATCCAGAAAAAATGGTATAGATAAACCTATTTCCAGGACAGGAAGGGACACTAACAGTATCCTAAGGTTATGATTCCATGTCTATAATTTAATGCCTATCATAGGGATGGGGTTATTTAAAGGAGTTAATAGATGTGAGGCACTTGAAAAGAAGGGTAGTTGTCTAGGCTTCAAATTTGAGAATCAGGGCATTGAGGAATATAAAGAATTTAATGAAAAAAGAAAGCACGCTGAATTTGAGGAGAACAAAGAGACTGGCCCTATCAGTGTAGAAGCTTCATATTGGAAAACATGGAGAAACAAGATGAAAAAGAGGATACATTGAAGTTGTGAGACATTTGAAAGAAGAACCTCAGCTGAAAAACGTTACAGATGCACAATGAAGTATTTCAGCAGAAAAGTGACATGTTGCTTGAGAGATATTTATTTGGTGTCATAATTAGAGATGGGTTGTGGTGTAGCAACAGTCTTCCTGAAATCCAGTCAGCTGGTTTGCTGAGTGGAATGAAAATGAACCTGGATTTAGAAGATGTCAGTGGGAACAGTGAGAAATTTTTAATTTTTGACACAGTGAGAAAAGGAGAGAGATGTGTCACAGAAAACTCCTAGGTTCTGAGTGAAAGTAATTTTAAAAATGGTAATATCTTAGAAAAGACAAGGAAATTGAGGGGCAAATCTAATTTGGAGCATAGAAGGCAGATTCACCTAAAAAGATGTCTAGAGGAAGAACTTTTTATTAACTTTCAATCTGGTGCACATGTGCAAGAGACTTTTTTTTAATAGAGAAGTAACCTTGGTGGTGGGCTGGGGGTTGGGGGGAAGCACTGACTTTCCAAGCAGCCTCTCTATCCAACATCAAGCACATTTGGTTACAAAAGGTGATTTGGTAATACATGGCTGGTGCTCAGGCTTGACAAACCCACTTCACACAGACTGCTGTTAGCAGGATGTGGACCAAATACTGCTTCAGGGGACAGAAATGCTAGTGTGGGGTGGGGGAGTGCTGTGCAGCCAAATCTCAGCGTGAACTTACTCAGATCTTCCAGCTGTCCAGATGCAACAAGCTGTATCATTTGTTATCTGAGTAAATATTTAAATACATATCTGTGTCTCAGTGTTTTCATCATGATATACAATTCATAATCATTTAATGCCCACTATTAAAGGAAGCATGTGATTAATTTTTTAATTTTATATGCATATATATATATATAGTTGGATGTGCTGGATCTTTGTTGCAGTGACAAGCTACTCTCTAGTTGTGCTGCAAGGCTTCTCATTATGGTGGCTTCTCTTATTAAAGAACAGGGACTCTAGGCACATGGGCTTCAGTAGTTGCAGCTTGTAGGCTCTAGAGCTCAGGCTCAGTACTTATGGAGCTCAGGCTTAGTTGCCCCATTGTTCAGTCACTCAGTCACACCCGACTCTTTGCAACCCTGTGGATTGCAGCATGCTAGACTTCCCTGTCCTTTACTATCTCCTGGAGTTTGATCAAAGTCATGTCCATTGAGTTGGTGATGCCATCCAAACATCACATCTTCTGCCACTCCCTTCTCCTGCCTCCAATCTTTCCCAGGATCAGGGTCTTTTCCAATGAGTCAGCTCTTTGCATCAGGTGGCCAAAGTATTGGAGCTTCAGCTTCAGCATCAGTCCTTCTAATGAATATTCCTTCTAATGATTTCCTTTAGGATTGACTGGTTTGATCTCTTTGCTGTCCAAGGGACTCTCAAGAGTCTTCTCCAGCACCACAATTCAAAAGCATCAATTCTTAGGTGCTCAGACTTCTTTATGGTCTAACTTTCATATCTGTACATGACTACTGGAAAAACTATACCTTTGATTATACAGACTTTTGTTGGCCAAGTGATTTTTCTGTTTTTTAATATGCTGTCTAGGTTTGTCATAGCTTTTCTTCCAAGGAGCAAGTGTCTTTTAATTTCATGGCTGCAGTCACTGTCCACAGTGACTCTGGAGCCCAAGAAAATAAAATCTGCCACTGTTTCCACTTTTTTCCCCATCTATTTGCCATGAAATGATGGGACTGGTTGCCATGATCTTATTTTTTTGAATGTTGAGTTTTAAGACAGCTTTTTCACTCTCCTCTTTCACCTTCTTCAAGATGCTCTTTAGTTCCTCTTTGTTTCCTGCCATGACAGTGGTATCATCTGCATGTGAAATTTTCTCAGACCGGGAAACAAACCCACGTCCACTGCATTGACAGGTGGATTCTTAACCACTGGACCACAAGGGAAGTCCAGTTATTAATTTTATGCATATTTATTAAGAAAAATTACATAAAAATGTAAAGGTCCCATGTATAGATTAAGGCATAAGAACGGACATTTTCCAAGGTGTGAAGGGTAGAATCATATATTTGGGTAACCATGGAATTTGAAACTACACCCAAGACGTGGGTCAATTCTTTAAGCTGTAGAGAGAGGAGCAGAGGAGTGGGGACTGAACACTGGAAATGGTTTCACTGAAGTGTTCTCTAAATGAAACCTGTATACAAGGGAAATCATAAGAGGAAGTTCTGATACAAAGAACAAAAGTTACCAGGGAGAAAAAAAAGACAATTTAAATGTACTGAATGAAGTGTGTAAAGCTTAAATATTACATGATTATTACCTATAAAAGTGAACTGTTTTTTCACTGAAAATTAATTTCTAATGATTTTAATTATTTGAGCAACATTTAAGTGAAATAGAGTTATAAAACCTTTATTAATAGGGTTGAGTGAGTAAAAGGAATACTTTCTTAATGAGAGAGGAAGAGAAGATGGAGACAGCTAAAGAGTAGAGAGGTTGAGGCTAAGAATCTCAGGGAATAAGTCAGGAAGCCATAGACTCATCCCAACCAATTTGGTGTTGCTTCTACACTTCTCTGCCATATTTATTCTGCTCAGATTTTTCCTGGATTTACATCCTGCCATAGAAGACACTTGAATTTACATTTGCCTCATTTAACAAGCTATCAAACTGTGCTCCAAACAGATGTATGTTTGTTCCATAGGCAGACTGGATGTTAAAATATGTATTGGTGATGCTGCTTTGTCTAAAGAATAATCAGACATTATTTTTGGAACAAAAATATCTGTTGAAAATACCTTTTGCTAAGAATAAATAAATTTTGCCAAGTTGTACATTTTCCCAAACTGACTTAAAAGAGAATTGACTTTATCTTTCATAAAACCAGCATCCATGGTTGAGAGAACTGGCTCCTCAAGCGGTCCTAGTGAACATAAAATATGTGTGCTGTCAACCACCCATATGTTTCCTTTCTCTTGAACTTGAACAGAATCTATGTTGTCATATTTTATCATGACAATTCTCACTTCAGTCAGAAGCCAAAGCTTCTCTGAAAACATTGAAAGAACAAATGAAAAAATATGAACAACTTTATTTATGAAAATAAAAAGAAAGTGCAGTTAAAAGCTGTAAAATGCTAGAAGGTGGAAATAGTTTTTATTAGATTGATTTGCTAAGGAAGTGGAGGGTGTGAAGAGAGGAAAGATGTTATGTTGCTGTAAGAAAGTGAGTGGTTAAAGAGAAAAGATTAAATTAAAAAGGGAAGTTGGAAACAACAGGAAAATTTTTGTACATACCTGTGAAACAAAATAAAAATAAAGGGGAGGAAAAAATGTGTTGATTTGATGAAGAGCCAGTAGTAAGGCAAAGTTTAAGGTGTAATAGAAAAGGAAAAAGGAGAATGTTTAATGGATTTAGGTCCAGAGTAATGAAGAGAGTAGGCAGATATCTAAACTTTAAAAAGGAAAATGTCTCTTTTCGTTTTGAGATGAAGAAGGTAGAGTAATTAATGGTAATAACACTGGGGAATTTTGGAGGAGAGGGGGAAACTTTTTTTTTTTAATTTGACTATGCCAGGTCTTAGTTGCAGCATGCGGGATCTAGCTCCCAGACCAGGGATCGAAACTAGGCCCCCTGAACTGGAAGTGCAGAGTCTTAACCACTAGCCCACCAGGCAAGTCTGGGGAATTTTTAAGAGTTCACATCAAATTGCTTCTTTCTTTTCTTATAGGAGTAGGAAGCGAGGCCATGATGTAAAATGGGATTGGCCCTTTGAGGAGAGTGAAAAACAGCCCGAGTAGACATTATAGAGTGTGGTACAGAAACACTGCAGAACAATTTCAAAAATGACTACTGAGAAGAATGGTTGTTTACCTGAGATTAGATATAGACATGGTAGCCAATAGACTACAGGAATAGAAGGGATCAGAGGAAACACAGACATACAGCACAGTTAGTGGGAGGGAAGGGGTGGCAAATGTCAAAAGAAGTAGCAAGGTCAGTGGAGAAAGGTCAAGGTCCTTCACAGCACTGAGAGAGGAGCGTGAGTGAGGGACACTGAGAGAGAAGGAAAATACAAGTTATTGCAATTGAAGAATTTGAGGAATTGTCAATTTACATAAACATTCTAACTGAAACAGTGGAGACTGAATGTGAGTGCACATGCCCATCCACCCTTTACAATGACATGAAGGCCCCCACTTCTGATCTTAGAGCTTCCTCTGGGCTAAAGGTATACAAGTTTCTCAAAAGTTTATTCACTAGTGTGTGTTACCTTGGTTTGTTGTTTATCTGCACCTCTGTGCTTTAGACCTTGGAATGTATCTGCTCATTTGTTCTGGATGATCTGGTCCTGATTCCAGTATCTCTTTCTGCTAAATAGGTCTCTCCCCTCCCCAGCCTCTAGCTGACAGTATCCTAGAATGATGACAGGAGATAGATGATAGAAACAGTGGATAAAAACCAAAAGTATTCAAGAAATATGGAGGCTTTCTCTAGAGATGAGCAGAAGCTGGTTCTAAAGAATGACTAGCAAAAACAAATTAACACGGACTTAAATGGAGAATGGTAAAAGAGTATAGAAACTTAGATTGGGTTAAAATTATGTTGTCCTCTCCTGGTGTCTGAAAATACATGCAAATTTACACATATATCTTTTCTAATATAGTCAAAACTTGAGTACATAGTCCTTCCACTTTAAACAAGAGTCACATTTTCTCTCATCAAGATAAACAGAATCTGGAAAACTATTTAAAGGTGAATGATACATAAAACTTATTTATAAAGTAATAATTTGGATGAAATTTCAATGAATAAGCAGGAATTTCCCTGGCAGTCCAATGGTTAAGACTCTGCACTTCAAATGCAGGGTGAGCAGGTTTGATCCCTGCTCCAGAAACTAAGATCTCACAAGACACTAAGATCTCACAAGGGTGTGGACAAAAAAAAAAAAGAAAAATGAGAGAGAAATAAATAGTTACAAGGTTTGTAAAGGTGTTCAAAAGTTGCTTGTGTTTTATTTTTTTTTAGGAACAAGCAAATTCTATATTCACCTCTACAGAGGTTCCACACCATCTTTTCTAAAATCTTATGATTATTTTCCTGCCCTCCTTCAAAGATTTCCAACAACACTCCATGGCTTATAAGAGTCAGCCCCCTTAGAGAGTGCAGAGTAACACATATCCCAGTATCTTAAGACAGTCCCATTGGTAACAACTGTATTGTCATAATTACTGATAGCTTCCTCCTCACTCTAAAAGGCATACCAGGTAAGAAAATAAATCACATGGTCACCGCACATTTGAGGATTTTGATATCTTTTCCCAACCCACCCTTTCAGCCTCATATGCTGATATTCTTCAAAAGTCCTTCAGATATAGGAACTATTTTGTAACTTCTGAACACACTTAGTACTTCCACATTTGTATTCCTTTTAATGCACAATGCCCACTCTTTCTGCTTCCCTAGTGCTTATTTCCAACCCTTAACCCTAGTTTTATTTATCTATCCAATGAATGACAACTTACTCTTCAAATCCTGGGTCAGCTGATACCTTCACTGGAAGGGCGTCTCAAAGCTTGAGTTGAAAGGGTCAGAAACCAGATGTCATTCTTGACCTTTCTGTCTCACTCACCCTTCCCTTTTTCACTCCACCAAAAAATCTTTTAAATTTTATCTTTATTTATGAGGGTGCAAGTCCTGACACCCTTGCCTCAATCAAAACAGCTCTGAATAACTAATTAGCTTGCTATAGCTGCAGTAACAAAGTACCACAAACTAAATAGCACAACAGGGGAAACATATTGTCTCACAAGTATGTGGTCAAGATGTGAAAGGTAGGTTCTCTCTGAAGTCTCTGAGGAAGAATCTATTCCATTCTTCTAGTGGTTTGCTGGCAATCTTTGGGGTCCTTTGGTTTCTTCTGCATCATGTGATCTCAGCCTTCATCTTCATAACTTTCTCCTTATGTGCATATTTGTATCCAGCTTTTCCCTTTTCATAGACATGAGTAATATGGGATTACAAACTTCCCCCAAGGCTTCCCCAATGGGTCAGCAGTAAAAACTCCCCCTGCAATGCAGGAGATGCAGGTTCAATCCTTGGGTTGGGAAGATGCCCTGGAGAAGGGCATGGCACCCATTCCAGTATTCTTGCTGGGAAAATACTATGGACAGTTTACAGTTCAGAGGGTAGCAAAGAATTAGATATGACTGAAGTGACTGAGCGTGCACACCGTTCTAGTATGAGCTCATCTTTAACTAATTACAACTGCAGGGATGCTATTTTCGATTAGAGTCACACCCTGAGGTACTATTAGGGTTAGGACATCAACATATACATATGGGGGACACAATCCAACCCATAATATCATCCTAATATTAATTACTAATTACTACATCCTAATATGACAAATCTAGTCCTCCCTAGTGGCTCAGTGGTAAAGAATCTGCCTTCAGTGCAGGAAAAGCAGGAGACATGGGTTCAATCCCTGGGTTGGGAAAGATCGCCTGGAGGAAGAAATGACACCCCATTCCAGTATTCTTGCCTGGAAAATCCCAAGGACAGAGGAGACTGGTGGACTACAGCCCTTGTGGTTGCAAAGAGTCAGACATGACTGAAGTGACTGAGTATGCACGTGTGTAATATGACAAATCTGTATCTTAGTATTTGTTTCCCAAAAATTCAACAGAAGACAAATCACCACCAATGTAATGATGTTTGTGGAACATAAAATACTATACAGATACTGTATCAAATACAAACACAAATACTGTATCAAATAAAATACAAATATTGATAAAAATATCAAATGAAAATACTGCATCAAATATATAATTTTATTTTTAGGCTTTCAATAAAAATTTACCAGATATCTGCAATACTCCAGGAATTGTCTTAACATTTAGAGAAATCAATGGATAACAAATAGACAAGGCCTTTACTAACAGTTTACATTTTAGTGAGTAAGAGACAATAAACCAGTATACTAATTAATTATAATAAGTCTTGTACCAAATTGAAATAAAGTGATGTATCAGTAAATGATTGGATGGTTACATTATACTAAAGTAGTAATTAGCTTTTTCTAAGTAGTATTAAATACATCATTCAGTTCAGTTCAGTTCAGTCGCTCAGTCGTGTCCAACTCTTTGAGACCCCATGAATCGCAGCACACCAGGCCTCCTTGTCCATCACCAACTCCCAGAGTTCACTGAGACTCATGTCCATTGAGTCAGTGATGCCATCCAGCCATCTCATCCTCTGTCGTCCCCTTCTCCTCCTGCCCCCAATCCCTCCCAGCATCAGAGTATTTTCCAATGAGTCAACACTTTTGCATGAGGTGGCCAAAGTACTGGAGTTTCAGCCTTAACATCATTCCTTCCAAAGAAATCCCAGGGCTGATCTCCTTCAGAATGGACTGGTTGGATCTCCTTGCAGTCCAAGGGACTCTCAAGAGTCTTCTCCAACACCACAGTTCAAAAGCATCAATTCTTCTGCACTCAGCCATCTTCACAGTCCAACTCTCACATCCATACATGACCACTGGAAAAACCATAGCCTTGACTAGACAGACCTTTGTTGACAAACTGATGTCTCTGCTCTTTAATATGCTGTCTAGGTTGGTCATAACTTTCCTTCTAAGGAGTAAGCGTCTTTTCATTTCATGGCTGCAGTCACCATCTGCAGTGATTTTCGAGTCCAAAAAAATAAAGTCTGACACTGTTTCCACTGTTTCCCCATCTATTTCCCATGAAGTGATGGGACCGGATGCCATGATCTTCGTTTTCTGAATGTTGAGCTTTAAGCCAACTTTTTGACTCTCCTCTTTCACTTCCATCAAGAGGCTTTTGAGTTCCTCTTCACTTTCTGCCATAAGGGTGGTGTCATCTGCACATCTGAGGTTATTGATATTTCTCCCGGCAATCTTGATTCCAGCTTGTGTTTCTTCCAGTCCAGTGTTTCTCATGATGTACTCTGCATATAAGTTAAATAAGCAGGGTAACAATATGCAGCCTTGACGTACTCCTTTTCCTATTTGGAACCAGTCTGTTGTTCCATGTCCAGTTCTAACTGTTGCTTCCTGACCTGCATACAAATTTCTCAAGAGGCAGATCATTAGAAAATAATAATTATTAGCAGTTAATATAAATTAGTAATTAGTCATTGCTGACTTACTTTCTTCTAAGGTGATATTTAAACCTGGAATCTAAAGAGCAAGAAGGAGCCAGCCAGGCAAAAGGAGCTTTTATAGAGAGAGGGGCTACAGTAAAGGCTTGCCAATAGAATGAGCTTGTCATGTATAAGGGAAAAAGTATAAAGCCAGTGTTTCTGGAGAGTGGTTGGGAGAGAGACAAAGTAGACAGGCTGAGGCTGGAGAGAAATGAAGGACTCATCTCATGTGGGCATCAATTAGCAGGTTAAAGAAATCAGATACTAATCTAAATATGATATTAGTAGCTGGGAGTATTGAAGTTTCAGCTTCAGCATCAATCCTTCCAATGAATATTCAGGACTGATTTCCTTTAGGATGGACTGGTTGGATCTCCTTGCTGTCCAAGGGACTCTCAAGAGTCTTCTCCAACACCACAGTTCAAAAATATCAATTATTCTTCTCTCAGCTTTCTTTATAGTCCTACTCTCACATCCATACATGACTACTGGAAAAACCATAGCTTTGACTAGACCGACCTTTGTTGGCAATCCTAAAGGAAATCAATCCTGAATATTCATTGGAAGGACTAATGCTGAAGCTGAAACTTCAATACTTTGGCCACCTGATGCAAAGAACTGACTCACTGGAAAAGACTCTGATGCTGGGAAAGATTGAAGGCAGAAGGAGAAGGGGATAACAGAGGATGAGATGGTTGGATGGCATCACCGGCTTGATGGACATGAGTTTGAGCAAGCTCCAGGAGTTGGTGATGGACAGGGAAGCCTGGCATGCTGCAGTCCTTGGAGTCACAAAGAGTTGGACACAACTGAACAACTGAAGTCACTAAGCTGGGAGTAATATAGTCTGCCTAACTTTTATACATAATAATGGGTTAATGACAAGTGCTGCAAAAATGGAAAGAGGAAGACCTGTGGAGGCCTTTTTGCAATAACCTAGCCTAGTAATCATGCTGTTCTTTCCTGGATGATATCAATGGATGGAGAGATGTGAGTGGATCCACTTACAAAAAGTTTCAAAGCTACACTTAAGAGGAGTCAGCATGACTTGTTGATAGATTGAATGTAGGGGTGAGGAGATGAATTGAGATTAATTCATTAACTGGTCAATTTGGTGGGTAGTAGTACCAATTACTGACTTGAACACCAGTGGAAATGCAGGATCTTTGGGAATGGATTAAGAATTCTTCATTGGCTATGGCATGTTACAGATATAAATTGGATAGTAAAATAAATACATCAAGTGTGAGTGTTTGATATATGAGTCTAGAGTTCTGGGAAGTGGTCTTGGCTGAATATATAGGTTTGGGAGGTATTTGTATATTAAAAAAATACTTAAAGCCTTGCATTTGGAATGAGATCACCTACGAAGGGAATATAGTGAGAGAAGCCCTCAGGCACTCCAGGATTTAGAGGATAATTGTTCATAAAATTAAAACATTAAAAATGAATTTGCCAACATGTAAGGTCTTTGACATTGTCTGTAGAGTGCTGGAGATGAAAGTTCTATCAAATGGGATGGAAGACAGAAATTGAAAAAGAGAAAGCAAAGAGGTATAAACTCCAAGTTTTAAATGGTATAAGAGAATAGAGTCGTAGTTAAAAAGGAATGTAGAAGGGTCAAAGAAAAATTCTGTGCTGTTTTTTATTTTTTAAGATGACATCACTGATGTCACTGATGTCTACTCGATTACTGGGGGTAGAATGCACAGATGTAGAAGAGGTAACAATTTCAGGATGAACTTTTTTACAGTGTGGAAAATAGGTATTCTTTATCTGTCATAGCTGATACATTTATATTGAATTTCAGGTTTTAGAATTTTTATTTCTGAAATTTACCCATCGACAGTTTTTAAATTTCTCTGTCACCATGGTGACAGTTATAAACACAAGACCTTAGTATCTAACATCTATCTATCTACTATCTATCTTGAGTTTCCACACCCAATTTCTTTCCTCATTAGAAGGCATGTACCAGTTAGCATCCTGCCAGGAAACAGAAGACACACAGAAACAGAGTCTCTTTGAAGAAGTCTGAATGCTATTAGAAACCTGGGTGATAGAGAGGCAAAGGGCAAAGCAAGTATTCTTTGATAGTTTTTGTTGTTGTTGTTCTTTATGACAAGAGATATAAAAGAATGGAAGTATGTTTATATACTAACAGTAATGATCTAATGAAAGAAGAGAAATTGTTAGGAGGGAGAAATAAAAATTTCAGAAGTAGAATTCCTGATAAGTTGAGCAAGAACAGAGCACAGAGCACAAGTGAAGGGGCATGTATTTTACAGAAACAAGAATACTTCATCCATAATGTGGCCAATTAAGCACCAAACTATTTCTCCTTTCTGAGCACACAAATGTATTTTCTGTTTGTCTTGGGTATATATAGGGCCATATGATTAGTTTCCACAAAAGGATCACAGCAATAATTAAAATGCTGCATCTGAACTAAAGCAGTTAAGTCTGCTCTGTCACTTCTCTCTTGCCTCTGTGGTGACCACAGGCCAGGTGTTGAACATGGTCTCCAACAGGAATGTGACCTGAATCTCTAAAGGATTGCTGGAAGGAAAGATGCCCAGGAAAGCCACACTGGAAGGGCACTGTTGGACTTACTTTGCATGATAGCATGATACATAGCCTTTCACATGGGAAATGATTGCAAGGCTGGAGTTCTTTCTCTTATTTGTCAAGCTACATTAGTAAATACACAAAGGATAAGACAAAAGGTATACCTAGGGATACATATGTCTCGGTAGCCCTCTTAGACAGCAGATGGGGACAGTTACTAAATCTTTGTTATTGAAAAAAATGAAGCAAGTTTAATAAGTCAAGAAAGCTTCAAAGGAGAGCTGGTATTGGATGTTTGAGGAGGAGGAGAGTAGCATTAATATGATAAATGACAAAGTGAACATACTGGAGTTTAGTAGGATTACCAGGTAGTGGAAAAGTTATATTTGAAATTTGAGTTCACAAATTGAAAGTCTCTAACATTCCTTGTAAGACAACCTACTTTGAAGCATTAAAATAAACAAATAAACACAAGTTTGTCTTAGAATTCCTGGTGGCTCAGTTGTAAAGAATCCAGTGGTGATGCAGGAGACCTGGGTTGGGAAGATCCCCTGGAGAAGGAAATGGCAACCTATTCCAGTATTCTTGCCTGGGAAATCCCATGAACAGAGGTGACTGGCAGGCTATGGTACATAGGGTCGCAAAGAGTTGAACACAACAACTACAAAGAATACAGGCTTCATTTAGTTACACGTTGATGAAAAAAGAAGATACTATAAGATGAAAGGATAGGATAACTCAGGTGGACCAAAGGAAAGGTCAAGAAAGGCAGATCAGGGGACACTGGCCTTTGTTGTTATAAATAGCCTTGGGAGAACACAAGGGAATCTCAAAGGAGAGAAAGTGGTGCAGCAAGTTTGAAATATCTGCTGAAGACCTTATCTCCTCCAGGCATTTTCTGTGCTCAGTTGCTTCCCTCATATTAAGCCGGCCAAACACCACTCTGCTCTTCATTGCTAATTAACTTTCTATATAACAAACCTTCCCAAGATATTCTAGTAACTCCTTGGTTGACAGAGATGATATAAAAATTTTCTTTGTGTTTTTCAGTACCAACGATTCTATCCTGAAGAAGTACTCAAAAACGCTTTCTTGGGAGAACATTTCTTGGGGAATTATAGCATCTCCAGTTTGCTGAATACTGCCACATGCCAGTGGTTCCCTGAGTAGGTTACAAATACCACTCTATATAATCCTCCCTGTAAACCTGTGAAGTTAGTATTGATTTTCACGTCCTCACTGTAAACATGAGAAAATGAAGGCTTACTGGGGTTAAGAGGTTTGTCCAGTGATAAAGTATTAGAAATTGGTAGAATAAGATTCAACTCCCTACAACTGATGATAGAACCAGGTCATTTTCCAAGCTTTACTATGGATGCACCGACCCATGTTCCACCAGCTCTTAAACAGCTCAAGCCCAGATCAACTCAACTCCCAACTTTGTGGTTCCAGATTCTGTTTCATCTCTCACTTTAGCTCTCTTTGAGCAATCTGGGCATTTTTTAAAGTAGAGAAATGAGTGGAAAAAAAAAAAAAAGCTCACTAACTCTTGATTGAGGGCTTTTTGGTAAGAGACTCGGCACTTAATTTTTCATTATGTCACTGCTCTGAGCCCAGCAAAGGGGCTGAGGGCAGTGGGAAGCATGCAGGAAGAACTGTGCTTCCATTGGCATCTCCACAAAAATAAATGAAACTTTCACCTTGGAAAAAAATCATTAAAAAGCACAGAAGATGCTGATACTATTCTTATCTCCCTATTTCATTCTCCTAGCAAGTTCCTCCAAAATTTAAAAAGGAAAAACTGCTTATGAAGGTTTTTTTAATAAGGAAGTTATATTTAATCTATGTGGGCTTACTTTTTAGTGAAAACACACTTAAGTCTCCTACTCAATCACCTTCTCACTGCTTAAAAACAATTAACTTTGTTATGTCAGTTTTAATGTAAAATAATTTGCTCTAGAATGATTTTGTTTCTTGAAAATTAGCTAGAAAATCAGGTGTCATGAGCCCACCTGCATGCCTTCTGTCAAGAATACTTCAATAAAGTGAAAACTTCAAGGATTTTTGGTGAACAAAGTTTGCCAAAATTAAAATTGACATTGTGACCTTAATAACCACCTGTGTAAATAATTCACAAAGAAAAACAATGGCAGTATCAAATGTTTCCTCTACTTCTGGCACCCTCTCCTATCAAATATTTTAATCTTGAAAAAGCTAAGATTTCAATATTACCTTTCCTATTCTGTCTTCCATATCTATAATTCTTTTCATCTTTTCATGTCCTCTCATGTACATTTTTTAGAAACTGAACTGTAGCTGATTTATAATATCATATTAGTTTCAAGTATATAGTACAGTGATTCAGATGTATATATATGTGCATATACATATTCAGATATATATTTATATATGATTCAGATTCTTTTCCTTTATAGGTTATTACAAAATACCGAGTATAGTTGCCTGTGCTATACAGTAGGTCCTTGGTGGTTATCTATTTTACATAGAAATATATGTTAATACTAACCTCCTAATTTATTTCTCCCCTGGTTGTTTTACATTTATCAAGTTAATTTTTGTGACTGGTATAAGGTAAGGATCCAATTTTATTATGGTGTGTGTGGCTACCAACTTGTCTCAGCACCATTTATTGAAGAGATTATCTTTTCCCAATTAAGTATTCTTGGCTCCTTTACCAAATATCAGTTGAACATAGATGTGTGGATTTATGAGTGGGGTCTTGCATCTGTTTCTTTGATCTATGTGTCTGTTTTCATGCCAGCAACATGCTGTTTTGACTGCTATAGCTTTTTATAGTGTTAAATCAGGAAATGCGATACCTCTTTGTTCTTTCTTGAGATTGCTCTGGTAATTTGGAGTCTTTTTTGGTTCCAAGTGCTTCTCAGGTGGCTCAGCAGTAAAGAGTCCATCTGCAAGGCAGGAGGCACAGGAGACGTGGGTTCAATCCCTGGGTTGGGTAGATCCTCCGAAGAAGGGCATGGAAATCCACTCCATGATTCTTGCCTGGAGAATACCATACACAGAGGAGCCTGGCAGGCTATAGTCCATGGGGTCGCAAAGATGACATAACTGAAGTGGCTTAGCACATATGCACAAAAATAGTTCAAGGTTGAAAAACTCTGGGCTATCAGTAATGGAACACCATAATCTCAGCTTCCCAAGATAGATCGTCACTTGCTGCCTTATCTCTCATTGTTCCTTTCCCAAGCATCCCATGCTTCTTTAAAAATAAACTGTTTCCTGACTCAATGTGTCTCTTATGATTTTCCTTCTGCTTGCATGCCATCTGTAGCATTTCAGATTTCCTTCAAAGCCTGTCTAATAATCCACCAGTTCCTTTCTTCCTTACCCAATTCCTCTCAATCAGTAGGGAAGGAAGGCAATTAACTTGTAACTGAAAAAGTGAATGTTTGGTCAACAAATATTTGCTAAGTCATGCAGAGACAATGGAACACTCTGAGCTTCTCTCACCACACACAGCCCACATTCTTTGTACATATCCCTGGAAATATATATGGTAGGCCCTCTTTCTAAATTCTTCTGAGGCAGTTAGGGGGAAAGGCAGAGTTTCTTCCTGAGGGTTTTGGGTCTTGATTCTTTTCAGCTTGAAAAAATCTGCTTTCCAAAGAGACAGTTTGGAGTGGCAAATTTTGCTCCATTATCAGTGCCATTAATTACATTCATAATCCTATGTATCCATTACCACTGTCTATGTCCAAAACTTTTTCATTATTCTCAACACACATAAACTTAGTATTCATTAAATAATAATTAGTTTTTCTTTCCTTACAAACTTTGATAATCTTATTCTGCTCTCTGTTTCTATGAATTTTCCTATTCTGCAGGCCTTGTGTAAGTGAAATTATTTAACATTTGTCAGTTTATGTCTGGCTTATTTCACTTGTTTAGTTGCTAGGTTGTGTATGACTCTTTTTTGACCCCATGGGCTCTAGCCTGCCAGGCTCCTCTGTTCAGGGGATTTCCCAGACAAGAATGCTGGAGAGGGTTGCCATTTCCTTCTCCAGGGGATCTTCCCAGCCCAGGGATTGAACCTACGTCCCCTGCATTGGCAGGCAGATTCTTTACCACTGACTCACCAGGGAAGTTCTTATTTCACTTAGTGTAATGTTTTCAGGGTTCATCTGTAGTGTAGCCTATGTCAAAGTTTTTTACTTTTTATAACTTAATAGTAGTATATTGCATGTATATGCTACAATTTGTTTATCCATTCATCTGTTGATGAACACCCAGGGCCCACATTTGGCTATTGTGAACATTACCGCAGTGAACATGATTGTACAGATATCTGTTCTAGTTTGTGTTTCAATTATTTTGGATATATACCTATATTGATGAAAAATTAATCAATAAACCTAAGAAAGAAATGGAAACTTTTATTTGAGCCCAATTTGAGGATTATAATCCAGGAAATGCCTCTCAGGACGCTATGAGAACTGTTCTACCCTTTAGAAGTCAAGGCACAGTTACGTGAGTCTTTTGAGTAGGGGAGTTGTACATTGAATGATTTGTTATTGACAGCTTACATAATCCAGATCTAAGCCCCGAGTGACCCCTTACAAAATCAAGAAGGAATGCTATTTCTTTTTTTTTTTAATTTTTAAAATGTTTGACTGTGCTGGGTCTTCATTGCTGAATGCGGGCTTTCTCTAGTAGTGAGCATCCGGGGCTGCTCTTCAGTTGCAGAGTGTAGGCTTCTCATTGGGGTTGCTTCTCATATTGTAGATCATGGGCTCTAGGGCATGCGGGCTTCAGTAGTTATGCATGGGCTCAATTGCCCTGTGGCACGTGGAATATTCCTGGTGCAGGGATTGAATCCGTGTCCCTTGTATTGGCAGGCAGATTCAGGAATGTTATTTTTAAGGAGCTATCTTACTGATTCTAGGAAAACATTGGTCTTTATGATTGATCAGGTGTCTCTGCAGTGGAAGGTTTGGTCCGCACATAATGCAGATACACAATGCAGTTGGGGAGAAAAGAGGCCAGAGGGCAGAGAAGATTTTTTTGCCTAAATTTTTCTTCTCTTGTTATAAAATATGAATTTTATTTCACACCTAGGAGTATAAGAGTATATTCTGAGTCAATATGGTAGTTTGATGTCTAACTTTTAAAGAAAATGCCAAACCGTTTTCCATAGTGGCTATACCATTTTACAAGTGAAAACAAAAATTTTAAACATTTTTTCTAATTAATCCATGCATTTCAAACTAAAAGTTTGCTTTCTTGTACTGATTGTTTACAACATTCCTAGAATCATGAAAATATGCTATTTGATTTAACCTCCTGTTCTCAAAGAGGATGGGTAACAAATATATCTTTTGGTGTGGGGAGGGAGGAGGGAGGAGGGTTCAGGATGGGGAACACATGTATGCCTGTGGCGGATTCATTTTGATATTTGGCAAAACTAATACAATTATGTAAAGTTTAAAAATAAAATAAAATTAAAAAAATAATTAAAAAAAAAATAAAGTGTTAATATGCTGATAGTTTATTTTATTGTCAATAACATGGAGATAACTACAGGAATCCCAAATTAGCTAAAGTAACTACATAAAATGCATATTTAGTAAACTATATGATGTATGGATAATGAATACATCAGTTCAGTTCAGTTCAGTCACTCAGTCGTGTCTGACTCTTTGCGACCCCATGAATCGCAGCACTCCAGGCCTCCCTGTCCATCACCAACTCCCGGAGTTCACTCAGACTCGCATCCAACTCTCCAGCCATCTCATCCTCTGTCGTCCCCTTCTCCTCCTGCCCCCAATCCCTCCCAGCATCAGAGTATTTTCCAGTGAGTCAACTCTTCACACAAGGTGGCCAAAGTACTGGAGTTTCAGCTTTAGCATCATTCCTTCCAAAGAAATCCCAGGGCTGATCTCCTTCAGAATGGACTGGTTGGATCTTCTTACAGTCCAAGGGACTCTCAAGAGTCTTCTCCAACACCACGGTTCAAAAGCATCAATTCTTTGGCACTCAGCCTTCTTCACAGTCCAACTCTCACATCCATGCATGACCACAGGAAAAATCATAGCCTTGACCAGACGGACCTTTGTTGGCAAAGTAATGTCTCTGCTTTTCAATACGCTATCTAGGTTGGTCATAACTTTGCTTCCAAGGAGTAAGCGTCTTTTCATTTCATGGCTGCAATCACCATCTGCAGTGATTTTGGAGCCCCCAAAAATAAAGTCTGACACTGTTTCCACTGTTTCCCCATCTATTTCCCATGAAGTGATGGGACCGGATGCCATGATCTTCGTTTTCTGAATGTTGAGTGTGAAGCCAACTTTTTCACTCTCCACTTTCACTTTGGCATAAACATTTCCAATGACTCAAAACAAATAAGCAATCTGAATACTGGATGTGTCTTGAAAAAGATACTGTTGAAAGCCACAAGACTCCATTTAACTTTTGCTATATCAGTTCAGTTCAGTTGCTCAGTTGTGTCCAACTCTTTGTGACCCCATGAATCGCAACACGCCAGGCCTCCCTGTCCATCACTAACTCCCGGAGTCTATGCAAACCCATGTCCATCAAGTTGGTGATGCCATCCAGCCATCTCATCCTCTGTCAACCCCTTCTCCTCCTGCCCTCAATCCCTCCCAGCATCAGGGTCTTTTCCAATGAGTCAACTCTTCTCATGAGGTGGCCAAAAGTATTGGAGTTTCAGCTTCAACATCAGTCCCTCCAATGAACACCCAGGACTGATCTCCTTTAGAATAGACTGGTTGGATCTCCTTGCAGTCCAAGGGACTCTCAACAGTCTTCTCCAACACCACAGTTCAGAAGCATCAATTCTTTGTTGGTCAGCTTTCTTCACCATCCAACTCCCAAACCCATAAATGACCACTGGGAAAACCATAGCCTTGACTAGACGGACTTTTGTTGGCAAAGTAATGTCTCTGCTTTTAAATATGCTATCTAGGTTGGTCACAACATTCCTTCCAATGAATAAGCATCTTTTAATGTCATGGCTACAATCACCATCTGCAGTGATTTTGTTATATATAGGTTAGCAAATTTTAATAAACTGAGAAATGCACAGTGTTAAACATTCTGTAATTTTCTTCCAATTAGGACAATTTATATCTTTTCTTATGCAAAATGAGTCATTATGTTCATTCTGATATAATAGAGCATAGGAAGACATTCAGTCTAATTAATTGTTGGTCTAATTAATTTTAGTTGCATTGTCATAGTTAAATAAGTCAGAATATTTTAATTAAATGATAGTATCATGGGCCTTTTTACTGCTGCACTTTCTGACTTTAAAATATTGTAACATATTATTAAATGTAATTTTTTAAATTAAAACATTAGTATCTTGACTCTCCAAGAATAAATATTAAAATACTAGAAATGTACTGTCTAGGTCAACAGTCCTTTGCCACTGTCCTATGCCATTGAGGTATAACAAATTTATCTTTTATATTATCTTCAGAGGTCAGTGTGAGCAAATTACTTACATATGCTTAAGAAGTTTGAATATTTTGAATTCAGAATGTCACAAGGACTAATTTACTGTGAAGTCTCCTCCTTCAATAAGAAAGCACTTACACTGCTTAAAAAACATTTCCAACTGCTTAACCATCTCTAAAGACTGTAGATGGTTGTGCACTCAATCACTTACAGCTATAGCCACTGGTGACTTTTGCTTCCAGGCTTGAACTTGCCCTGGTACTAAGCCAATCTTGGTCAGGAAGGAGGCTGCTTCAGTAATCCTGGGCCCACCAACTGGAAGAGTCTGAATTAGTCTGATATCAGCCTGGTATCTGAATCACTAAGGATGAGCCCTGGGTTTCCATGTACTGTCAAGGGGTTCCATGATTCCCTACTCCTGACAAACTAGATCCAGCAACTAACTGAATTTCTCCAAAAGCACTTCTGTGTTCCATAAGGAGCTGACACTTTGCCCAGCTTCCTAGTTGAAACCCTGTTTTGTTTGTGGTTGAAAAAAAAATGAAAAGGTGGATAAACTGTTATAAGTAGTATATGTAATTGTTTCAACCACATGGATTTAGTTCTTCTCAACTGACCCTTTTCTTGACTTTATAAATTTCAAAATGAAAGTAATACTTTCACATAAAGCCAAGGAGAAAGGCCTTAGCTGACAATTATTGTATCCTGACTGTCACTGAACCCAACTTGTACTGTTCACCACACAACAGGCCAATAAGTTGAACGACATCAGGCTTCTTTTATACTAGAAGTAGAGGGCTGTGGCTGGTTGTAACAAACTTCTTGGTGCTAGAGTCCTTTGTTCTTGCACCTGTCCATGTAGGTCTGGTCACAATGTTTCTATAAATCTCCAACAAGACAAATATTATTCTCTGTTCTGCAACTTTTTATCTTTATATGAATGGAAAAGTGTTATACTTTTAAAGCTTAGAACCTTGAGAAGAGGGTATCCTGTATATTTCGGGCTATAAGACAACAGTTTTTATAAAAGGTGCAGAGCCAGCATAACCAGGCACAGAAAACAGAGTATGAGGGTTAGAGCTAAAAGAATAGATTAAGTATGGAGTCAGGATTTTTTCTTCTCTGTGACATTGCCCATAAGTGTATCTCTTCAGAACAATGTGCAAAAGGGAGACCAATTATTTATGCCACTCTCTTCTATCCAGTCTTATCCAATGAGCAGCCTTATCCTCATTTTGCACCTTACGCTTTAGCATTCTCTGTGCTTCTTTTCCCACACCCCCAAGGCTATCTTGCCTTCTTACTTCTGATTTAGTTTGGCCAATGGGGTGTATCTGCAAGAGACTTGGGGTAGGAGACAGAATTCTGGATACTTCTCCCCTCAGAAATTTCCATGTTCTAGCATCATGTTTCTGGAGGTAGCTATATCCAAACAAACAATGTGCTTACTAGAACAGCACTTCTCCATGTTTCCATCTTTTACCTCCTAAGGACCTAAGAATTAAAAGGGTTCCCAGTTTTCACAGTCACTAATTCCTGGATGCCTTAGCATCCTTTGTTGATTTCCCAATCTCTGAACATGACTTTGTAAATCATTCCTTTATTAATTTGTCTTCAGAATCTAATCTCCTGTGCCCTGTGCTTCCTGTCAGAACTCTGGTTAATCTCCCAAAAGATCTTCCTTGAAGGGAAGAACTCGGACTTGAAATTCAAGTTAGATCTCTAAGGTCTATTATCTGTATCCAGGACACTTAGGATAGAAAAAAAAGGAACTGGTGGGAAAGTTTCAAATGTAATATCGAGACAACATTCAATGCAAAGGCATCAGACTGTGGTGGAGAGCACATAGAATACTTATTTCCACACTGTGCAAAGCCCAACCAACTGACATGGAGAAAAAAAAACAGCACATTTACTTAAGATATTTCACCTCCCTTCAATCCCCGTATGTCATGCTCTGAATTTGTTAGCTCTGACAGGTCTCAAATGTACAACTGTGCCAACCTCACTTGTCAGCATTTTTGAACTACCTGTAACCATAACCCTTTCAAAAGCCCTTTTAATAAGAAACTCACAACTATTCACTGTGTTTAAAAATTTGCTATTAATCCTGGCTAAAGTAGGTCTTGCATTGTAACATTAAATTTTACACCCCCTCATGACTTTATAATTTTAAACACTTGACAGATATTTAATGAGGATTTTGCCTCCCTCTCCCTGTAAAGCTCTTCTCAGTAATATGTGGTTATCTTATTCACCAGGTGTCTGCCCACGCAATAAAAAGGAATACAAATGATTTTTCATTATGCTAGTAATTTGAATCATAATTCTGTTCCCCTTCCATTTACAGAGCAGCATGGTGAAACAAAATCAGTGTCCTCTAGACAAAATATCATTACAATTGGAACTTAAAACATACTCTCATTTTTGCTATGTTAATAAATTGCTTTATGGTTACCATTGCCTGATTCTTTTAAAGGAATTATTAAGTGATGGGAACTAGTTTTGGTGATGTCATCAATATCTTACCTGTCACTGATACAGTATTGTATAAACACTGTGCAAAGATCAATAAGGACCAAAAAGTGCACGTGCATTTACAAGGAACATTCCGCAAGAAGGGATATGTGTATGTGTGTAACTGGCACAGGATATTTCACTGCAAATACTGTTGAGATCCTAGTGCAACTCACTTCAGTCAGTTCAGAGGGTAGTGACTTTTTTTTTTAAAATAAAGAAAGCCTTCTAAGCTGAATCAGACTGTGGACCTAAATGGAAAGACGTAAAGACAGCTTTATGTTCCTCAGGGAGTCTTTCCAGCTCTCATCCTCCCGACCCTGAATTGTTAGTCTGGTGACTATACAGCATTGCACTAGCCCAGCCTCTCATAAACTGGAGTCAGAATCATGGGGGGACCCTTTACAAAGGAACGGGAATTTTATTCTAAGTGGATGGAGGGCTGTATCTTTAACCATTTCATTCCCTTTGGTTGTTCTGTGTTTCTCCCAACATATGCAACTGAAGCAATACTCTGCCTATGCCAGTCTGCAGTCACTTCCATGAAAGAATCCATGAAATCTTATGTGATTATGGCACAGAGTCTGGTTCATCAAAGACCACATAGGTCATCAAATTTCTTATCATCTTGAATGTTACCAAGATGAATTTGATAAACATTAATTTCAGATCAAATGAACTAGGTATTTCACTTAACAGTACTTTCTTAATACACTCGCATGAATAATGTCTATTAAGTCTTTGATGTACTGAAAACATCTAAAATAATGAGGATCCTTGAGTGGCTAATTAACATAGACTCGAATTATACACGACTCCTTTTCTTAGTAGATATGGTTTCTTGGTATTCCTGGATGATTTAGAGTCTGAAAAAGACCTGTTTGATCAAAACATACTTTAAAATGTGACTAATCATGGGCAATTTGCCAAGCCACAGGGAACAGCCTGACAACCCTCTGTGTATCTCATCTGAACCCATTGCTCCTCTAACATAGTGCTCAGAGAGCAAGAGTGAGCTATCCCTGGTGCTGTCCTGTTCTGACCCTCCTGGACATAGAATTTTCCACAGTGAACACAACCACTGTCATGATTTGGGGCTGTCAGTTAATCTAAGGTGCACGTTTCAGTATTATGTTTTTCCTATCAAGTTTCTTTCATCCAAAAGAAAGAGCAGACACCTCTTAAATAAATTAACTGAAGCATCAGAAATACAAAAATAATAACAGGAAAGTCATTCTGATTTTAGAAGAAAGTATAAAACCATTGTACCTTCATCAGAGTTTCCCTAACTTAGTTTACCCATCAAGCTTCTGTATGACTACTGATATTCCTTAATATCTAACTTTCTAGGATATACTCTTCTCTGTCTTTAAGTAATGGGCTTCCCAGGTGGTTCAGTAGTAAAGAATCTGCCTACCCATGCAGGAGGTATAGGTTCAATCCCTGGGTTGGGAATATCCTCTGGAGAAGGAAATGGCCATCTTTCCAGTTTTCTGGCTGGAAAATCCCACGGACAGAGGAGCTTGGTGGGTTACAGTCCGTGAGGTCCCAAAGAGTCAAATACAGAGTCTGACATGACTGAGTATGCACAGAAATGCAACTACAGTTCATGCTTGCCTTGTCCTTTCTGCTCGAATTTTACTCCTGTATCGCCTCTGATTTACTCATATGATTTTCCACTAGACTAGGTGTTCCCTCAGGAAAAGGACCGTGTCTTTTTTTTTTTGGCTGTGTTGGGTCTTCGTTGCTGCACACAGGCTTTTTCTAGTTGCAATGAGCCGGTACTACCCTTCGTTTCGGTGTGCAGGTTTCTCACTGTGGTGGTTTCTCTTGCAAAGCACAGGCTCTAGGTACAGGGGCTTCAGTAGTCATAGCTCACGAGCTCAGTAGTTACAGCTCACAGGCTCTAGAGTACAGGCTCCTGTGGTTGTGGTGCATGGGCTTTAGTTGCCCGCAGCATGTGGAATCCTCCTGGACTAGGGATTGAACCTGTGTCCCCTGCCTTGGCAGGCAGATTCTCATCCACTGTACCACCAGGGAAGTCTAACAGGACTGTGTCTTATCACTAGTGACTTTAAATAATAAAATGATGGATAAGATGGAATCTCAAGTAGTTGTCTTAGCAAAATATATTTAAACAAATTAAAAATGACATTTTTATTTCTAAAGAGAGTCCGGGTTGCAGCCTCCTCTGCCTGATTAAAATCTGGAGTCAAGTTAAAACAGGGGTGCTTTTTATGCAACCTCCCCTCCAGATGCTGCCCAGTAATAGAAACGAACACTACACGATTAATGCAAAGAAACTTGGAAAGTCACGTAATTTAACAAATCAGAAAAGCGGCAGAGAATTATGATGTGATTGGTCAGGTCCACAATGGCCCTTCTCACTGAGTCAGGTAGGGACAGGTTACAGGCAAGTAATAGTATATGGTGAGCTGGGGAAGGAGGGTAGGGCAGTGATAATATACTAGCTCCTCTCCTACAGCAGCAACCCTTGAACTTGCTCCTCCTAGTTTATTTCTTTGTTTGTCATGGAGCATAACTCTCTGACTTACCAAGAGTATGATTATTTGCTACAAATTTTAAAATATAGAACGACATGAGTTACACATTATTTTTGTCTACCTGCCTGCCTCTGGTTTGTTCAGATAGCTGTTAAGGGTTACTGGTTTGGAAAACCAATTGTTTCTCACTTGAATGTGCATCAGACTCAATAAGCTTGTTAAAACACAAGTGGGCCTTAAAACCAGAGTTTCTGACTCAGGAGGTCTGATTTGGGACCTGACAAGTCATTTCTAACCAGGTTCTGGGTAATGCTAATTCCATGGATGTGGGAACTACGCTTTGAGAACCACTTGTCTAAACCTCTCAGTATAATCTATTGCCATTGGTTGAGTTAGTCATGGGTTTATGGAATAACTCTGATGGAGTCACTCATTAACTATTGATTGTGTGCATATTATGTATCGGACATTGCCCTGTGCACTGTGCCCATCAGTCAGTGAAGTAAAGATCCTTGTTCTGTGGATCCTATATTATGATAAGAGAAACAGATAATGAATAATAAACATAAGAAATAATATTTTAAAATAATGGAAAAAGAAAAAGTAGAACCAGGTACTTTTACTTGGCTTAAGGATAATGGAGAAGCAGGTGGTGCAGTTTGTGGAATTGAATGTGGTGGTAAGTATCCATCATACTGAGAGACTGAGACAGCTTGAAGGAGAGGAGGAAATTTGACAAGAGGTTATCTGGGGAGGAGCATGCCAGGCAGAGGGAATGGTTAAGAGCAAAGGCCCTGCAATGGACTGAATGTTTGTGTGCCCCCCAAAATCCATATGTTGAAGCTCTCCCTCCCAATGTGATGGTCTTTGGAAGAAGAGCTTTTGGAAGGTCACTGGGCTTAGATGAGGTCAGGAGAGTGAAGCCCCCATGATGGGATTAATATCCTTATACTAAGAAGGTGAAGAGATTGGAACACTATCTCTCTCACCATGTGAAGACTCACCAAGAAGGTGATTGCCTATTGGTCAGGAAGAGAGCCCTCACCAGGGCTCAACCATACTGACACCTTGATCTTGGAATTTTCAGCCTCCAGAATTGGGAAAGTAAATGTTTGTTGTTTAAGCCACGCAGTTTATGATAACTTGTTATAACAGCCTGAAAAGACCAGGATAAACCCTTAGGCTGGAGTATGCCTGGTACGTAAGAGGAACAACAAAGAGGGGGTGTGGTAGAATAAAGGCAAGGAGCATACAATGCTAGGGCTCTTAACACTCTGCAGGACTGATAGATTGATCAGCAAAGTGAGTGTAAGTGTGCCCACTGTATGCTTAGGGCTTCCTAGGTGGTGCACTGGTAAAGACTCTGCCTGCCCATGCAGGAGACACAAGAGATGCAGGTTCGATCCTTGGGTCTAGAAGATCCCCTGGAGAAGGAAACGGCAACCCACCCCAGTATTCTTGCCTGGAGAATCCCATGGACAGAGGAGCCTGGTGGGCTACGGTTGATGGGGCCGCAAAGAGTCAAACACAACTGAGCAACTAAACACACACAATATATACTAACCTTCCCATCAGATGTAGACAGCTATATTTATGAGGCTCTATGAACCAAATGCAGGATTCCTACATAGCAGCTGTTGAGGAGCAGCGGCTGGGAGGCCCAAGTACACATAATGATTCTGCCATTAATTACACAGCTGATATTAGGAAAATTACTTCAGCTCTCTGGAATCCACTTTGCTCAATTATAAAATGAAAGAGTTGGACCGCATCATCTTACAAGTTCCCTCTAGTTCCAACATGCTCATTCACCCCTAACAATTCTGTTAGGGCTGTAATATAGTTATTATAGCAGTGAAATTACAAATATACTGTTAAAGAGGACTTCCCTGGTGGTCTAGTGGCTAAGACTCCATCTTCCAATCCTGGGGACCCAGGTTTGATTCTTGGTCAGGGAACTAGATCCTACATGATGCAACTAAAGATCCTGCAAGCCACAACTTAAAAAAAATTGTTTTTCAATTCCTGCATGACGCAATGATGATCAAAGATTCTGCATGTTGCAACTAAGACCCAGCACAGCCAATTAAATAAATAAAAATAAATATTGAAAAAAAATAGCACCTAACCATTAAAAACAAAAGTATATATAAAAAGAGTATACCATTACAGTTCCACAGAATCAACTGCACATGCTCTGGCCTGACTGTGTCTGTCAAGGATGGGAAAGGCATTGATGCATCACAAGTCTGAGAGATATAGTCACATTGTCAAGAAGACTTCAGGTCAAATTTAAAAGCGAAGTCAGAAATAAGCAAAGGCATCCCAGAGAATATTGTCAATGGTAACAAAATCACAAATTGTGCTGAAATGTGATAATGAATATTGATTCTGAGTTAGATTTTCAAGTCCCAACTGCACCTATAGATCTTAGTCAATACCACAGTATTTTAAATAGGTTATACAAAGAATTCCCCAGCTGTTAACTCTCAATTCCATACATAATGTATATGTTTATGCCCATTATTAGTCACCTTTTTCTGAGCCATATAACAAGTTATAGTTGGGATGCCCCATTACCCTTACTGTACAACCCTTCAAGTTAGGAAATCATAATTGATGTGACATAATCTTCTAATCCTTACATAGCATTCAAATTTCACTAACTATGTAAGTCAAATCTCCTATTTTCTTAGTTCAGAATTCCATTCAGGAGTACTTATTTCATTAAATTGTTATTCTTTTGTTTTCTCCTAAGTGGAAGACTTCCTCTTTTGTCTGTGTTCTTGAGCCTCATAGCTTTAAAAAATGTAGATCAATGGACTTCCCTGATGGTCCAGTGGCTAAGGCTCTGAGCTGCCAGGGTAAGAGGCACAAGTTCGATTCCTGGTCAGAACACTAGATCCCATATGACACATGGCGTGGTCAAGTAAAAAAATAATACATAAGGCAGTTCTATTTCCAGTTTTTTAAGGAATCTCCACACTGTTCTCCATAGTGGCTGTACTAGTTTGCATCCCCACCAACAGTGTAAGAGAGTTCCCTTTTCTCCACACCCTCTCCAGCATTTATTGCTTGTAGACTTTTGGATCGCAGCCATTCTGACTGGCGTGAGATGGTACCTCATAGTGGTTTTGATTTGCATTTCTCTGATAATGAGTGATGTTGAGCATCTTTTCATGTGTTTGTTAGCCATCTGTATGTCTTCTTTGGAGAAATGTCTATTTAGTTCTTTGGCACATTTTTTGATTGGGTCATTTATTTTTCTGGAGTTGAGCTGTAGGAGTTGCTTGTATATTTTTGAGATTAGTTGTTTGTCCATTGCTTCATTTGCTATTATTTTCTCCCATTCTGAAGGCTGCCTTTTCACCTTGCTAATAGTTTCCTTTGTTGAAATAGAACTGCCTTATGATCCAGCAATCCCACTGCTGGGCATACACACGGAAGAAACCAGAAGGGAAAGAGACACGTGTACCCCAATGTTCATTGCAGCACTGTTTATAATAGCCAGGACATGGAAGCAACCTAGATGCCCATCAGCAGATGAATGGATAAGAAAGCTGTGGTACATATACACAATGGAGTATTACTCAGCCATTAAAAAGAATACATTTGAATCAGTTCTAATGAGATGGATGAAACTGGAACCTATTATACAGAGTGAAGTAAGCCAGAAAGAAAAACACCAATACAGTATACTAACGCATATATATGGAATTTAGAAAGATGGTAACAATAACCCTGTGTACGAGACTGCAAAAGAGACACCGATGTATAGATCAGTCTTATGGACTCTGTGGGAGAGGGAGAGGGTGGGAGATTTGGGAGAATAGCATTGAAACATGTATAATATCATGTATGAAACGAGTCACCAGTCCAGGTTCGATGCACGGTACTGGATGCTTGGGGCTGGTGCATTGGGACGACCCAGAGGGAGGGTAGGGGAGGGAGGAGGGAGGAGGGTTCAGGATGGGGAACGCGGGTATACCTGTGGCGGATTCATTTCAATATTTGGCAAAACTAATACAATATTGTAAAGTTTAAAAATAAAATAAAATTTTAAAAAATACATAAAAACAACAAACAAACAAAATAAAAAATGTTGGTCTTAAATATTGTCGAATGACCCTGAATTGGGGTCCATCTGAGGTTTCCTCATTACTGGATTCAAGATGTGCTTTCACGGTAGAGAAACTACAGAAATCATGCACTTTTCTCTGTCCTTCACAAGAGGGGTCCACAGTGGGGATGTTAACCTTTAACACCTGGTCATATTCTTTTAACCAGGTTTCCCCACATAATCACCTTCCTCCCCTACCTTTTGTAACTGATATATTCAATTTATGGAGACATAATCCAGGATTATATTAATATCCTAGTTCCCATCAAATCACCACCCATCAGCTCGGTTTCCATTGAACAATTCTCTTCTGAATCAATTACCACAATAATAGTAGGCCTGTAGTGTCTTTGTAGTCTATTGGTTTTTCTACATTTATTATTAGCATTCTACTATACAGAAAAGTTTTTCATTTTTCCCAATTATTTTCTGATTTATTCATTTTAATTCATTTAGTTATATCAGTATAGATATCAGTTCAGTTCAGTCACTCAGTCGTGTCCAACTCTTTGTGACCCTATGGACTGCAGCACTCCAGGCTTCCCTATCACCAACACACAGAGCTTGCTCAAACTTATGTCCATCGAGTCGGTGATGCCATCCAACCATCTCATCCTCTGTCGTCCCCTTCTCCTACTGCTTCAATCTTTCCCAGCATCAGGGTCTTTTCCAATGAATCAGACATATCTATAGAGTAGACATATACACTTGTACATTCATGTAATAGACATATAAGTATAGACATATTTATATTTTTATTCAGTGGGGTATATTCCTTTCTTACCATTATCTATTTTGAGTCTCCAATTTCCCTAAATTTGGCCAGTGAGAACCCTGAAAGTGATATTGTGGCACTTTCCTATCATTCTTTGAACATTTTTTTACTTTCTGTCACAGCAAGATGTTCTAAGAAAAGTTGGAATTTCAATGCCCTAGCCCAGAATCAACAGTTTTTCCAATCTTGGTTCTTTCAGTGTAGGTTTTGTATTTGGAAACCAAAGACTAGGTGTTTATTATGCTCATTGCTACCCAAGTTTCAATGCTCCTAGGCCTTCTTGGTGGACACAGCCAGACAGCCAGACAGTATATACATATACATATACATATACATACACACACACATATACATGCACATGCATACATACATATACAACCACACACACACACACACACACATATCTCTAACTAATTCAGTATCTCTTGACAAAGATCTAGTTCTGTATATAGATTTTTTTTTTTCTTGAGTTAGATAAATTGATTATAAAATTTATTTTTTTTAATTTTATTTTATTTAACTTTACAATATTGTATTGGTTTTGCCATTTATCAAAATGAATCTACTACAGGTATACATGTGTTCCCCATCCTGAACCCTCCTCCTTTAAGCCATGGGTTCACAGTGATATGTATGTCCAATTTTAATCCATCACCTCATGATTCTTTTTAGCCTTAATTTACCTTTAACTGTGGTAAACTTAGCTCTCATCATTCTTAACATATTGGCTTATGTGATCACTTTATGAACCTGCTTGATCCGAGCAGATTTCCTATGCAGATGACATGCAGATGATAATACTCTAATGGTAGAAAGTGAAGAGGAACTAAAGAGCCTCTTGGTGAAAAAGAGGGTGAAAGAGGAGAGTGAAAAAGCTGGTTTAAAACTCAACATCCAAAAAACTAAGCTCATAGCATCTGGTCCCATCACTTCATGGCAAATAGACGGGGGAAAAGTAGAAACAGTGACAGATTTTATTTTCTTGGGCTCCAAAATCACTGTGGATGGTGACTGCAGCCATGAAATTAAAAGACACTTACTCTTTGGAAGAAAAGCTATGACAAACCTAGAAAGCATATTAAAAAACAGAAACATAACTTTTCCATATAGACAAAGTTATGGTTTTTCCAGTAGTCATGTAAGGATGAGAGCTGGGCCACAAAGAAGGTTGAGCGCTGAAGAACTGATGCTTTTGAATTGTGGTGCTGGAGAAGAGTCTTGAGAGTCCCTTGGACAGCAAGTAGATCAAACCAGTCAATCCTAAAGAAAATCAACTCGAACTATTCATTGAAAGGACTGATGCTGAAGCTTCAATATTTTGGCCACCTGATGTGAAGAGCCAACGAAAAGACCCTGATGCTGGGAAAGGTTGAGGGCAGGAGGAGAAGGGGTTGACAGAGAATCAGATAGTTGGACGGCATCACTGACTCAATGGATATGAGTCTGAGCAAACTCCAGGAGATAGCAAAGGACAGGGAAGCCAGTGCTGATGTCCATGGAGTTGCATAGAGTTGGACATGACTTAGGGACTGAACATCAACAACAAACCAGATTCCCTACTTACCTTACTTACCTCAGTAGTACATGAGACAGCTATCAGCTCTGAGGCTAATCTAGATTACCTCTCCTGTTAGTCTAGTCACCTCCATTATAACCTCTCTACTCCCACTGACCTTACCCCTCCCCCTTTTTAGTCACCCACATTTACCACCATATTTCTACTGAGCTCACACTATTTATTTTCCTTTCTCAACAATAGCCCAGTTTAGGGAGGTCCAGTGGTTAAGACTCCATGCTTCCAATGCAGAGAGCACACGTTCTATCCCTGGTTAGGGCACTAAGATCCCTTATGCTGCTTGGGCCAGAAAAAAAAAAAAAATAGCCCAGTTTAGACTCACTTTCCTGTGTGACCATAGATCTTCCATTAGCAAGAAACTCTCTCACTTTTATCTTCATGAAATAATTTGCTATTGTACACTCAGTTTTTCTCTTGTTTTCCATCTTCAGAGCAGTGGTTTGGATAAGAATAAATAAAACCAGGCCCTAAGCTTGTGAAGATCTGTAATTTAATAGAGCCAGATGCAACCCCTGAAGGATCTGCATAATGTATGGATTTTTACAATTTCTTTGAATCTGTAATCCAATTCATTATGTCAGTTTCCTGTAGTTACTCAGGCTCTGTCAATATCTAAAAAAGCATTTTGACTGAATATCAATATGTTTCAACCCAAGGTAGAAATCAGCACAATCAAGACTTTCGCAAGTTCTTGAATTCACCTGATCTCTTACAAAACTATTATAACTGAACATCAATATCACCACAGTATTTTTGCCAAAGTTTATAAAAACACAAGGTAAATCTTAATACACTGACAACATTGCTATATCCTGTGCTGGATGGAAACCAACCCTCATCCCCCCCAATCAAATTATGACATTTTTGCCTTCTTTAGCCCATCAAGCTCCTCTGTCCATGGGATTCTCCAGGCAAGAATACTGGAGTGGGTTGCCATGCCCTCCTCCAGGGGATCTTCCCAACCCAGGGATTGAACCCAAATCTTTTATGTCTCCTTCTTTGGCAGGCAGATTCTTTACCTGATGAGCCATTGGGGAAGCCCTTAAAGTGACACTGCTGCTGCTGCTGCTAAGTCACTTCAGTCGTGTCTGACTCTGTGTGACCCCACAGACAGCAGCCCACCAGGCTTCCCCATCCCTGGGATTCTCTAGGCAAGAACACTGGAGTGGGTTGCCATTTCCTTCTCCAAAAGTGACACTAAGTAATCCTAAATGAGTTTTTCTGAATTTGTGCCAAATTTATCTAATAAGCAAATAGATACAAATTATTCCTACCATCATTTAAGTAAATAATTTGTTTTTACATTTTCTCTCCCCTTGTGTCATTACTAGCATATTAGAAATAGTAATCAGAAAGTAAATGTTTAGTATTATTTAAATAATAATCTTTTCTCAAATTTTTCTTACCTATTATAAGCCAGAACCAATAAATTTATTTTTTATATTATCCCCCAATGCTTAGATATTGTTATGATCTAATATTTATGACAGAATTGAGGTTTATAAAAGTTAAAAATAATTTTCTCAAAATTATGCATGCAGTAAGAATTTGTTTTTCCCTCTGTTCTATCCCATGCATTAAATAATGCTTGTACATGTAAGATGACCATAAATATTTGCTTAATGAATAAATGAATGTTAATGAATACAGGTTTGGTTATGTCTAGTCCCTTTACTTTTCCTAGCCTGTGTTCAACTTCATCCTCTTGTGTCCAGTAAACATTTTAACAATCAAGTGGTAAAATGGAAGCATAATTCTAAATAAAGAAACAAATGTACAAAGGTATGGGTTACTGATGCCAAAATATTCTAATTTACAGTATCACAATCAAAATGCATTCTGTGTATGTCCATTCACTGTATTTTTCAAGGAAATTGCAAACTAGAATTTGAAACCATCAATGAACCATGACCAACAGTCCACATTCCATCATAGATCAGCACCCTGGTCTGTGATCTATAACTGATCCATGTCTCCATAGTTCAGGAGTCCTACCTGTTAGCTAATAGTAGCCAGTACTGCTAACATCAAGGTTTTTACAGAGCAGTTATTTATGGCTCTCAAAGAGGAGAAGGTGTGTAATTCATCAGTCTAAGCCTTTTCTTGGCATCAGAAATTTTTGTTGCTCCTATGATCAAAGTTATTAGAGAAAGAACTTGACAGTAATGAAAAGAGTTACAAGTTTTCCACCTGTGTATACTAGTCAGAGAAATCAAGAAAACAACATACAGGAACACAAGCAAAGAATGGCTTTCTAGCTTGACAGTGCTTTTTGGTAGAGTTGGAATTAAAACCTTAGCTCAGTCGGTAAAGAATCGGCCTGCAGTGCAGGAGACCCGGGTTCGATCCCTGGGTTGGGAAGATACCCTGGAGAAGGAAAAGGGCAACCCACTCCAGTATTCTTGCCTGGAAATCTCACGGACAGATGGATCTTGGTGGGCCCCAGTCCATGGGGTCGCAAAGAGTCAGGCACAACTGAGTGACTGACACTTACTTACACTATTGAAATTGACCTGCCCTACTTGAAGGATTCTGTTATAGACAATGTTGATTTCCTCTCCCTGGATGGATGGCTGGGAAACTGGACACTTTATCATGTTCAATGGGCATATTTCACCCTTAGAGGACCCACTCACTGACAGGTCTCCTGAGCTGCCCACAAGTCTGTTGACGAGAGAGAGAACACATCAATAAGCTGCAAAGGAAAAACAAGCTTGCCACCTCTTTTATATTTTGAAATGACAATTTTATGTTATAAGAAAATATTAGGAAGAGTTTTGTTCTTTACCAACTATAAATAGGGCCATCCAGATTCTGACTACGACAAGATGATTATACATGGATTGGGATGGTAATTTTCTCTAATGTTCCGATTTTTTGTCATATAGAAAATATATTTCCTCTAATTCATCCTAAAATATTACTTTTAAGGGGACAGAAGTACAGACACTGTCTTCTTTAGTAATAGTCACTATTATTACAGTTGCAGAAACACAGAAACCCACCATATTTTCATGAGAATTTCTCATTTTAGAAGTAATGTTGGTTTTCCTGTCACTCAAGGCATAAGTTCTAGAAATTGGAAAGTTGGGAATATACTGGTTATTTCCATTGTGAGGGTTCTATTAAGATGTCACAGGTGAAAAATATTGTTTTTTATAGAATGCAGGAATATGAAACAAATCTACAATAAATCTGTATCAAGCAAAGGTACAGGTATTTTCAAAATGGATAAAAAAGGATTGAAAGTATTTTATTTCCCTTTCATATCTTTATTTAAATTTCTATTTTGAAATTTTTAAAATGGAATACTTTGGCTATTTTGTAGAGCAAAAAACCAGTCAACTTATTTTTTTTTACCTTTTAAAGTCTAAGTGCTTTTCCATTTCATGAAAACAGCTACAAATCTCTCTCACTTTTTAGAGAAACTGGTTGTAGAAAATGATCTTAAACACATGAGGAAATATTTGTTAGGACTCAAACTTAGTGTGTGTGTTCACACACGCATACCTTTCTGGTTTGTGATATTATGCCCAATGAACCTAAGAATGCTCTGTTCTCCTCCCAGTTACCTTTTTTTTTTTCCCAGCAGAGTTCTTAATCAAGCTATGTAGGAAAAATAGGACCATAAACACCAAGTGACCCCTGGATTTACTTCTGTGACAGTGCCTAAGAACCCAATGGAGAATCTAATAAGATGCGATTTGAAAAACACATCATGTCTGAGGGGAAATCGCTGCCTCCCTCTCACCTCAAGTTGGGATGGGTACATCCTGGCCTGACAATATTCAAAAGCAACATAGACTCAGCTTTGCAATCCTGACATGTGGTTGCAAGAAAAACAGCCTAGTCATGTGGCTACCCATTCGGATTTTAAAGGCAGTTCTGAAAAATTATTGTGTGACCTTGAGCAAGTAAGTTATTTATACCTGATTCAAATTACTGGAGACATTTATGTAAAAAGGAACTACAAATATACACCCATACATACACACTTTTGCATATACATAATGTATTATGTAAGATTGTTTTAAAATGTAGGTTTCACTACTATTCGGATGTGATGAGGCCAGCAGATTAGGAGACAACTGCTATTGAAAAGATAGCTTGTTACAGTTCCCAAGGGGAGGGCATACCAAGGAGGGGTGGGGGTAGCACACATGAAGAAATAACAGGCTCAGTCAGGAGGCAGAGTGGAGCAGGAAGAAAACATGATAAGCCTCTTTATTAATTTTATGTGGGAAGAAATGTGTAACTAAGTGAAAACAGGCTAGAATCATCTAGTTTGAATAAATTCAGTGGGCTCTCAGGTATTGGGGCTGTACTTTGTCTGATACTGACCCTCTGATACCAGACAGGGCATGCAATGTATGAGCCTCCTGAGAAGCCAATATAGAAAGTAATGGGGGACATGTGCTTTGCATTTGCTGGGTTGCATATGGAAGTTGCACTCAGAAGAAAGTAGTTTGCTATCTCTAGAAATTAGCTAACACTGGGAGATGAAAACTGTCAGGCCCTAGATGTCAAAGAATCAAAAAATTCAAAAAATTAAAAACATGATGAATACAAAGACACTTTGTACTTTTTGTATCTCTGTATTATAGCCGCAGTTACACTACTGGATAGACATAATTTAGGCTCTATTTTTAAGGTGATATAATGAGTAATTTCACTCCAGTATTACCTAATTTATAGCTTTTTCTATCCACAAATGAGAGGGGAAAAAAATAGCCAATTCTCTTGGTATTTGAGTTGATTAATTTGGCAAGACCTACCAGTGTCTGCTTTGATTATATATATTTTATTTTTTTTACTTTACAATATTGTATTTGTTTTGCCATACATCAATATGCATCCACTACGAGTGTACAGGTGTTGCCCATCCTGAACCCCACTCCCACCTTCCTCCCCACACCATCCCTCTGGGTAATCCCAACGCACCAGTCCCAAGCTTCCGGTATCCTGCATTGAACCTGGACTGGCGATTCGTTTCTTATATGATATTATACATGTTTTAATGCCATTCTCCAAAATCATCCCCCCGCTTCCTCTCCCACAGAGTCCAGAAGACTGTTCTATACATCTGTGTACCTTTTGCTGTCTCTCCCACAGAGTCCAGAAGACTGTTCTATACATCTGTGTATCTTTTGCTGTCTCACAGACAGGGTTGTCGTTACCATCTTTCTAAATTCCATATATATGCATTAGTATACTGTATTGGAGGAGAGGGCAATGGCACTCCACTCCGGTACTCTTGCCTGGAGAATCCCATGGATGGAGGAACCTGGTGGGCTGTAGTCCATGGGGTCGCAAAGAGTCGGCATGACTGAGAGACTTCCCTTTCACTTTTCACTTTTATGCACTGGAGAAGGAAATGGCAACCCACTCCAGTGTTCTTGCCTGGAGAATCCCAGGGACGGGGGAGCCTGGTAGGCTGCCGTCCACGGGGTCACAGAGTCGGACACGACTGAAGTGACTTAGCAGCAGCAGCAGCAGCATACTGTATTGGTGTTTTTCTTTCTGGCTTACTTCACTCTGTATAATAGGCTCCAGTTTCATCCACCGCATTAGAACTGATTCAAATTATTCTTTTTAATGGCTGAGTAATACTCCATTGTGTAGATGTACCACAGCTTTCTTATCCATTCATCTTCTGATGGACATCTAGGTTGCTTCCATGTCCTGGCTATTATAAACAGTGCTGCGATGAACATTGGGGTACACGTGTCTCTTTCAATCCTGGTTTCCTCAGTGTGTATGCCCAGCAGTGGGATTGCTGGGTCATAAGGCAGTTCTATTTCCAGTTTTTTAAGGTATCTCCACACTGTTCTCCATAGTGGTTGTACTAGTTTGCATTCCCACCAACAGTGTAAGAGGGTTCCCTTTTCTCCACACCCTCTCCAGCATTTAGACTTGTAGACTTTTGGATCCCAGCAAGTATAATTCTACAAAGTTAAGCTGAATATTTCAAATACACTACACTTCTGCAGTAACACAACAAAATGAATCCCTCTGAAGATAACTGTTAAAAGTTTCCAAGTGACCATTTTTTTACTGAATTTCTGAATGACTTTAGAAATTGTGATGGGCAAATTTTATGTGTCAGGTTGAATGGGCCACAGGATACCCAGATATTTGGTCAAATATTATCCTGGGTATGTCTGTGAGGGTGTTTTCTGATGCGTTTAACATTTAAATAGATAGACTAAGTAAAGCAGATTGCTCTTCCTAATGTAGGTGTGCCTAACCCAATCAGTGGAAGGCCTACATAGAACAAATAGCCTGATCATCCCCCAAGTAAGAGAGAATCCTTCCTTCAGATGGTTTATGAACTGAAACATTGGTTTCTTTGCTCTCCATCTTGCCTTACATATCTTGAGACTTGCTAGCCTCCATAGTCAAATGACTTAATTTCATATAATAAATTTACTTTTATATTAAACATATGTAAATATATTTTATTAACTATTAAACATAATATATGTAAACATATTATATATATATATATCATATATATATATAGCCTATTGGTTCTGTTTCTTAGAAGAACCCGGACTAATGCAGTGCTAATGATTTATGCCTAATAAAACTGATAATATCATAGTGAGCAGTGAGCTCACCATAGTGAGCACTCTGGCTTTTGACTTTGTGGACCCAAATTCTATTAAGAATTCTACTAAGAATGTGATTTGATGACAATTAAATTCTTGCCTGGAGAATCTCATGAACAGAGGAGCTTGGTGGGCTACAGTCCATGGAGTCACAAAGAGTCGGACACAACTGAGCGACTAAGCACACACACACACACAATTCTAAAACTACCAAGGTAAAAGTGGCTCTTTTTTAAGTCTGTTAACTATTCCTTTAAGGAAACAACATAAATAAGTAAAATTATCATAATCCCACATTTTGGAAATAGAATGTGCTCACACTTACAAATTTCATCAAGGAAACACTAATCAATGATCTTGATGACAATTGTAAGATTACTTATATATTATAGACACAAGTAAAATACTTAAGATGGTTGATGAATAAAAATATCTGTTAAGCATAACAATAGCTGGGCTCCCCAGGTGGTGCTGGTGGTAAAGAATCTACCTGCCAATGCAGGAGACACAAGAGACACAGTTCAATCCCAGGGTCAGGAAGATCCTCTGGAGTAGGACATGGCAACCCATTCCAATATTCTTGCCTAGAAAAATTCCATGGACAGAAAAACCTGGTGGGCTACAGTTCATGAGACCACAGAGTCGGACATGACTGAATGCCACACATGCAACAATAGATATGCTGAATAATTGTATTTCAGTTTCTCAGTAAGTCTTATTAAGCTTTTATTGTTGTTGTTACTTTTCCCATATAATTGTTTTAAGTTGGTATATTGCATTTTCATTTTTATTTGGTTCAAAAAATTTTCTTTCTTTTCTTTTGTTTTTTGGCCTTGCAGCAGCGGGATCTTAGTTTCCCAACCAGTGATCAAACCTGTGCCCACTGCAGTGGAAGTATAGAGTATTAACGAGTGCACCTCTAGGGTATTCCCAGTAAGTTTTGCTTGTAAGTCAGTCCGCACTTTCATAAGAACCTCTCATGATCGGATAAGTGAAAGAGAATAATCATCACAGAAACTGAAAGCCACAATTGGAAGCACAAAGAACAAACACCATTAGAATATGCACAGTAGAATTGAGAAGCAAGAGGCTTAATTTACAAATGAGATTTTGTAGTATTAGAATAAAAATATAGGTCTGAAAGAAAGAAATGGAGAGTTCACATACACAAAATTGAAAATGCAATAAAATGGATAAAACAACAAGGAAAATATGTAAAGATGTACTAATCTACTCAGGGTTTTTATTGACATCCTAAATGAAGAAAGCTGAGCACTGAAGAATTGATGCTTTTGAACTGTGGTGTTGGAAAAGACTCTTGAGAGTCCCTTGGACTGCAAGGAGATCCAACCTGTCCATTCTAAAGGAGATCAGTCCTGGGTGTTCATTGGAAGGACTGATATTAAAGCCGAAACTCCAATACTTTGGCCACCTTATGCGAAGAGTTGACTCATTGGAAAAGACCCTGATGCTGGGAGGGATTGGGGGCAGGAGGACAAGGAGACGACAGAGGATGAGAAGGCTGGATGGCATTACTGACTTGATGACCATTAAGTTTGAGTGAACTCCGGGAGTTGGTGATGAACAGGGAGACCTGGCATGCTGCTATTCATGGAGTTGCAAAGAGTCAGACACGACTGACTTAACTGATCTGAACTGAACTGAATTAAAGACTTTGTACTTTTTGATTACATGTCCCATCTAAATGTTAAGCTCCTCCATTGCAAACCCCAGCATTGTGTCCACCACAAGATCTGGCCAAGTCATACGCATGAGAGTCAATGTATTGAATTAATACAGTGTAGTCTGAAACTCAACCAATAATGTTTAGATTTTCTTTATTAAAAGTCAGAAGTTGATATTAAGCACATCCAGTAATTTTTTAAATTAATGTGTTAACAAGAATGCTGCCAGGAAACATAACACGAATTTTATAATTTGAAATCTACTGAGATACAGATTGACTATGTCAAAGCCTTTGACTGTGTGGATCACAATAGACTGTGGAAAATTCTGAAAGAGATGGGACTACCAGACCACCTGACCTGCCTCTTGAGAAACCTGTATGCAGGTCAGGAAGCAACAATTAGAACTGATATGGAACAACAGACTGGTTCCAAACAGGAAAAGGAGTACGTCAAGGCTGTATATTGTCACCCTGCTTATTTAACTTATATGCAGAGTACACCATGAGAAATGCTGGGCTGGAAGAAGCACATGCTGGAATCAAGATTGCCAGGAGAAATATCCATAACCTCAGATATGCAGATGACACCACCCTTATGGCAGAAACTGAAGAGGAACTAAAAAGCCTCTTGAGAGTGAAAGAGGAAAGTGAAAAAGTTGGCTTAAAGCTCAACATTCAGAAAACTAAGATCATGGCATCTCGTCCCATCACTCCATGGCACATAAATGGGGAAACAGTGGAAACAGTGTCAGACTTTATTTTTGGGGCTCCAAAATCACTGCAGATGGTGATTGCAGCCATGAAATTAAAAGACGCTTACTCCTTGGAAGAAAAGTTATGACCAACATAGATAGCATATTGAAAAGCAGAGACATTACTTTGCCAACAAACGTCCATCTAGTCAAGGCTATGGTTTTTCCAGTGGTCATGTATGGAGGTGAGTGTTGGACTGTGAAGAAAACTGAGCACCAAAGAATTGATGCTTTTGAACCGTGGTGTTGAAGAAGACTCTTGAGAGTCCCTTGGACTGCAAGGAGATCCCCCCAGTCCATTCTAAAGGAGATCAGTCCTGGGTGTTCATTGGAAAGAATGATGCTAAAGCTGAAACTCCAGTACTTTGGCCACCTCAAGCGAAGAGTTGACTCACTGGAAAAGACTCTGTTGCTGGGAGGGATTAGGGGCAGGAGGAAAAGGGGACGACAGAGGATCAGATGGCTGGATGGCATCACTGACTCAATGGATGTGAGTCTGAGTGAACTCCGGGAGACAGTGATGGACAGGGAGGCCTGGTGTGCTGCGATTCATGGGGTCGTAAAGAGTCAGACACGACTGAGTGACTGAACTGAACTGAGACACAGAAGCATAATTTTATTTTATTGCAGACATTTTCAATTACACAGCATACTCACTTCCCAATTTAATAATGGAAAGCAGGCTAATGTCCCATCTGTCATGTAACATTCTGCCTCAATGTTATCTTGGTGATTTCTGAAAGAATTAGTTGCTGGATTGGAAGCAATTTCTTCTTTTGACATTTAAGATGCTCCTTGTGAATATTCATTTGTGTATTCTTCACAAATTCCAATCCTATCTGTAGATTCCTCTTGTACTTAAACTATTAAATGAGATCTGAGGTGACTTGAAAAAGAACCATATTTCTTTTACTGTTAGAGTTGTTAGATTTAGCAAATAAAAATATAGGCTAGTCAGTTAAATTTGAATATTAACAACAATAAATATTTTTCAAGATAAGTATGCCCTGTGCAATATCTAGGGTACATTTATACTAAATTTTTAAAAAATTTACCTGAAATTCAAGTTCACCTGGTTAACTTGTATTTTCTTTAACAATTCTACTTGGGCTTCCCTGGTGGCTCAGAGAGTAAAGTGTCTGCCTGCAATGCAAGAGACCTGGGTTCGATCCCTGGGTCAGGAAGATCCCCTGGAGTAAGAAATGGCAGCCCACTCCAGTATTCTTGCTTGGAGAATCCCATGGACAGAGGAGCCTGGCAGACTACAGTCAATGGGATCACAAAGAGTCTTAAATGACTGAGCAACTTCACTTTCACTTAGAGCAAAGTCTCTTCCTTACATGTGTTGTGATACAATCTACCGCTTCCTTGAATACAAACATGTAAATTATGGAGACTTTGTATTTTTGGTCAAGGACAAACATGAAAGAATTACATGTACTGATAAGTACAGAATGAAAGAAAATAAGGTGTGTAGCAACTGTCACAGGGTCTCAGCTATAGCCACTGGAGGACATTCAGCTAGATGACCAGGGAAAGGTGTCCAAGAATATGAAGCACTGGACAATGGAAGGAAGGATAACAAACTGGAATAAAACATGAAACCATAATAGAAGCATCCATATAGAATGCAGAGTGCGATACTGGGGAATCAGGGCATTCCAAGGTGATTCTGATGGATATGTCTTCACACAGAGGGGAACACAGAAGGGCAGTGGGGGAAAAAAACAACCTATACTTAAGGGTCAAAACTCCCAGATTCATGCTGTCTCATTTTAGGCTGTCTTTTGCCATCTTTGACCATTGATCATTTTATATGTAGTACAAGGATGATATCTGTGCTGCCAAAGGCTGAGAGGATCAAATAAGATAAAAACTGTAAGCCATGTGATCCACTATACAAATATCATTTGTTATGCTTATTCGATGGCTGATTGATAAGAGGTTATTATCATGGTATTATCAAGACTAAATTATAAGCATGTAAGACAATAAAGGTAAAAGGGATTTATAATGTGACTTTTTCATTAGTCAGTGTAATTATATATTCAGGTTCATATTAGTTTATTTGGGTCCTATTAGAATTATTAGGGAAAATTCTTCCTTTTGTTTTCTTAATTTATTATGTGGGGAGAATTTTATTTTATAATCTTATTTCTTTCAGGCAGAATATCTAAAATACCTTATCATGGGCTCATCTACCTGGCAACCCAAATATTTTACTTCTTTCATATTCATATTCTTATATCTGAGGAATTTAATTTTCCTCTGCCGCTATAAAAATAGCTATTTTTTAAAAGAAAATTTTATTTTCCATTATCCCAAGAAATATCAAAAGTATAGGGAAAAAGATATATATAATCAAGCTGCTTCTATTGACATTAATCTTTTTTGAATTTGAACACTATGCATGAAGCTCATTTTCATTCAGTCAAAACTGACACATCCTCTTTAAAAGAACTGCCATAAAACAAATAACTACAATAAGCTCATTTCATGTAGAAAGCCAAGGTCCCATTTTCCCTCTGTACTCATCTGCTGAACAAGGTCAGGAAGATGTTGAAAGTGATTTCACATACATTTGTACCAGTAAAATGGTGAAACAAAATGTGACTTAAGACAGAATAGAAAAATCAGACCAAGTGGGGTTATCAAATCTTGGCTATATTTTCTATCTTCAGAATATAAAATAACTTTCCTTGACATTTTCTAATATTTCAAATGCAAATTTCCAATTTTTGAAATAATTTCTTCTCATTATATTGTTAACACTTAAGGTAAGATATATTATACATTCCATTTCACAAACGATTTCTCTCCTTGGAAGAACTTATTTGCATTATTCAGAGCTGAGAGTTGTAAATGTCAATGAAGGCTGACTCAGTTGGTTAAACAAAATGCAAACAGCACCGCACTCGTAAGTCTCAGCCCCATGTATCATTTGAGCTCTCCTCTCTGGCATAACTATAGCCTGTACAACGTGTCTGGGTCCACTATGTACGTAGCCATGGTCAAGGAGGACACACAATATAATAACGTGTAAAAGGTAACGCAATGAACTTGCTTAATAAATATGAATGAATGTCTCCTCTGAGACAGGCACTTTATTGAACATGTGCTAATGCATGAGACATATGGAAACTACATTCAGGTAGGAGAGAGAGGGAGGGAAAGAAAAAAGGTAGGGAAGGAGGGAAGGAAGGAGAAGTCGCAAACCCAGTGCTAAAGATTTAGACAAAAAGGATTAGTAAGTGATATGAATTTTAACAAAAAACTGAAAACTCAAATTTGAAAATGAGCTAGCCATTACCACTATTTGACAGTTCAAGTTTTATACCTTATGAGTTCTTCTTTGTGTATTTCATAGCTATTATGTATCTAGAATGTCAAATTAAGCAAGATCTTGTTTGTCAGACAACACAAATTTGGAATCTGAACTGAGACAGGACTTGAAATGGAGTTTGTTGTTGCTGTTTAGTTGCTAAGTCGTGTTCAACTCCTTGTGACCCCATGGACTGCAGCACGCCAGGCTTCCCTGTCCTTCCCTACCTCCCTGAGTTTGCTCAAAGTCTTGTCCATTGTGTCAGAGATACCATCTAACCATCTCATCTTCTGTTGCCCCCTTCTCCTCCTTTACCAGTAAAAGGGGGCATTAGGAAATGAATACGATAAACAAGATAAAAGATAAAATGTGTAAGTTGCTTTGGGGAACAGTGTTATTTAAAACGCTGATGAAAACTAAGCAAACACATCGAAGGCTAACTACAAACATTTTCCATGCAAAATTTGGGCTAGTTTGTTTGTGCTAGTTTATTGTATTATCTTTTTTAAAAATATTTATTTATTTATTTGACTGCAGTGGGTCTTAGTTGCAGCTCATGGACTTTTTCTTTTTTCCTAGTTGTGGCATGCAGGATCTTCAGTTGAGACATGCAGAATCTTTTAGTGGTCGCATGTGGAATCCTTTGTTACAGCATGTGGGATCTAGTTTCCCAACCAGGGATGGAACCTGGGCCCCCTGCACTGGGAGTGCAGAGTCTTAGCCAATGAACCCCCGGGAAGTCCCATCTTATCTCCTGTATGGACCACCAGTTACCTTCTCCCACCAACTCCCCCAGACCATCTCGACACTCTAGGTTTCTACAGAGGATGTCATGATGTAAAGAGAAATATAGATTTCCTTGATGGAATCCATGAGCTAGGTGAGGCCAAATAGAACATTTTACTCTTGACAAATAAAAAGTTTAGAGTTGAGACTATGACCTAGGCTGATCCAAGAAGGGAATTTTGAGGCTTTTATTTTTCTGAAAAACTGGGGACCCGCATGCTCACTCTCCTTATGAATGGTGTAATACATGGTAGTGAAGACAGGAACTACTAAAACTATTTTATTACACAGGGAAAGGGTGACATAAGAACAAGAGAGGAGCTGAAGAAATCTGAAGTAAAAGTTGGAGCCTGAATCAGATCACACCTGAAATTTGTACTAATTTTACCCTTTGCAGTTGCTGGCCTCTTCGCTGAGCCTATCATATCTATGAATCATTCAATCCAATTGAGTTCAATTTTCTAATAAAAATTTCTCCTGCCTGTTCATGATGGAACTTTCTTTAAAAAAGTTTTTTTTTTTAATTAAAAAAAAAAAACTTTTGGCCACGTCCCATGTTATGTGGGATCTTAGTTCCCTGGGCAGAAAGCAAACCCACAACCCCTTGCAGTGAAGTCTTAACCACTGGACTGCCAGGGAAATCCCCAAGATGGAATCCTCTTTGTTTGAAGTTTTATACATTTGAAAACTGTATGTCCCCCTTGTTGACTCTGCTGTCCTGGGCAGACAGTGGATTTCTTTTCCAGCCTCAAATGTTTCTGTCTCCCTGACCTTCTACCACAGAGGACTGCTCAGCTACGTGTCTTAATACTCTTCATGAATCAACAGCCCAGATCAATTTTCATGGAAACACTTTGGCCTCAGGACTGCATATTCTCTGACACTGGTATAGGCTCTGAGAGAAGTAGCTATAAATTACTAAAAATGCTCTCTTGGAATACTGCAGAATTGAAAAAAAAAAAGAAAGAAAATGTCCTTGCCTTATCAGCATATATTCTGAGTTTTAATATGATGTTTTTATAAGCAAGTTGTATTTCATAAGCAAATACTTTTTATTTAAGTTTGAAGATTTTGGTCATTGAAATTAAATTACTGCCAGAAGGCAATGGCACCCACTCCAGTACTGTTGCCTGGAAAATCCCATGGACAGAGGAGCCTGGTTGGCTCCTGTCCATGGGGAGTCGGACACGGCTGAGCGACTTCACTTTCACTTTCCACTTTCATGCACTGGAGAAGGAAATGGCAACCCACTCCAGTGTTCTTGCCTGGAGAATCCCATGGATGGAGAAGCCTGGTAGGCTGCAGTCCATGGGGTTGCACAGAGTCAGATACAACTGTAGTGACTTAGCAGCAGCAGCAGCAGCAGCAATGAACACAAATCTAGCTTAAGTACTGTGTCTCCACCTAAACGGTAAATGAGACTTTCTTACCGCATCCAGTTATAGGAATACTTATGGATGAATTAAAAATATGTGGATATGATATGAATTCATGAAACACTTATTGGTATTCCACTTTGTAGCACATGGGCTTCCCTGGTGGCTCAGACCTGTAATATGGGAGACCTGGGTTTGATCCCTGGATTGGGAAAATCCCCTGGAGAAGGGAATGGCTACCTACTCCAGTATTCTGGCCAGGAGAATTCCATGGACAGAGGAGCCTGGTGGACTACAGTCCACGGGGTCACAAACAGTCGGACACAACTGAATGATTTTCACTTTGTGGCGCACACTATTCTAGGTTGTATGAAGTTCATATTAGGAATAATAAAAACTCATGTCTACTTTAAAGGACCTCATAGACAAACAACAAATAATAGTGGGATAAGAGAGTCACCATCATAGAGATACAGTCATATAAATGAGCCAAAGATTGTTTCTGTATATTGGCATTTAACTCTTTATTTCTTTTCATGTCTTTATTTATTTACTTATTTTTTTTTTACCGCAAGACATGTGGGATCTTAGTTCCCCAACTAGGGATCAAAACTGTACCTCTTGCATTGGAAGCTCGGAGTCTTAACCACTGGACCACCAAGGAAGTACCAATTGTTTATTTCCTTACATCGGTCTGAGATGTTATTAGCTCAAAGTCCAACAGTGATTAGCTTAACATTTTACACATCCAATTGTTAAACAGCACTCAGTTACACAGGTATTTTTAGCCTTTTAAAGTCTCCCTGCTTTGCAGATCAGTCGCTCAGTCATGTCCAACTCTTTGTGACTGCATGAATCACAGCACGCCAGGCCTCCCTGTCCATCACCAACTCCCCGAGTTCACTCAGACTCACGTCCATTGAGTCAGTGATGCCATCCAGCCATCTCATGCATATCCCACAAAACTGCACCTAATGTCTGCTAGCTAAAGATAGGATAAAACCACAGGACAATAGAAAACACTGAGTTGCTATTTCCCTTGGGAGCTGTCTGCCCAGCAGAGTCCTCTCCAGACTGCTGAGCACATTCTCTAGAAACAGAAGGCCTTCTCTGGGTGGCCCCCACCCCTTAAGCCTCCAGAGACTGATGCTGTGAGGTACTCCCCTGTATGTATACCCATCAAAATAAAGCTTAGGAGTACAACTGCCACGTCGTATCTTTTTCCTTGCTTATCCCCCAAATCCTCAAACACTGCCTATAGCACATAAACCAGATTCAGTGAGAGGGAAGGATATAAGACACTTGAGAGGACAAAGAAGGGGATAAAGGCAATCACAGTCATGGAGACAGAATGTGCAAAGTTCTGAAATGTAGTACATTCTGGATATGACCTTTCAGGAATTCAATGTGACTGGAGTGTCAAAAGCAGAATGTGAGAAATGAGACCAGACAGGTAGACAGCAGATAGAACGTGTCATGCCAAGAGGTTTGTATTTATCCTGGCAGCAATGGAAGGCTATTAAGAAATTTTAAGCGAGGAAGTAAGTGATCAGAATTGCATTTTAGAAAGATCCACCTGGCAGCACTGTGGAGAATGGTTCTGAAGAAAATCAGTATCTTCAAAAGTTTTCTCAAACAAAAAGCTATTATAGTGAGAAATTATGAGGCCTTGGACAAAGGTGTGATAGAGTTATGGAAACAATGAGTGTTTTGTGTGTGTGTGTGTGTTGTTTTTTTTTTTTTTTAAGAACAAGAATTGAGAGAATTTTTCTGACTGACAACATAATGAGTGAGAGGATGTGAAGAGAAAACTATAACTTCCTGGAATCTGGTTTGGGAGAATACATTGTGATGTATAAATTAAAGCTGAAATACAAAACTTAGAAGAAGAAATGGATAGATTTTTTTTTTTTTTGGTTGACCAGCATTAATTTCAATTTTGGACATGTTGAATTTGAGGTCTTTAGGTCATGTATGGATGTGAGAATTGGACTGCGAAGAAAGCTGAGCACAGAAGAATTGATGCTTTTGAACTGTGGTGTTGGAGAAGACTCTTGAGAGTCCCTTGGACTGCAAGGGGTTCCAACCAGTCCATCCTAAAGGAGATCAGTCTTGGGTGTTCAGTGGAAGGACTGATGCTAAAGCTGAAATACTTACTTATTGAAATAAGTATTGAAAGTATTGAAATACTTCCAGTACTTCGGCCACCTAATGCAAAGAGTTGACTCATTGGAAAAGACCCTGATGCTGGGAGGGATTAGGGGCAGGAGGAGAAAGGGACGACAGAGGATGAGACGGCTGGATGGCATCACCGACTCGATGGACATGAATTTGGGTAAACTCCGGGAGTTGTTGATGGACAGGGAGGCCTGGTGTGCTGCAATTCATGGGGTCGCAAAGAGTCAGACACGACTGAGCTACTGAACTGAATTGAACTGAGAGTCATTTAGTCATCACTGTTAGAGAACTGAGTGGAGCTGGGGGTCCAAAATTCAGAAAAAAAAAATCTGGTTATAAGATGAAAATTTGGATCTAGCCAATGAGCACTGGTTGAAAACAGAGGTAATGAGACTGTCCAAAAACAGTGATGAAATACAAGATTACATACAAGGATGGATGCCAAGGTTCAGTGATATATGATGAACAACTAGAAAGAGAGGAATATACAGAAGAGAGGTATCCAGGAAAGAGACAGAAGAAATACACAGAAAGAAAGAGAGAAATTAGAAGTTTTCACAACCTCCTTGTAAGCTCAACTATTTAATAATATTAAACTTAAATAACTTTTGTTCTTTACTTTGAAATATCAAAATAAGTGTGATCTCATTAGTATTTTTGAGCCATGCTCTTCAGATTGTGAGGATTGTGTGGTCCATTTACATCAAAATCAACTAAGGGTTTGGTTTAAAATTCAGCATTATCTCCACAAATCTGAGTCAGTAATTTGGCATGTGGACCCAAGAATCTGACTTTACTAGCTTCCTGGGTTTAGTCCTCAGTTCAGCCCAGTCACTCAGTAGTGTCTGACTTTTTAGAGTCAGTTTAGTAGGTTTAGTACTACTGCCTTACTGAGCTACATTGATGTGAAACTGAAAACGAGAGTTTAAAATTTCAGGTTTGATATTAAAGATCTGTAATCCTCTTTCTACAGTGCTCAGATCAAGATTGCAAAAAATAGTTAACTATGCAAGAAAGATCAACCTAGTCATCAGTTTCTGAATCCAATTGAAAAGTTAATATACTCATGAAACAAAATAGGTTCTTTTCATGAACCATTAGGTATATATTTTTAATGATCAATGTAAGAGCCATAAAATGCCAACTTGTGTTATAATTAATAAACAAAACTAAACAAGAGAGGGAATTCCCTGGCTGTCCAATAGTTAGGATGCTGTGCTTTCACTGCCAAGGACGGGGTTCAATCCTTGGTCTGGGAACTAAGTTCCCACAAGCCACATGACAGGGGCAAAAATAAAAAAACAAAAAAAAAAAAAAAAAAAAAAAAAAAGGATCAATCTGAAAAAAAGGAAATGAGTTTCAGCTATGCCAGCCAAGTCAGTAAATTTAAAATGCACACTCATTTTTAAGTGAACAAGAACCTTTAAAATGTATCACAAACTGAAGATTAATGAATAAATGAGAATGACCAGCTCCTGTAATAGAAATAATCACACAAAAAGCTTCATAAGAACACAACAGCTGTCAGTCTTGTCACAGCAGGCCAATGCTTACATTTAATAAATGTAATTTTAATAAATGGATTTGAGATTCAAACAGAACTGTGTTCAAATACACATATATCACACACCACTCCTTTGACTTTGAAAAATAATTGTAACCTCTCTGTCAGGGTTCTCTAGAGAAACAAAAGTAATAGAATATAGTCAAGCATACAGAAAGAGATTGATTACAAAGAACTGACTCAGCAATTATGGAAGCTGAGAAGCCCCACAACCTGCCGTCTGCAAGCTGGAGGCCCAGGAAAACTGGCAGTGTGGTTCCAGTCCAAACTCACAGGCCCTAGAACCAGGGGAGCCAATGGTATAAGTCCCAGTCTGAGTCTGAAGGTTCAAAAGCCAGGAGCACTAATTTCCAAGGGCAGAAGCTGGATGTCCCAGTTCAAAGAGAGATAACAAATTTGCCTTCTGCTATTTTTGTTCCATTTAGTCCTTCAACAGATTGGATGATGCCCACATGCATTGGTGAGAGCCATCTTCTTTGTTGTCTATCAATTCAAATGTTCATCTTTTCAGGAGACACCCTTAGAGACGCAACCACAAATCACGTTTTACCAGCTATTGGGACATCTCTTAGCCCAGTCAAATTGAGACATGAAGTTAATCATCACATTCTCTCAGCTAATTTCCCTATAAGCCTTCTTCTGGCAGTACACGGTACAGTGTATGAAAACTGACTCACACAGCATAAGCAGTCAAAATATGCAGAGATAAATTGACCTTGAAGCTATCCTGATTTGAAGCATAAGTCAGGGCCTCTTACTGCACAGGCCCCTTTCAAGGCCTTGCGTGGGGCTCTACCTATGGGATAACATGAACTGGTGTTTTTATTATATTTGCAAAAATACCATGTTTTTTGTATTATTTTTAAAAGAAAGAGTCCCCAGATGAGCTTTAGGCCCTAGAAAACTTGGCTTTATCAATGAATATATTATTATTATAAAAATAAAGTATACACAACTTATAGAAAATTACTAGTACACAGCTGGCACTCAGTAAATGTATTATTTTCATGTATGTTTTAAATTATTTGTAATATAAATTGTTCCAGCAAGGTACACAGTAAAATATATAAAAATAAAAAATGGAAGAACATATAAGAACAAGTCTTCTAACAGAACAGAGGTAAGATGAATCTATATACATTTTAGCAGTCAAAGAAAAAAAATGAAATAAAACTGGGTACTTATTTCTCAATATGCATGAGCCTAAAACAGATGAACTGCTAAGGAGAAACTCAACTGTTCCCAGTATGAAGTAAGGTATTTATCCTAAGAATTTTTTTTTTTTTTTAATTAAAAGAAAACTAATGCAGTGGACAATTATGTTCAGGGTAGCTATAGAGTAAAATCTGCAACTGGTATCATATACATATTAAAGCCCTCATAAGAAAAAATGTGATCACATTGTAGCTTCACTTTTTATAAATTTTTTGTAAAAGGATGTGGAAAAAAAGGAAAACGTGTGTTTATGAATGTAGGTATGGATGCAATGGTTGAATAAAAACTCTGATAGAGGTGATAGGAAAAGCCAGTTAAGGACAGGTATATGCATTGTGAAACACGGTCACAATTGGATGGCAATTTTACAGCCAAAAAAGGCAAATTTATATGTGCAGTGACGTTAGTGAAGAGGTAGTTAAAAACATATACAAATGTTTGGGATGAAGCAATTGACTTGGGAAGCCATTATACATACTGTTACACAGGAGTCTCGAGCCTGCCCTTTGCCTTCCCTCCTTCAGGCCGCCAGCTCCAGACACATCCCCATCCCCTGCAGTTGCAACCTCACAGAGCTCACGCTGTCGCGGCCCGGCGCCATCTTGACCACGCCCCTCACGTCCCTGCGCCTTTTGCAACTTCATGCCCCTCACGCCAACGTGCCCCTCTGGCCCCCGAGAGCACACGCCCCTCACTCCTTGGTGACTCGCCCACCCCCAAGCTCCGCATGACGTTGACACCTCACGCCCCTCACAACCCCAAAATCTCACGCCCCTCATGCCTCTCACACCAATCATGGCGCTTACGCTCCTTGTGCCACTCATGCCCACCTGCTGTCTAGCTCACCACCCCCTTTTGGCTGGCAGGAAGTAATGTGAGCAGGCCTGTTAAAAACGTTCGCTTCCGGGATGGCTCCACAACTTGACCTGGCACCTCTGGGTCAGGCAGGAGGAGGCTCCAGTCTAGAGATCTTGTGGACGCTGCCAACTCCAGCCCCAAAAGATTGAGGAAAAAGGCCACAAGTGGAATGTGGCAGAGAAGACATGTGCTCTTAGAAATGTACGCTCAGACTTGTGATGTCCTAAGACTATCAATTGACAGAAGAGCTTGCAAATTACTAATTTTGCAAAAACAATGCAGCCACCTTCTTGTTGACTCCTGGGACATGACAAAAAGCTTCCGAAATGGCGACCTGGATACACTGGACACAACCTGAGATCAGTGAGTCCCACCTTGAGACCAACCCTCATGCATCTACTACCAGCTGCGCACGTGCCTTCCCTCGCCTCACCAGTGGGCATGGACCATCTTCTCAACTCCTCAACGTCTTGATCCGTGTCTGTGGCAGTGAGGCCCGAGGCAAGCTGATGGTATTTCCTGTTTTAGCAATGCAGTGTGTGTGTGGTGGGAAAATGCTGGACAAATTGAGACGTGTTTTCTCCCAGATGTCAGATTCCAGTTGCCTGATGATACTTAGTAAGTTAGACAGGTTTCTGAAGGAAGTTTTGAAGCTCCCAGCAGTTGTCTTAGAAGAGCCATCTATTGGTTACACGGAGCACTCAGTCCAGATCTGTTTTCTACTGCAGAAAGAGTGCTGAGTATGCTTTTACACCGCAATGGCCGATCCTCCTCCTCTTCCTCTTCGGGATTTGTGTGACTAACCCTCAGGCACAGGCTTGCCTGTGCAGAGAAGGGCTGCATCCCATGGAGGGTTCCTGTTTCCGGTGTGAGATGGAGTGTTCCTATTCCTGGTATGAAAGTGGTGTGTGGGTTTCTGGTTCCCATGCCTGCAGTGCCACAACCCACGGTTCTGCCACCGTTGCTTTTGGCATGGCCATGCCGGTGACATGGCATGCTTAATTCTCTGAGTTTTCAGTAAGATTTAAAGTTCTTTTTCTCCCAGCCAATTTTCTTCATGCTTATAAGGCTTAAATGGTACAAAGCTGCATGAAATGAATGAGTTAATTTTTTGCCTCTCTAAAGTTGGGGGAATATTGTATTTTACGGTTGCCACATAGATGTCCTTACTTTCCAAAATAGTATTTTAAATAACATTTGGGTGGAGGTCAGTGTTCGATTTTTCTGTGGTGTTTATAAATCATGTACTAAGTTCAGTGTCACTCATTTTTCCTTCTTTTCTCAGTTTATTTCCTGAGTTTTAAAAATGCTGTATTTTTATTTCCAAACAGTTGCTAAAGCCTTGTTTTAAAACCTTTCTTATCTAGATTTTGTTGGCTTGCTGAAAGGTAGAAAAAAGAAGTCGTAATTCAGGATCTAAGTTCTTAGGCTTGGTCCTCCTGCTGGACTTTTAAGTGTTAGGAGGCTTCAGGAGTTTTTCGCATTTTTATCTTTCCTAGGATGTGAGAGTTGGACTGTGAAGAAAGCTGAGCACCGAAGAATTGATGCTTTTGAACTGTGGTGTTGGAGAAGACTCTTGAGAGTCCCTTGGACTGCAAGGAGATCCAACCAGTCCATTCTAAAAGAGATCAGTCCTGAGTGTTCTTTGGAAGGAATGATGCTAAAGCTGAAACTCCAGTACTTTGGCCACCTCATGTGAAGTGTTGGCTCATTGGAAAAGACTCTGATGCAGGGAGGGATTGGGGGCAGGAGGAGAAGGGGACCACAGAGGATGAAATGGCTGGATGGCATCACTGACTCGATGGACATGAGTTTGAGTGAACTCCGGGAGTTGGTGGTGGACAGGGAGGCCTGGCATGCTGCAATTTATGGGGTTGCAAAGAATTGGACACGACTGAGCAACTGAACTGAACTGAACCTTTTTAAAACTAAACCAGGAGAAATTAAATATGTAAGTCCATATTAGGGATTAGTTAAAAACCAAACTGTAATCAAATGTTTACTTCCTACATTTCTGATACCTTGAAGATAATTTTTTTTATTAGATAGCTTTTCAGTTAACCATACAAATTTTGTTAAACTGAACATCCTATCATGGGTCTTGTGTTGTAAATTCAATTTTTTTTTGTTGTTGTTGAGAAGTCAAAATTATTTTAAAAATTTAAACTAGTAAAGGAAAAAAGAAGTAACACCTAGTAGTTTCTTCTCTATTTTATTGGTTAGAGAGAATTTATAGATTTTCAAATAGTTACTTTTTTCTTAAAGTACATTTCAGGAAAAATCAAGTTTATCAGGATGCATAATTTTGATGGTGGTATCATAATTGTATCAGTTCTGAATTTTGAAGAGTATATGCATTATGTATAGTAGATGCATACTGATAAGGCCTTTTAACAGTATGAAAGTGTGTGTGTGTACCTTCTTTTCAAGATTAGGGCTGTGTGCAATGCTTTAGTGCTTTGAGGGAGATAACTGTGAATTTTGAGGCTGATTGAGTAAAGAAGTTTCCATCTAATGAAAAGATGTATAATTGGTTTAGTCGTAATTTCTTTGAAGATTGTCCACTGTATCTATACTGATATTTTGAGTGATGATGATGAATTTAGTGTGTATTTAACAAGCTTATATACTAATTTGCATTGTAGGTTTGATATGTATAATGTTGGTGCTTGAATGTTTACTTTGATTTTTCCATAAGTTTTTGTTTAATATTTTATCTAAGTAACTATGTGATATAATGTCTTATTCTTCTAGTCATCAATGCATTCATTTGTTTTTATTATAGAAAAAAAAAAGCCATACGATACTGTTTTCTTAAAAAAAAAAAAAAAGATTCCTTGGAATAAGCCATCATCATAGTTACAAACCATGAAGCATGCTGATGGCTGAGAGGCCCTGACATAGAATATAGAAGCTCAGCCACTTACGGAATAAGAGGGCATTCCACAAACAAATAATAGCATAATTTTATACTTTTCCATGGCATCTTTTTTGTCCTAGAAAAGCTTGATTAAAAATTAACATTTTCTCGGAATTCCCTGGTGGTCCAGTGGTTAGGACTGCGTGCTTTCACTGCTTGGGGCCCAGATTCAGTCCCTGGTCTGGAAACTGAGAGTCCCACAAGCCAAAAAAATTAACTTTTTAATATACAGTATCTAAAATGTGAATCCCCTGGATCAGAGATAAGCAGACTTTTTCCTAAAAGGTCAGAGAGTAACAATTTTGGGCTTTGCAGGCCCTACTGTCTCTGTCATAGCTATTCCATAGTAGCAGAAAAGCAGCCATAAAAACTTCATAAATGAATGAAGATGGCTATGAGCTAATGAAAATTATTTAGACACTGAAATTTAAATTTCTTACATTGTCACAAAATATTATTTTTTTCAATGATTTAAAAATGTAAAACCATTTTTAAGTAGTGGGCTGTACAAAAAGGTGGCAGACTGGATTTTACCGCTGGGATATAGTTTGCCAAACCCTGGCCTATGTGTTTTTCAGTAGGATTCCTCCCTTGCCCCCCAATAGTATAATACTTTGATTAGACATAATTTATGATGAACCTCAAAATGGATGGCTAGGAATAAAATTCTCCTAAATTAAGTCTAAAATGACATTTTATCATTCGAAAGAAATGACATTTTATAATTTTTCTATCATTTCTTGATAAAACAATTTTTAGTAATTTTTAATAACATGAAGTAAATTTTTGGAAATAAGCATAAAGATAGCTTACATGTAAATAAGTTTTTGCCTTCTTTCAAATCTTTTGAAAAAAATTTAATTCTCCCTCATTTCAATTTGCATGTCGGATTTAAATGCCTGATGATTCTGAGAATATTGATTGAGAGTAATTTAACTTTTTAAAACTTCTTAATTTTATACATAACAGTATCTCATTAATATATAAACATTTATAAAAGTTTGAAAGTAAAAATCATGTGGCCTGAGCTTTGCCATTCACCTTTCTATATAAAAAGGATATTCAATATCTTATTTTTCAGTTCTTCAACTTCTATAGTTTGAAGACTAGAGTTTGTGTGCTAGTTCATATTTAAAATTTTTTCACTTAATTTTTTTGTATTGAAATAGAGTTGATTTACAGTGTTGTGTTCGTTTCAGGTTTACAGCAAAGTGATTTAGTTATATATATATATATTTTTTTTTTCAGATTCTTTTAAATTATAGGTTATAGGTTATTACAAAATATCGAGTATGGTTCCCTGTGCTATACAGTAGGTCCTTGTTGGTTATCTATTTTACATGTATATTTTAGTCCCAAACTTCTAAGTGATCCCTCCCCCCATATTTGAAAATCTTAATTTAAATGATATTCTTTGCAATAAGCTAATTTAAATGATCCCCCCACCTAAAAGTTTGTTTATTCAAAATAAAATATTTGCACATATTTCTTAATTTTAAACCTTATTATCCCTTCAAATTTATTTTTGTGTTCCTATGCACTAACATTTTCAGTGGTTAGGCCCACACCAGCACAAACAAACTACATGCACACAAACTCCAGTTCACTTCAGTGATGTGAGAATCAAGTTATTAGGTAGGGGACATCCTAAATTTCCAGGTACTGGTATTCCAGAATTTCAGTATCTTCATATAACAAACAGGCAAACATAAGAATTTCTGAATATGTTTACTTCCTTCTGCTACAGTAAAGCAGATCTCACTTCCTTCACTGAAGGCTAATCCTTCCACCTATACTTAACATCTAACTCCTCTGCCTTCTTGAGGATCTTCAGTCAGTTTAGTTCAGCCACTCAGTTGTGTCTGACTCTTTGCGACCCCATGGACTGCAGCATGCCAGGCTTCCCTGTCCATCACCAAATCCCAGAGCTTACTCAAACTCATGTCTATCGAGTTGGTGATGCCATCCAACCATCCCATCCTCTTTCGTCCCCTACTCCTCCCCCCTTCAGTCTTTCCCAGCATTAGGGTATTTTCATATGAGTCAGTTCTTAGCATCAGGTGGCCAAAGTATTGGAGTTTCAGCTTCAGCATCAGTCCTTCCAATGAATATTCAGGACTGATTTCCTTTAGGATGGACTGGTTGGATCTCTTTGCTGTCTAATGGACTCTCAAGAGTCTTCTCCAACACCACAGTTCAAAAGCATCAATACTTCAGTTCTCAGCTTTCTTTATAGTCCAACTCTAACATCTATACATAACTAGTGGAAAAACCAGAGCATTGATTAGATGGACCTTTGTTGGTCAAGTAATATCTTTGCTTTTTAATAGGCTGTCTAGATTGGTCATAGCTTTTCTTCCAAGAAGCATCTTTACCTTAGAGCTTATCTCATTACTTTTCTACATGTTCACACTCAAAATTTCAATGGGTTCCCTCTAAGCAGAGGTCATATTTTTCTTGTCGTTGTCTTGGACCTTGATTAGGGCAAAATTAGTTTCATTATAGTCCTGTTTCTGGAGAAGGCAATGGCACCCCACTCCAGTACTCTTGCCTGGAAAATCCCATGGACGGAGGAGCCTGGAAGGCTGCAGTCCATGGGGTCGCTGAGGGTCGGACACAACTGAGCGACTTCATTTTCACTTTTCACTTTCATGCATTGGAGAAGGAAATGGCAACCCACTCCAGTGTTCTTGCCTGGAGAATCCCAGGGACGGGGGAGCCTGGTGGGCTGCCGTCTATGGGGTCGCACAGAGTCAGACATGACTGAAGTGACTTAGCAGCAGTGCAGTCCTGTTTCATGACACATTGTCATCATTAACCCATTTATGTACCTATTTTACTTAATTAGCTATTTACCAAGTTATTGCAAATAATGTTACATGCTTCTAAACCCTCCAACCAAAACACAATGCCAGGATCTTGACCTAGATCTAGATATTTAGTTTTCTTTACATCATGTACCATCATTCTGAATTTTATATTTGTCATTTCATTGTTTTCCTGAATACATAGTTCGATCATACATATACATACATATATATGTATGTGTGTGTATATATATATATATGTATGTATGTATATTATGTTTTAACTTCATAAAAAGGTATCACTTTTTATTCAGTCCTTTGGACTCTATGTGCTGACTATAGTGGCACTAAGATTTTTCTATATTTCACTGTAGCTTATTCATATTGACTATACATTCCTTTGTGGGAATGTGGCATAATTTATTCTATTTTCCTATTTTAAAAAAATGAGTTATTTTCGCTATTATAAAAGCAATGTTTCTATGAATATTCTTACATGCATCTATTAATATTCAAGAGTTTCTCTTAGTTATGTATCTAGATGTTGAATAGCTAAATCATAGCATATATGAGTGTTTGATTTCAGGAGGAAATGTTAAAATGTTTTCATACTGGCTGCAAAGTGGTTTCAAACTTTTATTTACTTTATTACTAACAATGTATAGTACATTCTGTGGACCCAGATCTCTCTATTTTGTTTGAACAGAATTTCTCATTTTGCTGGTAGAATCATTATAAATGCTATTTAATTGTGGTCTTGATTTGCATTTTCCTGAAGACCAATAATGTTGAACTTCTGTCTATTCCTTTGCCAGTTTTTCTTTTGGGGTATTTGTGCTCATATATTTTTCTTGATATTGATCTAATTGTGTGTATTGTAAATATCTTTTTCCAGTTTGTAAGTTAGGTTTGAAATTTCTTTACTTTAAAAATCTTTGATGAATAAATGTGATTAATCAGTATTTTAAGTTTAGTAATTTATCTTAAATAAAATTGTTTTCATGCATTGTTTAAGACACCACACATATATTGAACTCTAAAGATATTTTCAATGCTCAAATTTTTTTTTTTAGATTTAGTCCTAAAACCTATAACTGCTAAACTATGGAGTTTATTGTTTTAAAATGATGTCAGGAAGGAATCCAACATTCATATTTTTCCATATAAATTATTTTTCCAACTCAGTTTATCAAACTATCTTGTTCGATAGTTCGATCTAGTTCGATTCCTACTCATTTATCATATCACCTCTAACCCATGTCTAATATCTGTACTTACATGGCTCAGTCAGTTTCTGATTGGTTAACTACTTAATTTGCTTCTTTTACACAAAAACTAGATTATCATATTCACTATTTCATAAAGAATCATAGTAACTGCTCTACCTCTACTTTTATTCATGTATGCTCCCATGCATGTGTATGTGCATGCACACACGCATGCACAACACACACACAATTCTGGGACATTATTGTTTTTTGTATACATATATCCTCCCCATTTTGAAGCTCCCTCGCATCTTCCTCCCCATCCCACCCCTCTAGTTTGATACAGAGCCCCTGTTTGAGTTTCCTGAGCCATACAGCAAATTCCCATAGGCTATCTATTTTACATATGTTAATGTAAGTTTCCATGTTACTCTTTCCATATGTCCTTCAATCCCTGGAAAGGGGATGTCCATAAGTCTATAAGTCCATGTCCATGTCCATAAGTCTATTCTGTATGTCTGTTTCTGCATTGTTGCATTGAAAGTAGCTTCTTCAGTACCATTTTTATAGATTCTGTATATATGTGTTCAGTTCAGTTCAGTTCAGTCTCTCAATCGTCTCCAACTCTTTGCGACCCCATGAATTGCAGCACGCCAGGCCTCCCTGTCCATCACCAACTCCTGGAGTTCACTCAAACTCATGTCCTTCGAGTCGGTGATGCCATCCAGCCATCTCATTCTATGTCGTTCCCTTCTCCTCCTGCCCCCAATCCCTCTCAGCATCAGAGTCTTTTCCAATGAGTCAACTCTTTGCATGAGGTGGCCAAAGTACTGGAGTTTCAGCTTTAGCATCATTCCTTCCAAAGAACACCTAGGACTGACCTCCTTTAGGGTGGACTGGTTGGATCTCCTTGCAGTCCAAGGGACTCTCAAGAGTCTTCTCCAACACCACAGTTCAAAAGCATCAATTCTTCAGTGCTCAGCTTTCTTCACAGTCCAACTCTCACATCCATACATGACCACTGGGAAAACCATAGCCTTGACTAGACAGACCTTTGTTGGCAAAGTAATGTCTCTGCTTTTCAATATGCTATCTAGGTTGGTCATAACTTTCCTTCCAAGGAGCAAGCATCTTTTAATTTTATGGCTGTAATCACCATCTGCAGTGATTTTGGAACCCAAAAAAATAGTCTGACACTGTTTCCACTGTTTCTCCATCTATTTCCCGTGAAGTGATGGGACCAGATGCCATGATCTTCGTTTTCTGAATGATGAGCTTTAAGCCAACTTTTTCACTCTCCTCTTTCACTTTCATCAAGAGGCTTTTCAGTTCTTCACTTTCTGCCATAACGGTGGTGTCATCTGCATTTCTGAGGTTATTGATATTTCTCCCGACACTCTTGATTCCAGCTTGTCCTTCTTCCAGCCCAGCGTTTCTCATGACGTACTCTGCATATAAGTTAAATAGCCAGGATGACAATATACAGCCTTGACGTACTCCTTTTCCTATTTGGACCAGTCTGTTGTTCCATGTCCAGTTCTAACTGTTGCTTCCTCACCTGTATACAGGTTTCTCAAGAGGCAGGTCAGGGGGTCTGGTATTCCCATCTCTTTCAGAATTTTCCACAGTTTATTGTGATCCACACAGTCAAAGGCTTTGGCATAGTCAATAAAGCAGAAATAGATGTTTTTCTGGAACTCTCTTGCTTTTTCCATGATCCAGCAGATGTTGGCAATTTGATCTCTGGTTCCTCTGCCTTGTCTAAAACCAGCTTGAACATCTGGAAGTTCATGGTTCACATATTGCTGAAACCTGGCTTGGAGAATTTTGAGCATTACTTTACTAGCGTGTGAGATGAGTGCAATTGTGCAGTAGTTTGAGCATTCTTTGCCATTGCCTTTCTTTGGGATTGGAATGAAAACTGACCTTTCCCAGCCCTTTGACCATTGCTGAGTTTTCCAAATTTGCTGGCATATTGAGTACAGCACTTTCACAGCATCATCTTTCAGGATTTGAAATAACTCAACTGGAATTCCATCACCTCCACCAGCTTTGTTCGTAGTGATGTTTTCTAAGGCTCACTTGACTTCACATTCCAGGATGTCTGGCTCTAGGTGAGTGATCACACTATTGTGATTATCTTTGTCGTGAAGATCTTTTTGTATAGTTCTTCTGTGTATTCTTGCCACCTCTTCTTAATATCTTCTGCTTCTGTTAGGTCTCTACTATTTCTGTCCTTGTTAGAATATGGTATTTATCTTTCTCTTTCTGACTCACTTGGACATTTTAGAATTATCTCTTAAGTTTCCTAACATATCCTGTTGGAATTTGCATTGAGTCTAAAGAGTAAAGAGAAGTGAGATTTTGTAATATAATTCTTTTTATATATGAACACAGTTTGCCTGTTCATTCATTTAGTCTTCTTCCGTATCACTCAATAAAGTTCTTATAATTTCCCCAGGAAAGTTCTTTAATATATTTTTGTTAGATTTATTCCTGATTATTTCAATATTATCTGATAGTCTCATAAATGGCATACTCTCTTTATTTTCTAGTTATTTACTTCTGATAAACAAAAATGTGTTACTATTTCTACATTAATTTTATACCCCAGCTTATAATGCAAGCTTTCATATTGTCTTAAATAACTTACCCATGTATTCTTTGGGATTTTCACTGTAAACTTAAATATAGACACACTTCATTAATTTTGGCTGTCTTCATTAGTTAGAGCTTTAACTTTTTAGGTTCATACCATTTTATAGCCCTCCCCAATTTTGATACATTCGGATTTTCACAGTCTTTCAATTCCAAATATTATTTAAATTTTTATTTTGATTTCTTCTTAAACCCTTGCATAGTTAGGAGGCTTTCTCTTGTGTCCAAATGTTCTGGAATGTCTTTTTTAGTTTACTTTTTATTATTTAATTCTAATGTAATTATTTTGTTATCAAAGATCTTAATCTGTATTAAATCTACTTTTAACATATTCAGGGTTTTTTAAATTTCCTAATACCTAAACAATTCTATAAATGCTCTGTATGTGCTTAAAATAAAATGTATATTCTTTCACTGTTGAACTCTTTTATGTTATTTTATTTATTTATTTTTTTAATTTTATTTTTAAACTTTACATAATTGTATTAGTTTTGCCAAATATCAAAATGAATCCGCCACAGGTATACATGTGTTCCCCATCCTGAACCCTCCTCCCTCCTCCCTCCCCATACCATCCCTCTGGGTCGTCCCAGTGCACTAGCCCCAAGCATCCAGTATCGTGCATCGAACCTGGCCTGGCAACTCGTTTCTTACATGATATTTTACATGTTTCAATGTCATCCTCCCAAATCTTCCCACCCTCTCCCTCTCCCACAGAGTCCATAAGACTGTTCTATACATCAGTGTCTCTTTTGCTGTCTCATACACCGGGTTATTGTTACCATCTTTCTAAATTCCATATATATGTGTTAGTATACTGTATTGGTGTTTGTCCTTCTGGCTTACTTCACTCTGTATAATAGGCTCCAGTTTCATCCATCTCATTAGAACTGATTCAAATGCATTCTTTTTAATGGCTGAGTAATACTCCATTGTGTATATGTACCGTAGCTTTCTTATCCATTCATCTGCTGATGGACATCTAGGTTGCTTCCATGTCCTGGCTATTATAAACAGTACTGCGATGAACATTGGGGTACACGTGTCTCTTTCCACATGATCCATCTGCAGGATTCAAATCTGTAATCCTGCAGGCTTTAAAAAAATAAATGATTGTGCCCCTCCCGTGTCTTTGTGTGCTTATTTTACCCCTGGAGAAGGAGTGTATCTGTGGGATAGAGAGTAATTTACTCTGCCTTTTGACAACCTGAATCTCTGCAGCAAAGGGACCAGCAATTTAAATGACCTTAAACATATGAAAAGAGATAAGAGAATTTGAAAGGAGACTAGAGAAGCCTAATTACTCTCCTAAGCATTTTGCAAAGGGTAACATTGGACAGAGAACAGATAAGCCCAAGGATGGTCCTGAACCTGTGCACAGACCTAAGAATAGATAAGTCATATATACCTAAGAACTATAGTCAATTACTATCTTCCTAAAAACAACTCTTAGGTCTGATTTTCACCCTTTTCCTAGGACACCATAATACAATTCAGATTTTTTACTTCAAGAGGACTGGGTGGGACCCTAGATTCTACATTTCTAATAAACTCCCAAATGATGGTTATACTGCTGGTCCTAGACATCACTTCAAGTAGCTGGGCTAGATTAAAATTACCCCATTTAGAGGAGAGAATCAGAAAGCAACTGCCCAAAAACTATTATTGCCACTGGTTTTCTGTTTTGTTTTGTATTTTTTTCACTTTCTCTCAATAAGAAAAAGAGGGCTTCAGCCCTGTGTTGACTTTACATACTCTTATGAATATCTGGAGCAGAGTTCTTGCTCATGGCAAATGTGGAGGCCAGCAAAGCAGGATCAGAGGAAAAACAAAGGTTTTTAGCAGTTCTCCTATCTTACACAACCACTGCTGTGCTGGATCGACTCCTGCCACTGGTCTGCAAAGAAAATCTACTCCCCGCCCCTCATCCATTTTCTAGTTCCTCAGGGTAAATCTTGCAAGGAGGAAACAGCAGGCGCACAAATTCAGCACCTTGGTCAGGGCCCACTGGCTCAACAGACTTCTCAACTCAGTGTAAAAACTGGCAAATGATTAAACTCCCTGCATCCCTCCAGCTATGACTTGCTTCCCTCAACCCTTTTACAGTCACTCTTTACAAGAGGTTCTATATTACTTGGCTGTATTTTTTCCCTTCTAAATTGGTTTTTAGTGTGTTAGTTGCTCAGTTATGTCCAACTCTTTGCAACCCCATGGACTGTAGCCTGCCAGGCTCCTCTGTCCTTGGGATTTTCCAGGCAAGAATACTCGAGTGGGTTGCCATTTCCTTCTCCAGGGGATCTTCCCAACCCAGGAATCAAACCCAGGTCTCCTGCATTGCAGGCAGATTCTTTACTCTCTGAGCCACTGGGAAAGTGCCCCCCTCCTCCAAAAGAAAGATATACATGTGTGTGTGTGTGTGTGTGTGTATAGGTCAGTGCAACCTTTTCACCTGGCTACTTAAGCTTAAAGATGTTTCATGTTATAAACTCTACATAGCTAAGCAAACACTGTTCGTTTTATAAGAGAGCTGGTTTTAAATTGAGGAGTCAAGGTAATGGCCAAAAGCAGTTTCTGAGTTCTGGAAGTATAAAATCAGCTAGCTAATGGCATAGTTTTCAGCTGATTAATTTTTTTTTCTAGCTGGGACATCTGCTATCATTTGAGAACTGTCCAATATGAATATCTGAAGCAGATGGGAACAGCATGGAAGATGTCAGATTGGCTTGTGGCTGTAAGTAATATTTGCTTCTTTTCGATAAGTCTTTATTTTGAACACTGTTGCTATTTACTCTGAGTTTTAGCCTTAGGCAGTGGTCACCAATCACAGGTAAAAGTAAGCTTGGCAGCCCACAAGAGGAACTACTCTCCACTGAGCAGGGTCTCCAGGACACTACTTAATGTTGCTTTGATGCTCCCATGTTGTGTGATTAAACACTTGGTGAGATCTCAGGGTTGCCAGCTGGACATGATTTGACACCCTTATTAATCTTGAGAAATGTTCCACGTTCATCCAATTAGAAAAGTTTTGGAAAAGCCCTTGTGCCATGTGTCTCTGATGCTTCCAGCAGATAATGCCAGCTGGCAGTTTTCTTTTCACTAACTGAACTAAATCTTTCAGTATAACTCCACAGTTTGTTGTAATTTCATGGGTAAAGATGGTCAATGGAAAGTGAATATTACCTATTACAGCACTTAAAAAATATTGGAAATTTTTAGAGATCTCCGGATTTCCTCAAGCTGCAGTATGATATCTCTTCTTCTGTGGTTGCTTTCCCTATGAAGCCTGGCCATGAGTCTCAATTCCTTGTTTCTAGCTTGCTGGTAGAAGTACTTGACTTTGCCAATGTCATGGTCATCACCTGGGCTCTATGGCAGGGGAATAAAAGAACTTCAGTATTTTAGCAGTGGCACTGTTTTTTTGCCTGAAATATATGAAAAGAATCTGACCTTGCACAGATAGGTAACTGGAAGGAGGGGGAGTTTTTTTTAATCTGTAAATAGCCTTTACAGATAATTGTGGTTGTTCTTTTTTAACTGTACATAAAAATTTTACAAGTGGCAGTTTTAAAGGTTTGTTGGAATGACAAATCTGAAATTATACTAATAAACTTTTCATAGTTATCTTTAAATCATTGATCTGTTTTTTGATGTGAATAGACTACTTACCCATGAAAAATTTTGTTAAATTATATGCTGTCCATTTGGAAAATGATGGCTTACTTGTGTTATGCAGATCTTGTTGCCATATTTCCTTTTCAGCAACAAAAACTACATTTGTCAATATCACCAATAATCTCATCAGGAAGTCTGATGATACTGCATCAGTAGCATGTAGTCAATATTAAAGTATGACTCAAGGATCAACATATTATAAAATTAGTAATTTTTGCTGCTTTATCAAGGACATTCTTACATGAAACCAGCTAACTAGTTTTTTTTTTTTTTTTCTTTTTGTCCTGCAAGCATATGGAGGGAAAAATACAATGGCTCCCCTAAGGCCATTGTCCTAATTTGTGCTTAGGCACCAGCAGTCTTCACCACCACTGTTTTTGAACCATCAGTGTAAATTCAACACCATAAAAAGGACAAAGAATGCCTAGTTTTGATCCTAAAGACCCCCTGAAAGCAATTCCTATTCTTTAGAAATTGTTATTCTACATAAAATTATGAAATAGAGGAAACACAGAAGAAAAATAAAATTTATTGAGCAGTCACTATAAATTAGGGACTAAAGAACAGTAGTCAGAATTCATTTGGTTAAAAATGATTTAAAAATGAAAACAGTTAGCCACATAAAAATAAAACTAGCAAATTAGCTGAGGCAAAAGAGACTATATTGGCTTACATAAACATGTTGAAGTCAGATGAGGGTATTTCCAGGAACTCATGAACATGAGTTTGAACAAGCTCTGGGAGACAGTGAAGGATGTGGAAACCTGGCATGCTGCAGTCCATGGGATCACAAAGAGTCAGACATGACTCAGTGACTAACAGGAACTCACGAATAATTGAAAGTGGAGAAACACACAGCATCTCCAACTCTCAGCCTTGTGGAAAAGGCTTTATTTTCTGAGCGACTCTTGCCATGAAATTGGGCCCTTGGCTGCTGGCAACTATGGCTTCATCTTTCTAACTCTCTCATCAGATGTGAAATGACTTTTTCCCATTATTAGTTCTAGTATGAAAAATTACATCAAAGTCCGATTCATTGTTGGGAGTGTGCCATCTGTAGCTAGGATGGCAGGGGAGAGGTCGAATGGAGAATGGCTTCTGTGATTAGTGGGGCACACTGGAAGTATCTGTTTGGACTCAAGAGAGGAATAGTTCCCAAGAAATAATGTGGGGGTGGTTTTTGGGAGAAAGGAGATGTTCTTGAAAAATTAAATAAATAGCTATTACAGAAGTAGATAGATTGATTGATTAATAGATATGGATTATAAGCCAGAGTGAGTCAGCTGAATTTTGAAAATGAGGAACCTAATTGTTAGAATTTTAAGTAACTCCCAGCATCACAAAACTGTTAACTAAAGGAAGTGCTTTTGAATACCTGCTTCCAGATATCCTCACTTTGTTCTGCTGCTTCTCAGTGAGGGTATGAATGATTCAAACTATCCATAAAGCTAAGAAAAATATGACTTTTTTCAACAGATCTTATTTAATACTGCTTTCTTAGCCTGATATTAATATTTTAAATGTATTAATGATTTGATGGTGGAAATGGTAAATTCATAGTAAATTCATATTGTATGTATGGTGTAAACTTTCTGTAATACCTTATCCAAGAGAGTTGCTGTAATATCATGTGCTGCCATACTAATAACCTAATAGTCATTGGATATTTACACTGTATTGAAGTCCAAATTTACCACTTTGGACATATAATGATGATTTAATCTTTTCAACAGCCCCATGAACCAGATTACTATATTACCATCCTTTCATAGATGACGAACTGACTTCTGCGAGGTTATATACTGCCCCCTACCACCACATCACATACCCATGCACATTATTATTCTGGATAGGCTAGATTATTCTGAATGAACAAACAAACCAAAAAACTTGGTAGCTTGAAAAAACACAGTTTTATTTCTTGTTCCCACTTCCAATTTATTTTTGTTGAGAGCTGTGGCGCACTGTTTCTTATAGCTGCTCAGGAACTCAATCTGAAGAGACAGGGAACACCTGAGAGGGAGAGAGAGCTTTCTGCAGTATTACACTGGTAATTCAGTGCTCCAGCACTTAAATATACAACTCCAGCCAGAATTAGTTACATGACCCCCTCCCAGTCCCAACAGATTAGAAAATCAAACCTAAGACATGTCTGGAAGGACAAACAATAAAAGTATTAAATATCTCTTCCCATTGGCCTGAAATTATGGTGTCTGGAATCTCAGTGTTCATTTCTTCAACCGAAGGCATTGCTGTTCCTTAATTAGATGGCTGGATGGCATCACTGACTCGATGGACGTGAGTCTGAGTGAACTCCGGGAGTTGGTGATGGACAGGGAGGCCTGGTATGCTGCAATTCACGGGGTCGCAAAGAGTCAGACATGACTGAGTGACTGAACTGAACTGAACTGAACTGAAGTATAAATTGCCATGAGAGAATAATACACTCATCTGTAATCTAATTAACAATTAGGTTTAAATTACCTGATAATCTATAATATGCTTTGCATATGTATGAGAATTATGTTCATGATATGAAATGATGACAGGTCTGGCACGCAGTGTCCCAGAGCCACATGCAAGACCTTTGGGTTGGATAACAGGAAAGTGGAATGAAAATATAAATGGCATGTGTTGATACCAAGGACAGACTGTTTATTTTGCAATTTTTTCTTGCATAGTAAAGCTTACAAGTACTTTTATCACTGAAGTTCTTTTCAGCAATCTTCCCAATTCTTCCCAAACTTAAGCCTTAAGGTAAATTCTCAGCAGATCTTTTGTGCTCCAGCATCTACCTGTCTGGTACCTCTAAGGACTTGGTCACCCTACTCCTGCCCCGAATAGTTGCTTCCTCTAAGGATTAGTGGCACATTTGATATTCTCTCTTTAGATCCTTTCATGTCTCTTTCTTACTAATCATCAAAAAGAAACAAAAGTGTGAGACTGGGAAAGACCCAAAGCATGAGAAATCTTAGTGAGCTCTTCAAAGCCATTATGTTTAAACTTGAGTTTATGGCCCTTTTCATGAGCTAGGAATAGAAGTGCTTCAGCAATACCCATCCCAACCCAAACAGAAGGATATTTGAGAGTGAAATTATATATTCCAAGCAAAGCTTTTTGTAAATAAGAGTGGTCTCTAGAAAGCTGTTACACTCATGTTTATAGATGATTGCAGCTGAAGGGTACTGGTTAGTATCAGCCAAGGGAAGAGGGATTTAGAGCCGAGTCCTAGAAGTTGCTGAATGTTCCAGTTGTCCTCTCAGAGTAGAGTCAGGAACAGTATCACTTTCCTGGCATCATTACATGATAATAAGTACTGAGTGATGGCAACTGAGAAAGGTCACACAAGCCCTGGGTCCAGACTTTAATGGGGTTCCATCACTGAGGCATAGTTGACCACCCATATGGCCCATCTCAGAGTCCAGTTCCTTTAAAGAGTCAGCTGTTACTGTGTGACCCAAAACCCCCACCCCAAATCACACTCTTAGACTATCTAGTGTGAGTGGCCAGCCCCTACCCTAAATCGTATTGTTACATTCATGTCAGAAATGATGTTCTGAGGGTTTAGAGTTTGCCTCCCAGAGGCCAATACCAAGTACCAAAGCTTTCCGTGTGTGTGTGTGCTCAGTATCTCAGTGGTGTCTGACTCTTTGTGGCCCTGTGAACTGCAGTCCACCAGGCTCCTCTGTCCATGGGATTTCCAGGCAAGAATACTGGAATGGGGTGCCATTTCCTACTCCAGGGGATCTTCCTGTCCCAGGGATTGAACCTGCATCTCTCATCTCTCCTGCATTGGCAAGCAGATTCTTTACCACTAGCACCTATACTACACACACACACACACACACACAAGCTATACCCAAATCTTTCACACTTGAATCACATTCATAAGTCATATTGTCCACTGAGGGGAAAATGGAGCAAAAGAAAAATTAACAACTTTTGTAAATATTCCTCTTTATCAGGAGAATTTTGCAAAGAAATATCAACTATTCCAACTTTTTAAATAGTATATCACACAATCATCCTAGAAAGTAAAATCTAGAAAGAGCTCATAATTAACTTTAAAATAAGTGGGGTTAGTTATGGACTTTTCACTATTTTAAAGGAGCTGGCACACTGAACTTTATATACTCTCCTTCCCATTGACCTAATTAACTCAATCTCTAGAGGCCTTTGGCTTTATTCTGAAGTTCAGGGCATGTCACTGCTGATGAATAAATTAATGGAATAGAGGAATCAAAGTCAAAATTAGCATAAAATTAGTATCCCACTGCTCACTATCTTGAGGGAAAACTAAATTTATTATGAAATCTGGTGATGAAAGAATATACTGTGACAAAAATTTTTATTTCATTTTTGGATACCTTTGGAATAATATTGTTATTAACCCCGTGCTGTTTCAAAAGCATAATATACCCCTTAATAAGTAATTGTTATTGTGTGATCACCCCAGTATTTATGGTCTTTAAAAAATAAGAGCTCAACAGGAAGAACAGTTTTAGCTGTGAAATGGTATTGATGACCTTTTAAATTGATTTTATTTATGTTGACCTGTGGAGACTCTAGATAAGGGGTGAAGGAGGTCTTACATTTTAATGCAGTTTCTAAGGATCCATCATGGAGAAGGCAATGGCACCCCACTCCAGTACTCTTGCCTGGAAAATCCATGGACGGAGGAACCTGGTAGGCTGCAGTCCATGGGGTCACGAAGAGTTGGACACGACTGAGCGACTTCACTTTCACTTTTCACTTTCATGCATTGGAGAAGGAAATGGCAACCCACTCCAGTGTTCTTGCCTGGAGAACCCCAGGGACGGGGAGGCCTGGTGGGCTGCCGTTGATGGGTTCGCACAGAGTCGGACAGGACTGAAGCGACTTAGCAGCAGAAGCAGCAGCAGCAGCAAGGATCCATCATAATGTAGGATCCTAAGGAATCAAAGGAAAGAATATACATCTAAATGGGCTTCAGATAATAGAGATGCTAAGAACCAGTGTGGTAAGGAAATAATGCACTCAGAAATAACCAACACATCCAAAATATTTATTTTCTACAACTCTTTATAACATTATTCTTGTTTAGGGTGTGCTATACCAGAAAGATTTCTAAGAGAAAAATAGCAGACTTGGAGAAAGGAATATTGTACGACAAAAAAAAAATAAGTGTAATTATTAGAACCTACTTCCCATTTCTCTCTCTCCCAGTTTCTCTTATATTTGTATGTGTATTCATTTTTATAATTAAATGATGCTTATTTTCCAATTAATTTATTTTGCATCTTATAAACAGATTATCTCTTAAGTAAAGTAGGGCTAATTAATATTCAAGGAAGACCATTTAAAGTACCTGGTAAACACATGCCTGGAAGGAAAAGTGATCTAAGATCACTTAGATCTAAGATCTAAGATGTATCTAATAATCACAGAGAAGAGGAGGTTAGAAAGTTATAATTTAATATTAAGACTGTAAATTTCACTGTGTATAAAATGTGATGCAAAAAATCAGACAAGGTGTTTTCCTCTTTTGCACACCTGCCTTTGGAGATACTGCCAATTTTGATGTTTACAATCCTTTTTATAATGTAAATAAAATAGTAAATCCTTTTAAAGGGTAGTGCCAAATAAAGGTTTGTGTCTTCTAAAGTGGTGTTGTGCATAGTATCGGATTAATAACTCTAGCAAGTCATGTTTCTCTGTGTTGGTTGCCAGGAAATTCAGAGGTAATAACTTTCTGTTGGAAGTCTTGTTGTGGTAGTGTTTCTCCTGGGAGAACATGGCCTTCAACAATATAAGGAAATTCAGACCCTCTGTTTTAAATCTGAAAATAGACCCTGGAAACAGGAAGAGAGAAATGACTAAATATTTCAGGTTTTATTCTGTCAACACTGCTGTTCCCTTGGTTCATCATGCCTGAGCCTAGGCAAGAAGGATATTTCCATTAAAAGAGGTAACTAAACACTAGGAGGTAAGCAAAGAGAACATAAAGAATGGGTGTAAACAGTAGGAGCAGTTTGTCTTACAACTTGCCTGCTTCAGATTCTCCTACAGTCTATTGGCTACCAATGTCTCTGAACTCCCCCGGCTCCATTCTACATCCTCTTCCATGAGGGAAAAGGTGATCCCTCACCTATATTCCTCATTTTCTGGTGAAACTTTGGATGTTCTTGTATTTCTTTTATTACATTTTTTCCAGTATTTTCTTGACTTCAGTCTTTTTTTTTTTTTGGCTTCTCTGTGGGACTTGCAGCATCTCAGTTCCTGGACCAAGGATTGAAGGCAGCCGTATCAGTGAAAGCCTAGCCTAGAATCCTAACCACTAGACCACTACGAGACTCCCTACATTTTTTTTTCATCCTTTTTCTCCAACCAAAGTATTGTTGATTTACATTATTGTGCTAATGTCTGCTGTATTACAAAGTAACTCAGTTACACACAAATATACATAATATACTTTTTCACTATGGTTTAATCCCAGAAGATCAGATACAGTTTCCTGTCTGTACAGTAAGATCTTATTGTTAATCCCAATAGTTTGCATCTGAATTTGTGTGCTGTATGCTTAGCCACTAAGTCATGTCCGACTCTTGCTACACCATGGACTGTAGCCTGCCAGGCTCCTCTGTCCGTGGGATTCTCCAGGCAAGAATACTGGAGTGGGTTGCCATTTCCTTCTCCAGGGTATCTTCCTGACCCAGGAATTGAACCCGGATCTCCTGAATTTTAGGCAGACTCTTTACTGACTGAGCTACAAGGAATAGCCAGTTTCCATCTACTAGCTCCTAACTCCCAGCCCAGCCTTTTACCTCCATCTCTGCCCCTTGGCAACCACAAGTCTCATCTCTCTGAGCCTGTGTCTGTTTTATAGATAAATGCATTTGTGTCATATTTTATATTCCACATAGAAGTGATATCATATAACATTTGTCTTTCTCTTTCTGATATGCTTCACTTAGTATGGTAATCTCTAGGTCCATCCCTGTTGCTTCAAATGGCATTACTTGGTTATCTTTTGGAGAAGGCAATGGCACCCCACTCCAGTACTGTTGCCCGGAAAATCCCATGGATGGAGGAGCCTGGTAGGCTTCAGTCCATGGGGTCGCTAAGAGTCAGACACAACTGAGCGACTTCCCTTTCACTTTCCACTTTCATGCATTGGAGAAGGAAATGGCAACCCACTCCAGTGTTCTTGTCTGGAGAATCCCATGGACGGAGAAGCCTGGTAGGCTGCAGTCTATGGGGTCCCACAGAGTCGGACACGACTGAAGTGACTTAGCAGCAGCAGCAGCAGTTATCTTTTGGCTGAAAAGTATTCCACTGTATGTATGTACCACATCTTCTTTATCCATTCATCTATGAGTGGATGTTTACTTTGTTTCCATGTCTTGGCTATTGTGACCAGTGCTGCTATGAACATAGGGGTGCATGTATCTTTTTGAATTATAGTTTTGTCCGGGTATATGCCCAGGAGTAGAATTTCTGGATCATATGACAACTCTAGTTTCAGTTTTCTGAGGAAACTCCGTATTGTTTTCTGTAGTAGCTACACCAGTTTATGTTCCTACCAACATGTAGGAGGGTTCCCTTTTCTCCACACCCTGTCCAGTATTCATTACTTGTAAGCTTTTTGATGATGGCCATTCTGACCAGTGTGAGGTACCATTGTGAGATGGTCCTAGTTTTGCTTTGCATTTGTCTAATTATTAGTGATGTTGAGCATCTTTTCATATGCCCTTTCACTACCTGTTTGTTTTCTTTGGATAAGTGTCTATTAAGGTCTTCTGCCCTTTTTTCAATTGGGTTGTTTGTTTTTTTGTTATTGAGTTATAAAAGCTGTTTGTATATTTTGGAGACAAAATTCTGCCACTCTCATCATTTGCAAATATTTTCTCATATTCTATAGGTTGTCTTTTCATTTTTTTATGGTTTCCTTTGTTGTACAAAAGATTAAGTCTGATTATGCCCTATTTGTTTATTTTTGTTTTTATTTCTATTGCCTTACAAGGTTGACCTAAGAAAACGTTGATACAATTTATGTCAGAGAATGTTTTGGAGCCTAGCTGCTTTATAATGCTAGTGGATGCTTTCTGAGGGATCAAAGCCTCAGTTTTGGATTGGACTGGTAAAGCATGTAGATGCCTTATGGTTACAAAATTCCACAGGCCTTAGGAGATTTGGTCTACGAATGAACAGTTTACTGTCCATTTCCATATTAAAGAATGTAAAATTATTTTGCATCTCTGCGAAATAGCAACTCAAAATAAGGGTAAACTTGATCTGTTTTCTATTTCAATATTTCTTGCTTGACTTAATTATGATGCATATTTGCCCTCTCTCGTATCCTGTTTTATTGTTTTAGGTCATCTGTTTTGAAGCAGGCAAGAGGATATAGGATAAAACTCTCCAAAAAGCAAGTCATATACAAAAACCATTCTTCTAGGGGCAAAGGCTGAGATTTTGTGATGCAAAAGAGCTGAGAAAAAAATTCTATATATTCACGGTATTCCAATATGTAACAGTGCTACTTCATTTAATAACCTTGTTGCATCCTATCTTCTCGCTGGAAAGAGCTAGGTGACAGCATGATGTTGCTCAATGGAAGATTTTCTCTTTTTCATCATGTCAAACGATCACTACATAGTAAACTGAACGGTAAAATGGCAAAGGGGATAAACAAGTCTATGAGCCCAGCTACAGAATGGGGACTTTGCATTTGCCGTGACGCAAAACAGCAACCATCTCTTGATGTTTATTATATCTGTCTGGACTATTACTGTCGTAATGGTCTCTATACATTTTGTTTCAACTTCACTTACCTCCGTGATACATCATTATTTGCTATGAATACTGCACTTTCCACAAGGAGAGGGAAAATTGTGATTAATACTAATACATCAGCCCCATCCCTAATCAAGAGCAAGTGAGAATGCAGGGACATAGAGCGGTGTATTCTCAATTTCTAATGCCTTTCGTGTGGTTCTTTACATGTGTGTAAAAGAGACTGCAAAAGGGAATAAACTATTTTAAAGGTATGTATATGTTTTCAGACTATGATGAAAATTAATTTTTAAAAAATGTAACATTATTTATATATAATGTTACTTTTAATATTTAAGTTCTAAAAAATCTGATCTTCTTCAATGCGTCTGACTTTAAAACTATATATGTCTATGTGTGTGTTAATATATAGAAATATGTGTGTGGATGTATATGTATATACATATATACATATGTACTTGAGTGTGTATATATGTATGCTATATGTAATGTATCAACATGCAATCATGCTTATAATGTCTTACTGCGTTTGAGAATCATAAACACTGGCTGCTGATACAAAGTTCCAGCCTTCTTCAAATTCACTCAAACATTTACTCATACAACTAATTTATGTAACAAATATTTATTAAGGTTTTTGTGCAAGCCATTAAGCTCATTGATGGAATTTAAAGTGATTAAGGCTGGTGCTTGTCCTAAAAGAGGTGATAATCCATTAAAGGAGATAAGACAATTATACAAGCAGCTATTATAGAAGCAAAAATAATTAAAAATCAATTCAAGCCAATGGAGTACTATTCTTTTACATATATAGAATTTGGAAAATTTTCGTGGAGAATGTGACATCTAGAGTATGCCTTAAACAATGAAGACATTTCCAAAGGTTAAAGGAGAAGATTGGTACATTTAATCAGAGGAAGTGACTTAAGAAAGTGCAAAGAAACATGAAATAAATTCTGGTTGAACTTGAGTGTCATCAAATTTAGTACAGTGTCACCTATATTTCAGGAACTGTTATGAGAGATGAAATTAGGAGAGGCAGTTGATGGTAGAGGCTCTCAAATGTGTGACCAGAAGGTTTAACCTTCAGTTTATAAGCAGAAGGGCATCACTGAAGTCTTTAGATCACTAAGTAAAATGAACATAGCTGGCTTTTTGGGCTTCAGCTAATGGTAGCGTAAACTATAGTCTATTATGAGGAGAAGCCATCAAGCAGTAGCCTTATGTCCGAGTTCACAGAAAAGTGATAATAAAGATTTGGATGACGATAGTGCTGAAATGTACAAGAGAGGCAGCATGAATATTTCTGTGTGTCTGAGCACACATGTGAGTGTTTTTGGCACAGGGCTGTTGTAATGGATATAAAGAGCAGATTCCTTTCTTTAGGATAGTAGAGGTTTGGAAGAAATCAATAATAAATTATTTTTAAGCTTCATACTTGGACAACTGAGACTATATGCCACTAACAAGTACTGTAATATGGGGAAATAAAAAGAACAACAGTTATACAAAAGATGGAACTTCTGGTTTGAAGGATAGAAATACTGTTTACTAACAGATCACTTTTGTTTTATTAAAAATTGTTCAGTTTAGTTCAGTCACTCAGTTGTATCAGACTCTTTGCAACACCATGGACTGTAGCACGCCAGGCTGCCCTGTCCATCACCAACTCCCGGAGTTTACTCACGCATGTCTATTGAGTCGGAGATGTCATCCAACCATCTCATCCTCTGTCATCCCCTTTTCCTCCCACCTTCAATCTTTCCCAGTATCAAGGTCTTTTCAAATGAGTCAGCTCTTTGCATCAGGTGGCCAAAGTATTGGAGTTTCAGCTTCAGCATCAGTCCTTCCAATGAGTATTCAGGGATCATTTCCTTTAGGATGGACTGGTTGGATCTCCTTGCTCTCCAAGGGACTCTCAAGAGTCTTCTCCAACACCACAGTTCAAATGCATCAATTCTTCGGCGCTGAGCTTTCTTATAGTCCAAATCTCACATCCGTACATGACTACTGGAAAAACCATAACCTTGACTAGCTGGACCACCATTGGCAAAATAATGTCTCTGCTTTTGAATATGCTATCCAGGTTGGTCATAACTTTCCTTCCAAGGAGTAAGCGTCTTTTAATTTCATGGCTGCAGTCACCATCTGCAGTGATTTTGGAGCATCAAAAGATATAATCTGTCACTGTTTCCACTGTTTCCCCATCTGTTTGCCATAAAGTAATGGGACCACATGCTATGATCTTCATTTTCTGAATGTTGAGCTTTAAGCCAACTTTTTCACTTTCCTCTTTCACTTCATCAAGAGGCTCTTTAGTTCTTCTTCACTTTCTGCCATAAGGCTGGTGTCATCTGCATATCTGAGGTTATTGATATTTCTTCCAGCAGTCTTGATTCCAGCTTGTGCTTCATCCAGCCCAGCTTTTCTCATAATGTACTCTGCATATAAGTTAAATAAGCAGGGTGACAATATGCAGCCATGACATACTCCTTTTCCTATTTGGAACCAGTCTGTTGTTCCATGTCCGGTTCTAACTGTTGCTTCCTGACCTGCATACAGATTTCTCAAGAGGCAGGTCAGGTGGCCTGGTATGCCCATCTCTTTCAGAATTTTCCACAGTTAATTGTGATCCACACAGTCAAAGGCTTTGGAATAGTCAGTAAAACAGAAATAGATGTTTTTCTGAAACTCTCTTGCTTTTTCAGTGGTCCAGCGAATGTTGGCAATTTGATCTCTGGTTCCTCTGCCTTTTGTAAAACCAGCTTGAACATCTGGAAGTTCACGGTTCACATATTGCTAAAGCCTGGCTTGGAGAATTTTGAGCATTACTTTACTAGCGTCTGTTCAGTTCAGTTCAGTCACTCAGTTGTGTCCAACTCTTTGCGTGTGAAAAGAGTGCAATTGTGTGGTAGTTTGAGCATTCTTTGGCATTGCCTTTCTTTGAGATTGAAATGAAAACTGACCTTTTCCAGTCCTGTGGCCACTGCTGAGTTTTCCAAATGCACTGACATATTGAGTACAGCACTTTCACAGCATCATCTTTTAGGATTTGAAATAGCTCAACTGGAATTCCATCACCTCACTAGCTTTGTTCATAGTGATGCTTCCTAAGGCCCACTTGACTTCACATTCCAGGACATCTGACTCTAGGTGAGTGATCATACCATCATGATTATCTGGGTCATGAAGATCTTTTTTGTATAGTTCTTATGTGTATTCTTGCCCCCTTTTCTTAATATCTTCTGCTTCTGTTAGGTCCATATCATTTCTGTCCTTTATTGAGCCCATCTTTGCATTAAATATTCCCTTGGCATCTCTAATTTCTTTGAAGAGATCTCTAGTCTTTCCCATTCTGTTGTTTTCCTCTATTTCTTTGCATTGATCACTGAGGAAGGCTTTATTACTCTCCTTGCTATTCTTTGGAACTCTGCATTCCAATGGGTATATCTTTCCTTTTCTCCTTCGCTTTTTGCTCCTCTTCTTTTCATAGTTATGTATGGATGTGACAGCTGGATTATAAAGAAAGCTGAGCACCCAAGAATTGATGCATTTGAACTGTGGTTTTGGAGAACACTCTAGAGAATCACTTGAACTACAAGGAGGTCCTACCAGTCCATCCTAAAGGAAAGCAGTCCTGAATGTTCAATGGAAGGACTGATGCTGAAGCTCAAACTCCAGTACTTTGGCCACCTGATGTGAAGAGCTGACTCATTTGAAAAGACTCTGATGCTGGGAAAGATCAAAGGCAAGAGGAGAAGGGGATGACAGAGGATGAGATGGTTGGATGGCATCACCAACTCAATGGACATGAGTTTGATTAAGCTCCAGAAGTTGGTGATGAACAGTGAAGCCTGGCACGCTACCATCCATGAGGTTGCAAAGATTTGGACATGACTGAGCAACTGAATCGAACTGAGCTGAACTGAGGGATTGGAAATTTGTGTGTATTGTCTGTCTAACCTGATTGAATCACTTGAATCTTTATGCATTCTACAGTTTCTTATGCCTATTGTAACAAATTGTCACAAACTTGGTGGCTTAAAACAATAGAAATGTATTATCTCACAGTTTTGCAGGCCAGAAGTTTTAATTACCTATCACTGGGCTGAAATCAAAGTGTTGACAGCACTGTCCACTCTCCAGAAGCTCTAAAAGAGAATCTTCCTTGTTTTTTCTAGTCTAGTGACTTCCAGCGCTCATTGTCTTTTGTCACATCATTCCAATTTTAAAATCTCTCTGCGTTTTCATCGCATCACCTGATTCTCTTTGTGTAGTGAAATTTCTTTGCTATTCTGTTTTAAGGGCACTTAGTACTGCATTTAGGGCACACCAGTCTTATTTTAGTTACATCTGCACAGACCTTCTCTCAAATATGGTAACATTCACAGATTCCAGGGATTGGGACCTGATATTTTGAGGAGAGCATTTTTTTATCCTTCCACAGTTTATGATATGGCTTCCAATGAGTCATAGGTATCCCTCTTGCAGAATGCTTTCATTCCATCCCAACATCCCCCCAGATCTCAACCCATTAGAGTATCAATTCAAGTCTAAAAACCACATCACATTTTCATTAGCTCCACAGTCTCAAATATCATCTAAATAATTCAGTCAGGATGGGGGAGACTCTGGGTATGATTCATCATGAGATAAAAATTTTCCCCATCTGCAGACCACCGAAGCTAGAAAACAAGTTATCTATTTCCACAACACAGGAGTGGGACACGTACAGTACTGCAGTTATAGCCCCTCCCATTCCAAAAGGGAGAACATTTTTTATAAAAGATGTCATCAGTTTCAAGCAATTTCAAAATTCAGTTGGAAAATTTCACTAGGTTTCAAGGCCTAGAAGTAAGTCCTCTGTGGCTCTCAGTCTGCCCAACAGCTCAAGTCTCTCCTCTCACAGTCATTCTTTTCTTGAAGTATAGTGCATTTGGAGTAGAATGATTTGATAAACCGGTTTCATGCCAGTAGAGTTTTACAATTTTGACAGTCTTTTTTTGCTTCATCTTGTCTCTGCCCTGATCAGGCCAAACTTACAGTGTTTCTGCTTATATGACATTTGCATGAAGGTCTCCTATATATGCTATGAGAATTAACACCATTAGGAAAGACGGTTCACAATAGATCTTTCCAAAATAATCACATCTCTATTCCTGGCTTTCGTTGAAATGTCTGAGTGGGTCCATGCCTGATTTCTTCAGCACTAGCGAAAGCTTGCTCCTTCATGGATCACAGCCTGTCCTGTGGAAGGGACTTGCAAAGCTCAGTGAAGCTATGAGCCATGCTGTGCAGGGCCACCCAAGACAGACAGGTCATAGTGAAGAGTTCTGACAAAACTTGGTATTCTGAAGGAGGAAATGGAAACCTACTCCAGTATTCTTGCATGGAGAACCCCATGGACAGTATGAAAAGGCAAAAAATATGAAACTGGAAGATGAGTCTCCAGGTCTGAAGGTGTCCAATATGAAACACGGGAAGTGCGTGCTCAGTCGCTCATTCTTGTCCTCTTAGCAACCCTATGGACTGTAGCCTACCAAACTGCTCTGTCAATGGGATTTTCCAAGTAAGAATACTGGAGTGGGTTGACATTTCCTCATACAGGGGATCTTCCTAACCCTGGGGTCAAACCGGAGTCTCCTGCGTCTCCTGCATTGGCAGGCAGATTCATTACCACTGAGTTGGAGAGCAATTACTAATGGCTGTGGAAAGAATGAAGTGGCTAGGCCAAAGCAGAAATGACACTCAGTTATGGATGTATCTGGTGGTGATAGTAAAGTCTAGTACTGTAAAGAACAATATTGTGTAGGAACCTGAATGTTAGGTCTATGAATCAGGGTAAGTTGGACATGGTCAAGCAGGAGATGGCAAGGTTAAACATCAACATTGTAGAAATCAGTGAACTAAAATGGACAGGAATAGATGATTTTAATTCACATGACCATTGTATCTACTACTATGGGCAAGAATCCTTTAGAAGAAATGGGATAGCCCTTATGATTACCAAAAGAGTCTGAAATACAGTACTTGGGTGCAATCTTAAAAACCACAGAATGATCTCAGTTCATTTCCAAGGCAAACCATTCAACATCACAGTAATCCAAGCCTGTGCCATGCCCACTGATGCAGAAGAAGCTGAACTTGACTGGTTCTAGGAAGACCTACAACACCTTCTAGGACTGACACTAAAAAATGATGTCCATGGGGATGAAATGCAAAATAAGAAGTCAAGAGATACCTGGAAGAACAGGCAAGTTTGGGCTTGGAGTACAAGATGAAGCAGGGCAAAGGTTAACAGTTTTGTGAAAAGAATACTCTGATTATAGCAAACACCCTTTTCAAACAGTCTAAGAGAGGACTATACACATGAACATCACCAAATGGTCAATACCAAAATCAAATTGATTTATGTTCTTTGTAGCTGAAGATGGAGAAGCTTTATATAGGCAGGAAAAAGAGACCTAGAGCTGACTATGGTTCAAATCATGACCTCCTTATTAAAAAATTCAGGCTTAAATTGAAGAAAGTAGGAGAAACCACTCGGCTATTCAGGTATGACCTAAATCAATTTCCTTATTATACTGTGGAGGTTATAAGTAAATTCAAGGAAGTAGATCTAATAGACAGAGTGCCTGAAGAGAGTCATAAGATTGTACAGGAGGCAGTGACCAAAACCATCCCAAAGAAAAAGAAATGCAAGAAGGCAAAGCGGTTGTCTTGGAGACCTTACAAATATCCATGAAAAGAAGAGAAGTGAAAGGCAAGAGAGAAGGGAAAGGTATACCCAACTGAATGCAGAGTGTGAGAGAATAGCAAGGAGAGTTAAGAAAGCCTTCTTGAATGAACAATGCAAAGAAATAGAAATGATGGAAATGGGAAACAGTAGAGATCTCATCAAGAAAGTTGGGAGTTATCAACAGGTTTTGGCACAATAAAGGACAAAAACAATAAGATCCTAACAGAACCAGAAGAGATTAATAAGAAGGGGCAAGAATACACAGAAGAACTATTTTAAAAAGGTCTTAATGATCCACATAACCACGATGGTGTGTTCACTTACCTAGAGCCAAACATCCTGGAGTGTCAAGTCAAGTGGGCCTTAGGAAACATTATTCTGCACAAAGCTAGCAAAGGTGATGGAATCACAGCTGAGCTATTTAAAATCCTTAAAGACGATGCTGTTAAAGTATTGCGCTCAGTAGTCAGCCAATTTGCAGAACTCAGCAGTCACCATAGGACTGGAAAAGATCAATCTTTATTCTAATTCCAAAGAAGGGCAATGCCAAAAAATGTTCAGAATACTGTACAGTTGTACTCATTCACATGCTAGTGAGGTTATGCTCAAAATCCTTTAAACTAGCCTTCAGCAGTACATGAACTGAAAATTTCCGGATTATTCAGAGTCAGAGGAACCAGAGTTCAAATTCCCAACATTCATTGCATCATGGAGAAAACAAGGGAATTCCATCAAAACATCTACTTCTGCTTCATTGACTGTGCAAAAGCCTTTGATTGTGTGGATCACAACAAACTATAGAAAATTATTAAAGAGATGAGAGTACCAAACCACCTTACCTGTCTCCTGAGAAACCTGTATGCAGGTCAAGAAGCAACAGAACCTTACATGAAACAACTGACTGGTTCAAAACTGGGAAAGGAGTCCCACAAAGCTGTATATTGTCACCTTTATATGTGAAGTGCCAGGCTGGGTGAAACACAAGCTGGAATCAAGATTGCTGGGAGAAATATCAACAGCTTCAGATATGCAGATGTTAGCACTCATATGGTAGAAAATGAACTAAAGAGCCTCTTGATGAAGATGAAAAGCTGGCTTGAAACTCAACATTCAAAAAGCTAAGATCATGGCATCTGGTCCTATCACTTAATGGCAAATAGATGGGGAAAAATTGTAAGCAGTGACAGATTTTATTTTCTTGGGCTCCAGAATCATTGCAGATGGTGACTGTAGCCATGAGGTTAAAAGGGGCTTGCTCCTTGGAAGGAAATCTATGACAAACTTAACGTATTAAAAATCAGAGCCATCACTTTGCCGACAGAGGTCCATGTAGTCGAAGCTATGATTTTTCCAGTAGTGATGTATGGATTTGAAAGTTCAGCCATAAAGAAGGCTGAGTGCCAAGGAATGGATGCTTTCAAAGTGTGGTGCTAGAAAAGACTTTTGAGTGTCTCTTGGACTACAAGGAGATCAAATCAGTGAATCCTGAAGGAAACCAACCCTGAATATTAATTGAAAAAATTGATGCTAAAACTGTAGCTCCAATTCTTTGACCACCTGTTGTGAAAAGCCGAATCATTGGAAAAGATCCTGATGATGGGAAAGATTAAAGGCAAAAGAGAAGGGAGCGGCAGAGGATAAAATCGTTAGATAGCATCACCGACTAAATGAATGTGAATTTGAGGAAACTCTGGAAGACAGTGGAGGACATAGGAGCCTGGCATGCTGCAATCCATGGGATCATAAAGCACTGGACATGAATTATCCAGTGAACAGCAACAGCAGCAAAAGTTTGACCTTCCCTCTAGAACATGCTTTCCTAAAAGGGAATGTACTAATTTCAACATCTTCTGCAGTCCTTGTAAGTTCAGAACTTTCAATATCAGGAAGTCATGGTTACTTTTTCCTCAACAGTTCTTTCTTCAACCTACCTTTTTACTCTCATGTTTTCGCATGAGCAGCAAGAAGCAGCAAGGATGCATAATCAACACTTTGCTTGAAAATCTGTTCCCCTAAATATCCAAGCTTATTTCTTTTTTTGTTTCTAATTTTATTTTATTTTTAAACTTAACATAATTGTATTAGTTTTGCCAAGCTTATTTCTTAAAAGTTCTGCTTTCTACACAACGGTAGGACTCAATTCAGTTAGATTTTTGACCACAACATAACAAATTTCTCCTCTGTTTCTCAAGTTTCCAGTAACATTTTCCTTACTTTATTCTGGACCCTCAATAATACCACCTTAACAACATTTTTCTTTCTGTGATGATATGTGTATTCTCTAACATAATACATTCTTTTTCTACTGTGTTCTTCACTTCCTCCTGAGCTCTCATTGGCAGAATCTTTAACATCCATATTTCTATCAATAATTTATTTAGAGCATGTGGATTTTTCAGTCAGGTCCACCGTTTTTTGTTTTTTGGGTTTTGGTTTTTTTTTTCCGTATCATTTCTATCATCTGCCCTCTACCCACTTCTGAAGCTTTGTCTGCATTTTTGGGTATTTGATACAGTAACACCTCACTTCCCAGTACCGAAATCTGTTTTAGTTTCCTGTGCTGCTATAACAAATCACCACAAACTAGGTGGCTTAAAACAATAGAACTTTTTTTTTTTCTTCCTTGCAGTTTTGTAGGCCAGAAGTCCAAAATAAGTATCACTGAACTGAAACGAAGGTTTTGGCAAAATCACTCTGTGTCTGCAAGATTTAGGGGAAAATCTATTTCTTGATTTTGCCAGATTTTGGTGACTGTCAGTGTTGTTTGTCTCGTGTCACATTACTCCAATTTCTGCTTCTGTCTTCACGTCACCTTCTTCTCTTTTGCCTGTGAAATTTAGACTACTTCTCTCTTACTACAAGGATGCTTGTTATGGCATTTAGGGCCCATCCAGATAATCCAAAATGCTGTCCACATCTCAAGATATTTAACATAATCACATCTGAAAAGACTATTTTTATTTTCCCAAATAAGGTAACATGTACTGTTTCCAGAGATTAGGATCTGATATCTTTGGGATTGCCATTTTCAGTCTACTATATACATACCCAATGTTGAATTATTATTTCCGAGAAGCTTGAACAACTTGGCTGGGAATAGATCAGTGGGAATATTAGGTAGGCGCTTTGCTTGCCCCTACCTTTAACTTGGTAGTTAAAATGTCTCCTCTGTTTTCACTTTAATCTCTCCCCAGAGACTGGATAAAGAGCAAGTGATCTGTCAAAAGAGAAAAATCTTTCTTGCTTATATGTTATAAAAATTAAAAATAGATAAGAGTAAAAATTTCACACAGAACCAAGATATATGAATATTTAACTTAGTTTTATTACACATATACTCAAAATGGTTGAGGACTTGATTAAGGACTGATTAACAGTAAAACATATGCTCTCTGGACTAATTCACCTGCTGTAACCTATCAATATGTAATCTAATGATGTTTTTTTTTTTTTTTCCAATGGAGAGTCATAGATTTTTAGAGCCAAAAGGGATCCCTGAAATTGTCAATTTTAATTCCTTTACTTTGCTTTGTGGGGTGTTCCTGGGGGCTCAGTGGTAAAGAATCCACTTGCCAATGTACGTTTGATTCCTGGGTCGGGAAAATCCCCTGGAGAAGGAAATGTCAACCCACTCCAGTATTCTTGCCTGGAAGTCCTATGGACAGAGGAGCCTGTGGGCTACAGTCCATGGAGGTGGCAAAAGAATTAGACACGACTTAGTGACTAAGCAACAACTTTTCTTTACAAATGAAAAAGTAGATCCATAAAGGATGACCTTGCCATGGTCACAAAGTTAGCTTGCAGAAGTTCTCCGTTTTTTTGTTTTTTTTTTTTTTTCCTTTTGCCTTGTTTTCAGTGTTCTGATCTTTTAGACCTGTTGCTATGACCTTCATTGTGTCACAGAGTTCTATGTAGCATTTTACATGATTGACCATTCCTAATATAGAAAATTCTAGATAACAGATTTCTCCCAGAATTCACTTCAGATATATGGGGCACTATTGACAGAGAAAATAAACACAGAGAAAGGAAAATAGAGGAGGTTTCTAGCTTAAGAAACATGTTTTATTACTAGTCACAATTAACGTCTATGTTGTTAATTGGACGACTTTATCAGCATGTTAATTGGACAACATTTGTGACTCCATGGACTGCAGCATACCAGGCTTTCCTGACCTCCACTATCTCCCGGAGTTTACTCAAATTCATGTTCATTGAGTTGGTGATGTGTTCTAACCATCTCATTCTCTTCTGCCCTCTTCACCTTTTGCCTTCAGTCTTTCCCAGCATCAGGGTCTGGGATTACCTCTTTAATAAGCCCAAATTTTAAAATAACATTAAATAGTTAAAGTGCTAATTAATTCTAAAATTTTTTAAATAATTTAAAATATTACCTAGATGGGTAATTTTATTTTGTTGAAATAGCCTTTAAAATAATTTTCTTAAGCCCATAGGAAATTAAATATGTTATTCTATGGTAATAATTTATTTGTACAGGGACTTGAAGAGATGCATTAGCTGTGAGGACTTTGAAAAGTATCAGAGAGAATAAAGTAGATATCAGGTACAGACATATAATAAGCCATGACATACAGTTTATCTCATTACCTACTGTTTGCATGCTAGCAACCTGTTTAAGCATCAGAAACACTCATCAATTCAATTTAGTAGTTAAAACAAATTATCAGCATGATCTTGGAAAATAAATGAATAATATGCCACTTTTTGTGTTTATGCAAGAATTATAAAAGAAAGCCATTTTAAACATGGTTTTTAGCATACCATTTATAAATTGGGCTGTGTAATTGTATATGACCTATATTGCTTTGTCAATTTTGTGGGATTTATTTTATATTTTGGGTGTATCTTCATTGGATATCTAACTATTTATGGTTTCAGGACACTCCAGTGAACTTGTATCTTCCCAAAGAAATAGATATCATAGAGTCTGAAATGGTGTTAAGTGATTTTAGTCTATCTTTCTACAGTAGAGAGTAACTGAAGTGCCACCTTGGATAAGAAGGGAGAATCCCCCCCCCCAAAAAAAAAGAGTGAGAAAGAGGAAGGGATGCATTTGTTGAGTGTCTAATATGTTATGTGTCAGTGACTATATTAGCTATTTGTTTTATATACATATAATGTCATTATATATGTATCCATGAGGGTGAGACGGTTAGATAGCATCACCAAGTCAGTGGTCATGCATCTGAGAAAATTCCAGGATATAACAGAGGACATAGTAGCCTGGCATGCTACAGCCCATAGGGTCACAGAGTCAAACACGACTTAGCCACTGAACAACAACAATGTCCCCAGTCTTCATACCCTTATAACTTCATCAAGAGAACAAACATTGGGATACGTTTTTCTATCATGGTATCATTGGGATACTATAGAAGTGAATCTGAGCAATTCTCTTACCCTGTTGGAACTTCAGTTTCCTCATCTAGTAAACAAAGGCTTTGGGCTGAGCAATGACTCAGATCTCTTTCAGCACATATAACCTTCATGCTTTTGTATATTTTGTATATAATAGTGGGCCCCCGTAGTAGCATCTGTTATTTCAGTATATTCCTGCTCCAGACTTGGAAATTATAGTGCAGTTGTTCTTGCCAAAGTGGAATCTACTGTTGGAAACCTAAATAGGAGGATTATTTGACTTTTCCAGGGGTAGCTCCTAATGAGACATATTTTGAAAAAGTTACTTTCAGTGACCTTGTTAAACTATTCTGGGGGCTGCAAACAGAACATAGCCTGCTGTGTGGTGGTGATACTGACAGCTGTTTAATCTGTTGCTATATGTTCTTTTTCACCATTCATTTTCCCCCTAAGGAAAATGTCTCACCATGTAGTTCAGAAGTTGAGTGTGGTTTCTCAAAGTGTGTGTGTGTGCTTAGTCGTTCAGTCATGTCCAAGTCTTTGTGACCCAATGGACTGTAGACCACCAGACTCTTCTAACCATAGGATTCTCCAGTCAAAAGTACTGGAGTTGGTAACCATTGCCTTCTCTAGGGTGTTTCTCAAAGTACTTCAATTCTAATCCTGTTTCCCCTGCATTAGCTTTTAAACTTAGGGCAATGTCCTTAACCTTGTTGTATTTCTGTTTTTTCTTGTGTGACATGGAGTTTTGAGCATTCAATTGAGTAAAAATTATAAAGCTCTTAGTATAATGTCAACATGAATAAATGTTCAAAACATGTCAGCTTTTACAAATTTTTACTAACTTACATTTGTACTCCACTGTATAAAGCAGAAGAATGATCCTCAATAATTTATGTCAACTCTAAGTAAATAACCAGCAAGATTAATGGCTAATAATGGGATGAATTGAAAGAGCCAGATAGTGTAAATATTTGCAGTTCTGTGTATCATATGGTCTTTGTCACATTACAAACCTGTCTTAAAAGCAGTCATTGACAATATGTAACCAAATGGGTCTGGCTAAGTTGCAGTAAGACTTTGTTTACAAAATGAGTGGTCAAACCACACATCTCTGCATAATATTTCAGTAGGCAGCTACCATATTCTTTTCTACCGTCTCAGTGAAAGAATCCTAGATTGCCACCTACACCCCGTGTTTTTTATGGACACTTCCTTGTACGTGTCCCTTGTGGACAAATGTAAAATTTTCCCAAGCAGATTTGCTGAGTGCATATTAAATGAACACAGTAGTGCTCTGGCAGGCTGAACTTTTCAAGAAGGAGTACATGGGTCACAATCAAAAGGCAGGCAGGCAGACCCCCTATACCTAGTTTTTGCTGACTGTATAGAGCTTCTCTGTCTTTGGCTGCAAAGAATATATTCAATTTGATTTCAGTATTCACCATCTGGTGATGTCCATGTGTAGAGTCGTCTCTTGTGTTGTTGGAAGAGGGTGTTTACAATGACCAGTGCATTCTCTTGGCAAAACTCTGTTAGCCTTTGCCCTGCTTCATTTTGCACTCCAAGGCCAAACTTGCCTGTTACTCCAGGTATCTCTTCAATTCATACTTTTGCATTCCAGCTCCCTAAGATGAAAAGGATGTCTTTCTTTGGTGTTAGTTCTAGAAAGTCTTATAGTTCATCATAAAATGATTCAACTTCAGAGCTGCAAATATAGAGCTCACTAATTCTTCCAGCCTAAAAGATATATGATAATGTATTTTACATTATTTTATTTTAATGTCTCTAATTACTAATGAATTAGAATATGTGCTTAACAACCTTGGATTTTTCTCCTATAAATTGCCTGTTCTATCCTACTGCTCTTTTTCTTGTGATTTGCAGAAGTGCCTTGAAAATTGTAGATACAGATATCTTGTCTTGAAAACTGTAGATGCAAATATCTTGTCTAATTTATACATTGAAAATATTTCCTCCAGTTATGAAAATTAACTTTGTTCATGGACTTTTGTTTAATATCAATCCTTTATTTTTGTGGTAGGGCTTTTCTCATAGCTCAGTCAGTAAAGAATCTGCCTGTAATGCAAGAGACCCAGGTTTGATTCCTGAGCTAGGAAGATCCTCTGCAGAAGGAAATGGCAATCCACTCCAGTATTCTCACCTGGAGAATCTTATGGACAGAGGAGTCTGGCAGGCTACAGTTCATGGGATCACTAGAGTCAGACATGACTTGCAACTAAACTACCACCAATTTTGTGGTAGTCACATAGATCAGCTTTTTATTTTTTTGGTTGAACTTTTGAAGTTTTGTGCATATGTGTATGTAAAATATTTACATGTAGGGAAAAATCTGTCAGAAAATATGCTAGGATAATCATAGTGATTATATCTGAGTAGTGCCATAAAATTTAGTAGTGCCACTCATTTGCAGTTGGTGACAATACTTTGGGGTTTTTTTGTTTGTTTGTTTTATGACTACTTTGTAATAACAGTTTTAGGTCTATAGCAAAATCTAGAGGAATGTTCAGAGATTGCCCCAAATATCCCCTGGCCCCAAAAGCACAACCTCCCTGATTATCAACCTCACTAGAGTGGTGCATCAGTTACAACTGATGCACCTATACTGAAGCATCATAATTATCCTAAATCCGTAATTCACATTACAGTCCATTGTTGGTATTATATTTGTGGATTTGGACAAATATATCCAAATATATACATGTATCCATCATTATGTTATCACACTGAATATTTTCATTGCCCTAAAAATTCTTTATGCTCCACATGTATGCTCTCCTTTTCCACTCCCCCTCCCCTGGGAGCTGCTGGTGTTTGTACTGTCTAAATAGTCTTGCATCTTCCAGAATTTGAATTATACAGTTTTTAACCTTTTCAGATTGGCTTCTCTCAGTTAATAATATGTTTTTAAGAGTCTTCCTTGCTTTTAATGGCTTGAGAGCTCATTTCCTTGTAGCAATGAATAATATTCCATTGTCCGGATGTACCACAGTTATCCCATTCAGTTACTACCCCACCTTTTTTTAATTGATTTGAAGAAGATAAAACATGTATTTTACATTTAGTCCCAAATATAAATGACTATCTGTAAGTTATTAATTTCTTCCATTTTTTTTCCATCTGTCTGTTCTTACAGAGGCATCTGGCAGGCTACAGTCCATGGCATCGCAAAAGAGTCAGATATGAGTTAGTGAATAAAGAATAAGAACAACAGTGCCAAACTCTACACTGCTGTACTTTCTTTGCTTTATAGAATTACTTACTATTTGGTAGGGCTGGTTCCCTTCTTCTTTTTTAAGATACATTAAGTTGTTCCTTGAACTGTTCTTCAACAGAAGAATGATTTCAAGTAAATTTATGGAATTCTGCAATATATATATATATATATAACACAAATTTGATTTGGGATTAATGATATTTGTAGATTAATTTGGGAGAATTGGGCATTTTATATTATGCCATCTCATCCAAGAAAATAAACAGTTTTTAATTTGTTTCTGATTACCCACTGTGTGCCTTTCTAGCAGTTAGCATCTTGTTTGCAGAGGCCCTGTTTACCGTGCAGTAAGTCAGTTCCTGTGGCTCGATGTGTTTTCAGTTGTGTTTGATTCTTTGCGAGCCCAGGGACTGCAGACTGTCAGCCTCTTCTGTCCATAGGATTTTCTAGGCAGGATTACTGGAGTGAGTTGACATTTCCTCCTTCGGGGGATCTTACTGACCCAGGGATTGAACCCATGTCTCCTGCATGGGCAGGTGGATTCTTTACCACTGAGCCATCTGGGAAGCCCCAGTTAGATCCTAGGCATTGTTTATTGCTTGTTAATGCTGAGAAAAATGACTTTATTTTGTTAGTGTAGGAAATTACTGAGTGAAAATGTTGGCTTAAAACTCAACATTCAGAAAACAAAGATCATGGCATCTGGTCCCATCACATCATGGCAAATAGATGCAAAAACAATGGGAACAGTGACGGACTTTATTTTCCTGGGCTCCAAAATCACTGCAGATGGTGACTGCAGCCATGAAATTAAAAGACACTTGCTCCTTGGAAGAAAAGCTATGAACAATCTAGATAGCATATTAAAAACAGAGACATTACTTTGCCAACAAAGGTCTGTCTAGTCAAAGCTTTGGTTTTTCCAGTGGTCATGTATGGATGTGAGAGTTGGACTGTAAAGAAAACTGAGTGCCGAAGAATTGATGCATTTGAACTGTGGTGTTGGAGAAGACTCTTGAGAGTCCCTTGGACTGCAAGGAGATCCAACGAGTCCATCCTAAAGGAGATCAGTCCTGAATATTCATTGAAAGGACTGATGCTAAAACTCCAAACTTTGGCCACCTGATGCAAAGAACTGACTCATTGGAAAAGACCTTGATGCTGGGAAAGATCGAAGGTAGGAGGAGAAGGGGATGACAGAGGATGAGATGGTTAGATGGTATCACAAACTCCATGGATATGAGTTTGAGTAAGCTCCAGGAATTGGTAATGAACAAGGAAGCCGGGAATGCTACAGTCCATGGGGTCACAAAGAGTAAGACACAACTGAGTGACTGAAGTGAACTAAACTAATAGGTTCAAATCTAGCAATCTTTGATGAACTCATTAATTGGTTCTGTTGCTTTGTTGATTCAGTTATTTTCTTTTTTATTTAGATCAGTCAGTCAGTCAGTCATTTCAGTTGCTAAGTCATGTTTGTTGAGGGCACAAACAGAACCTTGTGCTCACCAGGACCCAGGAGAGAGGAGCAGTAACCCCACAAGAGGCTGACCCAGATTTGCCCATGAATGTTCAGGAGTCTTCTGCGGAGCAGTGGGTCAGTGCTGGCCTGCTACAGGGTTTGGGGCATTGACTGTAGCAGTGTGTGCATGGGACCTTTTGAAGGAGGTAGCCATTATCTTCGTTTCCTCCTACATAGTTTCAGTTTAGTTCAGCTCAGTTCAGTCGCTCAGTCGGGTTCTACTCTTTGCGACCCCATGGACTGCAGCACGCCAGGCCTCCCTGTCCATTGCCAACTCCCAGAATTTACTCAAACTCATGTCCATTGAGTTGGTGATGCCATCCAACCATCTCATCCTCTGTCATCCGCTTCTCCTTTTGCCTTTGATCTTTCCCAGCATTAGGGTCCTTACAAATGAGTCATCTCTTCACATCAGGCGGCCAAAGTATTGAAGTTTAGGCTTCAACATCAGTCCTTCCATTGAACATTCAAGACTGATTTCCTTTAGGATGAACTGGGTGGATCTCCTTGCAGTCCAAGGGACTCTCAAGAGTCTTCTCCAACACCACAGTTCAAATGCATCAATTCTTCAGCATTCAGCTTTCTTCATAGTCCAGCTCTTACAACCATACATGACTACTGGAAAAACCATAACTTTGACTAGATGGACTTTTGTCGGCAAAGTAATGTCTCTGCTTTTTAATATGCTATCTAGGTTGGTCATAACTTTCCTTTGAAGCAGTAAGCATCTTTTTATTTCATGGCTACAGTCACCATCTGCAGTGATTTTGAAGCCCCCAAAAATAAAGTCTGACACTGTTTCCACTGTTTCTCCATCTATTTGCCATGAAGTGATGGGACTGGATGCCATGATCATTTTCTGAATGTTGAGCTTTAAGCCAACTTTTTCACTTTCCTCTTTCACTCTCATCAAGAGGCTTTTTAGTTCATCTTCATTTTCTGCCATAAGGGTGTGTCATCTGCATATCTGAGGTTATTGATATTTCTCCTGGCAATCTTGATTCCAGCTTGTGCTCACCCAGCCCAGCATTTCTCATGATGTACTCTGCATATAAGTTAAATAACCAGGGTGACAATATGCAGCCTTGACGTACTCCTTTTCCTATTTGGAACCAGTCTGTTGTTCCATGTCCAGATCTAACTGTTGCTTCCTGACCTGCATACAGGTTTCTCAAGAAGCAGGTCAGGGGGTCTGGTATTCCCATCTCTTTCAGAATTTTCCCCAGTTTATTGTGATCCACACAGTCAAAGGGTTTGGCATAGTCAATAAAGCAGAAATAGTTTGGCCCCAGGTAAATAACAGGGAGGGAACATGGCCCTACCCATCAACAGAAAATTGGATTAAAGTTTTGCTGAGCATGACCAGGCTCATCAGAACAAAACCCAGTTTCCCCCTAAGTTAGTCTCTCCCATCAGGAAGCTTCAGTAAGCCTCTTATCCTTCTCTATCAGAGGGCAGACAGACTGAAAACCACAGTCACAGAAAACTAACCAATCTGATTACATGGACCACAGCCTTGTCTAACTCGAGGAAACTATGAGCCATACCGCCATGTAAGGCCACCCAAGACAGACAAGTCATGGTGGAGAGTTCTGACAAAACGTGGTCCACTAGAGAAGGGAATGGCAAACCACTTCAGAATTCTTGCCTTGAGAAACCTATGAAAAGGCAAAAAGATAGGACACTGAAAGATGAACTCCCTAGGTTGGTAGGTGCCCAATATACTACCGGAGATCAGTGGAGAAATACTCCAGGAAGAATGAAGAGACAGAGCCAAAGCAAAACAACACCCAATTGTGGATATGACTGGTGATGGAAATAAAGAAAGATGCTGTAGAGGGCAATATTGTATAGGAACCTGAATATTAGCTCCATGAATCAAGGCAAATTGAAAGTGGTCAAACAGGAGATGGCAAGAGTGAACGTCTGCATTTTAGGAATCAGCTAACTAGAATGGACTCGAATGGGTGAATTTAACTCAGATGATTGTTATATCTACTACTGTGGGCAAGAATCCCTTAGAAGAAATGGCGTAGCCATCATAGTCAACAAAAGAGTCCGAAATGTAGTACTTGGATACAAACTCAAAAATGACAGAATGATCTCTGTTCGTTTCCAAGGCAAACCATTCAATATCCCAGTAATCCAAGTCTATGCCCTGACCAATAATGCTGAAGAGGCTGAAGTTGAACAGTTCTGTGAAGACCTACAAGACCTTCTAGCACTAACACCACAAAAAGATGTCCTTTTCATTATACGGGACTGGAATGCAAAAGTAGGAAGTCAAGATATACCTGGAATAACAGGCAAATTTGGCCTCAGAGTACAGAATGAATCAGAGCAGAGGCTAATAGAGTTTTGCCAAGAGAATGCACTGGTCTTAGCAAACACCCTTTTTCAACAACACAAGAGAAGACTCTACACATGGACATCACTATGGTAAATACCAAAGTCGGATTGATTATATTCTTTGCAGCCAAAGATGGAGAAGCTCTATGCAGTCAGCAAAAGCAAGATTGGGAATGGACCGTGGTTCAGATCATGATAGTCCTATCAAATATAAATACATTCATTTTTCTTCTTTCTACCAGTGTCCAAGATTACTTGGAGAATGTTTAATAGTGGGAAAAGTAGTGATTATCCTAATACTATTCTCAATATGAAAGAGAGTGGATCTAGCTAAATGTTTTCCATTCAGTTCAGTTCAGCCGCTCAGTCGTGTCCGACACTTTGTGACCCCATGAATCGCAGCACGCCAGGCCTCCTTATCCATCACCAACTCTCGGAGTTCACTCAGACTCACGTCCATTGAGTCAGTGATGCAACCCAGCCATCTCATCATCCGTCGTCCCCTTCTCCTCCTGCCCCCAATCCCTCCCAGCATCAGAGTCTTTTCCAATGAGTCAACTCTTCACATGAGGTGCCCAAAGTACTGAAGTTTCGGCTTTAGCATCATTCCTTCCAAAGAAAACCCAGGACTGATCTCCTTTAAAATGGACTGGGTGGATCTCCTTGCAGTCCAAGGGACTCTCAAGAGTCTTCTCCAACACCACAGTTCAAAAGCATCAATTCTTTGGTGCTCAGTTTTCTTCACAGTCCAACTCTCACATCCATACATGACCACTGGAAAAACCATAACCTTGACTAGACGGACCTTTGTTGGCAAAGTAATGTCTCTGCTTTTGAACATGCTATCTAGGTTGGTCATAACTTTCCTTCCAAGGAGTAAGTGTCTTTTAATTTCATGGCTGCAGTCACCATCTGCAGTGATTTTGGAGCCCCCAAAATAAAGTCTGACACTGTTTCCACTGCTTCCCCATCTATTTCACATGAAGTGTTGGGACCAGATGCCACGATCTTCGTTTTCTGAATGTTGAGCTTTAAGCCAAATTTTTCACTCTCCTCTTTCACTTTCACCAAGAGGCTTTTTAGTTCCTCTTCACTTTCTGCCATAAGGGTGGTGTCATCTGCATATCTGAGGTTATTGATATTTCTCCCAGCAATCTTGATTCCAGCTTGTGCTTCTTCCAGCCCAGCGTTTCACATGATGTACTCTGCATATAAGTTAAATAAGCAGGGTGACAATATGCAGCCTTGACATATTCCTTTTCTTATTTGGAACCAGTCTGTTGTTCCATGTCCAGATCTAACTGTTGCCTCCTGACCTGCATACAGATTTCTCAAAAGGCAGATCAGCTGTTCTGGTGTTCCCACCTCTTTCAAAATTTTCCCCAGTTTATTGTGATCCACACAGTCAAAGGCTTTGGCATAGTCAATAAAGCAGAAATAAATGTTTTTCTGGAACTCTCTTGCTTTTTCCATGATCCAGCAGATGTTGGCAGTTTGATCTCTGGTTCCTCTGCCTTTTCTAAAACCAACTTGAACATCTGGAAGTTCACGGTTCATGTATTGCTGAAACCTGGCTTGGAGAATTTTGAACATTACTTTATTAGCATGTGAGATGAGTGCAATTATGTGGTAGTTTGAGCATTCTTTGGCATTGCCTTTCTTTGGGATTGGAATGAAAACTGACCTTTTCCAGGCCTGTGGCCACTGCTGAGTTTTCCAAATTTGCTGACATATTGAGTGCAGCACTTTCACAGCATCATCTTTCAGGATTTGGAATAGCTCAACTGGAATTCCATCACCTCCACTAGCTTTGTTCGTAGTGATGCTTTCTAAGGCCCACTTGACTTCACATTCCAGGATGTCTGGCTCTAGGTCAGTGATCACATCATCGTGATTATCTGGGTCATGAAGATCTTTTTTGTACAGTTCTTCTGTGTATTCTTGCCACCTCTTCTTAATATCTTCTGCTTCTGTTAGGTCCATACCATTTCTGTCCTTTATCGAGCCCATCTTTGCATGAAATGTTCCTTTGGTATCTCTAATTTTCTTGAAGAGATCTCTAATCTTTCCCATTCTGTTGTTTTCCTCTATTTCTTTGCATTGGTCGCTGAGGAAGCCTTTCTTATCTCTTCTTGCTATTCTTTGGACTTCTGCAGTCAGATGCTTATATCTTTCCTTTTCTCCTTTGCTTTTCGCTTCTCTTCTTTTCACAGCTATTTGTAAGGCCTCCCCAGACAGCCATTTTGCTTTTTTGCATTTCTTTTCCATGGGGATAGTCTTGATCCCTGTCTCCTGTACAGTGTCACAAACCTCATTCAGTAGTTCATCAGCACTCTATCTATCAGATCTAGGCCCTTAAATCTATTTCTCACTTCTACTGCATAATCATAAGGGATTTGATTTAGGTCATACCTGAATGGTCCAGTGGTTTTCCCTACTTTCTTCAATTTAAGTCTGAATTTGGTAATAAGGAGTTCATGATCTGAGCCACAGTCAGCTCCTGGTCTTGTTTTTGTTGACTGTATAGAGCTTCTCCATGTTTGGCTTCAAAGAATATAATCAATCTGATTTCGGTGTTGACCATCTGGTGATGTCCATGTGTAGAGTCTTCTCTTGTGTTGGTGGAAGAAGATTTTAATTAATTTCCATTAATGTTTGAAGTAGGTTTTTGGTGCATAATGTTAACCAGGTCAAGGAAGTTATTTTATCAACCAAGCTTTGTAAGAGGTTTTTATTTAATCAAAAGTATGTTTTGAAACTTTCTAATTTTTTTCCCTACAGTAAAAGTTATCTGATTTATAAATAGAAATAAGAAGCCAAGCAGAAAGTGATAACTAAGAAGATAGTATCCTGAGCTGAACTGTTATCATCCTATGTGTCTGTGGAATCAACAAATTATAAATTTGTTAAAATTAGATCCAAGCGATATCAGAAAGAGCATTGATATAAACCCAGCAGTCCATGGTGCTTTTCTTCCTGAGGTAATTGTGGCTTAAGGTCAAGAATCTATGAAGCTGAGAAGATTTCATTTAAGAGGATGGGAAATTGAGCTCAACATTTAGTAATTTCTATGGCCCTTGAGAGAAGACACAAAAACAAAGATAGAATTCCAGTTATGAATTCTGATGGGACTATATTACAGTTGTATAATGAATTCGAAATAGATAAGCCTTCAAAAAAACTGATACCCAGCATCAAACAGCTCAGTCTCCACATTTGATAGGCTTCCCTTACTCTATCTTACGGCCAGAGGGTTTTTTAAAAAATCACCTAAAGGAATATAGTATCATCCAAAGTCTCAAATTACCTGTTTAATTTTTATATACAGTATCAGAAAACATCAACAAATATACAAGAATGCCAGAAGATAGAATAAAATGAGTGAAGATATCAAAAACCACAGATCTGTTAGGTTATACACATACTGGAGTTCTCATACACACCATTTAAGATAAATGGAGTTACTTTCTTTTGCTTAAAAAAATAATTGCAAAGGTCGGAAAGTTCAGCACAAGACTAGAATCTTTAATAAAGTGAATTAAATAGTCATGTGAAGATTTCAGAACTAAAATACAGTAATTGACAGTTGGAATTTAATATAGGTTTACAGCATATTAGAAGCAGCAAAAGAGAAAATCAGGGTCTTTCCTGGTCGCTCAGTGGTAAAGAATCCATCTGCCCATTCAGGAGACACAGGTTCGATCCTCGATCCGGAAAGATCCCACATGCCGCAGAGCGACTAAGCCCTTGCACGACTATTGAGCCTGTTCTCTAGAACCCTGCAGTCACTGCTGCTGAGGCCTATGTGCCCTGGAGCCTGTGCTCTGCAACAGGAAATGACCACAATGAGAATCCTGAAAACTGCAACTAAAAAGTAGCCCTTGCTCATCCTAACTAGAGAAAAGCTGCTTAGCACCAAGACCCAGCACACCTAAAAAATAAATGAATTAATTAAATTATTTTAAAAGACAACGTCAGTTAAGAGGATGACTATTCATTGGAAGTATTCAAACTGAAGCGTGGGAAAAAATGACAGAGCAAAAAGATAAAAACGTACAATATAAAATATGTAAGTATATACTGCTGCTGCTGCTGAGTCGCTTCAGTAGTGTCCGACTCTGTGCGACCCCATAGACGGCAGCCCACCAGGCTCCCCCGTCCCTGAGATTCTCCAGGCAAGAACACTGGAGTGGGTTGCCATTTCCTTCTCCAATGCATGAAAGTGAAAAGTGAAAGGGAAGTCGTTCAGTCGTGTCCGACTCTTAGGACCCCATGGACTGCAGCCCACCAGGCTCCTCCGTCCATGGGATTTTGCAGGCAAGAGTACTGGAGTGGGGTGCCATTGCCTTCTCCGAAATATATACTATGTTATACCAAAAGACATGACATAGTTATATTAATATCAAAAAATCTGAACTTAAAAATAAGAACATTCAAAATAGTGAAGGATATTTTGTTATGATAAATAGGTCGAAGTATTATTATAACAAATTATTATAACACAGAGTTATAATAATTACAAATGTGTATGTCTCTAACAATATAATGTATAAGATATTTTTAATTTATTTTTTAATTGAAGGATAATTGCTTTACAGAATTTTGTTGTTTTCCATTAACCTCAACATGAATATTTAAGATATTTTTTTAAGAAATATCTTTCGACATTTTTTTTAACCTTAAGATATTGAAAGCTTATATTGTCAAACTTAAAAGGAGAAACAGATAAATCTAAATTCATACTTGGAGAATTTAATAAATGCCTTTCTAATAAAACTTATAAAATAATAAAACAATAAAAATGATAAAACATTCAGAAAAAATATTTTTAATAAAAAGCAAGAGAGTTACAGAAAAACATCTATTTCTGCTTTATTGACTATGCCAAACCCTTTGACTGTGTGGATCACAATAAACTGGGGAAAATTCTGAAAGAGATAGGAATACCAGACCACCTCACCTGCCTCTTGAGAAACCTATATGCAGGTTAGAAAGCAATAGATAGAACTGGGCATGGAACAACAGACTGGTTCCAAATAGGAAAAGGAGTATGTCAAGGCTGAATATTGTCACCCTGCTTATTTAACTTATATGCAGAGTACATCATGATAAATGCTGGGCTGGAAGAAGCATAAGCTGGTATCAAGATTGCCAGGAGAAATATCAATAACCTCAGATATGCAGATGACACCACCCTTATGGCAGAAAATGAAGAGGAACTAAAAAGCCTCTTGATGAAAGTGAAAGAGGAGAGTGAAAAAGTTGGCTTAAAGCTCAACATTCAGAAAACGAAGATCATGGCATCTGGTCCCATCACTTCATAGGAAATAGATGGGGAAACAGTGGAAACAGTGTCAGTATCAGTGGGATCAGTATTTTGGGGGCTCCAAAATCACTGCAGATGGTGACTGCAGCCATGAAATTAAAAGACGCTTACTTCTTGGAAGAAAAGTTATGACCAACCTAGACAGCATATTCAAAAGCAGAGACATTACTTTGCCAACAAAGGTCCATCTAGTCGAGGCTATGGTTTTTCCAGTGGTCATGTATGGATGTGAGAGTTGGACTGTGAAGAAAGCTGAGGCCGAAGAATTGATGTTTTTGAACTGTGGTGCTGGAGAAGACTCTTGAGAGTCCCTTGGACTGCAAGGAGATCCAACCAGTCCATTCTAAAGGAGATCAATCCTGGGTGTTCTTTGGAAGGAATGATGCTGAAGTTGAAACTCCAGTACTTTGGCCACCTCATGCGAAGAGGTGACTATTAGAAAAGACTCTGATGCTGGGAGGGATTGGGGGCAGGAGGAGAAGGGGACGACAGAGGATGAGATGGCTGGATGGCATCACCGACTCAATGGACGTGAGTTTGAGTGAACTCCAGTAGATGGTGATGGACAGGGAGGCCTGGCGTGCTGCGATTCATGTGGTCGCAGAGAGTCGGACACGACTGAGCGACTGAACTGAACTGAACTGAAGTTATTAGTAGCAATATACACATATCTGACCTATTTAACAAAAATTATCATTATGCAGTGGCACTCCACTCCAGTACTCTTGCCTGGGGAATCCCATGGATGGAGGAGCCTGGTAGGCTGCAGTCCATGGGGTCGCTAGAGTAGGACGCAACTGAGCAACTTCCCTTTCACTTTTAACTTTCATGCATTGGAGAAGGAAATGGCAACCCACTCCAGTATTCTTGCCTGGAGAATCCCAGGGACGGGGCAGCCTGGTGGGCTGCCGTCTATGGAGTCCCACAGAGTCGGACACGACTGAAGTGACTTAGCAGCAACATCACGCCCAGGGATGAAAGAATACATACTACTTTCAAGTGCACATAAAACATTTACCACAATTTATTATTTGCTGGACTGTAAATAATTCTCTATTATTTCAGTCATACAAAGTATGGTTTCAGTTATATATAATATAATTAAACTGGAAATAGACAACAATAGATTATGGGACACTCCTGGGGCTTGGAAATTAAACATATACTTTTATATATCTCATGAGTGAAAGATAAATCATTGAATGATTTATCATTAAAATTGATAAAATATTTTTAACTGAGTGATTTTGGAACAACATGCCAAAACATGTATGATGCAGCTTAGCATTTCTATATAGAGAACATTTATATCTTGAAATGTATAGAATAGAAACACAAAACATATTATAATTAATGATTTAAGTATGTTTTTCAAGAAGGTAGAAAAAGAACAGCAAGAATCTACTAGATGACAAAAAATAAAAAAAGTGAGAGCAGATACAATGATGCAGAATACCAGCTGAGAAAATTAATAAAATCTAAAGATGGTTCTTCGAAAAGACTAAAAAATTGCATAAGACCTTGGCAAGAGAAAAATGAGAAAACAGAGATCACCAATATCAGAAATGAAAAACTAGGCATCACTATGTACCGTAGACACAATAAAAGAATACGGATTATTATAATAGCACTTAACTTACATAAATTTAAACTTTGAAATAATAGAGAAAACTTAAATCTGACACCAGGAGAATAAAAAATATAAATATATATGCATCTGTCAATTAAATGGATATGTAATTTAAAACTGTCTCAGAGAAATATTCAGACTCAGATGGCTTCATTATCAATCTTAAAATTTTTCTTCCAGACAATATAAAAAGAAGAAATATTTACCCACTTGTTTTAGGGGACAACACAGTATGTATAACCAGATTATATTGGTATTTCAATCCCAGTTTGTAATTGGGTTATGTTCCTTATACTCAAATATCTGGAAGTGAGAACAAATCATACTCCTAGGCTTAATACAATTTTTAGTCAACAGTTAATATAGCACAACTAATGTGAAGCATAACACTTGAAAATCACTAGTTTCTCCTGAAGCAGAATACACATTGTTTTGATGTTTTTGTCTATTTCTCTGTTTTTGTTTCCCTTATTACTGGAAAGAGAGGGAAGACATTTCAAAAGCAATACAGATAATGAATAGGAACAGAAAATGCTAAGTAATTAGTTTTCAAACAGTATAGACAAATAGGTAACAACATTTAATATATTATTATCCATTAAAAGCACCATCTAACACCTCTCTGTCTCTCTCTGTATACTCTCTCTCTCTCTCTCTCTCTCTCTCTCTCTCTATATATATATATATATATGTATACATACACACACACACACACACACAAAATAGGACACAAAATTTCTGTTGTTATTTTACTGATTATCCATGTCAATTTGATCCATGGAATGAGAGGAATATAGAAAACTTTGCAATCAATAAATCTATACTTCTAAATGTGGCAAGCAATCTGAATAAGTACATCCTTTTATGAATTTTTCTAAATGTACATTTTTGGTGGACCTGTTTAAAATATGAAAGGTAACATGATGATTTTCCTTGATATTTAATTTTTTAGAGATGTTAGCTATTTTCCAAGATTGCACTTTTTGACGTATGAGACAAATTCACTGGAGTTTTACAATATTATTCAGAGATTAGAGCTTACCTACAGTAAATTTTATTACAGAATGAAAGCATAACTAATAAATACCAAAAACTCAAAAAGATGTTAACAAGTAACCAAGGCTATATCAGTTGCATATCAGTAAATTCAGTAGGCATTATTATTAATTCACCTAGAAATAAAATTGATGTCTATTTTTAAATATTTGATTTCAAAAAAATGTCCATGGTTATATGAGATGTCAATGCTTATATGAAATGTCAATTCTTACATGAGTGTGTTTGAAGTTGCTAAATTCGAGGTCATTTCTGATACAGCAATAGACAATGAATATAAAATGTAATTGTATTAAGTTTTTATGTCACTTTTAGGAGCATTGACCTTTTCTTCTCATATATTTTCATTTGTTCTGATCCTGTTTTGTATTACTCAGTAAGAACATAAATATCATTACAAATTTTGTATTTTTGTTTGGTAAGTGTTTCTTCATTGAGGTTTTTGTATTTTTGTTAAATTCATTTTATATTATTATTTTTTATCACTACTATGGAAAATATTTTTACAATTCTATTTCTAGGTGAATTCCCACATTGGAGGCAGACGCTTTAACCTCTGAGCCACCAGGGAAGCTAATAATGTTCTAGAGACTAGAATTAATAGAAAAGAACTTTTTGATTTATATACTTGTATTCAGAGTTCTTGCCATTCCTTTACTAATCTAGTAGATTTTTAATGTCTCCTGAATTTTTAAAGCTACAGACATTTTATTAAGAAAGTGCTGTCATTATAACATATTTCTTTTCCTTTTTTATTTGAATCCTTTAGGAAGAATCCAGATGTCTAGCCACTGTTTTCTGGCAATGATCTTACAGTGTGTACATGCATGCATGCTAAGTTGCTTCAGACTCCGTGGACTGTAGGATTTTCCAGGCAAAAATACTGGTAGTGGGTTGCCCTTTCCTCCTCCAGGGATCTTCCCAAGCCAGGTGTTGAGCCTGTGTCTCCTGCCTTGGCAGGTGGATTCCTTGCCACTGCAGCCCCTGGAAGACCCTCATTCGGGTCCCTTCGTATTACTGAAGCACAGGACCCTGTGATACACTTAAACTAGGGAAAGGCGGAGCTAAAAGGAGTCAGTGCGAAAACCTCTCCCCCACCCACAACAGCAAAACCTTAATCTTTCAAAATACCATCTTGTCATATGAGCGCACACTGTGACTGTCTTGCAATCATTTGTAGACCTTGATAAGACAGTTTTGCTGGAGAGGGGAGGCAAGAGAGAAGTGGATTGAAGAAAGTATGGATGGGTATGAGAAAGTTAGTGTGCACATACTGTTAGAAAAGAATTGATAATGAAAGGCAGTGAGAGGAGGTAAAAGAAATAGAGATTATTGATTATTTAGTAAGCTGGTAGGTCTTTATAAGATACAGTAACGGAAGTAACAAAAAAACCCATGTACATAAATTGATCAGTTCATCATAATGGTAGTTACTGACAGGGTTATCAAGATTATAAAATTGTTCCAGAGTTGTTTAAACATTCATTTAGAATTTGATGTGATTCGCTATGTATACAAGATGGAGTTGGGGGGCAGGGAATTGAAGAAGATGTAAATCTTGTCTTCATAGAAATTAAACCTCAAAGGAAGAGAAAAGACATGAACATACATAGAACAGACAATATACATACCGGAATAAAAACAAAAGACTCAGAAAATATCCCAAACTGAGGAGTTCTACTAATGAGCTCATCTGCATAATTTGTTTTAATAAGCTCATTTTCTTAATGCTGCTCATACTTTTTAGGGATAAAAATGCCATCTTTGCTTAATTGATTATTGTTTTGAAAAAGTAACGTTAATATTCTTGTTCTGGTTGTTTAAAAAAATGATATGTCAACATCCAACACTTCAGGCTATTAGTAACCTACTCTCCTATGTTTGATAATATGTTTTACCACATCATGATACCAGATGCTGTTCACATCCCTACATATATCTAAGTCATTGATGACAACTTCAGAAGCTTCAAAGCAAAAGTGTCACTTTGAAAGACTATTTGGTGAGAGTTGACGTGACAAGTCTTAGCCAGTATTTTAGACTGCTTTGATTTAAAATGTTTAAAATAAAAATTCTGGCCAATATCTATACTAATTACAGTCCTGTAAAAGAAAGATATATATCATTTCAACCTGAAAATTTAAGTGCTGTTATAGACCACATGCCAAAAACCCACCACGTCACCTGGGGGAGCTGAGGAAGACTTAACTGCAAAAGGTCACACTTGATGTGATTCTTGAAGAATGTTACACCAATCCCACATATCTATAGCCCTTTAACACCAGACATGTAGAAAAATCAAGACTGTTCACTCAAAGGAGACATTCTTCTGTGTATTGGTATTTGTACATCACTAAAACAGAAAAGTAATACTTCACTTATTTTACTCACAAGATACTAAAATTACTCTAAATAAGATATCATGTATGTTATATTTATTGTCTTTGCAATATTGTTATACCTTTTCTAAAATGGCATAGATTCAAATTATAAAAACAATATTAAAAAGTGGAAAATAGTGTTACAAGCCAGCTTAAGACATACTCATTTTCAGTCATATTGTCCACCATCAAAAGGTAAACTGCACATTAAAATTTATTAGAGTTTATTTGAATAAATATCTATTCAAATTGGTCAGTATCAGACCTAAAGTGGTTGAGACTCCATTGATAGGAGACTGTTGTTCAATCACTAAGTCATGTCCAACTCTTTGTAAACCACACGGACTGTAGCACACCAGGCTTCCCTCCTGGAGTTTGCTCAAACTCATATCTGTTGAGTCAGTGATGCCATCTAACCATCTCATCCTCTGTTGCCCTCTTCTCTTCCTGCCCTCAATGTTTCCCAGCACTAGGGTCTTTTCCAGTGACTCAGTTCTTCAGATCAGGTGGCCAGCATATAAGAGCTTTAACTTCAGCATCAGTCCTTCCAATGAATATTCAGGGTTGATTTCCTTTAGGATTAACTGCTTGATATAGGGGACAGATTTTTATAAAGAAAAGATAAAAGCAGTCTACAGCCCTACCACCCTGAATGTGCCCAATCTCATCTGATCTTGGAAGCTAAGCAAGGTCAAGCCTGGTTAGGCCTGGTTAGTGCTTGGATGGGAGAAAAGACACAAGCAAATTAAGGCAATATATTTATTTGGTTATAGCTTTATCAGTTGCCTTATTTAGAAAGCCTAATTGTCTATTTGTGATTCATCATTTTGAAGTTTCATTTTCTCAGGTTTAAGTGCATTGATCTAGCATACATTAATTTACATAGTCTGTGAAGCATTAGGGCCATCTCTGTCTAATGTCCTCCTTGTTTAATTACTTAACAACACTCAACTGTTACCCTGCATTTAAAAACTAAATTGATAAAAACAGTGCATAGGTATTTTTAAGTATGCGTCTCTATCCTCAATCTAAATATTCTAAAGGATCATTCCTCAAAGAGATACACACAGTGCTCCTTTGTTTAGGTTGGGGGAGTGAGAACAGAAGTAAGCCATCTTAATTACTCACCCTGCCTAGAATACAATTAAAATTCACATAAAGCAAACTACTAAGTCCACTTGTAAAAAATATACTATTTCTATTGGGAAGCAAAGGTAATTGAAATAATCTGAATGGAATTGAGATTAAGAATGTGGTAGTAAAGACTTCCTCAGTGATCAGTGCAAAGAAATAGAAGAAAACAATAGAATGGAGAAGACTAGAGATCTCTTCAAGAAAACTAGAGATACCAAGGGAACATTTCCTGCAAAGATGGACACAATAAAGGACAGAAATGGTATGGACCTAACAGAAGCAGAAGATATTAAGAAGAGATGGCAAGAATACACAGAAGAACTATACAAAAAAGATCTTCATGACCCAGATAATCACGATGGTGTGATCACTCACCTAGAGCCAGATATCCTGGAATGTGAAGTCAAGTGGGCCTTAGGAAGCATCACTACGAACAAAGCTAGTGGAGGTGATGGAATTTCAGTTGAGCTATTTCAAATGCTAAAAGATGATGCTGTGAAAGTGCTGCACTCGATATGCCAGCAAAATTGGAAAACGCAGCTGTGGCCACAGAACTGGAAAAGGTCAGTTTTCATTCCAATCCCAAAGAAAGGCAATGCCAAGAAATGCTCATACTACCACACCATTGCACTCATCTCGCACACTAGCAAAGTAATGCTCAAAATTCTCCAAGCCAGGCTTCAACAATACGTGAGCTGTGAACTACTAGATGTTCAAGCTGGTTCTAGGAAAGGCAGAGGAACCAGAGAACAAATTGCCAATGTCTGCTGGATAATCAAAAAAGCAAGAGAGTTCCAGAAAAATATCAATATTTGCTGTATTGCCCATGCCAAAGCCTTTGACTGTGTGGATCACAATAAACTGTGGAAAATTCTTGCAGAGATGGGACTACCAGACCACCTGATCTGCCTCTTGAGAAATCTGTATGCAGGTCAGGAAGCAACAATCAGAACTGGACATGGAACAACAGACTGGTTCCAAATAGGAAAAGGAGTATGTCAAGGCTGTATATTGTCACCCTGCTTATTTAACTTATATGCAGATACATTATGAGAAGCGCTAGGCTGGATAAGCACAAGCTGGAATCAAGATTGCCAGGAGAAATATCAATAATCTCAGATATGCAGATGACAACACCCTTATGGCAGAAAGTGAAGAGGAACTAAAGAGCCTCTTGATGAAAGTGAAAGAGGAAAGTGAAAAACTTGGCTTAAAGCTCAACAATCAGAAAACTAAAATCATGGCATCTGGTCCCATCACTTCAGGGAAATAGTTGGGGAAACAGTGAAAACAGTGGCAGATTATATTTTTTGAGGCTCCAAAATCACTGCAGATGGTGACTGCAGCCATGAACCTAAAAGACACTAACTCCTTGGAAGGAATGTTATGACCAACCTAGACAGCATATTAAAAACCATAGGCATTACTTTGCCAAGAAAGGTCCATCTAATCAAGGCTATGGTTCTTCCAGTGATCATGTATGGATGTGAGAGTTGGACTATAAAGAAAGCTGAGCACCGAAGTATTGACGCTTTTGAACTGTGGTGTTGGAACAAACGCTTGAGAGTCCCTTGGAGTGCAAGGAGATCCAGCCAGTCCATTTTAAAGGAAATCAGTCCTGAATATTCATTGGAAGGATTGATGTCGAAGCTGAAACTCCAATACTTTGGCCACATGATGAGAATAGCTGACTCATTTGAAAAGACCCTGATACTGGGAAAGATTGAAGTGGGGAGGAGAAGGGGATGACAGAGGATGAGATGGTTGGATGGCATCACTGACTCAATGGACATGAGTTTGAGTAAACTCCAGGAGTTGATGGATATAGAGGCCTGGCATGCTGCACTCCATGGCGTCACAGAGTCGGACACGACTGAGTGACTGAACTGAATTGAACTGAACTGAGTATTTCAGTAGCATTGATTTAGCCATAATGTTCCTGACTCCACTGGAAAAAATATGCCTAAAATACATGAACAAAAATGTACAACTTATTGTTCACCTCGTTTGTACACTCTTTACAGGTAGGGCCCTTGTCTTATTGATCTGTTTTGTGTCAGAGATCCTTTGCAGTCAATATTGGACTGCATGAATATAGACTGTCTCCTAGACGTTTTTGGAGAGTCTTTCTCTGTCAAGTCTTTAGATGTTAAAGAGAAAGCAAATCAAGTCACAGTGAGTGCCTTAAGGCAAGAATTGTATTATATTAACATTTGATTCTCTAGTACAGAGCTGTATATAAGTTGTCATTAAATAATGGATAAATGAATTAATTAAATGTGCAGATGTTGAGAGATCATACTCATAACTTTTACATTTTTATTGTTGTAGTTGTTGTTTTAGTATCTAGGAAACACTTTAGTTTCATTTAATTCCAGATTTTTAAGATTTTATATTTTCTTTGTGTGATATGTGATCACTTCCTGATAACTAAGCTCTTTCATGATGTATACAAGGAAAACAGTCATGGTTCTGCCGTTAACTGGTAATAGAGTCATAGACAAATGCCTAATTATTTTGGCTCATCAATTATGTAATTCTGATTCTTAAAAAATAAGGATAGGTGAAGTAGGGCAGAATATCAGTATGATGATTTCTTTGATAATTTCTCTTTGAGGATTTTGATATGTTGTCTTTTTCAGTTGATTTTAGTGTATATAGTAATAATAAAATGTTTATGTAGTAATGACAGTCTTAAATATTCAGAATGCTCTTGCATATACATATATATATATATATATATATATATATATAATTTGATACTTAAACAAAAAAGCCTGTGAAGTATTTAGTATTATACTATTGTTATGTCCATTTTATACTGAGGATACTGAGGCCCAGAAAGGGCATGTGGCTTGTCAAGTATGAAGGGCACTCAAGCTTGGGCACCCCAATCCACACCTGTTTGCACATTTCTTTTAATTACACCATGTGATTCTTCAAAAATGAGCTTTGGCAAAATCAAAGTCGATATGAGTGTATCCTTTCCACTTAAAATTATATAGAAAGTGTTTATATTTTTGTCTTCCTCATTTTTTCATATCAATTATGAAGAAATAACACAGTGTATTATAATGAACAAGTAATCTCTAGGTCCATATGGATCTTTAATAAGATTTATTTCATTTTATTTATTTTTCTTCTTGCATTCTTTTTCCTTTTTAATATGCTTTTGCAGGAATGGTCAGGGGACCTTTTATTAAGGTGGTAATTTAAATGACAATATACTAATAGATAGATCTTACATCAGAGGTTTCTTGGAAAACAATATAGAAAAACCTGGAGATAGATGATTGCCTAGGGTTTTTTTTGTTTGTTTGTTTTTCCCCAAATGCTTTTACAAACTTTATAAGTCAGAGATTTGCCTTAAAAGCTATTTGCCATTTTATAAATATTGATTTTTCACAGCATTTGCTAAATATTTTAAATATTGTCTATAGATTTTAATATAAACTGACAAAATAGCAATAAAAAATAATGTTTATGCTGAGTCCCATAGTATGAAACTGTACTTACTAGTGAGGAGAAGGGGGTGACAGAGGATGAGATGGTTGGATAGCATCACTGACTCAATGGACATGAGTTTGAGCAAACTCCAGGAGATAGTGGAAGACAGGGGAGCCTGGTGTACTAAGGTTCATGGGGTCACAAAGAGTAGGATATGACTTAGCAACTGAACAACAACTCTGTAATGAGATATTTGTTATAACTTTTCTCTGATTAATTTTACTGACCTTGCATTCTTTCACCAAATTCACAAATATTTCTTTATCATATACAATCTTCTTGGAAAGTAGAAATAATTTAAGTGGCTGGTAGCTGCTGAAAAAAAAAAAAAAAAACAACCACATCTATAAGTAATCATATATCCCAAAAGCAAATCCAAAATGTCCTATCTAGGTACAGTTCAGAGAGCATTATTTTTTCAGGCTAAAGTTTGGTCTTGTCCATTGTTAAACGTGGTTTACTTTCCACATTCTGTTAGACATTGGTGTACCTTCTGCACTCCCTGACCTCTGGTAACTTGTGTTATCAGGCAAGAGGAAATAAAGTGATTAATATTCATGAACACCATTGCAAAGTTAGAAAAGCTAAGGAATAGTGTTAGTCATTGACATGTAACATTTCTCAAAGTAAACCATGGAATAAAATGAATTTCTTTAAGCATGAAGTCAGATGTCTGCTTAAAATAAATCTTTGGCCACGTTGGAATACCTTACCAGCAGATTTATCTGAACTAAGTTTTTGCTTCATCATATCTTATGGCAGAAATTCTTAATTGATTCTCATTTACCTATTTCTATGAATAAGTGTGTTGCACATAAACATTCTTAGTTTAAAATTTGGGGATCATATTTCTAACTTTCTTTCTGTTCTAATAGCTATAAGTCATATTTCTAACATCTTTCTACTCTAAAATTCTAATATTTTATTAATTATATATGCCAGACAGACATTGTTTAAAGATATTTATGGAATTATCTTTATAAAGAATCATGATAAGTATATGATTTATCTATATGCCTCATACTTTAATATTCTCAAATTAGATATAGATGTTCTCAAATTATTTTTTACATTTAAACCTTGAGTATCTTATGCCTTAATAAAAAGATTACAAATTTCAGAAAATACATCATGAGACTCATATGTTTAATGAATATCTTCCAGAAGACTTTTTTTTTTAATCATGTTCTGAAATAAAAGAGCAAAAACTGAAAGGAAAACAAGTACTCAAGAACCAGCTTTGTACAAAACTTATTTTAAATTGCATTACGTGAAAAAAGAATTATTTCTGAAGAGCAGCAGATGAAAAAAACAATTAAAACTAGAAATCCGAAGACAAAAATGACTTCAATAAAAACACAGGATTTCTCTTATGATACCGTCTAGGGGTCACACAGAGTCACCACTGAAGCAACTTAGCAGCAGTAGCAGCAGCAGAGGGGAAGAGGCTGTTAAGAAACACAAAAGGCTAATTATAATGTTTAGTTAAGAGGAAAGATTATCAGCAAAAGTGGAAACAGGGGAGGGTGGGAGGATTATAGCAATGTAAATTGAATCACACAATGTAGGCATTCAACAGAATTCATTTTATCCTGCTCAGAGCAATCAAAGAGTAAACAGAAAGCAAAAAATTCTTCTAGAGCTTTTAGACACACAGAATTAGAAAACAAAACAGTCAGAACTCAGCTGCCAGCTTGCATAAAGGTAGGACTCCAGTCAGTGAGGAAATGACTGCATGGGAGGAAAGCTTAGCTCTGCTCTTTTCTTTGTGGGTGTTCTTTTAGTTTGGGGAGGGATAAGCCAGAACTTTGGGGAACTTTTTAAAAGACAAGAGCAATCCCACTAACTACATTTTCATTGAGCTACTTATTGTCTATATTGTTTTAGGGTTAATAATTGGAGGTATCATTTTACTTATGATTTTTATTTTATTTTTTTTTAATTTCTCAGTAACTTCTTTATTAATATAGCTATATCCATAATCACTTACAAGGTACTTATCATGTGAGATTTAAGATGAAAGTAATTATTGACCTGAAAGAATAAAATTTTTAGATGGAAGGGCAAGGTTGAATTTCCCTAAAACTTGAAATAATAGTTGCAGCCTGGTAAAAGTTGGGGAGGTGGAATTTCTACATCCTCTAAACTCCATTTATAAGTAGGAAGAGGAAAGTCACATGCATAAGGGGCATGTACTCTGTACATACAGAGTACATTGGTTTATGCCTTGCCTTCGTAGTTGCTCAGTCCTATCTGACTCTTTGCAACCCCACGGGCTGTAGCCCACCAGGCTCCTCTGTCCATGGAATTCTCCAGGCAAGAATACTAGAGTGGGCAGCCATTCCCTTCTTCTGGGGATCTTCCCCACCCAGGGATCAAACCTGTGTCTCTTGCATTGCAGGCAGATTCTTTACCATCTGAATCACTAGGGAAGCCCCACATTGGTTCATGTTGGGGCCCTAATGCCCTTAAATAGGAAAAGGAATCCGCATCACAGCCCTCCTTTCTACAGATTTCAAGACTTGAGAGTTTTTGATTCAAAGGAAACAACATAAAGAAGTAGGAATATAAACCGCTCCACGTTCCCATTTCTTCCACCTAAGTCTGATGTTTTCTTTTTTCAGCTTCTTAGGTAAGCAATCACTCTTGCAAATCTTTTTATTTGTTTTTAACAAGTAAAATAGATATACAGGCCCTAGAGATGCATCAATTGCCACCTTGAATAACACGTGAACTCCAGGTCTTTACAATAGCCATTCCCTTCTCCAGGGGATCGTCCTAATCCAGAGATCAAACCCAGGTCTCCTGCATTGCAGGTGGAGTCTTTACCATCTGAGCGACCAGGACTCCCATAATTATTCCTGCAGATATAGTCAAGTGACTATTCATGCACTTGGCCTGTGGCCCTTGATCACATAGAATCTTAGGGCGGATATGCTGCTTTTTGTGGTGAGGAAGTTAAACTGTACCTGAGCGTGCAGACACACTAGAATCTCCTATTCCTAAAAGCCTGAAAAGAAGATTCTACTCTTTCTCCTCATTGGTCCAGAAATTAGCAGAACATGTCTGTTTTTTTTTTTTTTTTTTAATGATTCTTTTATGTCTAAACAAATCATATATATTTGTGAAATAAAATTTGAAATAAAATTCATATTTTGGGGGAATACAAGGAAAATGCAAACAAAAAAGTCTGTGCCCTTTGGCCTCCTCTCTTCCCCCACTGTGCATTGTGTATCTACATTATGCATGGACCAGACCTTCCCCATGGGCAGAAATACCCTCTCAACCATAAAGAGAAACGTTCTTCTAGCATCAGTGAGACAGCTCCTTAAAGATCATATTCCTTCTTGATCTCGCAAAGGGCCACAATGATGCTTAAATCTGAATTATATAAACTGTCCATAATACATTATTTGATATACAGCCGTCTGTCTCAAAAAACTTATATAACTGTGCCTTGATTTCTAAGGGGCAAAACAGTTCTCAGAGATCTCTGAAATGCTTTTCCCCAGGTTATAATCCTCAAATTTGGCTTGAATAAAGTTTTCCATTTCTTTCTTAGACAAACTGATGAATTTTCATCAAGGTATTAAATTTTAGTCCAACTAATAGATACTAAATTCCCATTTAGTGTCAAACATTGAACTAATTGGTCTGTGGTATAAAAAGATAAACATTGCATCATCCTTAGTTTCAAGGATCTCATCATATGTGGAAAGCATAGAAATAATGGTAGCATACCATTGTTTCAACATCTGTGTGAGCCTAGCTCCAGTGGTCACTGGACCCTGCAATGTCAGTATCATTCTCCCTACATTAAAGATAAGGTCACCGAGGAACAGAAAAATAAATAACTTTTGCAAAGTCACATAGCACATGGCTGAACAGTATTTCAAGTCTCGGTGCTATGTCACACTTTGCATAACAGTCTCTGTCATTGCCTTGATACTAAGTCATTGTTTAGCCCTCGTCCTTAAAATCCAACAATCCTAAGTCCTTTATCATTTCTGCTTTGTTGTTATGGTGTCTGTACTTTCTCGTGCATCTATTCAATCATTACTGATTGTCTATATGATTGAGTAATAATTTTGAGTTATATTGAATGCCTGAGAGCTCTCAATGATTCCCTTTAGCGTCCTCCATTTTTCAGCAAAACAGAGAAAAACTTCCTGAATCCTAGTAAAATTTAAACCCTCCTCTAACCCTGGTACATACCACGTATGCTCTCTGAAGCTGAAGTGTTCTGAAGATATTTAGGAGGGACTGAGGTGTGAGGAACAGAAAAAGTAAAAATATTGAAATACTGCTAGAAAACATAACATTTTATTCAGAGAACTGTTGCTACTGCTATTGACATTTTCAGATGGAGCCTCAGGCTTTGACAGTGACAAATGGTCTATATTGTTAGTTCAGGTTATAAAGTCAACAGGAAAGCACTGAACATTAGTCAACTTTGACTTAACTAAAGTACTTTAATATCCTTACCAGGCATGGTTTGACATATACCACAGCATTAATTACCCTCGGGCTTTGCCTAAAATTTTATTTTCTACCCCATTCTTAATATCCTTTTGACATATGGATCATAACAATTGGGATAAAATTAGTCTTGACATTCTTGAGGAAGCATATTCATTAGCATTCCACTTCATTCCTTAATTAGGCATGAAGAATCAGGAAAAGACAATTGGCAGGCAGTGTATGGTATCTACAAACATTCTGGGTTACTTTCAGTGATCTAAACAACCAGAACTTATTTTTAAGGAAATTCTCAAAGTATATCAAAATTTATCATAAGGATCAAACTCAAAAATATTTATCTGTTTATCTCAGCATTTAGTACTGTGCTTGACACTCCATAAGCTTTTGTTAAATAAATAAGCCTCCCAAACTATTGCTCTTTATGGTCTATAAAAAGACATTTTAATTTTAATTTTTCAAGTTATTTACAGTGAGACAGTATAAATTGAGAAAATTTACATCATCTTCATTGTGACCCTACAAAGTCCTGCAGTATTTTCTTATTCTTTCAAGAAATACTATACTTAGTGCTAAGTCGCTTCAGTCTTGTCCAACTCTTTGCGACCCCACGGACTATAGCCCACCAGGGATTCTGTCCATGGGATTCTCCATGCAAGAATACTGGAGTAGGTTGCCATTTTCTTCTTCAGGGGATCTTCCCCTCACAGGGATCAAACCCAAGTCTCTTATGTCTCCTGCATTGGCAGGCAGATTCTTTACCACTGGTGCTACCTGGGAATATTTTACTCTCATTTTTTAAAAAATTTTTATATAGTTGATTTACAATTTTGTGTTAATTCTTCTGTACAGCAAAGTGATAGTTACTAATACTTTATATATGTATATATTCATAGATATATTTATGTAATATATGTATGTATTCTTTTTCATTATGGTTTATCACAGGATATTGAATATAGTTCCCTCTGATGTAAGTAGGACCTTGTTGTTTATCCATCCTATATATAATAGTTTGCATCTGCTAATCCAAAACTCCCAATCCTTCCCTCCTCCACCCCTACCCCCTTTCCTTTGGCAACCACAAGTCTGATGTCTGTATCTGTGAGTCTGTTTCTATTTCGTATATAAGTTCATTTTATCATATTTTAGATTCTACATATATGTGATATCATGTAATATTTGCTTAATCTTTCTTATTTACTTTCCTTAGTATGATAATGCTAGGTCTATCCATATTGCTGCAAATGGCATTATTTCATTCTTTTTTATGACTGAGTGATATTCCGTTTTGTGTACGTGTGTTTTTATGTGTATCCCTTCATCTGTCAATGGATGTGTAGGTTGTTTTCATGGCTTGGCTATTGTAAATAGTGTAACTATGAACATAGGGGTGCGTATATCTTTTTGAATTACAGTTTTGTCTGGGTATATGCCCAGGAGTGGGACTGCAGGATCATAAGGCAACTCTATTTTTAGTTTTTGAGGAACCTCTATACTGTTTTCCATAGTGACTGTACCAATTTGCATTCCCACCAACAGTATAGGAGGGTTCTCTTTTCTTCACACCCTCTCCAGCATACATTATTTGTAGACTTATTAATAATGACCATTCTGACCAGTGTGAGGCAATAGTTCATTGTAGTTTTGATTTGCATTTATCTGATTTATTATATTTATAATAATTATAATTGATAATAATTAGTGATGATGAGCATCTTTTCATGTGCCCATTGGTCATCTGTATACTTCTTTGGAGAAATGTCTATTTAGGTCTTCTGCCCAGTTTTCAATTGGGTTGTTTGGTTTTTTCCTACTGAATTATGTGAGCTGTTTGTATATCAAAATAATTAATTTTGAATGTATTTTATCATGTTCTTTTTATTTTATTTTATCATATCATCAACCAAGTGTGGTCACTCTCAGCCATAAGAATGAGTACCCCTGTGATCTCTTTCTAAGTGTATTACTTTCCTGGAGAGACTGTAACAGATTGTCAAAAATCTGGTTGCTTAAAGCAACAGAAATTTATTTCTCACAATTCTGGATGCTCAGAGTTCAAAGTCAGGGTTTTAATAGGCCATGCTCCCTCTGGAAGTTCTGAAGGACAGTCTGTGCCATTAATTTAGAGCCCACTTTAGACCAGTAGGATCTCACCTTAAGTTGATTACATCTGCAAAGACCTTATTTTCAATGAGATCATATTTGCAGGCTCTTATTGGACATGGATTTTGAGGAGACATCCACTCAATCCAGTGTACCAAGTCAAGATGAGGTTAGTCCATTTAGGTATCGTCTTTTTAGTGTAAACAAAGTAGGATTGTTCATGAAATATTTTATTAACTTACTAGTAATGAGTTTGTTGATTAATATTGAGAATTTATCTGAGGTGAAGGCACTAGGTAAGAAAAACATTGATCTATAGAATGGCCAATGATAGTCCAAAGAAATCTGTTCATAGGGTTGAATTACAATCAATAGGAGACTTTATCCAATCATATCAGTTTAGTTCAGTCTTTCAGTCCTGTCTGACTCTTTGCAATCCCATTGACTGCAGCACACCAGGATTACCTGTCTTTACCAACTCCCAGAACTTGCTCAAACTCATGTCCATTGAGTCAGTGATGCCATCCAGCCATCTCATTCTCAGTCGTCCCCTTCTCTTCCTGGCTTCAATCTTTTCCCAGCATCAGGGTCTTTTCCAATTTGTCATTTCTTTGCATCAGGTGGCCAAAGTATTGGAGATTCAGGTTCACAATCAGTCCTTCCAGTGATGGACCGATTTCCTTCAGGATTGGTGGATTTGATCACCTTGCAGTCCAGGGCACTCGCAAGAGTCTTCTCCAACACCACAGTTCAAAAGCATCAATTCTTCAGCGCTCAGCTTTCTTTATGCTCCAACTCTCACATCCATGCATAACTACTGGAAAAACCATAGCTTTGACTAGATGGGCCTTTGTCAGCAAAGTAATATCTCTGCTTTTGAATATGCTATCTAGGTTGGTCATAACTTTTCTTCCAAGGAGTAAGCGTCTTTTAATTTTATGGCTGCAGTCACCATCTACACTGATTTTGGAGCCCAAGAAAATAAAGTCTGTCACTATTCCCATTGTTTCCCCATCTATTTGCCATGAAGTGACGGAAATGGATGCCACGATCTTAATTTTTTGAATGTTGAGTTTTAAGCCAGCTTCTTCACTCTCCTCTTTCACTTTCATCAAGAGGTTCTTTAATGCTTCTTCGCTTTCTGCCCTAAGGGTGGTGTTATCTGCATATCTGGGGTTATGGATATTTCTCCTGGCAATCTTGATTCCAGCTTGTGCTTTATCTAGCCTGGCATTTCTCATGATGTACTCTGCATAAAAAGTTAAATAAACAGAGTGACAATATACAGCCATGATGAACTCCTTTCCCAATCCTGAACCAGTCCATTGTTCCATGCCCGGTTCTAACTGTTGCTTCTTGACCTGCATATAGATTTCTCAGGAGGCATGTAAGGTGGTCTGGTATTCCCATCTCTTTCAGAATTTTCCATGTTTTATTGTGATCCACACAGTCAAAGGCTTTGGCATCATCCATAAAGAAGTAGATGTTTTTCTGGAACTCTCTTGCTTTCTCTGTGATCTAGAGGATGTTGGCAATTTGATCTCTGCTTTTTCTGCCTTTTCTAAATCCAGCTTGAACGTCTGGAATTTATCAGTTCACATACTGTTGAAGCCTCACTTGGAGAATTTTGAGCATTACTTTCCTAGCATATGAGATAAGTGCAATTGTGCAGTAGTTTTAACAGTCTTTGGCATTGCCTTTCTTTGAGATTGGAATGAAAACTGACCTTTTCCAGTCCTGTGGCCACTGCTGTGTTTTCCAAATTTGCTGGCATATTGAGTGCAGCACTTTCACAGCATCATCTTTTAAGATTTGAAATAGCACAACTAAAATTCCATCACCTCCACTAGCTTTGTTCATAGTGATGCTTCCTAAGGCCCACTTGACATCGCATTCCAGGATGTCTTGCTCTAGGTCAGTGATCACACAATTGTGGTTATCTGGTTCATGAAGATCTTTTTTGTATAGTTATTCTATGTATTCTTGCCCTCTCTTCTTAATATCTTCTACTTTTGTTAGGTCCATATCATTTCTGTCCTTTATCGAGCCCATCTTTGCATGAAATGTTCCCTTGGTATCTCTAATTTTCTTGAAGAAATCTCTAATCTTTCCCATTCTATTGTTTTTCTCTATTTCTTTGCATTGATCACTTAGGAAGGCTTTCTTATCTCTCCTTGCTATTCCTTGGAACTCTGCATTCAGATGGGGATATCTTTCTTTTCTCCTTTGCTTTAGTTTCTCTTTTCTCAACTATTTGTAGGGCCTCTACAGACAACCATATTGCCTTTTTCTGATTGTATACAACCACTCAATCACAATTCCACTCCAATTAAAAGATATTCTTTACCATGATTGCAAATAAACATGTCTATTAATAACCCTTTTCTTCTTTGATGATCTGATACACTCTTTTCTGAATGGTACCCAGTTGTCCCTTCACAGTTTCACCTCCTGCTTCTCGTGCTATGATTTTGCTTTTAACCTCTTTCACTCCTTTCAGAGAATCAGACAGATATACCACGGTAGAAAAAATTTTAGGCTGTAAGAAGTAAACTCTTTCTGCATATGTTGTTTTCACACTCATTACTCTCTTTACACATGCAATGCCCTCTGTCTGAGATATCCCCTCCAAATATTTATATGCCTCATCTTCTTACTTCAATCTGGCATCTGCTTTATTATGGGTTCCTCACAGAGGCCTTCCTTGACCACACTTCTCTATTATATTCTCTCCTGTTACTCTATTCATTTAATTGTTTATATCATTTAAATCAACCTGATAATACAGTCTAATTATAATAATATATTGATTTGTTTATTGTCTGTATAGCCCACTAAAATATAGACTTCATAAAGCCATGACTTTTTCTAACAGTTGACCATTGTCTTTCACTGACAACAATAATGATAGTCTGCCCCATAGCAGCTCCTTAATAAATGTTTGTCACGCTAGGAAAGTAATGCTCAAAATTCTTCAAGCCAGGCTTCAGCAATACATGAACCATGAACTTCCAGATGTTCAAGCTGGTTTAGAAAAGGCAGAGGAACCAGAGAACAAATTGCCATCTGCTGGATCATGGAAAAAGCAAGGGAGTTCCAGAAAAACATCTATTTCTGCTTTATTGACTATGCCAAAGTCTTTGACTGTGTGGGTCACAATAAACTGTAGAAAATTCTGAAAGAGATGGGAATACCAGACCACCTGACCTGCTTCTTGAGAAACCTGTATGCAGGTAAGGAAGCAACAGTTAGAATTGGACATGGAACAACAGACTGGTTCCAATTAGGAAAAGGAGTACATTAAGGCTGTATATTGTCACCCTGCTTATTTAACTTATATGCAGAGTACATCATGTGAAACGCTGGGCTGGAAGAAGCACAAGCTGGAATCAAGACTGCTGGGGTTAAATATCAATAACCTCAGATATGCAGATGACACCACCCTTATGGCAGAAAGTGAAGAAGAACTAAAATCCTCTTATTGAAAGTGAAAGAGGAGAGTGAAAAAGTTGGCTTAAAGCTCAACATTCAGAAAACGAAGATCATGGCATCTGGTCCCATCACTTCATGGCACATAGATGGGGAAACAGTGGAAACAGCGTCAGATTTTATTTTGGGGGGCTCCAAAATCACTGCAGGTGGTGACTGCAGCCATGAAATTAAAAGACGCTTACTCCTTGGAAGGAAAGTTATGACCAACCTAGATAGCATATTCAAAAGCAGAGACATTGCTTTGCCAACAAAGGTCCATCTAGTCAAGGTTATGGTTTTCCCAGTGGTCATGTATGGATGTGAAAGTTGGACAGTGAAGAAAGCTGAGTGCCAAAGAATTGATGCTTTTGAACTGTGGTGTTGGAGAAGACTCTTGAGAGTCCCTTGGACTGCAAAGAGATCCAACCAGTCCATTCTAAAGGAGATTAGTCCTGGATGTTCATTGGAAGGACTGATGCTAAAGCTGAAACTCCAATAGTTTGGCCACCTCATGCAAAGAGTTGACTCATTGGAAAAGACCCTGATGCTGGGAGGGATTGGGGGCAGGAGGAGAAGGGGACGACAGAGGATGAGATGGCCGGATGGCATCACTGACTCGATGGACGTGAGTCTGAGTGAACTCCGGGAGTTGGTGATGGACAGGGAGGCCTGGCGTACTGCGATTCATGGGGTCACAAAGAGTCAGACACGACTGAGTGAGTGAACTGAACTGAACTGAATCATTGAATAAATGTATGATTTTGAGGTACATGTCTCTGAAATGTCCCTTCATATTCTACCAGTTGGCCTAAAAATAAACATTAACAAATGTGTGACTCTCCATATTTCTTATTCCCTGAAATGTATCTGAGTCTTAACAGATTGCCAGAAATATAGAACATAATTGGGAAGAGCTGCTTTTCCTCATGGTGAATTCACCAGCCTTTACAAACACCACTGATAGTATATAATTTGGCCACTTATTCCTGAAGAATTTTGCTGCCTCGTGGCAAACTTTTTTTTCATTTTATCATACAACTAGACTAGATAAACACATTTTTGTAATGGTAACCAATTGAAATAACTTATGAGAATTAAAATAGATTTTGATGCAGCCATGTGAGTATTTTAATTACTTTAGATCACAAAAATAGACTGTTGTACATCTAGAAATAGCATGACTTCTTCTTGTACTCTTCTAGGCTGTGTCTATTGAACTAGAGCACCAAGTTTGGGAAATACACCAAGCAAACAAGTCACTTGTCCTCATAAGTTTCATAGTAATACTCATTACCTGATGAAATCATCTGAAGAATTTAATGTTTATGTATTTCCTTGAAGAAAGCAACTCTATAATTGTTGTTGTTGTTTAGTTGCTGAGTCGTGTCCGACTCTTTTGCAATTGCACAGACTGTTGCAGGCCAGGCTTCTCTGTCCATGGGATTTCCCAGGTAAGAATACTGGAGTGCATTGCCATTTCCTTCTCCATGGGATCTTCCTGATCCAGGGATCAAACCCATGTCTTCTGCTTGGCAGGCAGATTCTTTTACCACTGAGCCACTAGGGAAGCCCCCTCTATAAATAAGCATTTATATTACAATCATAAGGAAATATTCAAGTTTTTTTCAGGAGAAAAAAGAGGAAAATGCTAGATTAAATAAAAATTAAGCAGCATATACCCACTGCAGTAGTCTTGTCTGGGAAATCCCATGGACAGAGTAACCTGCCAGGGTTCATGGGATCGCAAAAGAGTCAGACATGACTTAGCAACTAAAGAGCAGCAGCAACATGTACTTTAATAGAATGCTATCACAGTGAAACTTCATCAGGTCCTTAACACAGAAAAATAAACTATTTTATAATAAAAAACATGAACATAGTTGTTTATATATTAAAATATAAAATATTGTTTTATGTCTTATATTATTTTTCAATAGTTTGCCATGTTACAAAGCTTTTTATTGTTATGAATATCTATGTTAATAGCTTTCCAGTGATAGCTTTTTAATAGCTTTCAAATTTAATAGACTTTAATGCAGAACAGTTTTCTCAAATTTTTTGATCACATAGCTTTGATGTTAAAAAGTAATTAAAAGCCTCTTTAATGTGTAAGTATTCATATCCTATACACATACATAATATATTATAAATCTAACAAAGTATGCAAAAATATGGGCATTAGAAATTTTTAGCTAAAATAAATGTGAATAGACCGTGTTTTAATACTTTTATTCCAAACCCCCATGATAATTTTGCTCACACCAAAATGGATGAAGCATTGTAAGGAAACAGAAAGAAGACTAGAGGAAGCCATTGTTCAGAAAGCCATGACAGTATTGAAACTTGTGAAAGCCATCCCCTACACTCACTTTTCAAAAATGCACAGATCTTGAAATATAATAGAAAGGTTGTCTACAATCAGCCTCTCTCTCCAGCCCTTCTGTATAGTAGGCTTTGAGGAATAGGTCTTCTGGCAGTTAATACTAATGTCTGCAGAGACACTATTCCCAGCACAAACCCTTATAATAGATCCTAATCTTCTGATCATAAGTGGTGAGCACTTGAGAGTCTCAGGGCCAGGCAGCCTCTCTCTCCTGGCATTGAACACACAGGGACAGGAGGTAGTTGGAACTTCCCTCCTTGTGGCAGCACCTTAGAATTTTTATGAAGTTGCCTTGGCTGAATACTCAGAACTGTGCTGAGGCTGAGTACTGTCATCACAAAGCTGGATTGTTCATTACATTTTTCTATTCTTGAGCTATCTTAGTAGCTTTCCAAATAGCCTCTCTTCCTGCTCAGGCTTCTCAGAGGCAGTTTTTATTTCAACCAAGGAAACATAACTGATATTTTCCCTACCACCACTGAATTTTCAGGAGCTCAAACTTTCATTCATCCATTCAGCAAGTCATTCAGTCTTTTTTTTTCTTTCAGAGTTCATAATTTTTATTCCAGGCAACAAAAATTAAAGCCAGAAGACATTAAGCTGGAAACACACATACATATGCATACACACAATTATCATCGAACTATAATAGCTATTTGTTGCAAGGAAAACAGCTAATACATACTATGTGCTATGAAAATATTTCTATATCTATATATATTAAAAGAATTTACTAGACCTGCAGCATACCATAAAATCTTTAGTTTGCCTTCTAACAAATATTTATTGAATACTTATAATGTGTTATGTGCTAGACCATAATAAAAAAAAATGAGTAAGGCATGTTTTGTTATTGTTGTTGTTCAGTCACCCAGGTGTGTCTGACTCTTTGCAACTGATGCAATGAATATGAACTCAGGCAATTCTGGGAGATAGTGAGAGACAGGGAGGCCTGGTGTGCTACACTGATGATGCCATCCAGCCATCTCATCCTCTGACACCCTCTTCCTCTTCCACCCTTGATCTTTCCCAGCATCAGGGACTTTTCCAATGAGTTGTCTGCTCACATCAGATGACCAAAATACTGGAGTTTCAGCTTCAGCATCACTTCCATGAATATTCAGGGATGATCTCATTTAAGATTGACTGCTTTGATCTCCTTGTTGTCCAAGAGACTTTCAGGAGTCTTCCCCAGCACCACAGTTTGAAGGCATCAATTCTTTGGCATTCTGCTTTCTTTATGTTCCATTTCTCACAACCAAACATGACCACAGCAAAGACCATAGCCTTGACTATACAAACCTTTGTCTGCAGAGTACTGTCTCTGCTTTTCACACCCTGTCTAGGTTTGTCATCACTGTTCAGCCAAGAAGCGGTCATCTTCTGATTTCATGGCTGCAGTCACCATCCGCAGTGATTTTGGAGCCCAAGAACAGGAAATCTATCACTCAGATCAGATCAGATCAGATCAGTCACTCAGTCGTGTCCGACTCTTGCGACCCCATGAATTGCAGCACGCCAGGCCTCCCTGTCCATCACCAACTCCCGGAGTTCACACCTACTATTGCCATGAAGTAATGGGGCCAGATGCCATAATCATAGTGTTTTGTTTTTTTTTTTTTAATACTTAGTCTTAAGCCTGTTCTTTCACTCTCTTTCTTCACCTTCATCCAAAGGCTCTTTTGTTCCTCTTTGCTTTCTGCCATTAGAGTGGTATCATCTGCATTTCTAAGGTTGTTGATGTTTCTCCCGTCTATCTTGATTCTGGCTTTGACTCATCCAGCCTGGCATTTCTCATAATGTACTCAGCGTATAGGTTAAACAAACAGGGTGACAGCAGACAGCCCTGTTGTACTCCTTTCTCAATCTTGAACCAATCAGTTGTTCCATACAGGGTTCTAACTGCTGCTTCTTGGCCCACGTACAGGTTTCTCAGGAGACAGGTAAGATGGTCTGGTATTCCCATCTCTCTAAGAGCTATCCACAGTTTGTTATGATCTACACTGTTAAAGGCTTTAGTGTAGTCAATGAAACAGAGATAGATGTTTTTCTGAAATTTCCTTGCTTTCTCTATAATCCAGGGAATATTGACAATTTGATATCTAGTTCCTCTAGTTCAGTGATGTCCATGTGTAAAGTCATCTCTTAAGTTTTTGAAAAAGAGTATTTGCTATGACTAGTGCATTCTCTTGGCATAATTCAGTTAGCCTTTGCCCTGCTTTATTTTGTTCTCCAAGGCCAAACTTGCCTGGTATTCCAGGTATATCTTGACTTCCTACTTTTTCATTCCAAACCCTGATGATGAATAGAATATCCTTTTTAGGTGTTATTTCTAGGAGGTCTTCTGGGTCTTCATAGAACTGATCAACTTCAGCTTCATCAGCATCAGAGGCATAGACTTGGATTACAGTGATGTTGAATAGCTTGCCTTGGAAGCAAACAGAGATTATTCTGTCATTTTTGAGGTTGCACTCAAGTATTGTATTTTGGACTCTTTTGTTGTTTATGAGGGCTACTCTGTTTTTTCTATGGAATTCTTGCCCCAATAGTAGATACAATGGTCATCTTGTATCTATTAAATTAAATCTGCTCATTCCTGTCCATTTTAGTTCACTGATTCCTAGGATGTTGATGTTCATTCTTACCATCTCCTGTTTCAGTTTAGTTCAGTTGCTCAGTCGTGTCCGACTTTTTGTGACCCCATGAATCGCAGCACGCCAGGCCTCCTTTTCCATCACCATCTCCCAGAGTTCACTCAAACTCACGTCCATCAAGTCGGTGATGCCATCCAGCCATCTCATCCTCTGTCGTCCCCTTCTCCTCCTGCCCCCAATCCCTCCCAGCATCGGAGTCTTTTCCAATGAGTCAACTCTTCCCATGGGGTGGCCAAAGTACTGGAGTTTCAGCTTTAGCATCATTACTTCCAAAGAACACCCAGGGCTGATCTCCTTTACAATGGACTGGTTGGATCTCCTTGCAGTCCAAGGGGCTCTCAAGAGTCTTCTCCAACACCACAGTTCAAAAGCATCAATTCTTCAGCGCTCAGCTTTCTTCACAGTCCAACTCTCACATCCATACATGACCACTGGAAAAACCATAGCTTTGACTAGATGGACGTTTGTTGGCAAAGTAATGTCTCTGCTTTTCAATATGCTATCTAGGTTGGTCATAACTTTCCTTCCAAGGAGTAAGCGTCTTTTAATTTCATGGCTGCAGTCACCACCTGCAGTGATTTGGGAGCCCCCAAAAATAAAGTCTCCCACTGTTTCCACTGTTTCCCCATCTATTTCCCATGAAGTGATGGGACCAGATGCCATGATCTTTGTTTTCTGAATGTTGAGCTTCAAGCCAACTTTTTCACTCTCCTCTTTCACTCTCATCAAGAGGCTTTTTAGTCCCTTTTCACTTTCTGCCATAAGGGTGGTGTCATCTGCATATCTGAGGTTATTGATATTTCTCCTGGCAATCTGGATTCCAGCTTGTGCTTCTTCCAGCCCAGCATTTCTCATGATGTACTGACCACATCCAATTTTCCTTGATTCATGAACCTAGTATTCCAAGTTCCTATACAATTTTGTACTTTGCAACATCAGATTTTACTTTCATCACAAGACACATCTACAGCTGAGTATCATATCCTCAAAGATATGACAGATTTGGCCCAGCCGTTTCATTCATTCTGAGACTATTGGTGATTCTCCTCCACTCATCCCTAGTAGCATATCAGATACCTTCAGACCTAGGGGATTCATCTTTTGGTATCAGATCTTTTTGTCCTTTTATATAGTTCTTGAGGTTCTCACGGCAAGTATACTGGGGTCATTTGCCATTCCCTCCTCCAGTGGATCACATTTTGTCAGAACCCCCTGGTATGACGCGTCCATCTTGGGTGGCCTTGCATGGCTCATGGATTCATTGAGTTAGGCAAGCTTCTGCACCATCGCAAGACAGTGATCCATGAAGGGTAAAGCATGTTTACTGTACTTCAAAACAACAAGTTTACAGTTGAGGAAATAGAGTGAAACAGATAACTGCCTTAGAGTTGTGATTTTATAATTACAAGATACTGAGGGACAGGAAAGAAGCATAAAGTCCAGGTGTGAAAAAACAGAGGCTGCTTTTTGAAGCAGGTAATACAAATTCTAAGTCTTAAATGATTAATCTTAGAGACTATGTATACTGCTTGGAATATATATCCTAAGCAAAGGGGAACAACACCAACAAATGCCCAAGAAGCAAATTCAATATGGTGCATGAAGAACCATTGTACTTTGGTGTTGAATATTAGTTATGGCACCAGGGATGAAGCTAGGAGCTTAGGAGTTTGAACAGTGCTCCATTTTTCTTTTTTTTTAAGATTTCATTATCAAATTAGAATGCTTAGCTCATCTGCAATAAACCTGTTAAGTGTTCTGCAAATTCTTACACTATCCATGCAATTCACTCATAATTAAGTGCTTCACTAATAGGAAGAAATAACTCACAGAGAGGAAGGTCAATATCAGTACAATTACTAATCTTCTTAAAGCAAAACCAGAAATGAACACTGATTCCGTGATCAAGAATCTTATGATCTTTGGACTTCCCTGGCAGTCCAGCAGTTAAGACTGTGTGCTTCAAATGGAAGAGCTGCAAGTTCAGTCCCTGGATGAAGAACTAAGATCCCACATGTTGTGCAGTGTGTCCAAAAAAAAAAAAGAATCTTTTGATTGATCTATATTTAATCAACACAAGGATGTATCAAGCCACTAAAAAATAGCAATAAACATGTTACTGAAAGTGTGCCTGGTGAGAATATATCAAATCAGAAAATTAAGCCCCATAGTAGTAAGGCTTTGTTAATCACATAGTTTGTTCTTAATACTGGTATCCTAAGTTACCTAACTGCCTTCAGTTTATCATATAGCATTGTATCCCAAATATTAAGGGCAGGTCTTTCTTTTTTGCCCTTATTGAACAAACAGTCTTTAAACATATGCATTAAATTGATTATCTCTAATGTTATCCACCTCAGGGGTTATCCAGGCTGGCATTCTAACAAGTGAGCATTCTGGAGAAAGCAATTACAATATTTATTCCCTCTGGCACGTGGCAGTTGATACTTTGCATTTTGATGCTTGTTTGCCAAAGTTTGGCTTTTACAAAGCACTTGTCTTTTCAGAATTGCAAGCCTTTGATAACTTGTTGAAGAAAAAAAGAAGAGAGATAAGACCACAAAAATCAAATCATGGATTTTCACCTCTCATAACCTTTTCATTTTGAACCTGGGAAATAATTTTATCAAATGGCTTTGCAGATATCCTTCTGAGATGAGATTAAGTGGTATAGGTGCCAGGTAATTATTTTTCCCCACACCTGCTTTTACTCTGTCTCATTCAGACACCTGCACTTGTTTTTGGAAAATGAAAATTAATTCAGAGAAAGGCACATTTAAAAGTCTTAGTTTCTAATAAAGGACTTTCAACTGGGAGATGAAAAGCCATTTGATTTTTCTTTTGAGATGCCCGATTCCTGGTCCCCCAAAAGGGATATAATCCCTCACCAGGAAACTCCAATCTCTAAAGAGACCACTAGAGATATGAAAACCCACATAAAATTATACCTGAAAAAATGTTTCTCCATTAAATGTTGCTGTTTTCCTTCTTTAATCTCTTTACCCTTCCAAATATTTCTTCCTCTTATAAGGATACACCAAAAAGCATTTGACTCCGTTATTTCACAGCTTTTCATGAACAGAAATCAGTCCTGTTCTCCCTTTGCAGCTCAAAAAATCATTACATGACTTCTCCAAAGGTTAGAGGGTACAATATCTAGATAATGTCTTCCTGTGACACATTTGCACACACACTATCTGGGCTTATGGACATCTTCCCAAGGCTGCTGTTGGCTGTGACTTTACAGGTATCAGCAAACTTCGTAAGAGGGATAAATAGCTACAGAACTGATGGAGAAATGATTCAGGTCCTCCAAGGAATCTTAAATTTGACCCTGGGACAACTTCAAGCTGTATTTGGCACAGTGGGATGGGATATACTGGGAATGAAGACACCCTGGAGAGCTTCTAATGAAGAGCATTCCCTGTTTAGGAAGACAGACCCAGCTGATCTGTAAGCACAAATGGTGAGACTGTCATTTATCTGAGTCCTATTTTGAATTTTCAGTAATATGCATCCTATGTATGATTTTTGTGAATGGAGATTGTAATTCAGTTTCCTGTTGCAAAGGGTGCAATGTGGCAATGTCCACCAAATCACCGTATCAAAGAGGCCAATTCCAGACCAGACTGCTTTAGTATTTTTTGGCTAGGAGAGAATGCTGGAGACAGAACGGCAGATGGGCCCCTCTCCATAACCTTGGTCTTTATTTTTTCCTCTGCTAATATTTTCAGTCTAGTAATTTACACAGAAATATTCTGTTTTCTGAAAGGAATCTGCTGAACTCCACTTGAAGGATAAAGAGAGAACACATGCAATCCATGTCTTCAAGGAGCTTAGAGTCTAATGGGGATAACTGGTTGGCACAGGAGGTGTGGAGAACTGAGCCAGCCAAACTTAACTATCAGGTGAACTTTTTAAATATGAGTGTAGGTTTTCACCACACAAGTACTTGTACTTTCTTAAAGAACAAGGCCAAAAGCTAAAGTCTCTTTGTGTTGCCCCCATCAGTTAACACAGTGGTTTGGATTTAGTGAATCATCTATACTTGTTTTGAAAAAAATAAAGGTATTGAATGGAGTTCTTAACAATTACTATAAATATTTAGGAAAATACCCGTTTCCTCTTCCAGTGTAAAAATTATATAAATTGAAGCAAATGTATACTCAGTAAACAAATCAATGCATAGGAAAGTGTGTCCTAGAGTCCCAGAATCCCAAGAGAGAATCTAATTATTAGTGCCATGTTTTTTGTCTAAAGCACTGGGAACAAGTATTAATTTCTTCAACTCAATGGTTTAAAAGTCCTCAGAGTTTCAGTGTATGTGTAATATATGCATAAATATATTGGAAAGATGCTAGAGATTGGAGTAGTCAGGACATATTGACAGAAGACTGTTGACAGAATTATCTGAGAAGCCCATGGCAGGCAATGGGGATATTTCTGAAAGTCAGGGCCACAGGATCCTCTTGTCAAGCAAAGTACCCATGAACACGACAAAAGGTGAATGATTTGGATAACATCCAGATGCTCTGCAACAAGACAGATGCTTCCAAGAGGAGACAGAAGTGTAGTTAGGATGATGAAGTTCTCCAAGAAGCACATGCAAGAATGCAGGAGACTAGAGTTATTCATTTGCACCAGTGAAAGAAATCTCAGCTCCCTTTTCCAGGTGGTATCCTGAGAAGGTGAGAGGAGAAATGCTGCCACTTAAGCTTTCTCCCCTGGAGAAGGCAATGGCACCCTACTCCAGTACTTTTGCCTGGAAAATCCCATGGACAGAGGAGCCTGGAAGGCTGCAGTCCATGGGGTCGCTATAGTCGGACACAACTGAGCGACTTCACTTTGACTTTTCACTTTCATGCATCGGAGAAGGAAATGGCAACCCACTCCAGTGTTCTTGCCTGGAGAATCCCAGGGACGGGGGAGCCTGGTGGGCTGCCGTCTATGGGATCGCACAGAGTCAGACACGACTGACGCGACTTAGCAGCAGCAGCAGCAGAGCAAGACAAAGAGGTCAAGAGGAGCCGGGGTGTGAAGCTTTTGAGCCTGTGGCAAATCAAAGGAGATGCCGGAAAACTCCAAGAGCACACTTAAACAAGCTGCAGAGGAACAAGTTGGAAACAGAATTGATGCTCATTCTTAGTCCTTCCTGCCCTGCTGTGGGGCAGAGTTCTGAAAAGTAAAAACTCTCCTGTGTTTCTCTTCTGGTCTCCTACAGCATGCTACACTTCTGGTTACCAATTGTGTAAGGATTTTCCACACCAAGAAATTCTCCCACTGTTCAGCAGACACAGACTAGATGTCCAACAAATTTAACTTAATTTTAACACTACCTACTTTAGTTAGTACAAAACCCATGGGTTAAAGTGCTCAGTCCCATAAGACTGCCCACCTTCAGACACTAATTACAAGGCCAAGTTGTCACCTGTTCTTCTAACAGACTTGCTGTACATCTGAGGTTCCCACAGTCCTGTCTCAGTTTCAGTCTTTTTCTGGAACAGCTCACAAAACTCTGTTTACTTACTATTGCCAATTAATTACAAAAGGTTATAACTCAGGAATAGCCATATGGAAGAGATGCATAAGATACAATGTGGAGAAGGGGTACAAAGTTGCATTGCCCTTTTTGACTGTGCCACCCTCCCAACACCTCCCAGTTCACCAACTTAGAAGCTCTGAATCCCATACTTCAGGGATTTTTATAAAGATATTATTACATAGGCATAATTTGTTAAATCAGTGGCTATTGATGATTGAACTCAATATCCAACTCCTCTTCCCTCCCAGGAGTTTGGAACAAAAAGTGTATCTAACCACTTGGCTGGTTCCCCTGGCAATCACCCCCCATCTTTAGGGGGTTTCTAAAAGTCATCTCATTAACATAAATACAGTTGTGATTGGAAAGGATTTGTTATGAGTAGCAAAAGACACCTTTATGTCTCATCATTTAGGAAATCACAGTATCACAGGGTCAGACTCTAAGATGTTCCCCAATGGCGCCACCTCCTGCTATTCATGCCTTGCCTTATTTTCTGTCCTTGATTTTGGGTGGAACTTGTGATTTTCTTCTAACCAACAGAATATGGCAAAGGTAATGGATGTCACTTGCATGATTAGGTTACATAAGTTTATGTTTTCTTCCTTACTGCCAGACCCTGGTTTCTATTGCCTTCTCGGTTTTCATGGTTTAATAAAGCAGGTGGTCACGTTGGAGAGGCTGTGTGACCAAGAGATTATTGGTGACCTGTTCCCAACAAGCAACAAGAAACTGAGGCCCTCAGGGCAACAACCTGCAAACAACTAACCAATTGATTTTTGAAGCCGATATTTCCTTAATAGACTCTTCAGTTGAGACCCAACAGGAAATGGCGACCCACTCCAGTGTTCTTGCCTGGAGAATCCCAGGGACGGGGGAGCCTAATGGGCTGCCGTCTGTGGGGTCGCACAGAGTCGGACACGACTGAAGCGACTTAGCAGCAGCGGCAAGAGACCCAGAAGCAGAGAACGCAGTTAAGTCAAGCCTAGACTTCTGAAATAATAAATGTGTGTTGCTTTTAGCCTCTTAAGTTTTTGATAATTTGTTACACAGCATTAGATAATAGAACCCTTGTGGAAAGTGGGTGCCCACAGTCTGGAATCTATGAATGATTCTAAACTGGAAGTGGTCAGATAATTGTCTGGCCTTGATTGTCTCTGGGAAGGGAATCTTTTAACACTCAGGAAATAGTGTGGTGATAATTTTGTGTGTCAGTTTGGCTGGGTCACAGGGTGCCCACATATTTGGTTAAATATTGTTTCTGGGTTGTGCCTGTGAGGATGTTTCTGAATGAGGTTAATATTTGAATCGTTAGACTAAATAAAACAGATTGTCCTCTGCAATGTGGATAGATCTCATTCAATCCATTGAATAATTGAATAGAATAAAAGACTGAGTCAGACAGAATTCTTTCTACTTGACTGTCTTTGAACTGGAACATCAATCTTCTGCTGATTTCGATTTCAGACTTGGACTAGAACTAACTCTGTTGTCTCTCCTGAGTGTTTGGCAACTGCATGTGTTGAAATTTTCAGCCTCCATAATCACGTAGGCCAATTCCTTGCAATAAAAAAAATATATATATATACACACACTCACACACACACACACACATATATATATATATATGCAGTTTTTAATGCCTTCTTTCCTGGAAGGGAACCTGCCCTTCTCATTTTTCCTTCAACCAAAGCCACACCCTCAAGAGAACTCAACCTGTAAAGTAATTCTATTTTTCGTCTCATCTGGGAAGAAAGTAACCTTAGAGAGAAGACTTAAAGTTTGTTGCACTTCTAAGGAACACTTTGAGCTCATGAAACATCATGAACAGACCTGATTCCTTTTGCAGAGGGCTGGAAGGGGTGCAGTAAGCACCACTTAGAGCCTTACTTTACCTTCATCACTCCCATTCCCTGAGCCTCACTCACAGAGGCTGCCCCATTTATTTTGGGTCCTCTCCTTATGTTTCAGTTTCTAAACATGCTTGTAAGTGATAAACAAATAAAAATGTTTTATTTTTACTCTAAGCGTAAATGTGACATTACATTTTCATTCTACTTGATAGTATTTCTTTTTTTTCTGACAAAAGTAGTGGTGAGCATTTGAGACATGTACTCTAGATATTGAAAGAAATCTACATTATTAAAAGCTGAGGTGCATATAAAAATGCCAGTTTAAACAGCGCATCCTCTGAAGTATATATCCTGATACCTATTTCTCCAGGCTCTTAAAAATGTTTTACTGTCATTAGCTTTACTCAGCCTGACTCTATTAATATTATTATATCTCTATTGGAAAGTTATAGAAAGTCAGACAGAAGGTGTAACGGAGAGTCCAAGGTCACAAGCTTCTGTGCCTGGAATATAAAACCTTTCAGAGTCAAGCATTTGGAATGTTTTCTTTTCCCCAATTGACAAGAACTAGTCATGCAAGTGCCAGCTTAGAAACACTGTTATTTGCAAGTATCCCTTCCCTCTCTTTTACAAGTCCTTTGCATATCTATTCACACAGAGGTCAATGAATTATACATCAGTTGAATCTCTTTGTACCCTTCATGCACTTATACTTCTGTTAGTCGTGTAATCTTGAATTCATCACTCTGAATTTTCCCTCTGTACCCACCCTAATTTCTGGTAAACACTGTTTTTGTTGTACACCCACCACCCCTTGCCACTGCCTTAAGAAATTAGAGGGAAAGAAAATCCAACCTTTTCCTGTTTAGGTTTTATCTTCCAAATGAGAGAACACTCTTTTGACTTCTGACTGTGGTTAAAAAAGGAGGTTGTCTAATCCTCTGCCCCAAAAGCAATGCTACAGCTGAGAAAAATTAGTGAAATTAACCATTTCAGTGTTATATAAATTGACCAAAAACATGCAGCAATCTGAAAAGAGCTTATGCTTGAGGAGTTACTGAACTTCAGGTGAGATTAGGAGTCTGTGGATAGAGCTTGGACTGTCCACCTCCTCTCCCCTGTGGCTCAGTCAGTATGGAGGTTCTGCTAAGCACAGTAGGCCGTTAGACCAGCATTTTTGCTGCCGTGGTCTAAAACAGGTCACTCAGTTGACAGCGGTAGAAGATACCTATGCACATTGCAATTGTCAGTAAAAGTGATAATCTTGACAGTGAGTTAGCAAAAAGGGTTAATGGCTCTGTTATCCTGATGTCTTTGGATATAGTTGGGGCAAACCTTTTCCTGGATAAAACTGCCTAACAGCGGAGACCACAGAAGGACCAAGTTGTCCGCAGATGGCTGCTTACCCTAAGAGCCTAAGGGAAAGTAAAAGCTGGGCATGCTTGAAAACAGACTGAAGTTTGAAGGTGCTCCCTTGCCCACACATAGATCTATTGGTTAGTAAGTAAGAAGGCTTACTGGCTTAAGATCTTTGAGCACAACCTCTGTGAAATTATCGACTGACGTCCAACTTTGCAGGTGTTGGGGCAACCACTAAGGAGTCAGGCTTAAAAATAAGAAGAACTTGACAGAAAATCAGCAAAAGATATGGACAACTTAAGCAGCATAACTGACATATGTTTCTGTTGTTCAGTCACTAAGTGCTGTCCATTTCCACCACAGGGAGTGCAGCACACCAGGTTTCTCTGTCCTTCCGATCTACCCAAATTTGCTCAGATTCATGTCTGTTGAGTCAGTGATGCTATCAAACCATCTCATTCTCTACCACCACCTTCTACTTTTGCCTTCAATCTATCCCAGCATCAGGGTCTTTTCCAATGAGTTGGCCCTTTGCATCAAGTGGCCAAAGTGTTGGAGCCTAAGCTTTATGAACAGTACTTCCAGTGAAAAGTCAGAGTTGATTTCCTTTAGGATTGACTGGTTTGATCTCCTTGTAGTCTAAGGACTCTGAAGAGTCTTCTCTAGCACCACAATTGGAAGGCATCAGTTCTTCAGTGCTCAGCGTTCTTTATGGTCCAACTCTCACATCAACACATGCCTACTGGAAAAACCACAGCTTTGACTTTATAGACCTTTGTCAGCAAAGCGATGTCTCTGGTTTTTAATATGCTGCCTAGGTTTGTCATAGCTTTTCTTCTAAGAAGCAGGCATCTTTTAATTTCATGGTTGCAGTCACTGTCTGCAGTGATTTTGGAGCCCAAGAAAACAAAATCTGTTATTACTTCCATTTCTTCCCCTTCTATATGCCATGAAGTGATGGGACCAGATGCCATGATCTTGGTTTTTTGAACGTGCAGTTTTTTAAGCCAGCTTTTGCACCCTCCTCTTTCACCCTTTAGTTTCTTTTTATTTTCTGCCATTAGAGTGGTATCATCTGCCTGTCTGAAGTTGCTGATATTTCTCTTGGCAATCTTGATTCCAGCTTGTGATTCCTCCAGCCTGACATTTCACATGATGTACTCTCCACATAAGTTAAATAAGCAGAGTGACAATATACAGCCTTGTCATACTCCTTTCCCAATTTTGAACCAGTCCATTGTTCCATGTCCAGTTATTACTGTTGCTTTTTGACCTGCATACATATTTCTCAGGAGACAAGTAACATGGTCTGGTATTCCATCTTTTTAAGAATTTTCCACAGTTTGTTGTGATCCACACAGTCAAAGGCTTTAGCATAGTCAAGAAAGCAGAAGTAGATGTTTTTCTGGAATTCTCTTGCTTTCTCTGTGATCCAGTGAATGTTGGCAATTTGATCTCTGGTTCCTCTGCCTTTTCTAAAACCAGCTTGTACATCTGGAAGTTCTCAATTCACATACTGCTGAAGCCTAGCTTGAAGGATTTTGAGTATAACTTTACTAGGATGTGAAATGAGTACAATTGTACAGTAGTTTGAACATTTTTGGCATTGCCCTTCTTTGAGAGTGGAATGAAAACTGACCGTTTCCAGTCCTGTGGCCACTGTTGAGTTTTCCAGATTGGCTAATGTATGAAGTGCAGCTCTGTAACAACATAGTCTTAGGGTTTGAAGTAGCTCAGCTGGACTTCCATCGCCTTTACCACCCTTATTCCTAGTAATGCTTGCTAAGGCCTATGTGACTTCATAATCCAAGATGTCTGGCTCTAGGTGAGTGACCACACCATCGTGATTATTCAGGTCATTAAGACCTTTTTTGTGTAGTTTTTCTGCGTCACCTCTTCTTAATCTCTTCTGCTTTTGTTAGATTGTTACTGTTTCTGTCTTTATTGTGCCCATCTTTGCTTGTAATGTTCCTTTGATATCTCCATTTTGTTGAAGAGATCTCTAGTCTTTCCCATTTTGTTACCCCCCCTTTATTTCTTTGCAATGTTCCTTTAAGAAGGGCTTCTTATCTATCCTTGCTATTCTTTGGAAATCTGCATTCCCTTGGGTATATCTTTTCCTTTCTCCTTTGCCTTTCATTTCTCTTCTTTTCTTAGCTATTTGTAAAACCTCCTCAGACAATGTCTTCTTGCCTTTGTTTTTCTTTGGGATGGTTTTGATCACTGCCTGCTGTACAGTTGTAAACCTCCATCCACAGTTCTTCAAGCATTCTGTCTGTCAGATCCAATCCCTTGAATCTATTTCTCACCTCAACTGTATAATCATAAGGGAATTTATTTAGGTCATGTATGAATTGCCTAGTGGTTTTCCCTACTTTCTTCAATTTAATTCTGAATTTTGCACTAAGGAGCTTATGATCTGAGCCACAGTCAGCCCCAGGTCTTGTTTTTGCTGATTGTGTAGAGCTTCTCCAATATAATCAGTCTGATTTCAGTTTTGACCATCTGGTGATGTCCATATGTAGAGTCGTCTCTTGTGTTGTTGGAAAAGGGTCTTTGGTATGACTAGTGTGTTCTCTAGACAAAACTTCATTAGCTTTTGCCCTGCTTCATTTTGTACCCTAAAGCCAAACTTGCCTGTTACTGCAGATATCTCTGACTTCCTACTTTTGTTTACCAATCCCCTATGATGAAAAGGGCATCTTTTTTTTTTTTTTGGTTTTGATTCTAGAAGGTCTTGTAGGTCTTCACAGAACCGGTCAACTTTAGCTTCTTCTGCATCAGTGCTTGGGGCATAGACATATTACTATGATGTTGAATGGTTTGCCTTGGAAACAAACCTAGATCATTCTGTCATTTTTGAACTTGCACCCAAGAATTGCATTTTGGAGTCTTTTGTCGACTGTGAGAACTACTCCATTTCTTCTAAGGGATTCATGCCCACACTACTAATGGTCATCTGAATTAAATTTACCCATTCTTGTCCATTTTAATTCACTGATTCCTATGATGTTGATCTTTACTCTTTGCCATTTCCCGCTTGACCACATCCAGTTTATCTTGATTCATGGACCTAACATTCCAGGTTCCTATGCAATATTGTTCTTTACAGCATCTGATTTTACTTTCACCACCAGACACATCCACAACTGGGCATTGTTTCTGCTTTGGCCTGGCTGTTTCATTCTTTCTGGGGCTATTTGTAATTGCTGTCCACTCTCCTTCCACCTGGTGATTCATTTTCTGGTGTCATATCTTTTTGTCTTTTCATACTGTTCATATAACTGACATATATAGAATACTTAATTCAACATTTGCACAATAAAAATTATTTTTAAGTGCATACAGAACATTCTCTAGAACAGACCACATGCTAAGCAAGAAAATGTTTCAAAATTTTTCAAAAAATTAAAATCATATGAAATAGTTTTCCAGTGACAACAGAACTAAGTTAGAAATGAATAACAGGCATTCTTTCTTTTTGAATATCTCACTGTGTTCAACTCTTCTCCTGAGTTTACTGCACATCTTTATGATCATTATTTGAACTCTTTATTGGACAGATAGCTTGGCTTAGTTCTTTCTCTGGAGTTTATCTTATTCATTCATTTGGAATATATTCCTCTGTTCTCTCACTTTTGCCTAATTCTCTGTGTTTCTTTCAATCTTTTATATAAGTGAGCTACATTTCCCAATCTTGGAGATATGGCCTTGTGTCAGAGATGCTTTTATACTTCAAATAGAAGTATTTACATTGTAAATCAACCGCACTTAAATTAAAAAAAGAAAAAGATATTTAAAGTTTTCTTGGCTGCCAGGTCCTGCCCCATACAGAAGCTGCTAGGCTCATTGGTGTACAGGGCTGGGTCCCTTAGCAGCTGGTTGCTCAGACTGGAAGTTCTCAGGAGCTGTACAGACCAACTGGTGGAAAGATAAGCCTCTGGCCATAACCCCCTAGAGACAGCACTCCAAAATGGTACTTGCCAACCTGGTGGTAGGATTAACTTTCAAAAATGGCTGTTGCCAAGGTTAATATTTGCAGGGGATTTGTCATGGTTGCCTCCTGCCTCTCCAGGAGGCTCTCCAAGATCAGCAAGTGGGTCTGACCCAGGCTTCCTGCAAACTCCTGCCTCCCTGTTGGGTCTCAGAGTGTGTGAAATTTTGCATGAGTTCTTTTTTTTTTTTTTTTTCCCTTAGGTTTACTTTATTTTTTTGTAATTTTATTTTATTTTTAAACTTTACAATATTCTATTGGTTTTGCCAAATATCGAAATGAATCCACCACAGGTATACATGTGTTCCCCATCCTGAACCCTCCTCCCTCCTCCCTCCCCATACCATCCCTCTGGGTCATCCCATTGCACCAGCCCCAGGCATCCAGTATCGTGCATCGAACCTGGACTGGCAACTCATTTCATACATGATATTATACATGTTTCAATGCCATTCTCCCAAATCATCCCACCCTCACCCTCTCCCACAGAGTCCAAAAGACTGTTCTATACATCAGTGTCTCTTTTGCTGTCTCGTATACAGGGTTATTGTTACCATCTTTCTAAATTCCATATATATTCATTAGTATACTGTATTGGTGTTTTTCTTTCTGGATTACTTCACTCTGTACAATAGGCTCCAGTTTCATCCACCTCATTAGAACTGATTCAAATGTATTCTTTTTAATGGCTGAGTAATACTCCATTGTGCATATGTACCATAGCTTTCTTATCCATTCATCTGCTGATGGACATCTAGGTTGCTTCCATGTCCTGGCTATTATAAAGTTATTTAAAGGCATAGCCTTTGTTTCCTGCACTTCTCTGGCTCTTCCATGTACAAGCTCTATTGGCCTTCAAAGCCAGACATCTTGGCTGCTTGTCTTCACAGTGCAGGAGCCTGATGTGGACTCAGATTCCTTGCTCCTTGGGGAAAACCTCTATAACTGTGATTACCTCCCATTTGTGGGTTGAGTCTTGACTATACCATGTCTCTGCCCCTACTACTTGTCTCATTGTGGTTCCTTCTTTATATGTTTAGTTGTGAAAAATCATTTCTACTCCTCAGGGTGTTCTCATGGGTACTTGCTTTATACATAGTTGCAATGCTGTGTGCCCATGCTCAGGGTCTTCCTACTCTGCCATCTTGGCCAGTGTGCCTTGACTTGGTTCTTTATAGGATAGCAGAGTTAAGTTAAACTGAAGAGAAAAACTATATGAAAAAATACAATTTTAGAGTGATTTGCATCCTTGGAACAGTAATTTACACCTGTGTAATTCACTTTTCTATGAGTAACATCAGTGACTTGTTTTCAATGAATCACAGTTGAAAGCAAAAGTATTCACATGGTTTAAGTTTGCAAAGTGTACAATTACAACATCAGTCAGGCCCTGAGAGTTTTACTGATAAAAGGTGTATTATTTAGAACATAATAGGTTTATAGGCTGGCACAAATAAATAAAACAATATACAGCTTTATGAAGAAAGTTGGTATTTAGTTAGTTTTAATGATAGTGGCTTGGCGTGAGAAGTGCATAAAATCTGTAAAAATGTAGTAGATAAGAGAAAATCTTCCACAGTGTGACTCTTGTTTTAATGATGGAGGCTCTCCTTATAATAAATTATTTTACACGAACTTTTATCAATTAATCATAACAATCTAATTCACCCTTGATTCAAGTCATGTCTTAAATAATTTTATAGATTTGAACATAAACTATTTTATTTATAAAGGATGTATGGATTATGGTGGCATATCCAAAATATGTTTCCTATACCACAAAATACACCATTTGAAAAGGATTTTGTGGTCAAATATGTTTGGAAAACATTATTTACTGTATCCATCTCTTAAGGATTGGATTGTACATTAGTACATCAAAGCTATGAGAAGTTCTTGAAATAAGCCTCCTGTTCTGCTTACTTCACTGTATCTTGACCTTTCAGCAAGATTACACGTTGTGTTATCTCCCCCACATGCTAAATGCTGACCTTGTTGATGACAGCTTCACTTTTCTTTAGCTCTTTTCAGCTGATGCAAGGCCTGGTGATGTGAGTGGTCATATGATTGCCTCCCAGGATGTTATAATGGTAGGAAGCTCAGCTGCTAAGAGAGAGTGGAAGATGACCCAACTACTACAGGTAGCACTGGGTCCAGAGGCCAGGTAGGGGCTTTGGCCTGCCTCTGTAGCATCTGGCACAGCTTACTTGTCCCTCCATTAGTTCTTATCTATGCAGGGCTTCCCTCATAGCTCAGTTGGTTAAGAATGTGCCTGCAATGCAGAAGGCCTAGGTTTGATTCCTAGGTCGGGAAGATCTCCTAGAGAAGGATATGGCAACCCACTCCAGTATTCTTGCCTGGAGAATCCCATGGACAGAGGAGCCTGGCAGGCTACAGTCAATGGGGTCACAAGAGTCTGACACGACTTAGCAACTATGCTGACAGCAGCTGCCTCCCTCCACCAGTCTCTGCTCACCATTTGGGATTTCTGAGTGATTGATTCTGTTGCTTCTCTGATTTCCATTTCATTCAGAAGTTGTCATGATAAGGAGAAGACAGTCTAGAAGCTTTCTGGGGCCGTGGTTCTTGACTCAGTCACTAACTGAAGTGAAAGTGAAAGTTTCTCAGTTGAGTCCGACTCATTGCAACTCCATGGACTGTACAGTCCATGGAATTCTCCAGGCCAGAATACTGGAGTGATAGCCTTTTCTTTCTCCAGGATCTTCCCAAAACAGGGATTGAATCCCGGTCTCCCACATTGCAGGTAGACTCTTTACCAGCTGAGCCACAAGGGAAGCCCAAGAATACTGGAGTGGGTGGCCTATCCCTTCTCCAGCAGATCTTCCTGACCCAGGAATCAAACTGGGGTCTCCTGCATTGCAGGTGGATTCTTTACCAACTGAGCTATCAGGGAAGCCCCAGTCACTAACTAAGTTGACCTAATTAAAAAACACATGAGATACTTACTGTGTGGGAGGTACTGATCTTAATACTTCACAGATAGTAACTCATTTAGTCTTCATGCATCTGAAAATACATGCCCCTTATTAGCCCCATACTATGACTGGAAATTTTTAAATAGAGAACTTCAGTAACTTGCTCATTACTGCTAGTAATAGTACATGGTTGAGCCAGGATTCATACTTAACCAGTAAGCTACAGTGCCTCTTACAGGTCACTTATTTGCTTCTCCGTGTCTGTCGTTGTTCAGTCTCTAAGTCATGTCTGACTCTTTGTGACCCCATGGACTGCAACATGGCAGACTTCCCTATCCTTCACTATCTCCCAGAGTTTGCTCAGATTCATGTCCATTGAGTCAGTGATGCTATCTAACCATCTCATCCTCTGCCTCCCCCTTCTCCTTTTGCCTTCTGTCCCTCCCAGCACCAGGATCTTTTCTAGTGCGTCGGCTCTTTGCATCAAGTGGCCAAAGTATTGGAGCTTCAGCTTCAGCATCAGTCCTTCCAGTGAATATTCAGGGTTGATTTCCTTTAGGATTGACTGGTTTGACCTCCTTTCAGTCCAAGGAGCTCTGAAGAGTCTTCTCCAGCACCACAATTGAAGGCATCAATTCTTCAACATTCAGCCTTCTTTATGGTCCAATTCTCACATCCATACATGACTACTGGAAAAGCCAAAGCTTTGACTATGTAGACCTTCATCGGCAAAGTGATGTACTGTCTAGATTTGTCATGGCTTTTCTTCGAAGGAGCAAGGGTCTTTGTGGATGGCTGCAGTCACCATTCACAGTGATTTTGGAGCCCAAGAAAATAAAGCCTGTCACTGTTTCCATTGTTTCCTCACCTATTTGCCTTATGCCATGATCTTAGTTTTTTAATGTTGAGTTTTAAGACAACTTTTTCATTCTCTCTGTAATCATTAAATAAGATGCACTGTAAAGATTGCCTCCCAGTCCTACGTTTACATCTCTGTCCTGCTTTATCTGTTCTTGTGTGTCTTTAAGAAATCTTTCCTAGATTCAGGAAAGTTTCCTCACTCTACTAACAGTCACAGTTTGACAGGTCAGACAAAGCAGTTGCAAGTGAGGCTGACAGGTCGTCACAGACAGATGCTTTACACCTGGCCATGAATATAAAGGGAGGCTGAGAGAGATGAAAGGCATGTGTGGTATTATGAAATTTAGGCCAGTAATCAACTGGTAGAGTGCTTGGCACAGAGTGGATACTCAATCAAAGTTTGAAGACCAAAGGGTGCACTATGATGAAAGATGACTATCAGTGAATTTGAAACCCTAATCCTTTAAAAAAGAGAGACAGCTAGTTCCAGAGTGCCATTTAAGATAAAATTTCTATAAGAGTAATTTTAGCTATCAAGAGGATCTGCAAGTTTGAATGGACGCTGAAGTCAGAAGTCTTAGATCAGATCAGATCAGTCGCTCAGTCGTGTCCAACTCTTTGCGACCCCATGAATCGCAGCATGCCAGGCCTCCCTGTCCATCACCAACTCCCGGAGTTCACTGAGACTCACGTCCATCGAGTCAGTGATGCCATCCAGCCATCTCATCCTCTGTCGTCCCCTTCTCCTCCTGCCCCCAATCCCTCCCAGCATCAGAGTCTTTTCCAATGAGTCAACTCTTCACCTGAGGTGGCCCAAGTACTGGAGTTTCAGCCTCAGCATCAGTCCTTCCAAAGAAATCCCAGGGCTGATCTCCTTCAGAATGGACTGGATGGATCTCCTTGCAGTCCAAGGGACTCTCAAGAGTCTTGTCCAACACCACAGTTCAAAAGCATCAATTCTTCAGCACTCAGCCTTCTTCACAGTCCAACTCTCACATCCATACATGACCACAGGAAAAACCATAGCCTTGACTAGACAAACCTTTGTTGGCAAAGTAATACCTCTGGTTTTGAATATGCTATCTAGGTTGGTCATAACTTTCCTTACAAGAAGTAAGCGTCTTTTAATTTCATGGCTGTAGTCACCATCTGTAGTGATTTTGGAGCCCAGAAAAATAAAGTCTGACACTGTCTCCACCGTTTCCCCATCTATTTGCCATGAAGTGGTGGGACTGGATGCCATGATCTTCCTTTTCTGAATGTTGAGCTTTAAGCCAACTTTTTCACTCCCAACTTTCACTTTCATCAAGAGGCTTTTTAGTTCCTCTTCACTTTCTGCCATAAGGGTGGTGTCATCTGCATATCTGAGGTTATTGAGATTTCTCCCGGCAATCTTGATTCCAGCTTGTGTTTCTTCCAGTCCAGCGTTTCTCATGATGTACTCTGCATATAAGTTAAATAAGCAGGGTGACAATATACAGCCTTGACATACTCCTTTTCCTATTTGGAACCAGTCTGTTGTTCCATGTCCAGTTCTAACTGTTGCTTCCTGACCTGCATACAAATTTCTCAAGAGACAGGTCAGGTGGTCTGGCATTCCCATCTCTTTCAGAATTTTCCACATTCATAATGGAAGATTGGCCTGAATGCAAGTTCCAGAACAGTAACAAAGTTAGTCATTTCCCTAAAGTTTTTAAAGTTTTCAGTCAGCTGTTACTCATCATTAATGTTTCATATGTGTCAGCAAATACAAGAATATAGTTTCTTGAAACAGCAGGGGAAACATTAAAATGTCATTTAATATCTGCCTATAAATTGCAACTTAACTTATATTTAAACCATGAAACTATGCAAGTAAATCCATACAAGGAAAACATGCAAAAAAGTTTTTAAGGTATATATGGTATTATGAGAAATTTTTATTTTTCAGAATTGTGTTGTTACCTTCCAACCTTTGCAATAGTTTTAAAATTACTCAGAATAAATATAAAATAAACCTTTTATAGTTCCTTCATGCTGTGCCACTAGATGGACTGACCCCTATCAGGACCAAAACTGAACCACTGCATGTAGGACACCTGCACTGAGATAGAAATTAGTCCGTGTTCAGAATTTTAAACAAGCAAGCATTTTCTATTCCCTTTGTTCTAATAAAGATATTTATTTTTCTGTAAAAGCTACAAACTGATCTTAGTGTGAATTATTTACGAGCAGTAACAATTTACCAATGTTGTTTGTTTTCTGCCTACAAAAAGGAGGTGGGAGGAATTAATTGTGTGAAAAATATTAAGATCATAAATAGGAACTGAACATAGTCTCCCAGGACACTATGTCTAATGACTGGATTAGACCATGACTGATAGACCATCCTGGGTTGCTTCTCATCCCCGGAAGATTAGATTTATGGGGTGGAAATAAGAAAGAGCCACCTCAGTAGCAGCCTTTTGCTAATCACAGGTGTATATATCATTTAATGATATGATTTATCCCTGATTTAAGCATTCTGATTAATATTCTGTTTCCTACTTCAGACCTATTGGATGGTTTTTTCCTTTGGGTTTTTACAAATACCTGATCACTTTACACTAACAAAAGATACGTTGTTATGTAAAAATGGTACCAAAATGTTATCTGCATTGTTGTTTATATTTATTTTAAAATAATACACATTTAAACATTCAGAAAAAATTTTTCTGAAAGTTCAATTTCAAGAAACTTTTAGCAGAAAAGATAAAAGAAAAACTCCTATTTCAGGAAAAGTTCTGACTATTATTATAGAAAGAGAAAATTAGAATAAGCAGATGTTAGAGGTAATGTCTGTTTATGAAAATGGTGTACATATGGAATGAATATAATAAAAACTTAGCTAATAAAAAAGTATCTGCTTAATGACAAATAATGCCAAGATGAGAATTTACTTATTAGTCATTACCTAATGGTTTATTATTTGTTTTTGGTGTTGCTTGTAGACAAAGCAATTAGAAAACTGAATTTTCATGTGGATGTTCTAACAAAGCGTGTCACTGATTGTCACTTTTAGTCCTTCAAATGTAAGCAATATTCTGGCAAAATAATATCTTTCTTAATATAGAATGACTAATATTTATAGACATGATGAATTATTATTTTACCTTGAATAATTTATACCAGAAAACTCAGATATTCAAAGACTGTTTTAAACTAAGGCATATTTAAAAGAGATGTAGAGTTTTTCAATACCAATCATCTATATATATTTTTTCAAGTACAAATACATCTTCTAGAAGGTTTCACATTAATCTAAGCAATTGAGGTTGATTCCATATTTAAATTTACACCTTGCACCTGGCCTCATTCTAGTTCCACTTCCTAATCACTACACTGAAACAATATCTTTTCAAGATATTGACAATGCTGTGATATTTTGGTAATGGTGCTTTAGGGAGGATTCAGTGAAGGTAATTATTCTATCTTCATGAATTTACACCTTAGCATTTCAAGTTGATATGTTAGCATATAATCCTATAAATGTAATTCAATAGCTCTACAATCAAAATTATTTTAGCAAAGGCTGAAGCTTTTTATTTTTTAACACCATTCTTAGAACTATTTTATCATTTTTTTCATCATGTATCTTTGCAATTAATGTTTAAATAAGGGCTCTTGATGAAAGTGAAAGAGGAGAGTGAAAAAGTTGGCTTAAAGCTCAACATTCAGAAAATGAAGATCATGGCATCTCGTCCCATCAATTCATGGCACATAGATGGGGAAACAGTGGAAAAAGTGTCAGACTTTATTATTTTGGGCTCCAGAATCACTGCAGATGGTGATTGCAGCCATGAAATTAAAAGATGCTTACTGCTTGGAAGGAAAGTTATGACCAACCTACATAGCATATTGAAAAGCAGACATTACTTTGCCAACAGAGGTCCGTCTAGTCAAGGCTATGGTTTTTCCAATGGTCATGTATGGATGTGAGAGTTGGAACTGTGAAGAAAGCTGAGTGCCGAAGAATTATGCTTTTAAACTGTGGTGTTGGAGAAGACTCTTGAGAATCTCTTGGACTGCAAGGAGATCCAACCAATCCATCCTAAAGGAGACCAGTCCTAGGTGTTCATTGGAAGGACTGATGCTGAGGCTAAAACTCCAGTATTTTGGCCACCTCATGTGAAGAGTTGACTCATTGGAAAAGACCCTGATGCTGGGAAGAATTGGGGGCAGGAGTAGAAGGGGACGACAGAGGATGAGATGGCTGGATGGCATCACCGACTCGATGCACATGAATTTGGGTGAACTCCAGGAGTTGGCGATGGACAGGGAGGCGTGGCGTGCTGCGATTCATGGAGTCGCAAAGAGTCAGACACGACTGAGCGACTGAACTGAACTGAACTGAAGGTCTCAATGCTGTCCTTAGATATTCATGCACAGAATTGACCGGATTATCTGGGGACAAAAATTGAACATTATTTCCTGAGGGAATTACACATGTTAATTGAGGGTAGATATTAGCCCTTGATAACTAACGAAAGTTATTCATGCTCATTGTACACATAATTTTATCATTGGCAAGTCTTTTATTACTGCATAGAAATAAAAAGACTGAGAAGCCCAATTTTCCAGTTTAAATATTCGTGTTTGGTTAAAATCTTCCATATAAAGTCATAGTTCTTAAATTCAATTATTATGTGGTTTCTTTTTTCTCTGCCTTACTCTCCTTAGTTATTTTTACCCTAGTAGGTATCAATGATGCTTTGACAAACATCTGATTTTCCTGGGTGGTATAAGAAAAGTCCACATTAACAAATTATGAAAAGAAAAAGAAGGGTGAATTAGTAATTTTTTTGCTAGATTAATGTGTTGATATTTAAAATTGTCTTGTATTGAAATCCTTTGGGATTCCATTGAGATCTGGGTATTCTATATACAGCATAAATTCACAATACCTGTTTGCAGCCCAGAACTAGGGAGTGTAAAGAATGTGTTTGTTTTTTTTAACACTATATTTTTTAAACAATTACAGATAATGTTAAGAAGGATAAAATATGTTTAAGGGCAGAGAATCTAGAGCCAAATTTAGTCACTAGTACTAAGAGTCAGAAATTTTAAGACCTATGGTTTATTTTATTCATTCACCCTTGATTTTAGGACTGAAATGCTTCAACATCCTGTGATTTGATTAGCAGTCTGAGTTCACATCACTTCTCAAATTCACATGCTGTCTCAAAAAATAAAAGTTCCCTTCCCAAGGCACATCCACCTGATGACAGGAGCAGAGCACCCAGGAGCATGACAAGGCACTCACAAACCAGCTGTGGGACTCCCAGGGAGGGAGTGAGGGGGTGAGTAATCTGCTCCTATTCACTGTACTTAGCCCCTGTTTTTCATTAGCTGTTGCTAAGCTGAACACATTCAGTATGTGTGGAAAAAGCTTTTATTAAACATGCTGAAATTGTTAAAAAGACTATTTCACTAGTAAAAAGTGAGTGTTATCAATAAGCAGTCACCTTCATGAATACCATAGTTGGTCATATTACTTCAATATCAGTAAGTAAATAGGATAAATACCATAAGTTTTCTTCACCTCATTTCACTCAAATCGATGTTATAACTGTTGAATTCTCCAAATGAAAGAAATCTACTGTGATAAATATTAGTTTGCTTTATTTTATCTTTTTTTTTACAAGCAAACCCAGCACTGTTTGCATTTGTCATAATCCTAAACTGTTCAAGGAGCAAGGAAATCATAACTGCATGATAATCCCTTTCTATTTCCTCCTTTACACAGCCCAACTATGGGCTGTTATGATGGCACCCAACAGAAATGGTGAGAATCACACTTGGGAGCACTTATTCAGTTTTTAAAAATCAACTCAATTTCAGTTTGAAGGAGAAACAGAGGGGCCCAACACAGTGATAGGAGGTCTAAGCTAGACTCGAGTAAATGTGTTCCTTTCAAACTGAATACAGGCTTCATATCTGTACACTGTGTGGTCTGAAATAGTAAAGCACCATCCGTTGGCGTTCAAGGTACTAACCAGCTAAATTAATGGCACTGTTTTTAAAAAGGAAAAATGTCTATGCTTGATATGCCCTCTTTGGTCACCTTTGTATTAATAGGCTCTGAGAGCCTTGTCTGACACAACCCATATCTGGAGCATCTGAGTGGTGTGGCCTCTAGGAAGTCTTCCATGACGTGGGGCATGCCTCTCAATGTAATGGCTAAGAGTAAAATGAGCTGAGTGTAGGAGCACTTTGGGAAGCATAAACCAGTTTCTTAATAAAAAAAAAAGTGAAGCTTTTTAAAATCAGTATATTTATTGAAGTATGTATTTACAATATTAATTTCGGCTCTACAAAAAAGTGATTCAGTTATGCATGTATGCATTTTCATATATTCTTTTTCATTGTGGTTTATCATAGGATATTTAATGTAAATCTGTGCTATACAGTAGGATCTTATTGTTTATCAATTCTATATATAAAGCTGACATCTGCTAACACCAGCCTCTCACCCCATCCCTCTTGCAACCCCTCTTCCTTGGCAAACCACCAGTCTGTATTCTATGTCTGTGATTCTGTTTCTGTTTCATAGATTTTGCATACAGGTGATATCGTATTGTATTTGTCTTTTTTTTAAAGAAACTTTTCAGTGCAGCTTGGTATTTCCTTGCTTTAAGCATGTATCTGAAAGAGTCCAAAATGCAGTACTTGGATGCAATCTCAAAAACAACAGAATGATCTCTGTTCATTTCCAAGGCAAACCATTCAATATCACAGTAATCCAAGTCTATGCTCTGACCAGTAATGCTGAAGAAGCTGAAGTTGAATGGCTCTATGAAGACCTTCTAGAACTAACACACAAAAATGATGTCCTTTTCATTATAGGGGACTGGAATGCAAAATTAGGAAGTCAAGAAACACCTGGAGTAACACGTAAATTTGGCCTGGGAGTACAGAATGAAGCAGGGCAAAAGCTAATAGAGTTTTGCCAAGAGAACTCACTGGTCATAGCAAACACCCTCTTCCACCAACACAAGAGAAGACTTTACACATGGACATCACCATGGTCAATACCAAAATCAGATTGATTATATTCTTTGCAGCCAAAGATGGAGAAGCTCTATACAGTCAACAAAAGCAAGACCAGGAGCCGACTGTGACTCAGATCATGAACTCCTTATTGCAAAAATTCAGACTTAAATTGAAGAAAGTAGGGAAAACCACTAGACCATTCAGGTATGAAATCAAATCCCTTAAGATTATACAGTGGAAGTGGAGAAATAGATTTAAGGGACTAGATCTGATAGACAGAGTGCCTGAAGAACATGGACAGAGTTTTGTGACATTGTACAGGAGGCAGGGATCAAGACCATCCCCAAGAAAAAGAAATGCAAAAAGGCAAAGTGGTTGTCTGAGGAGGTCTTACAAATAGCTGTGAAAAGAAGAGAAGTGAAAGGCAAAGGAGAAAAGGAAAGATATGCCCATTTGAATGCAGAGTTTCAAAAAATAGCAAGGAGAGATAAAGCCTTCTTCAGCGATCAATGCAAAGAAATAGATGAAAACAATAGAATGGGAAAGATTAGATATATCTTCAAGAAAATTAAAGATACCAAGGGAATGTTTCATGCAAAGATGGGCACAGTAAATGACAGAAATGATATGGACCTAATAGAAGCAGAAGGTATTAAGAAGAGGTGGTGAGAATACACAGAAGAACTGTACAAAAGAGATCTTCATGACCCAGATAATCGCGATGGTGTGATCACTCACCTAGAGTCAGCCATCCTGGAATTCAAAGTCAAGCGGGCCTTAGGAAGCATCACTATGAACAAAACTAGTGGAGGTGATGGAATTCCAGTTGTGTTATTTCAAAGCCTAAAAGATGATGCTGTGAAAGTGCTGCACTCAATACGCCAGCAAATTTGGAAAACTCAGCAGTGACCACAGGACTGGAAAAGGTCAGTCTTCATTCCAGTCCCAAAGAAACAAATGCCAAAGAATGCTCAAACTACTGCACAACTGCACTCATCTCACACACTTGCAAAGTAATGCTCAAAATTCTCCAAGCCAGGCTTCAACAGTACGTGAGCCATAAACTTCCAGATGTACAAGCTGGATTTAGAAAAGGCAGAGGAACCAGAGATCAAATTGCAAACATGTGTTGGATCATTGAAAAAGCAAGAGAGTTCCAGAAAAACATCTACTTCTCCTTTATTGACTATGCCAAAGCCTTTGACTGTGTAGATACAACAAACTGTGGAAAATTCTTCAAGAGTTGGGAATACCAGACCACCTGACCTGGCTGCTGAGACATCCCTATGCAGGTCAAGAAGTAACAGTTAGAACTGGACATGGAACTACAGACTGGTTCCTAATGGGGAAAGGAGTCCGTCAAGGCTATATATGGTCAGCTCAGAAGGCTGAGTGCTAAAGAATTGATGCTTTTGAACTGTGATGTTGGAGAAGACTCTTGAGAGTCCCTTGGACTGCAAGGAGATCAACCAGTCAATGGTACAGGAAATCAGTCCTGAATATTCATTGGAAGGACTGTTCCTGAAGCTGAAACTCCAGTACTTTGGCCACCTGTTGGGAGGAACTGACTCATTTGAAAAGACCTCGATGCTGGGAGAGACTGAAGGCGGGAGGAGAAGGGGACAACAGAGGATGAGATGGTTGGATGACATCACAGACTTGATGGACATGAATTGAGTAAGCCCCGGGAGTTGGTGATGGACAGGGAAGCCTGGCATGCTGCAGTCCATAGGGTGCAGTCCATGGGGTTACATGACTGAGCGACTGAACTGAAGCATGTATCCATTTAGTATGTTAAATATTTTGCTAAAAGTATTAAATAGAATGCACCCATTAATCAGGAGATCCTAGATATACCTCGATATATCTATATATATTGTTGTTGTTGTTCTGTCTCTCAGTCAGGTCTGACTCCTTGGGACCCCATGGACTCCAGCTTGCCAGGCTTCCCTGTCCTTCACCAACTCTTGGAGCTTGCTCAAATTCATGTCTGTTGAGTCAGTGATACCATCCCAATCATCTTGTCCTCTGTCATTCCTTTCTCTTCCTACCTTCAATCTTTCCCACTATTGGGGTCTTTTCCAAAGATTCGGCTCTTTGCATCAGGTGGCCAAAATATTGGAGATTCAGCATTAGTTCTTCCAGTAAACATTCAGGATTGATTTCCTTTAGGATTGACTGATATAATCTCCTTTCAGTCCAGGGACTCTCAAGAGACTTCTCCAATACCACAGTTTGAAAGTTTCAATTCTTCAGTGCTCAGCCTTCTTTATATTCCAATTCTCACATCCATACATGACTACTGAAAAAAAAAAACGTAGTTTTGAGTATATGAATATTTATATTTATTATAATATATGTATGTGCTGTTCTTGGTCACTCAGTCATGTCCAACTCTGTGACCCCATAGACCGTAGCCCAACAGACTCCTCAGTTCATGGGGATTCTCCAGGCAAGAATGCTAGAGTGAATTATCATTCCCTCCTCCAGGGGATCTTCCCAACCCAGGGATCAAACCCAGGTCTCCCACATTGCAGGTGGATCCTTTACCATTTGAGCTACCAGGAAAGCCCAATATGTATACTGATATTTATTAATAAGCCAGAATACTGGAGTGGGTAGCCTTTCCCTTCTCCAGTGGATCTTCCCAACCCAGGGATTGAACCCAGGTCTCCCTCATTGCAGGTGGATTCTTTACCAGCTGAGCCACAAGGGAAACCCTTATTAATGGCCAGTTCTTGTATATATAGGATAATCTTAATTTTGTGCTATGTAGGTGACACCAATACCTAGATTTTGTTCAGTTCTGCACATCTATCTTTAACTTTAATTGCACATTTAATCAAGGAATTTCTATATTTGAAAATTGCAACAGTAGGAATGTGACTAGGACTGAAAAGCACCAAATTTACTTCCTTCATGGATGCAGAAAACATACAGAACAATAAAGTGGAGGTAATTTTTAAGTAGGTTATTTTTTTAATTAACACATTTCATCTTTGTTAATAGGAGAAAGTAAGTATGTAGTCAGATTTAGGACCTGAAACACTGATAGAATTCAACATTCACAAACTTGAAGTTAAGAGTTTAAGATTAACATTGTAAACCTAGAAATAAACATAAGTATTATCCCATAAATAAGACATTATATCATATGCCTTAAAATTTTAGATACTATTGTTTGTTAAAATTCTTTTACATTTTAAAATGTAAAAATGCCCGCCTTAATGTTTATGAACTATAGCATATGATTGAGAAATAGAAATGTAACCAGCTAAGAAAATCTTTTAGGAACACTTATAGTTTTACTGAGATATAATTGACATATAGGGTTGTGTAAGTTTAACGTACACAAGGTGTGGATTTGTTACATTATTTTGCAAAATGATTAACTCCATAGAGTTATTTAATACCTCTATCACTTCACACAATTACTATTTCTTTTTTGTGGTGAGAACATTTAAGATTTCTCTTTGCAACTTTCAAGTATATGTATCAGTATTATTAACTATAATCACCAAGGTGTACATTAGATTCCCTAGAACTTATTCATCTAACTGAAAGTTTGTACTATTTGATTAACATCTCCCCATATAGGAATACTTTATATCAAGTCCAGGAAAGGAAGATGGCTTTCCGGAATTCCTCATGGCAGGGCTTTAAGGTTCGGCTGTGGGAAATTTCCAAATTTCAAATTGGAAACATCTACTGGATTATAGAAAAAGCAAGAGAATTCCAGAAAAACAACATCTACTTCTGCTTCATTGATTATGGTAAAGCCGCTGGTTGTGTGGATCATAGCAAACTATGGAAAATTCTTAAAGAGATGGGAACCTGCCTCCTGAGAAGCATGTATGCAGGTCAAGAAGCAACAGCTAGAACCAGACATGGAACGACAGACAGGTTCAAAACTGGAAAAGGAGTACATCCAGGTTGTATATTGTCTTATTTAACTTCTATGCAGAGTACATCATGCGAAATAGCGGGCTGGATGACTCACAAGTTAGAACAAGAAACATTCAGAAAACTAAGATCATGGCATCTAGTTCCATCACTTCATGGCAAATATATGGGCAAACATTGGAAACAGTGACAGACTGTTTTCTTGAGCTCCAAAATCACTGCAGTGACTGTGGCCATGAAATTAAAAGATGCTTGCTCCTTGGAAGAAAAGCTATGACAAACCAAGACAGTGTATTAAAAAGCAGAGATGTTACTTTGCCGACAAAGGTCCATATAGTCAAAGCTATGGTTTTTCTAGTAGTCATGAACGAATGTGAGAGCTGGACCATGAAGAAGGCTGAGCACCAAAGAACAGATGCTTTCAAACTGTGGTGCTGGAGAAGACTCTGTAGAGTCCCTTGGACAACAAGGAGGTCAAACCAGTCAATCCTAAAGGAAATCAATCCTGAATATATATTGGAAGGACTGATGCTGAAGCTGAAACTCCAATACTTTGGTCACCTGTTGAGAAGAGCCAACTTGCTAGAAAAGACCCTGATGCTTGGAAGGAGGAGGAGAAGGGGACAACAGAGGGTGAGGTGGTTGAATGGCATCACCAACTCAATGGACATAAGTTTGAGCAAACTCAGGGAGATGGTGAAGGACAGGGAAGCCTGGCATGCTGCATGGTGTCACAAAGAGTTGAACACCACTGTGTGACTTAATACAGCAACAATGGGAAATTGGCACTGGAAAAATAAATAGAAGAGCAGGTCTCTAAATACCAGCCAAAGTTGAGTCCATCCAGAGACCACATCAGTTCAGTTCAGTTCAGTTGCTCTGTCATGTATGACTGTTTGTGACCCCATGAATCACAGCACGCCAGGCCTCCCTGTTGATATGAAGGAGTAAAACACTCTCCTGAGTAATATTTGAGGGAATCATGGAAAATAATTGATGCTCAGTTCAGTTCAGTTCAGTCACTGAGTCGTGTCCGACTCTTTGCGACCCCATGAATCGCAGCATGCCAGGCCTCCCTGTCCATCACAAACTCCTGGAATTCACTCAAACTCATGTCCATCGAGTTGGTGATGCCATCCAGCCATCTCATTCTCTGTCATCCCCTTCTCCTCCTTTCCCCAATCCCTCCCAGCATCAGAGTCTTTTCCAATGAGTCAGTTCTTCACATGTGGTGGCCAAAGTATTGGAGTTTCAGCTTTAGCATCAGTCCTTCCAATGAACACCCAGGACTGATCTCCTTTAAAATGGACTGGTTGGATCTCCTTGCAGTCCAAGGGACTCTCAAGAGTCTTCTACAACATCACAGTTCAAAAGCATCAATTCTTTGGCACTCAGGTTTCTTCACAGTCCAACTCTCACATCCATACATGACTACTGGAAAAACCATAGCCTTGACTAGACGGACCTTTGTTGGCAAAGTAATTGGTGCTAGTGTTTCAGAAACTCACTCTGGACTAATGCAGTGAAAGTCCTGATACCTTATTGCATTTATCAGAGGGTCAATCCTTGGCCAGAATTTGGCATTTCTTTTCCTGAAACACATTAATTTAATTTTTGGCTTCAAAGAATCATCAGTTCCTCTAGTTTCCCTTCTAAGAGCATACCAACAGTGTGCCATGTTGGTTAAATGAGGACAAGTTGATACTGTTGATAAATTTTCTTCCAGGACCCTAATCTGTCATCTTTTGTCACTAGTACGTTAAGTGAACTTTAAAATCAAAGTATAGATTTATTCACTTGCTTTCACATCCATCTTTATGGATTTCTTTGCCAAACTACTACCTGAGAAGTTCTGGGTTAGCCTTCCTGCCCAGAAATAACTCCCTCGATTCTATACTTGACCATCAGGAAACTTATTTTTTAATAAAAACAATGCTAGTTCATTTTTTCCTTCTGTTAAAAGAAGCCCATAGCATAGGGGTTTTGTTCATATGGTGACAGAATTTTAAAGAGTACGGAAAAGAGAGCAGTTTATAAAGTCCTTGAAATAACACCATTCATTTACTTTGCCTGGGTTTTGAAAGAACCTTGCTAAATTGAATTTTTCCATTTGTGCAAACTAGTTCTACTAATTCTATTTAATAACTCTTCTAGAATTGTTCTTATCTAGGAAAATAATATGATGTATAGAAGTGGAACCCAGGAAAACTGGTCTTAGAAAGGCAAGGAGCTCAAAATGTTTTTCAGAAGCGAAATAGAAAACTAATGTAGTCAGCGCACCAGCATCAAAAACAAGCTTCTTTATTGTTGTCCATAAAGCTGCTGGTTTGCAAGTTGGTCCCACACATGGAGGGTAAAGAGGGAAGAAAGAGGCTGAGCACTCCAGATGGGTAGGTGGAAGGTTTAATAAGCAAGGGAGCTTACATCTGTGGCTTGTTTTGTATGGCTACAGATGGGTAAATGGCTTCACCCCATCTACCAGAATTTTTAAAGTTTATTTAAAAGTTTTATAACCATTCGTAACTGAACTGAATTGCACATACCGTCCACATGGCCATAACACCTCACTCTCTGAAAGCTGCGTCCTTGAGACAGCTCTGGCTATAAGAACAGTGGTCAGAACATTTATTCAAAGGATGGGGAGGAAATGAGGAACCTCTGATCACCTGGGTCCAGCTCATGGGTCAGCCGGTGCTCAGGTCCTCTCCATCAGCTCCTCCAAACAAGAGCAGATCTTAACGTTTATCTGCAACATCAGTTGGAACGGTGATTCAGTACATGCTTAGTGCATGATTGTCAACAGTTAAGAGAGTAGACAAATAGTCATAGATTTTTAAATAATACCTCCCAGTGTTTTTAAAGTCATGAAGAAAAATGAAATTAGAACATTAAAACAGTGAGATGGCAAATGCTAACACCTAGTCTTTAGGAGGGGAAAATCAAAATCAGATAAAATGATCTTGTTCAGAAGAATAATTTAATTTGAAATGCTTGATGAGATCATTTCTATTATTCTTTATTCATGCCTGGATCTTTGTAGAAGGGAAGAACAAATAAGAGTTGCTTAAGTATAAATTTAGAATTATTTTCTGAAGGGGAGCAGAATAATATCACTGCCAAATATGCCTCTTTGGCATACTAATTCTTTTGAACTGAAATTACATGAGAAACAGCCAGCTCAACAAGGCACCTTACCCTCCTTTCTATGTTCTGAAAGCACAAAATAAATACTCCATGAAATTTATTTAAAATAAAATATTTATTTAAATTATTTTATTATAAATATTTATTTAAAATATCCCTGTACTGTGGGGGTGGAAGGCATCCTTATAATCAGAGACAGGGAATTTAGGGTCAAGAAGGGTACACAAACAAACCTTGTTACTTCTTACTAATTTACTAACCTATGCCCAAACTCCTTTGTATTGCTGCTGCTGCTACTGCTAAGTCACTTCAGTCGTGTCCGACTCTGTGCAACCCCATAGACAGCAGCCTAGTTCTTCACAAATTTATTGTTTCCTTGTCTAAAATATAGACTGTCTAAAATATTTTGCCCTGGAATTTCATATTTTTATTGGCTCCCATATGTACAGGGCTTCCCTTGTGGCTCAGCTGGTAAAAAATCTGCCTGCAATGCTGGAGACCTGGGTTCAATGGAAAAACTATAGCCTTGACTAGACAGACCTTTGTTGGCAAAGTAATGTCTCTGCTTTTGAATATGCTATCTAGGTTGGTCATAACTTTCCTTCCAAGGAGTAAGCATCTTTTAATTTCATGGCTGCAGTCACCATCTGCAGTGATTCTGGAGCCCAAAAAAATAAAGTCTGATACTGTTTCCACTGTTTCCCCATCTATTTCCCATGAAGTGATGGGACCTGATGCCATGATCTTCGTTTTCTGAATGTTGAGCTTTAAGCCAACTTTTTCACTCTCCTCTTTCACTTTCATCAAGAGGCTTTTGAGTTCCTCTTCACTTTCTGCCATAAGGGTGGTGTCATCTGCATATCTGAGATTATTGATATTTGTTCCCAGCAGTCTTGATTCCAGCTTGTGCTTCTTCCAGCCCAGTGTTTCTCATGATGTACTCTGCATATAAGTTAAATAAGCAGGGTGACAATATGCAGCCTTCACGTACTCCTTTTCCAATTTGGAACCAGTGTGTTGTTCCATGTCCAGTTCTAACTGTTGCTTCCTGACCTGCATATAGGTTTCTCAAGAGGCAGGCCAGGTGGTCTGGTATTTCCATCTCTTTCAGAATTTTCCACAGTTTATTGTGATCCAGACAATCAAAGGCTTTGGCATAGTCAATAAAGCAGAAATAGATATTTTTCTGGAACTCTCTTGCTTTTTCGATGATCCAGCAGATGTTGCAATTTGATTATTTGCCTTCAGGACTTGGAAATTCCTCTCTGTCTCCATTTTCATTTTCCCATTTTTTCCTTTGTTATCCTGACATTTACCACATGCCCTTGAGCAGGAAACTGAACTAGATGATTTGCTGCCCTCATTCACTTCAGGTTCCCAAACAGCTAAGCCAGGTGATAAAACATTTGAAACTCTTGTTTTATCATTTATTGAGTGTGAAAATGCTTCTATTGGTTTGAAAAGGTCACATTTCTATCTCTGCATTCAATCTGTTTTCAGACATATTCCTATATTTACTCAAAAGAACTGCTCTCCTTTCCTCTTTCATTCAACAACTGTGTATTGAATTACTGATGTGTGCCAAGAATAGAAGGTGGTAAGAAAATCAGATACGGACCCCTACCGTCTTGGTGTCAGATACACCATTTTATCAAAATGTGGCTTCTGGTTCATCTCCTTACCTTCATTCTCACTCTAGGATCCCCATGACCCAGGGAAACAATCATGCTTAGATGATCTCTAAGTTGGAACAACTCTCTTAGATGATGTGTTGCCTTTATTCTAGCCTTTCTGAATTTCAAAGAATTATACAAATGAATTTAATTAACATGCTCACAAGTCACCACATTCTTATTATGACCAGAGGTGATATGATTTCTCTAGGATAAGGAGTACAGTGTAACATAATCTTTGATACCATGTGGCACTCACTTTTTTGCAGAAGGAAATCTCATTTCACAGTTCCCTTATGAGGCTTCCAATTTTTGTTTCATGAGGAATTATTATTAAGTATCTTTCAGAGTTTTTCAAGGTAAACTTCAGTTTTCAAATTAACAATTTCTCTTAGAACACTGTGGCTTTGTTAAAAGTTTAGGTTGGTTGCTTTAAAATAGACTTACTCCTGTCAAAATGAGATAGTGAGAGGCGAGGAACAGCATTGAAGTGGGAAAGAGTGTACTTTATAGTGACATCTCCACAGTTTTTCAATGTTTTAGCTGAAATAATTAAATTGAGACTTGAGCCTACTCTAATATAAGCATATTTTTTATATAACTTACTAAATTATTTCCGTCCCAAAGGCCCTATTTCATGGTAGTGAATGCCTCCTGTGGTACTTGGATGGGAAAACAAAACTTTGAACCACATTGCTAATAAATAAAAGACTTTTCTCTCTCTGGTACACCAAGGGGAAAATATTAGAAAATGGGTCTTATGAGATAAGTACATTTAAAAGTTAACATGATATGGTGGAAATAAAACTGGCCCGAGAGACAAAACAATGGATAACAATGTCAGCTCAGCCACTAATAAGTTTTTGACCTTGGATAATTTGCTCAACTTCTTTGAGCACAGTTCCTAGTCTATAAAACTAGATTAGTAGGTAGATGAGTACCTCCCTCATGGAATTCTAAGAGTAAAGATAAGAAAAAAATATATAAGTACATAACAGAATGCCTGGCAAGTGGTTAGCCATTGGTAAATAAGTTTCTTCTCTCTTCTCTTTCCTTTGCTTGCTGGAAAACCCTGTGTGAGGCAGTGGAGAGCCTAGATTTCATTGATCACATCAGGAAGCTACAATCTGTATATGAAATAGACCACTGATACAGTAAGTAGGGAAGTTACTGCTTTTTTGGTGTGGTGTGGTGGCTGCCACAAAACCCACTGTGAGACCAAGGCCTCTTCACAGCACAAGTGTGCTGTAGTAACTGTGCAGTATTATGCCATGGTTATCACACTATTAGGTTGTCGTTGAATGCTTTGAACCTTCTGAAACAGAGCAGGACCCTATGGGGTCCTCCCTGGTACAAGTCCTTTCTGTGTCCCCCATATCTTGTGTGTGTGAAACCACACTTCTCAGGTAGGACTCAAACTCAGCTAAAATGCAGAGTTGGGACTTGAACCCACTGTCTTTTAATTGAAAGTACTCACCTGGTGCCAGGACTTTCCACAGTTCAGGTTCTTTTGTCTCAATGCAGAAAGAATGCAGCGAGAGACAAAGTGGGAGGTGAAGAGTGAGTTTATTAGCATAGAATGCTTGTGAGAGGTACAAGTGGGCAGGCAGGAAAGCTCTGCCCTGAGAACTGAGAGGACTTTATAAGCAAAAGAAAAGTGAGGAGTGAAAGAATACCGCCTTCTTCCTCATTCTTGGCCAGATGTCAAGGCTTACATCAGTAGTTCCTCCTTTGACCATATGTGGTCTAACCAGGACTGTCCTGGCACTACTTAAATCATAATTCCCATGTGGCACAGGGATAAAGAATCCACCTGCAAATGCAGGAGATGCGGGTTCGATCCCTGACTTGGGAAGATCCCCTGAAGAGGAAATGGCAACCTACACCAATATTCTTGCCTGGAAAATTCCATGTAAGAGGAGCCAAATTACATCAGTTCTTTGGTAATAGAATACAGTGATCATTACTCAGTCAGTTCAGTCACATTCTTTGCGACCCCATGGACTGCAGTACATCAGGCTTCCCTGTCCATAACCAACTCCCGGAGCTTGCTCAAACTCATGTCCATCGAGTTGGTGATGCGATCCAACCATCTCATCCTTTGTCATCCCCTTCTCTTCCTGCCTACAATCTTTCCCAGCATCAGGGACTTTTCTGATGAGTCAGTTCTTTGCATCAGGTGGCCGAACTATTGGAGTTTCAGCTTCAGCATCAGTCCTTCTAATGTATATTCATGACTGATTTCCATTAGGATTGACTGGTTGGATCTCCTTGCAGTCCAACGGACTCTCACGAGTCTTCTCCAACACCACAGTTCAAAAGCATCAATACTTCAGCACTCAACTTTCTTTATAGTCCAAATCTCACATCATACATGACTACTGGAAAAACCATAGCTTTTACTAGATGGACATTTGTTGGCAAAGTAATGTCTCTGCTTTTTAATATGCTGTCTAGATTAGTCCTAGTTTTTCTTCCAAGGAGCAAGTGTCTTTTAATTTCATGGCTGCATTTACCATCTGCACTGATTTTGAAGTCCAAGAAAAAAAAATTGTCTCACTATTTCCATTGTTTCCCCATCTATTTGCCATGAAGTGATGGAACCAGATGCCATGATCTTAGTTTTCTGAATGTTGAGTTTTAAGCCAACTTCTTCACTCTCCTCTTTGACTTTCATCAAGAGGCTCTTTAGTTCTTCTTCACTTTGTGCCATAAGGGTGGTATCATCTGCATATCTGAGGTTATTGGTATTTCTCCTGGCAATCTTGATTCCAGCTTGTGCTTCATCCTGCCCAGCGTTTCACATGATGTACTCTGCATATAAGTTAAATAAGTAGAGTAACAATCTTAGTGTAAGAATTCTATGTTTTGAAAAATGATCATTTAAATTCTGTTTGTTTTCTATAGTTTTGCTTGTTTGCCCTTATTATTTATTAAAGATCTGTTTTGGAAATGTAAGCTTATGAGGATTATGATAAAAATAGAACCAGGAGATGGGTTTAGAATGAGCAGTGTACCCCTGGAGCTAAGTGTGATAGAAGGAGGAGTTATAATGAAAGAACCCCGGTTCTGGGGATACACGGGACTTCTAGAGCTTTGTTTACACTCAAAAGATTATCCTTAGGGAAGTTATATCTGCTAAAACTTTGAACTTTGTGAAATTACTTTAAAGGAAAACATTATCTATACTTTCTGCCCCAAATACTTCCCTATCACCTATCTATCCCTTGATAAGTTTTAAGAAATTCCAGTACTAATCACTTGTAGATGTTTTTCTGGAACTCTCTTGCTTTTTCCATGATCCAGCAGATGTTTGCAATTTGATCTCTGGTTCCTCTGCCTTTTCTAAAACCAGCTTGAACATCTGGAAATTTGTGCTTCATGTATTGCTGAAGCCTGGCTTGGAGAATTTTCAGCATTACTTTACTAATGTGTGAGATGAGTGCACCAATTGTGCCGTAGTTTGGGCATTCTTTGGCATTGCCATTCTTTGGGATTGGAATGAAAACTGACCTTTTCCAGTCCTGTGGCCACTGCTGAGTTTTCCAAATTTGCTGGCATATTGAGTGCAGCACTTTCACAGCATCGTCTTTCAGGATTTGAAATAGCTCAACTGGAATTCCATCACCTCCACTAGCTTTGTTCGTAGTGATGCTTTCTAAGGCCCACTTGACTTCACATTCCAGGATGTCTGGCTCTAGGTCAGTGATCACACCATCGTGATTATCTGGGTCGTGAAGATCTTTTTGTATAGTTCTTCTGTGTATTCTTGCCATCTCTTCTTAATATCTTCTGCTTCTGTTAGGTCCATACCATTTTTGTCCTTTATCAAGCCCATCTTTGCATGAAATATTCCTTTGGTATCTCTGATTTTCTTGAAGAGATCCCTAGTCTTTCCCATTCTGTTGTTTTCCTCTATTTCTTTGCATTGATCACTGAAGAAGGCTTTCTTATCTCTCCTTGCTATTCCTTGGAACTCTGCATTCAGATGATTATATCTTCCCTTTTCTCCTTTGGTTTTTGCTTCTCTTCTTTTCACAGCTATTTGTAAGGCCTCCTCAGACAGCCATTTTGCTTTTTTTGCATTTCTTTTTCTTGGGGATGGTCTTGATCCCTGTCTCCTGTACAATGTCACAAACCTCGGTCCATAGTTCATCAGTCACTCTATCAGATCTAGTCCCTTAAATCTATTTCTCACTTCCACTGTATAGTCATAAGGGATTTTATTTAGGTCATACCTGAATGGTCTAATGATTTTCCCGACTTTCTTCAATTTAATTCTGAATTTGGCAATAAGGAGCTCATGATCTGAGCCACAGTCAGCTCACAGTCTTGTTTTTGCTGATGTATAGAGCTTCTCCATCTTTGGCTGCAAAGAATATAATCAATCTGATTTCAGTGTTGACCATCTGGTGACGTCCATGTGTAGAGTCTTCTCTTGTTTTGTTGGAAGAGGGTGTTTGCTATGACCAGTGCACTCTCTTGGCAAAACTCTATTAGCCTTTGCCCTGCTTCATTCCATACTCCAAGGCCAAATTTGCCTGTTACTCCAGGTGTTTCTTGACTTCCTATTTTTGCTTTCCAATCCCCTATAATGAAAAGGACATCTTTTTTGGGTGTTAGTTCTAAAAGGTCTTGTAGGTCTTCATAGAACCGTTCAACTTCAGCTTCTTCAGCATTACTGGTTGGGGCATAGGCTTGGATTACTGTGATATTGAATGGTTTGCCTTGGAAATGAACAGAGATCATTCTGTCGTTTTTGAGATTGCATCCAAGTATTGCATTTTGGACTCTTTTGTTCACCATGATGGCTATTCCATTTTTTCTAAAGGATTCCTGCCCACAGTAGCAGATAAAATGGTCATCTGAGTTAAATTCACCCATTCCAGTCCATTTTAGTTCTCTGATTCCTAGAATATTGACGTTCACTCTTGCCATCTCTTGTTTGACCACTTCCAATTTGCCTTGATTCATGGACCTAGCATTTCAGGTTCCTATGCAATATTGCTCTTTACAGCATTGGTCCTTGCTTCTATCACCAGTCACATCCACATCTTGGTATTGTTTTTGCTGTGGCTCCATCCCTTCATTTTTTCTGGAGTTATTTCTCCACTGATCTCCAGGTGCATATTAGGCATTTACTGACCTGGGGAGTTCCTCTTTCAGTATCCTGTCATTTTGCCTTTTCATACTGTTCATGGGGTTCTCAAGGCAAGAATACTGAAGTGGTTTGCCATTCCTTTCTTCAGTGGACCACATTCTGTCAGTGACCTGCCTCTTGAAAAACCTATATACAAGTCAGGAAGCAACAGTTAGAACTGGACATGGAACAACAAACTGGTTACAAATAGGAAAAGGAATACATCAAGGCTGTATATTGTCACCCTGCTTATTTAACTTATATGCAGAGAACATCATGAGAAACGCTGGGCTGGAAGAAGCACAAGCTGGAATCAAGATTGCAGGGAGAAATGTCATTTCAGATATGCAGATGACACCACCCTTATGTCAGAAAGTGAAGAAAAACTAAAGAGCCTCTTGATGAAAGTGAAAGAGGAGAGTGGAAAAGTTGGCCTAAAGCTCAACATTCAGAAAACTAAGATTGTGGCACCTGGTCCCATCACTTCATGGGAAATAGATGGGGAAACAGTGGAAACAGTGTCAGACTTTATTTTGTTGGGCTCCAAAATCACTGTAGATGGTGACTGAGGCATGAAATTAAAAGATGCTTACTCCTTGGAAGGAAAGTTATGACCAACCTAGATAGCATATTGAAAAGCAGAGACATTACTTTGCCAACAAAGGTCTGTCTAGTCAAGGCTATGGTTTTTCCAATGGTCATGTATGGATGTGAGACTTGGACTGTGAAGAAAGCTGAGAGTCAAAGAATTGATGCTTTTGAACTGTGGTGTTGGAGAAGACTCTTGAGTGTCCCTTGGACTGCAAGGAGATCCAACCAATCCATCCTAAAGGAGATCAGTCCTGGGTGTTCATTGGAAGGACTGATGCTAAAGCTGAAACTCCAATACTTTGGCCACCTCATGCTAAGAATTGACTCATTGGAAAAGACCCTGATGCTAGGAGGGATTGGGGGCAGGAGGAGAAGGCGACGACAGAGGATGAGATGGCTGGATGGCATCACCGACTCAATGGACGTGAGTTTAAGTGAATTCCAGGAGTTGGTGATGGACAGGGAGGGCCTGGTGTTTTGCGATTCATGGGGTCGCAAAGAGTCAGACACAACTGAGTAACTGAACTGAACTGAACTGAATCACTTGTAGATAAGACCATAAAAGCCATGTTAGTACTTAAGTGTGTTCATTGGGAGGAGAGTCCTTAGATTTTTTCACTTACTCACCTCACATCCTTATTGTCTTGTTAGATTTATTAGCAGAAGGTGCTGTTGCTGGGGAAGAAAAAGAGAACAAGATAGGTCAGACCAGATATGGAGCATCAGACCCAGTAGACGCTCCTTAACTGACAAAGTGCACACTAAGTATCACAAGAAAAAAGTTTGAGTAAGCTAAGAAGAAAAATAAATAAATAAAAAGGAAAAAAATTGGAGATAGAGAGACACACCTAGGGTATTCATTTTAAATATTTATTTGAGAGCAATTCTGTAATAATAAAGTCCAAGTAACTCCAGGTTCTGTGAGGGCTGCACCACTGCCTGGAACTGTGAATGGATGCTGCTGAGAGTTCATTCTTGTCTTCGCCAGAGGACCTGATCATCATTTGACATAGAGTAAGCAATGGATACCTGTCTCTCATAAGCTTCATTTTTTATTTTGTGAGCGCTTTTTCCCTCAAAATTGTTAAGGAATTTGCAAAAGCAAAGTTTACTTAACAAGTTATATTAATGATTTAACATTTGTATGATGGCCAATTCCCAAGCAGAAAAGCATCTTTAGTGACCACATATGCAACATACTAAATGAGGATACATGGGTTTTAGACTTGACTCAACATCTGGCATATAACTTTGAACCTTTTTAATCAAACCCTGGTGATATCACACTTTTAAAGTGATGAGAACAGGGCTGTTACTGACAGAAGCAGAATTAGCTTTTAAACTGTGGTCTGGCTTCAGAGAGCACTGGAGTTCAGTTTACTTGCCCTGCAAAGTTATTATTACTTTTAGGGTAAATAGAACCACTCTGTGGGCTTCCTTGGTGGCTCAGTGGTAAAGAATCTGCCTGCCAATGTAGGAGACATGGATCAATCCCAGGTTCGGAAAGATACCCTGAAAGATAAGATGGCAACCTACTACAGTATTCTTGCCTGGGAAACCCCAAGGACAGGGGAGCCTGAAGTGCTATAGTCCTTAGGGTAACAAAAAAGAAATTACTTAGCAACTAAACAGCAACAACAGACAACAAGAACCACTTTAGCCAATGTGAGCCTGTGCTACTAACAGGCAAGAGCAAGGGAGGGTCTCCCATGGTGCCCTCATGATCTTCCCTCCCTAAGAAGTTTTCTATCTTTACTATTTCTTAAAATGAATAAAGAAAGATCTTGTGTCCTCCTTCAATACCAATGTTGTGATGTAAATATTTGTGTTTTGTCTTGTTTGGAAAGTGAAAGTAGCTCAGTTGTGTCTGACTCTTTGTGGCCCCATGGACTATAGAGTCCATGGAATTCTCCAGGCCAGAATACTGGAGTGTGTAGCCTTTTCCTTCTCCAGGGGATCTTCCCAACCCAGGGATCAAACCCAGGTCTCCTGCATTGCAGGCAGATTCTTTACCAGGTGAGCCACAAGGAAAGCCCAAGAATACTGGAGTGGGTAGCCTATCCTTCTCCAGCGGATCATGCCAACCCAGGAATCAAACTGGGATATCCTGTATTGCAGACAGATTCATTACCAACCTCATTCTATTTTCTGCATCAGAGGGCATTTCTGATTCCCTCAAGGTTTGAATCACAGTTATATCGAGAGCACAGTGATTCAAAGCCCAGGTTCTAGAGTCAGATGCAGATATTCAAGTCCCTGCTCTGCCACCTCCACGTTGTTAAGACTCTTTACATGAACCTCCGTTATAGTAACCTCTGCTAACATTGATGTTTTAGGAATCAGTGAACTAAAATCGACTGGAATTGGTGAATTTAACTCAGATGAGAAATATCAATAACCTCAGATATTCAGATGACACCACCCTTACGGCAGAAAGTGAAGAAGAACTAAAGAGCCTCTTGATGAAAGTCAAAGAGGAGAGTGAAAAAAGCTGGCTTAAAGCTCAACATTCAGAAAACTAAGATCGTGGCATCCGGTCCCATCACTTTATGGCACATAGATGGGGAAACAGTGGAAACAGTGGCTAACTTTATTTTGGGGGGCTCCAAAATCACTGCAGATGGTGACTGCATCCATGAAATTAAAAGACGCTTACTCCTTGGAAGGAAAGATATGACCAACCTACACAGCATATTAAAAAGCAGAGACATTACTTTGCCAACAAAGGTCCGTCTAGTCAAGGCTATCGTTTTTCCAGTAGTCATGTATGGATGTGAGAGTTGGAATATAAAGAAAGCTGAGCACTGAAGAATTGATGCTTTTGAAGTGTGGTGTTAGAGAAGACTCTTGAGAGTCCCTTGGACTGCAAGGAGAGCCAACCAGTCCATCCTAAAGGAGATCAGTCCTGGGTGTTCATTGGAAGGACTGATGTTGAAGCTAAAACTCCAATAATTTGGCCACCTGATGCGAAGAGCTAACTCATTTGAAAAGACTCTGATGCTGGGAAAGATTGAGGGCAGGAGGAGAAGGGGATGACAGAGGATGAGATGGCTGGATGTCATCTCCGACTCTATAGACATGGGTTTGGGTGGACTCCAGGGGTTGGTGATGGACAGGGAGGCCTGGCATGCTGCAGTTCATGGGGTTGCAGAGTCAGACACGACTGAGCAACTGAACTGAACTAAACTCAGATGACAATTATATCTACTACTGTATCCCTTAGAAGAAATGGAGAATCCCTTAGAAGAATTGGAGTAGTCATCATAATCAACAAAAGAGTCTAAAATGCAGTACTTGGATGCAATCTCAAAAATGCTCAAGAATGCTCTCTGTTTGATTCCAAGGCAAATATTTCAGTATCACAGTAATCCAAGTCTGTGCCCTGACTAGTAAAGCTGAAGAAGCTGAAGTTGAACAGTTCTATGAAGACCTACAAGACCTTCTAAAACTAAAACCCCAAAAGATGTCCTTTTCATCATAGGGGACTGGAGTGAAAAAGTAGGAAGTCAAGATATACCTTGAGTAACAGGCAAGTTTGGTCTTGGAGTACAAAATGAAGCAGGGGAAAGGGTAACAGAGTTTAGCCAAGAGAATGCACTGGTCATAGCAAACACGCTCTTCCAACAACACAAGAAAGACTCTACACAAGGACATCAACATGGTCAATACCAAAATCAGATTGATTATATTCTTTGCAGCCAAAGATGGAGAAGCTCTATACAGCCAGCAAACACAAGACTGAGAGTTGACCATGGCCCAGATCATGAACTTCTTATTGCAAAATTCAGAATTAAGTTGAAGAAAGTAGGGGAAACCACTAGACCATTCAGGTATGAAATCAAATCCCTTATGATTATACAGCGGAAGTGAGAAATAGATTTAAGGGACTAGATCTGATAGACAGAGTGCCTGAAGAACATGGACAGAGTTTTGTGACATTGTACAGAAGGCAGGGATCAAGACCATCCCCAAGAAAAAGAAATGCAAAAAGGCAAAGTGGTTGTCTGAGGAGGCCTTACAAATAGCTGAGAAAAGAAGAGAAGGGAAATGCAAAGGAGAAAAGGAGAGATATACCCATTTGAATGCAGAAATCCAGAGAATAGAAAGGAGAGATAAGAAAGCCTTCTTCAGTGATCAATGCAGAGAAATAGATGAAAACAATAGAATGGAAGATGAGATGTCTTCAAGAGAATTAGAGATACCAAGAAAACGTTTCGTGCAAAGATGGGCACAGTAAATGACAGAAATGGTATGGACCTAACAGAAGCAGTAGATATTAAGAAGAGGTGAAAAGAATACACAGAAGAACTGTACAAAAAAGATCTTCACGACCAAGATAATCAAGATGGTTTGATCACTCACCTAGAGCCAGACATCCTGGAATGCAAAGAAGACAAATGAGCCTTAGGAACCATCACTATGAACAAAGCTAGTGGAGGTGATGGAATTCCAGTTGAGCTATTTCAAATCCTAAAAGATGATGCTGTGAAAGTCTGTAGTCAATATGCCAGCAAATTTGGAAAACTCAGCAGTGGCCACAGGACTGGAAAAGGTCACTTTTTCATTCCAATCCCAAAGAAAGGCAATGCCAAAGAATGGTCAAACTACCACACAATTGCATTCATCTGACATGCTAGCAAAGAAATGCTCAAAATTCTCCAAGCCAGGCTTCAATGGTACATGACTTGTGAACTTCCAGATGTTCAAACTGGATTTATAAAAGGCAGAGGAACCAGAGATCAAGTTGCCAACATCAGTTGGATCATTATAAAAGCAAGCGAGTTCCAGAAAAACATTTACTTCTGCTTTATTGACTATGCCAAAGCCTTTAACTGTGTGGATCACAACAAACTGGAAAATTCTTCAAGAGATGGGAATACCAGACCACCTGACCTGCTTCCTGAGAAATCAGTATGCAAGTCAAGACGCAATGATTAAACCTATAAAACACTGGTGAAAGAAATCAAAGAGGACACTAATAGATGGAGAAATATACCATGTTCATGGATTGGAAGAATCAATACAGTGAAAACGAGTATAGTACCCAAAGCAATTTAAAGATTCAATGCAATCCCTATCAAGCTACCAAAAGTATTCTTCACAGAGCTAGAACAAATAATTTCACAATTTGTATGGAAATACAAAAAACCTCGAATAGCCAAAACAATCTTGAGAAAGAGAACAGAACTGGAGGAATCAACTTGCCTGACTTCAGGCTGTACTACAAAGCCACAGTCATCAAGACAGTATGGTACTGGCACAAAGACAGAAATATAGATCAATGGAACAAAATAGAAAGCCCAGAGATAAATCCACGCACCTATGGACACCTTATCTTTGACAAAGGAGGCAAGAATATACAATGGAGAAAAGACAATCTCTTTAACAAGTGATGCTGGGAAAACTGGTCAACCACTTGTAAAAGAATGAAACTAGAACACTTTCTAACACCATACACAAAAATAAACTCAAAATGGATTAAAGATCTAAATGTAAGACCAGAAATATAAAACTCTTAGAGGAGAACATAGGCAAAACACTCTCTGACATACATCACAGTAGGATCCTCTATGACCCACCTCCCAGAATATTGGAAATAAAAGCAAAAATAAACAAATGGGACCTTATTAAACTTAAAAGCTTCTGCACAACAAAGGAAACTCTAAGCAAGGTGAAAAGACAGCCTTCAGAATGGGAGAAAATAATAACAAATGAAGCAACTAACAAACAACTAATCTCAAAAATGTACAAGCAACTCCTACAGCTCAATTCCAGAAAAATAAATGCTTCAATCAAAAATGAGCCAAATAACTAAATAGACATTTCTCCAAAGAAGACATACAGATGGCTAACAAACACATGAAAAGATGCTCAACATCACTCATTATCAGAGAAATGCAAATCAAAACCACTATGAGGTACCATTTCATGCCAGTCAGAATGGCTGCGATCCAAAAGTCTACAGGCAGTAAATGCTGGAGAGGGTGTGGAGAGAAGGGAACCCTCTTACACTGTTGGTGGGAATGCAAACTAGTACAGCCACTATGGAAAACAGTGTGGAGATTCCTTAAAAAACTGGAAATAGAACTGCCTTATGATCCAGCAATCCCACTGCTGGGCATACACACGGAAGAAACCAGAATTGAAAGAGACACGTGTACCCCAATGTTCATCGCAGCACTGTTTATAATAGCCAGGACATGGAAGCAACCTAGATGTCCATCAGCAGATGAATGGATAAGAAAGCTGTGGTACATATACACAATGGAGTATTACTCAGCCATTAAAAAGAATGCATTTGAATCAGTTCTAATGAGGTGGATGAAACTGGAGCCTATTATACAGAGTGAAGTAAGCCAGAAAGAAAAACACCAATACAGTATACTAACGCATATGTATGGAATTTAGAAAGATGGTAACAATAACCCTGTATACGAGACAGAAAAAGAGTCACTGATGTAAAGAACAGTCTTTTGGACTCTGTGGGAGAGGGCGAGGGTGGGATGATTTGGGAGAATGGCATTGAAACATGTATAAAATCATATATGAAATGAGTCGCCAGTCCAGGTTCAATGCACGATACTGGATGCTTGGGGCTGGTGCACTGGGACAACCCAGAGGGATGGTATGGGGAGGGAGGAGGGAGGAGGGTTCAGGATGGGGAACACGTGTATACCTGTGGCGGATTCATGTTGATATATGGCAAAACCAATACAATATTGTAAAGTTAAAAAAATAAAATTTTAAAAAAATAAAATAAAATTTAAAAAAATGTATAAAGAATAATACAGCAAACTTTGACTCAGGGCACAGACCTTCAGGGGTCCCAGTTTTAATCTGGGGTCTCAGTTCCTTCTTCACATCTTGCTTCCCCACCCCACCCCCATCCACCCACCTTCATACCCAAGCTTCAAGGCATCAGATTGTCAAATGCCCTGAGTAGCTGAAGATTTGGCATCAGCTTCGCACTCTGCTTTCTCTGAGAATTCAAATGAGCCATAAATATAAAAGATATGTGAAGTATTTCATTCAGTACTGTATGAGTTTTAGTGGAAAATTTTTCAGGATATCTAGTCCCTTTATTACTTTTTAAACTAAACTATACCCACTGTTATGAGTTTAAAATTTTTGTTGTTTTCATTTTATTTCTATATTTGTGTCTATCTGCATTAAGATATGAATGTAAATAAAGACAAAATGACCACTAAAAAAAAAAAAAAAAAAAGCAATGGTTAGAACTAGTCATGGAACTATACAGACTGGTTCCTAATCGGGAAAGGAGTACGTCAAGGCTGTATATTGTTACCCTGCTTATTTAACTTATATGCAGAGTACATCATGAGAAATGTTGGGCTGGGTGAAGCACAAGCTGGAATCAAGATTGCTTGGAGAAATACCAATAACTTCAGATATGCAGATGACACCACCCTTATGGCAGAAAGTGAAGAAGAACTAAAGAGCCTTTTGATGAAAGTGAAAGAGGAGAGTGAAAAAGTTGGCTTAAAGCTCAACCTTCAGAAAACTAAGATCATGGCATCCAGTCCCATCACTTCATGGCAAATAGATGGGGAAACAGTGGAAACAGTGTCAGACTTTATTTTGGGGGCTCCAAAATCACTGCAGATGGTGATTGCAGCCATGAAATTAAAAGACACTTACTCCCTGGAAGGAAAGTTATGACCAACCTAGACAGCATATTCAAAACCAGAGACATTACTTTGCCAACAAAAGTCCATCTAGTCAAGGCTATGGTTTTTCCAGTGGTCATGTATGGATGTGAGAGTTGGACTATAAAGAGAGCTGAGCACAGAAAAATTGATGCATTTGAACTGTGATGTTGGAAAAGACTCTTAAAGTCCCCTGGACTGCAAGGAGATCCAACCAGTCCATCCTAAAGGAAATGAGTCTGAGTATTCATTAGAAGGACTGATGCTGATGCTGAAACTGCATTACTTTGGCGACCTGATGCCATGAACAGACTCATCGGAAAAAAACCCTGATCCTGGGGAAGATTGAAGGCAGGAGGAGACAGGGATGACAGAGGATGAGATGGTTGGATAGCATCACTGACTCGATGGATATGATTTTTAGTAAGCTCCTAGAGTTGGTGATGGACACGGAAGCCTGGCGTGCTGCAGTCCATGAGGTCGCAAAGAGTCGGACATGACTGAGCAATTGAACTGAACTGAACTGAACTGAACTGTCGGACACGACTGAACGACTGAACTGAACTTCTCTCATGAGCTATGTATGTACAACATGCACTTATATCATGCCTACCACCGCAGGAATCTCTTATTATTGGTGTGTTTCACATACTACGTCATTTATTCTTCATAATAACCCTCATTTAAGGATTATAATCAACTTTCTGAAGTTGATATAATTGAAATCCCCATGTTATACCTAATGACATGAGACTAGGGAAGGTTATGCTATTCACCTATGGTTGCAGAGCTAGGAAGTGATAGAGGGAGAATCAATCCTCTGTCAGCCTGACTCCAATTAAGACACAAGCCATATAATGTATCACAGCCATTACATCAAAGGTGTACTAGCTACTTTTACGTGTTTCTGAGAGACTGGATTGTCAGCAGAAACAAGTGAACCATAAATAACAAAAAGCAACTCAGTGAACAAACTGTAAGTTGAATCCGTGTTACACTTTATTAACTTGGGTGAAAATAACCCACCTAAAATCGTGACATCTACCAGTATGCCAAACAAAAGTAAAGTTGAAGGAGCCAGAATATGCAGTACTATCAGGATACAAGACAGTGTTGCTGCTCTTGAGTAGATGGTAATCTAGTTGGACCAATTAAATATTGTTCTCATATGTGTAAAAAAATAATCATTTTAGGTTCACTGTATACTCATCATTGGGATGCATAATGCCTAACAAAGGGTAACTAAGCAAACATTTGCTCTCAAATGCTGAGCATGGGCTCCTGAAAAAAATTGAATAAATTGTATGGTTCAGGTATTATATGCTAAAGGATTTTTTTCTAAATTATGAAAATATGATAACACATTTACAGGAGATTTGAAAAATATAGAACAAAGTTGCATATAGTTCCGCTATGTATTACAATTATTTTTAAGTAGATAAATTAAGATATTTAGTTGGAGTTTCAATATCAATTCTCAAAGATTAATAGAAAGGATAGAGAGAAAAGTAGAAAGATAAAGTAGACCTGAAAACCACAGTGAACCAGTTCAACATAATCAAGATTTACACAATTTCCGCACAACAGCAGGGTACAAATTCTATTCAAGTTCCATATATTATAAACCAGGAGACACTGGAACATATCCAGGGTCATAAAACAAGGTGCAAAAATTTCATGGTCTAAAGGTATTGAAATCATACAGAGCCTGTTCTCTTATCACTGTGGAATTATATTAGAAATCAATATCAAAAGATATTTGAAAAGAACCCACATATTTTCAAATGCAAAGTGACATTTGCCAAAAGGGATCTTTGACTTAGCCATTGAAAGCCTCGGGAAGGTTCAAAGAACACAGAGGGTGATTCTGTGTGAAAAATCACAGAGGGTGATTGCAGAGAAGAAAGCATTTAAATGAGAAATTAATATCAAGAATACTTTAAATACGCCATGTATTTGGAAATTAAATGTCCACTTTTAAATGATTGATGTGTCTGAGAAGCCATAACAAGGAAGATTAGAAAATATTTGTAACAGAATAAAAACTAAAAGAGAATTTACCAGATTTTGTTGCATGCACTGAAGCTGTTCAATGCAACTAAATACAGTGTGGAATCTTGAATAAGATATGAAAACAAATAATGGACACTAACATAAAATTTTGTAAATTTGAACAAAATTTGTGTTTTAGTTAATACTGTATCACATGCTACTTTCCTGGTGTTTTTTCCAGCATGATATTTCTTTATATTTTCAGAATTGGATTAGAATTTCAAGTCTCATTCAAAAACCTTTTTTAAAAATCACTAAAATAATATTTCTAGACTTTTAGCAATAATACTAGATGCTAGAATAAATGGAACTATATCAAAGTTTTGAATAAATATAAATTAGAAATCTAGTATTCTATTCATACTTAGTCAAACAAGTGAAACCAAAATGTTATAAATTTTTTAGCTAAGGAAAAATTCATGTTTTCTAAAATACATATATTATACTTAATATATATGTATATATGCACACACACACAAAGCTTTTTTACTACACTTGATAAAGGCTTGAGAAAGAGCCTAAAAAAAGGAGAGATGGAGAAATCGAAAAACATAAATGAAATGAAAGCCCTGAATATGAAATAGAAAAAGTGAAATAAGCTAGATAAAAGTAAAAGATCATCATATAGTCCATTTTTTAAAAAATATGGCTACTCATTAGAATCATATCTGGAGTTTTTGAGTAAAAAACAATACCTGGGCATTTGTGTTTTACAACAAATTCCAAGATAATAGGAATGTGTATCTGATTTTTTAAAAGTGATTACAGGTTTTTCTATTAAATGGTAGTTTCAGTGATAATAGAATTCTGTTATTTTCTGTTGACCGATCATGATACAGTGGTATTATAATGAATAATAGTTCAGTTCAGTTCAGTCGCTTTTTGTCTGACTCTTTGCAACCCCATGAACCACAGCACGCCAGGCCTCCCTGTCCATCACCAACTCCTGGAGTTCACCCAGACTCACGTCCATCAAGTCAGTGATGCCATCCAGCCATCTCATCCTCTGTCATCCCCTTCTCCTTCTGCCCCCAATCCCTCCAGCGTCAGAGTCTTTTCCAGTGAGTTAGCTTTTCTCATGAGATGGCGAGGTGGCGAAAATACTGGAGTTTCAACTTTAGCATCATTCCTTCCAAAGAATACCCAGGACTGATCTCCTTTAGAATGGACTGGTTGGATCTCCTTGCAGTCCAAGGGACTCTCAAGAGTCTTCTCCAACACCACAGCTCAAAAGCATCAATTCTTCAGAGCTCAGCCTTCTTCACAGTCCAACTCTCACATCCATACATGACCACAGGAAAAATCATAGCCTTGACTAGACGGACCTTTGTTGGCAAAGTAATGTCTCTGCTTTTGAATATGCTATCTGGGTTGGTCATAACTTTCCTTCCAAGGAGTAAGCATCTTTTAATTTCATGGCTGCAATCACCATCTGCAGTGATTTTGGAGCCATGAATAATAGTTACATAATCACAATAGTAAAAGATGTTTATCAGTTTTCACAATCAATAGGCAGACAAAAAATAAAAGATAATTACAATTGCAAGCCATGATGGTAACATGACTAACCAAACAGTCATAATGGCTCAAGCAGTAAAGAATCCGCCTGAAATGGAGGAGATACAGGTTCAATCCCTGGGTTGGGAAGATACTCTGGAAGAGGAAATGGCAACCCACTCCTGTATTCTTGCCTGGAAAATCCCATGGACAGAGGAACCAAGTGGTCTACAGTCCAGAGGGTCACAAAGAGTTGGACATGACTGAACATTGGATGGATGGAGGGACAAAATAATTACGTATGATTTAGGGGTTTAAGGAGAGTGATGTGGTAAATGGAAGTGCAAACAAGCACATGTTTTCTTCCACCCAGCCAGTCTATGTCTTTTAGTCGGTGCATTTACTCCATTTACAGTTAAGGTGATTATTGATATGTATGATCCTGTTACCATTTTCTTAATTGTTTTGGGTTTATTCTTTGTTGGTCTCTTCCTTCTCTTGAGTTCCATGCCTAGAGAAGTTCCTTTAACATTTGTTGTAAAGCTGGTTTGGTGGTGCTAAATTCTCTTAACTTTTGTTTGTCTCTTGTCCAGAAAGCTTTTCATTTCTCCATCAAATCCAAATGAGTGTCTTGCTGAGTTGAGTGTTCTTGGTTATAGTTTCTTCCCTTTCATCACTTGAAATACTTCATGCCATTCCCTTCTGGCTTGTCAAGTTTCTGTTGAGAAATCAACTTATAACCTTATGGGAGTTCCCTTGTATGTTATTTGTCTTTTTTCCCTTGTTGCTTTTATTATTTTATCTTTGTCTTTAATTTAGGTCAGCTTGATTAATATCTAATCTGTATTGGTGTGTTTCTCCTTGGGTTTATCCTGCCTGGGACTGTGTGCTTCTTGGGCTTGGCTGACTGTTTCTTTTCCCATGTTAGGGAAGTTTTCAGCTATTATCTCCTCAAATATTTTCTTGAGTTCTTTTTCTCTCTGTTCTGCTGGGACCCCTATAATGCAAATGTTGGTCTGTTTAATGTTGCCCCAGAGGACTCTTAGGCTGTCTTCATTTTTTTCATCTTTCTATATTCTGCTTTACAGTAGTGGTTTCCACCATTTTGTCTTCCAGGTCACTTATCCATTCTTCTGCCTCAATTATTCTGCTATTAATTTCTTCCAATTATCATTCATGTTTGTTTGTTCTTTAGTTTTTCTAGGTCTTTGGTAGACATTTCTTTCATCTTGCCCCTTCTTTTTCCAAGATCCTGGATCATCTGCACTATTCATTATTTTTGAATTCTTTTTCTACAAAGTTGTTATCTGCACTTCCATTTAGTTGTTTTTTGGGGGGTTTTATCTTGTTCTTTCATCTGGGAGATAATCTGCTTTTCATTTTTATTAACTCTCTATGGTTGTGGTTTTCATTCTGGAGGCTGTGGGATTATAGTTCTTCTTGATTCTTCTATCTGCCCTCTGGTGGATGAGGCTGATGAGGACTGGCAGTGGGAAAAACAGGTTATTGTTCTGGTAAGCAGGGTCCTGCTCAGTAAAGCTTTAATCCATTTATCTGTTGATGGGTGGGGCTACACTCTCTTCTTGTTAGCTGTTTGGGCTGAGGCAACCCAGCCTTGGTACAGGCTCTATGGTAGGGTTAATGGCAGCCTCCAAGAGGACTCACTTGCCAAGGGTCACCTTCCAGGATCACTGCTGCCAGTGCCTCTGTCCCCACAGTGAGCCACTGCTGACTCATACCTCCACAGGAGACCCTCCAGCACTAGCAGGTAGATCTGGTCATCTCCTGTAGGGTCCTGGTGCATGCAAGATTTTGTGCCTGCCAAGAGTGGAGTTTCTGTTAACCCCAGTCCTGTGGAAGTCCTATAATCAAATCCTGATGACCTTCAAAGACAGATTCCCTGGGGGTTCTTAATCCCTTTGCTGGATCCCCCAGGCTGGGAAGCCTGACACAGGGTTCAGAACCTTCACCACAGTGGGAGAACTTCTTACCTCCAGTTTGTGGGTCGCCCACCCAATGGGTATGGGATTTGATTTTATTGTGATTGTGCCCCTCCTACCAACTTGTTGCAGCTTCTCCTTTGTCTTTGGACTTGGGGTGTATTTTTTGGTGGGTTCCAGTGTTCCCCTATTGATGATTGTTCAACAGCTCATTGTGATTTTGGTGCTCTCATAGGAGGAGATGATTGCACTCATGTCCTTCTAATCCACCATCTTGATTTGATCTCTTGCTATGGGATTTTTGAGTTGGGGAGATAATGGCATTACTGTAGAGCCAAGATCTGAACTGAGTCTTGAAAGAAGAGATTTGGATAAACACACAGTAGATTGAAAGGCCTTCCAGAAAAATGGAAAATATAAATGAAGCCCTGGGGCAGGAAAAGTGTAACATGGCTGGGATAGAAAGGAAGAGAAATGATAACAAATACTGAGTCTAGAAGATAAAATACAAAGTTGTCCAAGTTATTCAGTTTATGAAGTATTTTCATATATGATCAATTACTAGCTAACTCTGCAAAGCAGAAATATGTAGGTATTAGTATTTCCATTTAAAAAATAGCTGAGAATTTATATACACAGGTATTAAGTTAGTGTTGTGATAGCAGTAAAAATAGAGTATTCTACCTCTTTTATTTTCATTAATAATGTATTTCCTATAGTACAAAGGATAGGGAAGAATGTTTAAAGTCAGGAAAAATGATTAAATAAGCATCATAGAGTCAAATGTAATAATAATAATAAATTGAATAGACTAGCATCTAATACACTCAGGATGTTACTATAGGGTTCTGTCTTAAAGGGCATCTATCTATCTATCACATGTATAAAGTACCTATCCTAAGAATCATATCTGAACATTTTTTCCTTGAGTTTTATTTTTGTGTAAAAAATAAGCTATGTTCAAAAAAATATTCAAAAAGCAGAACAGATGTTACTTTAAATCAGCATAGTCCACTTTGCATGTCTTTTCCTCCTTTTTCTTAAAATTTTAACTTGAGCTATATGCCAGTCTAGAATATTTGAAGATTTTTTTTAAAAAATATTCTGTATAAACTGAGATGATAGACTTTTGAAAACATACATATAAACCCACAAAATAGAAGAAAATTAAATTTTATAACCTTCCTGGAAAGATTCTGACATAAGGTGGAAAGCTCATGCACATTTTTAAAAACCTTCCTCAGTGTTAGGATCCAAATGATTTGTACGTTTAATGCTGAAAGTTGAATTTCAGCTTAACAGTCACCTTATCCTGAAAAAGGTCATATGCAGGTCTAGCTTTTGTTATGTGTTTGCAAAGAATTGAGGTGGTTGGAACTAGGAAATTGCTGCTTTAAAAAAATTAAAAAAAAAATAACTGGAGTAAAGCCAGAGTTCTATAATATTAATGATGATGGCAGCTATAGTTTGTTGATGACTTATAATATGTGAGCCTCTGCCTCCTCCCAGAGCCCTGGAAAGAGAACCTAAAAGAAATCCCAAAGCCTAAAAATGGAAGAAAGCATGGCCAGAATTTATATACATGGTGCAGTAAGTGGAACAGCAAACAGGTGAGAGGCAAGGATGCATGGTACATTCAGGGAATGAAATTAAAAGTGATGGGGAGCAAGGTAGTTACTGAAATCTCCTACCTGCTACTAGTCAGGGTCTTAGCTAATTAGCTGGAAAATGTTTTTGCTACAGTTGTTTTGTTGATGTGGGAGACCATAGGAAACCACTGGATGCAATGAAATAGATTAGAATGTGGAGCCATGCAAGCAGCTAAAGTTTCACATCCCAGCTCTGCCTCTCATGGGCTGTGTCACACTTAATCCATTTTTTTTATCTGTAGACATCTCCAGGATAATACCATATAACAATAGTAGGGATTCTCCATGCAGTAAGTGACAAACTTAATGTCAGCAAAAACAAGACCTGGAGCTGACTGTGGCTCAGATCATGAGCTCTGTATTGCAAAATTCAGGCTTAAAGTGAAGAAAGTAGGGAAAACCACTAGGGCATTCAGGTATGACCTAAATCCCTTTTGGAGGTGATGAAAAGATTCAGAGGTTTAGATCTGATAGACAGAGTGCCTGAAGAACTATTGACAGAGGTTCATAACATTGTACAAGAGGCAGTGACCAAAATAATCCCAAAGAAAAATAAAGACAAGAGGGCAAAATGATTGTCTGAGGAGGCTTTACAAACAGCTGTGGAAAGAAGAGAAGCGAAGGGCAAGGGAGGATGGGAAAGATATACCCAACTGAACACAGAATTCCAGAGAATAGCAAGGAGAGATAAGAAGGCCTTCTTAAATGAACAGTGCAGAGAAATAAAGGAAAGCAATAGCATAGGAAAGACTAGAGATCTCTTTGTGAAAATCAGATATATCAAGGAAAGGTATCATGCACGGATAGGTACAGTGAAGGAGAGAAGTGGTAAGGCCCTAACAGAAGCACAAGAGATTAAGAAGAGTTGGCAAGAATACACAGAAGAACTATACAAAAATCTTAAGTACCTGAATAACCATGCTGGTGTGGTCACTCAACTACAGCCAGACATCCTGGAATGTGAAGTCAAGTGGGCCTTAAGAAGCATTACTATGATGAAAGCTAGTGGAGGTGATGGAATTCCAGCTGAGCTATTTTCAAATCCGAAAAGATGTTGCTGATAAAGTGTTGCACTCAATCTGCCAGAAAATTTGGAAAACTCAGCAGTGGCCACAGGACTAGAAAAGGTCAATTTTCATTCCAGTCCCAAAGAATGGCAATGCCAAAGAATGTTCAAACTACTGTACAATTGCACTCATTTCACATGCTAGTAAGATAATGCTCAAAATCCTTCAAGCAGGCTTCAACAGTACATAAACTGAGAACTTCCAGATGTACAAGCTGGATTTAGAAAAGACAGAGGAATCAGAGGCCAAGATTTGTTGGATCAGAGAAAAATCAAGAGAGTTCTAGAAAAACTTCTACTTCTCCTTCATTGATTGCACTAAATCCTTTGACTGTGTGGACCAAAACAAACTGTGAAAAATTCTTAAAGATTTGAGAATACCAGACCACCTTACCTGCCTCCTGAGAAATCTGTATGCAGGTCAAGAAGCAACAGTTAGAACCAGAAATGAAACAACAGACTGGTTCATAATTGAGAATAGAGTTCCTCAAGGCTGTACATTGTCACCCTGCTTATTTGATTTATATGCAGAGTTCAGTTCAGTTCAATCACTCTGTGGTGTCCGACTCTTTGCAATCCCATGAAATGCAGCACACCAGGCCTTCCTGTCCATCACCAACTGCCAGAGTCTACCCAAACCCATGTCCATTGAGTCCATGATGCCATCCAACCCTCTCATCCTCTGTCATCCCCTTCTCCTCCTGCCCTCAATCTTTCCCAGCATCAGGGTCTTTTCCAATGAGTCTGCTCTTCACATCAAGTAGCCAAACCACTGGAGTTTCAGCTTCAACATCTGTCCTTTCAATGAATACCCAGGACTGATCTCCTTTAGGATGGACTGGTCGGATCTCCTTGCAGTCTAAGGGACTCTCAAGAGTCTTCTCTAACACCACAGTTCAAAAGCATCAATTCTTCAGCGCTCAGCTTTCTTTACCATCCAACTCTCACATCCATACATGACCACTGGAAAAACCATAGCCTTGACTAGATGGACCTTTGTTGACAAAGTAATGTCTCTGCTTTTTAATATGCTGTCTATGTTGGTCATATCTTTCTTTCCAAGGAGTAAGTGTCTTTTAATTTCATGGCTGCAATCACCATCTGCAATGATTTTGGAGCCCAGAAAAATAAAGTCAGACACTGTTTCCACTGTTTCCCCATCTATTTGCCATGAAGTAATAGAATCAGATGCCATGATCTTCGTTTTCTGAAGGTTGAGCTTTAAGCCAACTTTTTCACTCTCCTCTTTCACTTTCATCAAGAGGCTCTTTAGTTCTTCTTCACTTTCTGCCATAAGGGTGGTATCATCTGCATATCTGAGATTATTGATAGCTACGACCTTGTAAATGCAGTCCTCTGGGAGGACAAGCCTAGGAAGCCTGGGAAGTAAAGAGTGGAAAAACCCTCACTGGTTTGCGTCTATCATATCATTCCCAGGGAGCTCTAAACAACCACAATCCTATTACATTGTCTTGTGTCTATATTGAGATTTTTCTGATCATTCAGTAAAATAAAAAGGAATTCCCAGAAATAGTCTAGTTCAGATAATATTTACTTTGAGTTAGTTTTCAAAACTCCTTTATGTCCATTTACTCATTCACCTTTACATTAAACCTGTGCTTTTGAGAATGAAAGACAGGTCCACAGCCTCACAGCCAGTTGGATTCAGTTCTGTCTATTGACTGTTTGTTCTGTCTGCTTCTTCATGTTACCAAACACCTTCTCTTCACAAAGAGTTTTTTTCGAATATGTACCCTGATAAAAGGTGTGTGTGTTTCAGGTCCCAACTGGGACATGGCCATTGTTAGAAAACACAAAGCCAGGTTACTTCCACTGGAGGTTTGGGTTTTCTGGGAGTCTGGTTTGTAACTCTGTGGTAGGGCCCCAAATACAAACACTGTTCATATTTTTATTTAAAGTTTGGAGGAAGTAGAAAATACTTTCACTTTGTATGCAGCATGAATGACCCAGGAGACCAACTCTCTAGGATCCATAGCTGTCAGAAAACTAAACAAAATGCCTTTCTGTGCAGTGCAAGTATTTGCTTTAGATGTTCTGAGGAGTAGATGCTGCAGTCAGCAGTGATATTGTTTCACAGGGTTCAGCCAAAGTCAATAGGCTTTTTATTCCCAGAATATCTTAGCCCAAAGACATAACATCCTTTGAGAGACAGCCTCAGAAACTTGTCTGCTTGACTGCTTGCCGGCAGCTGCTCCTTCCTGACTATAAAGGAACTTTTCTGCAAAAGCAAGAAGGAACTAGGCCAGTAAGCTTAAACTATGGTCCCTTTAGCAAAATGTCATAGTGAATTTCTGATCCCTGATCATGAATTATATTTATGGAAAATCAAAAGTAAAAGCCAAGTAAGTCCTATCAATATATTCTGTATAATATATTTTTCCTTAGTATTTATAAATGGTTTTGTAATCTGTATTTGTAAATCTACAGTATAGAACGTCACTTCTGAGTATGCAGTCATATTCTGTATTTTCTTCCTGAGTATAAAGTATTTATGACTCTTCTTTTATAGGCTTCTCCTCATAGCGGTAGAGGTACTAGGGGCTCTAAATAAGTAGGAATGACTCATTGACTAAAGATTCTGATCTTGGGTTTCTTAAAACCACAAATAAAGACCCCTGTTTCTTTCTGTCTCTCTTATCCTGATAGATTGTAAAATAGCTACATTTTGCTCTGAGTAAGAATGAACTTAAGATCAGCTCCCCTGCCCCAACTCAACCTCCCATTCTTAGGTCTGCGAACACTAAATCTTCAGTCAGCCGTGAAATTGCACACAAATACTGTATGTATGTGTAAGTTTTACAAGGTTCTCCTCTTTTTCATTTCACAAAAGATTTTGAATAGAGAATTAAGAATACTCTGCTAGCCTTAGAACATTTTTTTTTTTTGAGATTTTTGTCAAGTCTTTACAGTGTTTCTTCTTCCCTCTGATTTGTGATATCCTGTACTGCAGCAGTTTTATAACCCATGATCCATTTTTCAAATGTGTCTTGGAAATAGAGTGATCATACAATAAACATTGCTCAGTGCCAGCCAAATAATCTTCAGTTTAGAACTTATTCCATTTCAGAATGATTGGTCACCATTTTTTAAGAAATAGATGATCCAATATTGACCCATAGAAAATGGTCCCCAGTCACGTTTCTAAATTCATAGGGATTACTTTAAAAATAAATTTAACTTTCCCCAACATTAGAATGCCTATCTAATGGCCATGACCTCCCTGAAGTCATCAAGGTAACAAAAACCAATCAAATTTATTGAGTCTTGATAAGTTTACCAATGAAGTTGCCATAGGTCAGTAAAAAAAAAAAAAAGAAAGAAAGCTTTGTACCATAATGCTTGTAATGCAGCCTGCCAGCAAAGGTATCTTGTTGTGCATGCTCCCCACAGCCTGTTCAGACTCTTAAGAACACATATAAAAAAGCCATAAAAGGGAACCGACAAACAGGGATCCTTGTGCCCTTGTTTGGAGGATTGCATCATCGGAATTTTCATCCAGGGATTTCTAAAAGTTCACAGAACCATTTAAAATCCTCCTTCTGGATTAGTTCTCCCAAATTTTTGATGCTAGACATACTGATCTGAGCCAGAGTATTCTCCATGAGAATAAGCAGAATTATCTAGTTCTTTGTCATGCAATGTGATAGCAGCTGGCTACATGTGGCTTTTGGGCACTTGAATATGGCTAGTTCTAATTAGGTGGTTTTGAGTGTAAAATACACAACAGATTTTGAAGATTTAATAGGGAAAATTTATAAAATATTTTACATTAATTACTTGCTGAAATGGTTATTTTTGGATGTATAACTTAAATATATTATTAAAATTAATTTCTCCTGTTATATTGACTTTTTTTAATACGGCTAGTAAAAAAATCTGGGAGGGATTGGGGGCAGGAGGAGAAGGGGACGACAGAGGATGAGATGGCTGGATGGCATCACTGACTCGATGGACGTGAGTCTGGGTGAACTCCGGGAGTTGGTGATGGACAGGAAGGCCTGGAGTGCTGTGATTCATGGGGTCGCGAAGAGTTGGACACGACTCAGCGACTGAACTGAACTGAGTAAAAAAATGTAAAAATCCATGTATGACTTACATTTATATTTCTATTGGTTTCTTCCAACTGCGCTTTTCTAGATCCTAAACAGCAAAATGATAAGGATTGTTTAAAGCTCTTTCTATAAACCAGGCCCATCCTCAACACAAAATGGAAACTAAAAGCATGCCAGGGTAAAAGGGACATGAAGAATAACATCTTACATTCACCAAGAATGCAAAATGTTAGGAAGCAAAATGGGAGGGAAATGTAAATCAAGCCAGTGAAACACAATAGAGAAAAAAGAAGTCTAAGTCCCAGTGACTCAGCAATCTAAATGTGATAAATGCAATTACTTAAGTGTTAGAAGAAAACAGGTGAATTTCACTGTAACCTCAGAGTAAAGGAAGGTTTTCTAATTATAACAAAAAGAAGGTTCATACACACACACACACACATACACACAGAGAAAAGGTTGAGAAGTTGACTATACAAACAAATTTTAAATACTTTATTTTGAATTGAAAAACAACATAAGCAAAGTAAAAAGACAAATTGGAAGCAAATATTTACAACATATATGACAGACTAATATCCCTACTACACAAATAGGAGCATTTAAAAATTAAGAAAACAAAACCCACAAATTCTAGAGAAAACATAGGAAACAGACTGGAACAGAGAAACAATCTGCCTGCCAGTGCAGGAGACATGGGTTTGATCCCTAGGTCAGGAAGAGCCCTTGGAGAAGGGAATGCAACCCACTTCAGTATTCTTGCTTGGGAAATCCCATGGACAGAGGAGCCTGGTGGGCTGCAGTCCATGGGGGCGTAAAGAGTTGGACATGATTTACTGATTAAACAACAATGCAAAAATGACACAAACATATGAAAAGCTGTTCCATCTCATACATAGTAAAAGAAGACAAAACCATATGATATATCATTTCTCATCATCAGATTGACAAAAATTCAAGGTCTTGACTATTCCTCTCTGTTATTAGAATGAAGAATGATGCACTCCATGTACTACTGAAGGGGATTACCAAAAATATGACCTCTATAGAGGGGAATTTGTCAACAATTTGTCCCAAAACCTACATTGACATTCACCCTAGAACACTCACTTATCTTGATGCTCAAGTTGTACCAGATTTGTCGAGAACTCATTCAAACTTGCCCTTGGGTCTTTTTGATTTGCTCCCATCACTTTCAGAGCACTATCTTACTTTCTGTCAGAAGACATTCAAATTACTTCACACCTTCCCTGTTCTAAGCCCAGAATCAGGCATTTTCCCAAGGAGATCTGGCTCTTCCTCTAAGAATTTGCTCTGAGATTATACCTCCAACAATATAAAAATACCTCCATAGAAGGTCATTTCTTGCAGCACTATTTATAATTATAAAATACTGGAAGCTATCTAAATGGGCAAGCATAAGAGAAATGTTAGGAAACTGCATCTGTAAAAAGGAATAAAAATATCTCTATGAAATGATGAGTGAGTTCCAGGATATGATTGAAGTGACAAGACCAAAGTGCTTTTTGCTAGGGATTCTTACTAAGTATGACTCACAGCCTGAAAATTTTAGTATATATGTTAGGGGAAGCACACTGACTGAAACCAGCCACCCTGGCCAGGCACCATAGTAACCATTTGCATGAGTTGTTTTACGACAGGCGGTAAGGCGGAACTAATAAGCCACTACCAACCGGAAGAGTTTGGGAAAGGTCATAAGGAGACACCACATGTCCTACCACCTCCCAGAATCCTTCTCTCTGGCATCCATCTTGGCTGAACAAGGTGTGCACGACCAGGAAGGACTCTGAGTCAGAAAGATTTGCTAAAGACTAATCTCATCACCATAAAACCTGAGGCTGGAAGCCATGTGGCAGAGCTGTTCTCCTGGGTTCCCTTACCCTACTGCTCTCCACCCAGGTGCCCTTTCCCAGTAAAATCTCTTGCTTTGTCAGCACATGTATCTCCTTGGACAATTCATTTCCAAGTGTTAGATAAGAGCCCAGTTTCAGGCCCTGGAAGGGGTCCCCCTTTCTGCAATATATATATTAAAATCAGAAGGGAAACAAGAAGGTATACATGTTCTTTTTAATTTTTCAAAAATAAATACAGGTGGAATCCACCAGAAAGTAATTTAAACTGGCTAATTATAAGGGATTTGAAAATAAAGTAAAAGAATTATGAAGTATGGAAAAGGGAAGGACCCTTGTCTGAGTCTATTTTCTTGTATAGTTTTGCTTTTTTCATATTAATGTTCAACATATTAAAAAATAACACTAAATCAACAAGAATCGGTGGAACCCTAGAACTGATGCATTGTTTCAAATGAGTAAGTCTACTGAGGGGAAAACAATAAATCCCATCCAAGTAAAATTGCATATTGTATTTTGGTTGTATCTGCCCTCATTCAAAGAAAGATAAAGAGCTGCAAACCAGTCTTGATCTGTTTGTTTATATTGTGGAGTTAATACAGGAATGACGATTCTGAAACTATTTTGTATGTATTGTAAGATTGAGTAAATAAATATGGATGTGGTTGGCAGTCAAGGTCTCACTGTGGAAGAAAAGGAGCTACAATTATGGAATGAGTTAGGCAGAAACACTATGGGATTCACAGTTCCATGTGCGTTTCTAATTCTGTCCTTTGAAAGAGCGCAGAAGCAAAGAGTACATCTAGGCCCCAGAAACTGGTTTCTAAATATCATTCTTAATGAAAAAGAATTAGCATCCTTGGAAAAATGAATGACTGTGGGGCTGGTGCCACAAATGGATAAGATAAGCATAGAACATCTTGTGTCACAGCTAAGGTGCTCCCCAATGGAAAAGGAACATGTCAGAAAGACACGAGCAAGCCTGGGAGTCTTGTTGGACAAATGCATAGCAATTTTATCATCAAAATAAATAAGGATATTAAGAGCTTATAATTTATTATATAAGTAAAGATCCATGAGTTTATACTGATAATAGGGATGATAGATTAGATAGATGATATATAAATAAATGATTGATGGGTAGGTAGATATGTAGATAATATGTAGATGACAGGTAGGTAGGTAGATAGGTAGGTAATAGGTAGATGTAAAGGGAAAGAAGGCTCTTTTTTATCCTCATGTATCAACTTATAAAAGAATGATGGATCAAAAAATTGTTATTTATCCTGTCATGGTAAAAACCAATTTAAGCAAGCATCATCAATAGTTGAGGGGGGCCAGTTTTGATAAGAAACAGAATATCATATAATTTCAAAGCATTTCCTTACAATATACTTATTATTGACAGAAAAAATTATGTAGTAGAGAAATGGGACAAAACTTTAACCAAATGCTCAAAGTTACCATCTCCAGTAAGGGCCACACATAAACCTATGCAATCTGAGGAGGACAAAATGTCACTCGTGCTGTGTTCTAATGAAACACAAATCTTGAGGAAACTTTGAAGAATCTGAAATGGAGAGATGTTATTTTATGGAGTTCTTCACAAATACCCATAATATGAGAGAAAAAGAAAAACTGTTGAATTGTTCTACATTAAATTATATTCAACAAAAATGACACCCAAATGCAATATAACTAGACTAGGAAAATGGGTACAGAAAGGACATAATTGGAACAATTGATGAAACCGAAACACTGACTAGTTGAAATATGGACTGTAGATGACATTAAAACATTGTACCAGGGTTAAATTTCCTGAGTTTACTAGCTGAACTATGGCTATGTAGGAGACTACTTGTTCTGAGGAAATACACATTGAAATATTATGGGGTAAAATGGAATGATTCATGTGACTTACTTCAAAGAGTTGAGAATTAAAATGTGTATTAAGAGAGGGAGAATGATAAAGCAGTGCTTGTTGTTCAGTCGCTCAGTCATGTCTGACTCTTTATGACCCCATGGACTGCAGCATGTGAGGTCTGCCTGTCCTTCACCATCTCCTGGAGCCTGCTCAAACTCATGCCCATTGAGTCAGTGATGCCATCCAACCATCTCATCCTCTGTCGTCCCCTTCTTCTCCTACCTACAATCTTTCCCAATATTAGGGTCTTTTCTAGTGAGTCAGCTCTTTGCATCAGGTGACCAAAGTATTAGAGCTTCAGCATCAGTCCTTCTAATTCAGGGTTAATTTCCTTTAGAATGGATTGGTTTGATCTCCTTGCAAGCCAGTTCAGTTCAGTTCAGTTCAGTCACTCAGTCATGTTCGACTCTTTGTGATCCCGTGAATTGCAGCACGCCAGGCCTCCCTGTCCATCACCAACTCCCGGAGTTCACTCAAACTCATGTCCATCGAGTCGGGATGCCATCCAGCCATCTCATCCTCTGTCGTCCCCTTCTCCTTCTGCCCCTAATCCCTCCCAGCATCAGAGTCTTTACCAATGAGTCATCTCTTCGCATGAGGTGGCCAAAGTACTGGAGTTTCAGCTTTAGCATCATTCCTTCCAAAGAACACCCAGGACTGATCTCCTTTAGAATGGACTGGTTGGATCTCCTTGCTGTCCAAGGGATGCACCTATGGACACCTTATCTTTGACAAAGGAGGCAAGAATATACAATGGAGAAAAGACAATCTCTTTAACAAGTGGTGCTGGGAAAACTGGTCAACCACTTGTAAAAGAATGAAACTAGAACACTTTATAACACCATACACAAAAATAAACTCAAAATGGATTAAAGATTTAAATGTAAGACCAAAAACTATAAAACTCTTAGAGGAGAACATAAGCAAAACACTCTCCAAGATACATCACAGCAGGATCCTCTATAACTCACCTCCCAGAATATTGGAAATAAAAGCAAAAATAAATAAATGGGAACTAATTAAAATTAAAAGCTTCTGCACAACAAAAGAAACTATAAGCAAGGTGAAAAGACAGCCTTCAGAATGGGAGAAAATAATAGCAAATGAAGCAACTGACAAACAACTAACCTCAAAAATATCCAAGCAACTCCTGCAGCTCAATTCCAGAAAAATAAACGACCCAATCAAAAAATGGGCCAAAGAACTAAATAGACATTTCTCCAAAGAAGATATACAGATGGTTAACAAACACATGAAAAGATGCTCAACGTCACTCATTATCAGAGAAATGCAAATCAAAACCACAATGAGGTACCATTTCACGCCAGTCAGAATGGCCATGATCCAAAAGTCTACAAGCAATAAGTGCTGGAAAGGGTGTGGAGAAAAGGAAACCCTCTTACACTGTTGGTGGGATTGCAAACTAGTACAGCCACTATGGAGAACAGTGTGGAGATTCCTTAAAAAACTGGAAATAGAACTGCCATACGACCCAGCAATCCCATTGCTGGGCATACACACCAAGGAAACCAGAATTGAAAGAGACACGTGTACCCCAATGTTCATCACAGCACTGTTTTTAATAGCCAGGATATGGAAGCAACCTAGAGGTCCATCAGCAGATGAATGGATAAGAAAGCTATGGTACATATACACAAAGGAGTATTACTCAGCCATTAAAAAGAATACATTTGAATCAGTTCTAATGAGGTGGATAAAACTGGAGCCAATTATACAGAGTGAAGTAAGCCAGAAAGAAAAACACCAATACAGTATACTAACGCATATATATGGAATTTAGAAAGATGGTAACGATAACCCTGTAAGCAAGACAGCAAAAGAGACATGGATTATAGAACAGTCTTTTGGACTCTGTGGGAGAGGGAGAGGGTGAGATGATTTAGGAGAATGGCATTGAAACACGTATAATATCATATAAGAAATGAATCACCGGTTCAGGCTCAATGCAGGATACAGGATTCTTGGGGCTTGTGCACTGGGATGACCCAGAGGGATAGTATGGGGAGGGAGGTGAGAGGGGGGTTCAGGATAGGGAACATGTGTACACCCATGGCAGATTCATGTTTATGTATGGCAAAACCAATACAATATTGTACAGTAATTAGCCTCCAATTAAAATAAATAAATTTAAAAAAAAAAAACGAGTCTTCTCCAACACCACAGTTCAAAAGCATCAATTCTTCGGCGCTCAGCTTTCTTCACAGTCCAACTCTCACATCCATTCATGACTACTGGAAAAACCATAGCCTTGACTAGATGGACCTTTGCAGGCCAAGGGACCCTCAAGAAGTCCTCTCCTGTCCAACACAACAGATCAAAAGCATCAGTTCTTTGGTGTGCAACCTTCTTTATCATCCAACTCTCACTCCATACATGACTAGTGGAAAAAGCATAGCTTTGACTATACAGACCTTTGTCAGCAAAGTATTATCTCTGCTTTTAAATATGCTGTTTAGGTTTGTCATAGCTTTGCTTCCAAGGAGCAAAAATCTTTTAATTTCATGGCTGCTGTCACCATCTGCAGTGATTTTGGAGTTCAAGAAAATAAAGTCTGTCACTGTTTCTATTGTTTCCCTATCTATTTGCCATGAAGTGATAGGACCAGATTCCATGATCTTAGTTTTTTGAATGTTGAGTTTTAAGCCAGTTTTTTCACCTTCACCAATTCATCAGCGTTGTTAATTTTAAATATATATGTATAAAGACATGCAGCAACATATTAAAAATTAGCTAAATTGGATAAAGAATATACAGGATACTTTGTACTGTTCTTGATTTTTTTCTGGAAATTTTAAATTATTTCCAGGTAAAAAGATTTTTAAAATGTCTTTGAAATAGATTTGTCAGATCAAAGAAGGAGGCAAATTATGTCCATTTCCCTGCTAGAACTCAGGAGCATGCAAGATTGTACAATTAAATGGCCATATGGACTTTCTAGGGAAAGACAAGTAGCTAATTTGGGAGATATCTGTGATTTCTCTTGAAAACAGACTCAGTATACATTCTGTGAGCTTGGGAGTGGCTGAGAAGAGGAAGATTCTCAATGGAAGGAGACATAGATCTTAGACTAGAAGATAATCATGCCAGCTGATATTTGACTGGCCAGGTGTATGAAGGGCAAAATCCACTTCCTCCCCTCACCCCACCTCTTCACTACCTCCATAACTACCCTATCCCTGTCAATACACAAGCCCTCCAAATCTACTGAGATTAGTCAGCCTTCTCCACAGGGGCCTCAGTATAAAACCGAAGTTGAATGTTGAATGTGTCTAAAAGAATTCCTAAGTTTTTACACTTGGTGAGATATATTTATACTTAACAAATAACATCCATCTCTTATCTTGACTCTGAAAACATGTATTTTAATAGCCTGAGTGATTTTTTTTTTTAAGCTAGATATAAGCATCCTTAACTTCTTCCTTCAAAGGGAGAATGTCTGCTGAAATTAGATCTGATTTCAGATTAGACCTAAAAAAAATCAGTACATATCAAAAATACATCCATCCTGACAACAACCAAAAAGCAATTATGTTCACATTTAACTTCAGCTTATTTGATACATGCAAGAACTACAAGAAAAATTCTCTGGCCAGCAAAGCCACTATTGGCTGGACCGCTCATTTCCAAAATCCATGGTGCCACATGATGCCTCTTGTGAACAGAATTTCTATTTCCTCTGCCTCTTAAAATGATCTCGAGGCCAGGAAATTTCCTGTGAGACAGTATAAAACAACTGCTCTGCCTGAGTCTCAGAGTAATGATGCCTTCTTATTCCCAGCTTCTGTGCCACCTCTGCTCATCACTCAAGAAGAAGTGGAAGGCTTGACAGATGCAAAGCAGTTATTCTTCTCTGCTACTCTCCTTTCAGTGATGCTCATGGGATGCCCTGAGGGGAGACCCTGAAAGTGATTTAATGTCCTCTGCAAGACAAGGGCTTCGTCAGCATCCACAGTGAGGTTGCTCTCATAACCAGGGTTACAAATTACTAACTGTCCAGTCTCAATAAAAGTTCATGCTTCCAAACTACTACCATCCTGATTAAAATGCCAGAATCTTTCTTTGTTTATTGTTTTATAGCTTAGTAAATCACTTCTCTACATAATTACATTTTAAACTCATGCTGTAATGTCCTCGTTAGAAAATTGTTGTTTAGTCTCTGTCATATTCGTGTGTATGTGTGTGTGTGTGAGATCCCGTGGACTGTAGCCCACCAGGCTCCTTTGTCCATGGAGTTTCCCAGGCAAGAACACTGAGGTAGGTGGCCATTTCCTTCTCCAAGGGATCTTGCTGACCAGGGGATCAAATCCGTGTCACCTGCATTGACAGATGGATTCTTTACCACTGAGCCCCATTAGAAAATATATTGGCCAAAATCCATGACTGGTAACCAGTGGAAAGAAACTCAAGATGTGACCTTCGTGTGCCCTGTCTAATATTGCTTCTCCTCAACCTAAATTTATATGTTTTTAAAAATTTTATTGGAGTATAGTTGATTTACAATATTGTGTTAGTTTTAGGTGTACAGCAAAGTGGATTTATGTCATATAGCCACTCATTTTTAGATTCTTTTCCTATGTAGATTATTATACAGTATTGGAAAGACTTCCTTATGCTACACAGTAGGTCCTTGTTGGCTGTCTATTTTACATATCAGTTCAGTTCAGTCGCTCAGTCGTGTCTGACTCTTTGTGACCCCATGAACCGCAGCACACCAGGCCTCCCTGTCCATCACAAACTCCCGGAGTTCACCCAGACTCACGTCCATCGTGTCATTGAGGCCATCCAGCCATCTCATCCTCTGTCGGCCTCTTCTCCTCCTGCCCCCAATCCCTCCCAGCATCAGAGTCTCTTCCAATGAGTCAACTCTTCGCATGAGGTGGCCAAAGTACTGGAGTTTCAGGTTTAGCATCATTCCTTCCAAAGAAATCCAAAGGCTGATCTTCAGAATGGACTGGTTGGATCTCCTTGCAGTCCAAGGGACTCTCAAGAGTCTTCTCCAACACCACGGTTCAAAAGCATCAATTCTTCGGCACTCAGCCTTCTTCACAGTCCAACTCTCACATCCATACATGACCACAGGAAAAACCATAACCTTGACTAGACGAATCTTTGTTGGCAAAGTAATGTCTCTGCTTTTGAATATGCTATCTAGGTTGGTCATAACTTTCCTTCCAAGGAGTAAGCGTCTTTTAATTTCATGGCTACAGTCACCATCTGCAGTGATTTTGGAGCCCCCCAAAAATAAAGTCTGACACTGTTTCCACTGTTTCCCCATCTATTTCCCATGAAGTGGTGGGACCAGATGCCATGATCTTCGTTTTCTGAATGTTGAGCTTTAAGACAACTTTTTCACTCTCCTCTTTCACTTTCATCAAGAGGCTTTTGAGTTCTTCTTCACTTTCTGCCATAAGGGTGGTGTCATTTGCATTTCTGAGGTTATTGATATTTCTCCCAGCAATCTTGATTCCAGCTTGTGCTTCTTCCAGCCCAGCGTTTCTCATGATGTACTCTGCATATAAGTTAAATAAGCAGAGTGACAATATACAGTCTTGATGTACTCCTTTTCCTATTTGAAACCAGTGTGTTGTTCCCTGTCCAGTTCTAACTGTTGCTTCCTGACCTGCATACAAATTTCTCAAGAGGCAGGTCAGGGGGTCTGGTATTCCCATCTCTTGAAGAATTTTCCACAGTTTATTGTGATCCACACAGTCAAAGGCTTTGGCATAGTCAATAAAGCAGAAATAGATGTTTTTCTGGAACTCTCTTGCTTTTTCCATGATGCAGTGGACGTTGGCAATTTGATCTCTGGTTCCTCTGCCTTTTCTAAAACCAGCTTGAACATCAGGAAGTTCACGGTTCACATATTGCTGAAGCCTGGCTTGGAGAATTTTGAGCCTTACTTTACTAGCGTGTGAGAAGAGTGCAATTGTGCAGTAGTTTGAGCATTCTTTGCCATTGCCTTTCTTTGGGATTGGGATGAAAACTGACCTTTTCTGGTCCTGTGGCCACTGCTGAGTTTTCCAAATTTGCTGGCATATTGAGTGCAGCATTTTCCCAGCATCATCTTTCAGGATTTGAAATAGCTCAACTGGTATTCCATCACCTCCACTAGCTTTGTTCATAGTGATGCTTTCTAAGGCCCACTTGACTTCACATTCCAGGATGTCTGGCTCTAGGTCAGTGATCACACCATCGTGATTGGCCAAAAGGAGCTACCATGCATCTGAGGTCAAGGGCAGCGACGAGAGGAGTTACCCCGTGTCCGAGGTCAGGGGTGGCGGCCCAGAGGAGCTACCCCACGCCCCCAAGCCCGAGGCCAGGGTCGGCAGCCAGTAGGAGCAACTCCAAGCCTGAGGCCAGGGGCGGCAGCCGGGAGGACCAACCCCACATCCAAGGAGCCATGGCTGAGCGGGCGCAGGAGGGCCTAGAGGAGCTATCCCACGTTGAAGGTCAGGAAGGGCGGCAGTGAGGAGATACCCCTCATCCAAGGTAAGGAGCAGCGGCTGAGCTTTGCTAGAGCAGCCGTGAAGAGATACCCCATGCCTAAGGTAAGAGAAACCCAAGTAAGACGGTAGGTGTTGCAAGAGTTTATCAGAGGGCAGACACACTGAAACCATACTCACAGAAAACTAGTCAATCTAATCACACTAGGACCACAGCCTTGTCTGACTCAATGGAACTAAGCCAAGGCCATGGGGCAACCCAAGACAGGTGGGTCATGGTGGAGAGATCTGACAGAATGTGGTCCACTGGAGAAAGGAATGGCAAACCACTTCAGTATTCTTGCCTTGAGAACCCCATGAACAGCATGAAAAGTCCAAATGATAGGACACTGAAAGAGGAACTTCCCAGGTCAGTAGGTGCCCAATATGCTACTGGAGATCAGTGGAGAAATTTTACGTATAGTAGTGTGTATATGTCAATCCCAGTCTCACAACTTATCCCTCCCTGCTCCCATTCATCCCCAGAAACCATAAGTTTGTTTCTACACCTGGAACCCTGTTTCTGTTTTGTAAATAGGTTCCACATATAAGTGATATCACATGATATTTGTCTTTCTCTGTCTGGCTTACTTCACTCAGTACAACAAGACAATCACTAGGTCCATCCATATTGCTGCAGATGTCATTATTTTGTTATTTTTATGGCTGAGTAATATTTCATTGTATGTATGTACTACATCTTTATCCATTCTTCTATGGAAGGACATTTAATTTGCTTCTATGTCCTGGCTGTTGTACATAGTACTTCAGTGAACATTGGGGTGAATCTATACTTCTGAATTATGTTTTTCTCCAGATATACACCCAGGAGTGGGATAGCTGAATCATATAGTAGCTCTATTTTTAGCTTTTTAAGGAACCTCCATACTGTTCTCCATAGTAGCTGTACCAATTTGCATTGCCACAAACCCTGAACATCCCTCCAGCATTTATTGTTTGTAGATTTTTTGATGATGGCCCTTCTGACCAGTGTGAAGTGGTACCTCATTTGTAGTTTGGGTTTGTATTCCTCTAATAATTAGTGGTATTGAGCATCTTTTCATGTGCTTTGGGGCCATCTGTATGTCTTCTTTGGATAGATGTTTACTTAGATCTGCCTCCATTTTTTATTGTGTTGTTTGCTTTTTTGTTATTGAGCTGGAGTTATTTACATATTTTGGAGACTAATTCCTTGTCAGTCACTTCATTTGTAAATATTTGCAATGTAAATGGGTTAAATGCTCCAACCAAAGGACATAAATTGGCTGAATGGATACAAACGTAAGACCTATATATATACCATCTACAAGAGTCCCACTTCATACCTAGGGACACATATAGACTGAAAGTGAAGGAAGAGAAAAAGATACTCCATGCCAATGGAAATCAAAAGAAAATAATTACAAGAGACAGGAAGGATACCATATAATGATCAAGGGATTAATCCAGTGAGATATAACAGTTGTAAATAGATATGCACCCAACATAGGAACACCTCAATATATAAGGCAAAAGCTACCAGCCATAAAAAGAGAAACTGACAGTAATACAATTCTCAACCCAAATTTAAATGCATGGTGTGATCTTTAATTTTATGTATTGATTTAATTGGGATTTTGGGTACTCGGATAATTGGTCAGACATTGTCTTAAGTGTATCTTTGAGGGTGTTTTGTGATGGATTTAGTATTTAAATGACTAAACTAAATTGCTCACCCTTAGGTGGGCGGGCCCTATCCACTACAGTATTCTTGCCAGGGAAATCCCACAGACAGAGGGGCCTAGTGGGCTATAGTCTATGTCAAGATGTGCATACATCTCCCAAACAAGGGGAGATTCCCCCTACCTTATTGTTTTTGAGCTTGGTCATTGTTTTTTTCCCTCAACTGAACTCAACTGAAACTTCAGCTATTCCTGGTCTCTTTGCCAGCCTTTGGTCTTAAATTATACTACTGACTCAAGCTTTGGGGCTTGAAGTAGATTGTATACCATCAACTCTCCTGGGTCTCCAGCTTGCTATCTTGCTCTGTAGCTCTTGAGACTTCTTAGCTTTCATAATCACATGACCTAATTCCTTATTAAATCATAAGAAATATGTATAAATCCCTTGATCATTATGTGGTATCCTTCCTGTCTCTTGAACTGTTTTCTTTTGATTTCCATTGGCATGGAGTATCTTTTTCTCTTCTTTCACTTTCAATCTATATGTGTCCCTAGGTATGAACTGGGTCTCTTATAGACGGCATATATACAGGTCTTGCTTTTGTATCCATTCAACCAATTTATGTTCTTTGGTTGGAGCATCTTTGGTTGGAGAAGACTCTTGAGAGTCCCTTGGACTGCAAGGAAATCAAACCAGTAAACTAAAGGAAATCAACTCTGAATATTCATTGGAAGGACTGATGCTACAACTCAAGTCCAAATACTTGGCCACCTGATGCGAAGAGCTGACTCATTAGAAAAGACCTTGATGTTGGGAAAGATTGAAAGCAGGAGGAGAAGGGGATGACAGAAGAAGAGATGACTGGATGGCATCACCAACTCAATGGACATGAGTTTGAGCAAGATCTGGGAGATGGTGAAGGATAGGAAAGCCTGGGGTGCTGAAGTCCATGGGGTCGCAAAAAGAGTAGGACCCGACTGAGCAACTGAAAAACAAGAATAATTGATATAGATATACATATCCTATGGGTTCTTTTCCATGGAGAACCCTAATAGACATAAGGTTAGTTTGGAAAGTTTTAACAAATTTGATAGAGTTTGCTGTTTGGAGGTTGTAATCCATTATCTGTGGCCTTCTCTGTTTTTGTAACTTGTGAAGAACTACTGGCTTGCTGTCTCTTGCCAATGAGAGAGAGGTCACTGTGCTTTATGTCATGTTCTGAACACTGGGACTCCATTTAGAGCCAACTGCTTGGTTATCTTAGAGAAGGATGACTTCCAAAATGCTCTGGTTTGCTTCTGATTTCTTGGGTTATGCATTTGTAGTAGCCTAACAGAATTCACTACAAACAAAGCTAGTGGAGGTGATGGAATTCCAGTTGAGCTATTTTAAATCCTGAAAGATTATGCTATTAAAGTGCTGCACTCAATATGCCAGAAAATTTGGAAAACCCAGCAGTGGCCACAGAACTGGAAAAGGTCAGTTTTCATTCCAATCCCAAAGAAAGGCAATACCAAAGAATGCTCAAACTACCATACAATTGCACTCATCTCACATGCTAGTAAAGTAATGCTCAAAATTCTCCAAGCCAGGCTTCAGCAATATGTGAACCATGAACTTCCAGATGTCCAAGCTGGTTTTAGAAAAGGCAGAGGAACCAGAGATCAAATTGCCAACATCCGCTGGATCATGGAAAAAGCAAGAGAGTTCCAGATAAACATCTATTTCTGCTTTATTGACTACGCCAAAGCCTTTGACTGTGTAGATCACAATAAACTGTGGAAAATCCTGAAAGAGATGGGAATAGCAGACCACCTGATCTGCCTTTAGAGAAATCTGTATGCAGGTCAGGAAGCAACAGTTAGAACTGGACATAGAACAGCAGACTGGTTCCAAATAGGAAAAGGAGTACGTCAAGGCTGTATATTGTCACTCTGCTTATTTAACTTATATGCAGAGTACATAATGAGAAACGCTGGACTGGGAGAAACACAAGCTGGAATCAAGATTGCTGGGAGAAATACCAATAACCTCAGATATGCAGATGACACCACCCTTATGGCAGAAAGTGAAGAGGAACTCAAAAGCCTATTGATGAAAGTGAAAGAGGAGAGTGAAAAAGTTGGCTTAAAGCTCAACATTCAGTAAACGAAGATCATGGCATCTGGTCCCATCACTTCATAGGAAATAGATGGGGAAACAGTGGAAACAGTGTCAGACTTTATTTTTTGGGGCTCCAAGATCACTGCAGGTGGTGACTGCAGCCATGAAATTCAAAGATGCTTACTCCTTGAAAGGAAAGTTATGACCAACCTAGATAGCATATTCAAAAGCAGAGACATTACTTTGCCAACAAAGGTTCGTCTAGTCAAGGCTATGGTTCTTCCTGTGGTCATGTATGGATGTGAGAGTTGGACTGTGAAGAAGGCTGAGTGCCGAAGAATTGATGCTTTTGAACCGTGGTGTTGGAGAAGACTCTTGAGAGTCCCTTGGCCTGCAAGGAGATCCAACCAGTCCATTCTGAAGGAGATCAGCCTTTGGATTTCTTTGGAAGGAATGATGCTAAAGCTGAAGCTCCAGTACTTTGGCCACCTCATGCGAAGAGTTGACTCATTGGAAGAGACTCTGATGCTGGGAGGGATTTGGGGCAGGAGGAGAAGGGGACGCCAGAGGATGAGATGGCTGGATGGCATCACTGACTCAATGGACGTGAGTTTGAGTGAACTCCGGGAGTTGGTGATGAACAGGGAGGCCTGGCATGCTGCGTTTCATGGGGTTGCAAAGAGTCAGACACGACTGAGCGACTGAAATGAACTGAACTGAACAGAATTCACATCTATTGGAAATATTGAGAAGATGTAACTACCAGCTGACCCACAGGTTGGATGCCAGTGATCAGAGGCTCTTCATCCCTTCTCCTGTGCTTGAAATGTATGTTCGGCCCATGATACTGCTGGCTGGAGCTGTTTCAAGGATGTAACCTTGATAGAGTAATGTGTGTTGACACCTTCTGGTCTGAATACGTGACTGAACCCAATTAAGGCCTCTATAAACCTTTAAAATTCTGGTGGGAAAGTGTAGAGATCTCCTCGTTTTGTGGCTGCCCAAGACAAACATCATACGTGTAAGTTCCCTTGCTTGTTATGCCTACCACCTACCAGCCTAGAGTTATCTGCCTCTCTTCTTGCCCTCTATGTACAGAAGCCAGTTTGCAAACCAACAAGATCACCTTGTAAATTTATTTTCTTTTACCCATTAATATTTCCTTCAGGATGGGAAACACCCAGACACCACATAGGGCTACAGAGCCTGAGAAACTGAAGTTCTGACACCAACCCCCTCCACTTATCAGCTATGTGAACTTGGTACATTTCTCTAATTGAGATTTAGTTTCCTCATATGTGTTATAGTGATCAATAATTCACAGAATTATTGCAAAAACTAAGTGGAACAACTGGGGTAAAATGCCTGGCATCTTAAGCAAACAATGAACATTAGTTTCTTTCCTTTCTCTGTAGTACTTTTGGCCAAGTTTAGGGTAACTTCATTAAAAATGTTATTTTAAGTCACTAAGTTTTGGGAGGTCTTCCCTCATAGTTCAGTTGGTAGAGAATCCACCTGCAATGCAGGAGACCCCGGTTTGATTCCTTGGTCAGGAAGATCCCCTGGAGAAGGGATAGGCTACCCTCTCCAGTATTCTCAGGCTTCTTGTGGCTCAGCTGGTAAAGAATCTGCCTGCAATGCAGGAGACCTGGGTTCAATCCCTGGGTTGAGAAGATCCCCTGGAGAAGGGAAAGGCTACCTACTCCAGTGTTCTGGCCTGGAGAATTCCATGGACTATATAGTCCATGGGGTCGTAAAGAGTCAGACACGACTGAGCTACTTTCATTTTAAAGTTTTGGAATGAATGGTTATGCATCAAAAGATAATCATCTTTTCTGTTTTTTATCCTCTCTGATATAGTCATTAAAAAAAAAAAAAACAAGCATTGTAAGTAATGATCAGTTTCCCACTTACATCACTCTTCAAACTCCACATGAAGAATTTCTTCCCCACACATCTGTAAGTAGAGCTTACCGAAGGCTGTAGGCCCAGTTTTGAGCCTAAATGATAGCATAAACCCTAGAATAGTTACACAAATGGCCAGCATTAATTCAGACTTAACACTGGTCTTCCCTTCATTCAGGACCTTTGCTTCTTCAAGCTCCTAGTTTGTACCCTGAAACTGATCCTTGACCGAATCAGTTTAATTTCCTAAATACCTACCTATGCCAAGAACTGTGCCCAAGAGGTAGAGGCACAAAGGGGATTAGGACACAGCCTTGCTCTTGAGAAGGAGCAGTGTCAGCAGAGTAAAGTAAACAAGAAAGTATCACCTAGTAGAAGGCAGTATCTAACTGGAAGCTCAGTTCTTTACCAACACATATTTGCCTGGTTGCCTGAGACTGCCCAGCATCTCAGCAAACTAAGCTCTACTTTTGGTGAATCTACAGTTTGACTTGTTCATGTTGCTGATCTGCCTGCTTGAGCCTCCTTGCTCTTGCTTCTTTAGAGTTACAAACTGCCCTCTTGTCCCTGCTTATTAGAGGCCCATGGTCCTTTGGCTAAGGTAATTAGCACATCTACTCCCCTCCTCAAGGTGTTTTTGTTTATTTCAGACCTACCTCTGGATTCACATTCCTGTCAACCACCCCCGATCCCATCCCTGCCCCTGCTCTGTGGTATGACCCAACCCATATGTCTACCTGGGTATCTGATGACACTGTTCACTGACAACTGGGTCCTGTCCTATTAAGTCTCCTCTTAGTGCTACTTGTCAGCATGGGCTTTGGACTTTCCACCACTAACCTATTCAGTGATCTTGACTAGTTAGCCTCTTCCTACTATTTTCTGTACTCTATTCCATTGCTTTCCCTGCTTTAAACACCTTTGTGTGTATGGGTGCATGCTCAGATGCTTAGTTGTGTGATTCTTTGTGACCCCCTGGACTATAGCCCACCAGGCTTCTCTGACCATGGCATTTTTCCAGCAAGAATACTGAAGTGGGTTGCCCTTTCTTCTTCTGGATGATCTTCCTGACCCAGGGATTGAACCTGTGTCTCCCAAATTGGCAGGTGTATTCTTTGCCACTGAACCACCGGGGAAACCGTTAAACACCCTCTGTATCTGCGTGCATGCGCAGTCGTGTCCAACTCTTTGTGACCCCATGGGCTGTAGTCTGCCAAGCTCCTCTGTCCATGGGATTCTCCAGGCAAGAATACTGGAATAATGTGCCTTACCTATCTCATAACTAATTTAATTATTGTAAATGTCCAAACTAGAAATTTTAAACCCAACATGAATCAGAAAAGAATAACTTAATCAGCCTATATTGGTCAAAATCACTCTTTAGGCTGTTATTCATAAGAGAACAAATAATTTTAATTAAGAAGAGAACATTTTAAAAGATTCTTAATAACAAGAAGTTTGATGCAGGAGAGTCATCATTTCAATGACACATTCTTTTGGAAATATGTTAAAGGATGACTGGTAGGTGGGGAGAGTCTAGAACCGGGTTCCATGTTCCTGCTACCTTTCACCCTTGTGGTGAAACTCTGGAAAGAGTTGTTAATTCACTGCCTCAGAATCTCAGGCCTCATCCTTCCCCTCCTCTGGGCAGCCTGATTAAGGCAAAGGCAGGCGACAAAGCCCAGGCAACTAGCTGAGTGTCTCCTACTGGGGCAAGCAACCAACAAAAATAAAAAGATCCAATAGGAAAACTGGGACACTGAAACCCTCTGCAGAACTTGGGCTGTTCAGCTGGGGATCACTGTGCCCTGGAAACTCCACCATCAATTATCCTCACCCTGTGTAACCTCATTTTTCTCCTAGCAGCCTATGTAAATAAAGTAAAATCTTCCCTGAAGGCAAAACTAATGGCTACCCATTAACATGAAACTGTTTGTCCTACACAAATAGTGGACAGAGTAGGTCTATAATTCCACAGGAAATGACCGATATTTTCTAAACAACTGAGGTGCTAGTAAGATCATTATGGGACTGCACTTAATAATTCTAAATGTTAAATGTAGCCCAGGCTCCCTTGAAACCAATTTGAATTGGCAAGGAAAATAATGTCAGGATTGGAAGTGATTGGTGCATATCATGCATAACTTCTGTGGATAGATGAATAAAATATCTGCCAGGACTTGGGCACTAGCTAGATATGAGGCACGAGAGGGAAAAAAAAATACTGTAGTGCAAATAGGAACCAGTATTGCTAGGAAGATGGCAAATTTTGTTGCTGTTGTTCAGTTTCTCAGCTGGATCCAACTCTTTTCAACCCCATAGACCGCAGCACGCCAGGCTTTCCTTATCCTTCACAATCTCCCAGAGCTTGCTAAAACTCATGTCCATCGAGTCGGTGATGCCATCCAACCATCTCATCCTCTGTCGTCCTCTTCTCCTCCTGCCTTCAATCTTTCCCAGCATCAGGGTCTTTTCTAATGAGTCAGCTCTTCGCATCAGGTGGCCAAAGTATTGGCCACTTCAACATCAGTCCTTTCAAGGAGCAAGCGTCTTTTAATTCCATGGCTGCAGTCACCATCCACAGTGATTCTGGAGCCCAAGAAAATAAAGTCTGTCACTATTTCCATTGTTTCCCCATCTATTTGCCATGAAGTGATGGGACTGGATGCCATGATCTTAATTTTTTGAAAGTTGAGTTTTAAGCCAGGTTTTCACTCTCCTCTTTCACCTTCATCAAGAGTCTCTTTAGTTCTTCACTTTCTGCCACAAGGGTGGTGTCATCTGCATATCTGAAGTTATTGGTATTTCTCCCGGCAATCTGGATTCCAGCTTGTACTTCATCCAGCCTGGTATTTTGCATGATGTACTCTGCATAAAATTTAAATAAGCAGGGTGACAATATATAACCTTGATGTACTCCTTTTCCAATTTTGAACCAGTCCATTGTTCCATCTCCGGATCTAACTGTTGCTTCTTGACCTGCATACTGGTTTCTCAGTAGGCAGGCAAGGTGGCCTGGTATTCCCCGACAGCTTGTTGTGATCCAAACAGTCAGACTTTAGCATAGTCAGTGAAGCAAAAGTAGATGTTTTTCTGGAACTCTCTTGCTTTTTCTATGATCCAAGGGATGTTGGCAATTTGATCTCTGGTTCCTCTGCCTTTTCTAAATCCAGCTTGAACATCTGGAAGCTCTCTACTCAAATACTATTGAAGCCTAGCTTGGAGGATTTTGAGCATTACTTTGCTAACATGTGAAATGAGTGCAATTATGCAGTACTTTGAACCAAATTTGGCTTGTAGTATAAGCCAGATCTTAGTTGCTCTTAAAAAAACTGATGAGAGCAGACCTTAATTCAAATCCATGGCCAGGACTGTCCACAGCCTCCCCCACTATCTTCACTAGTTTCTCTGGCTCAGTTGCATACAACTGTCTCTTCCCTGCCCCTCCTGTGCCACAGAGTTGGATGTTTGTGCTTGCCTTCATCAGCTCCACAAGAAATGCTTTAGATGTACTGATGATGTGGGTTTCACAGGAAGGCATGAAACTGGCCATCGCTGTGGCTCCCCATCCACCGACTTTCTCTTTCTCTGTTATCATGCATCCCTCCCTCCTGAAGCATCTGAGGAGCTGTATCATTACTATATGCTGGTCAGCTGTACACACTCCTAGATTTTAGGAGTTGGTAGATGTCTCCTATTTTACACCAAGTAATCAACAAGGAAACTTTACAAATATATATACTTCCTTCACTGAAATATATAGTGGTGTAATTTTTTTCTTCACCCTATTGAACTATATATATATATATATATATATATATATATATATATAATATATGTGTATGTGTGTATTTCCTTCATCTTTGGACTGTGTTGAAATTCCATTTATATTCTAAATTTTCTCTTCTTTATTATTGCTGCTGCTGTTAGTACTAATACTAGTATTTCTTCTACTCAATTAACATTGTTAACAGCTTTATTGAGATATGGTGATAGTGTTAGTTGCTCAGTCGTGTCTGACTTTTTGCAACCCTATGGTCTATAGTGCACCAGACTCCTCTGTCCATGAGATTCTCCAGGCAAGAATACTGGATTGCCATTTTCTTCTCCAGAGAATCTTCCCAACCTAGGGATTGAATCCAGGTCTCCTGCTTTTCAGGCAGATTCTTCACCATCTGAGTCACCAAGAAAGCTCTTATTGAGGTATAATTGATACATAAATAACTGTACATACTTAATTTGTACAGTTTGATGAATTTGGACATATGCAAACACCCATGATCCCATCACCACAATCAGGCAATAGATGTATCTCATCACCTCCCAAGGTTTCCTTGTGTTCTTTTGTATTTGTTTGCTTTGTGATGAGAACACTTAACATGAGATCTACCCTCCCAGCAAAATTTTAAGTGTACACTTCAGTGTGTTGTGGGGCCTCCCTCGTGACTCCCTGTTAAAGAGTCTGCCTGCCAATGTAGGAGACTAGGATTTGATCTCTGGATTGGGAAGATCTCCTGGATAAGGAAATGGCAACCCACTCCAATATTCTTTCCTGGGAAATCTCATGGACAGAGGAACCTGGTGGGCTACAGTCCATAGGGTTGCAAAAGAGTCAGACATGACTTAGTGACTAAACAACAACTGTATTTTAACTACAGGCATTGTATTGTAGAGCAAATCTCTAGAACAAATCATCTAGCACAACTAAAACTTTATACCTATTTGAATAATAACTTTGTATTTCCACTCAACCCCTGACAACACTGTTATATTCTCTGTTTTTAATAGTTTGACCATTTCACATACCTCAGGTCTGGGAAATCATCCAGTGTTTATCCTTCTGTGACTGATTTCACTTAGCATAAGGTCTTCCAGGATCAACCTTGTTGTCAAAAATGGCAGAATTATCAGGGGGATGCAAATCAGAACTACAATGAGATATCAACTCAGATCTGTTAGCATGGCTATGATTTTTTTTAAAAGATAAGTATTGGAAAGGTTGTGGAGAAATTAAAACCATTGTACATTGTTGGTAAGAATGTAAATTGGTACAGCCACATAAAATTTCCTAAAAAAAATTAGAAACAGACCTACCGTATTATCCAGCAATCCCATTTCAGGTTATATACTGAACAGAACTGAAATTAGAATCTTTAAGAACACCCAGGGCTGATCTCCTTTAGAATGGACTGGTTGGATCTCCTTGCAGTCCAAGGGACTCTCAAGAGTCTTCTCCAACACCACAGGTCAAAACCATCAATTCTTTGGTGCTCAGCTTTCTTCATAGTCCAACTCTCACATCCATACATGACCACAGGAAAAACCACAGCCGTGACTAGACAGACCTTTGTTGGCAAAGTAATGTCTCTGCTTTTGAATATGCTATCTAGGTTGGTCATAACTTTTCTTCCAAGTAGTAAGAGTCTTTTAATTTCATGGCTGCAGTCACCATCTGCAGTGATTTTGGAGCCCCAAAAAAATGAACTCTAACACTGTTTCCTCATCTATTTCCCATGAAGTGATGGGACCAGATGCCATGATCTTTGTTTTCTGAATGTTGAGTTTTAAGCCAACTTTTTCACTCTCCTCTTTCACCTTCATCAAGAGGCTTTTTAGTTCCTCTTCACTTTCTGCCATAAGGGTGGTGTCATCTGCATATCTGAGGTTATTAATATTTCTCCCAACAATCTTGATTCCAGCTTGTGCTTCTTCCAGCCCAGCGTTTCTCATGATGTATTCTGCATATAAGTTAAATAAGCAGGGTGACAATATACAGCCTTGACGTACTCCTTTTCCTATTTGGAACCCGTCTGTTGTTCCATGTCCAGTTCTAACTGTTGCTTCCTGACCTGCATACAAATTTCTCAAGAGGCAGGTCAGGGGGTCTGGTATTCCCATCTCTTTCAGAGTTTTCCACAGTATATTGTGATCCACATAGTCAAAGGCTTTGGCATAGTCAATAAAGCAGAAATAGATGATTTTCTGGAACTCTCTTGCTTTTTCCATGATCCAGCAGATGTTGGCAATTTGATCTCTGGTTCTTCTGCTTTTCTAAAACCAGCTTGAATAACTGGAATTTCACGGTTCATGTATTGCTGAAGCCTGGCTTGGAGAATTTTGAGCATTACTTTACTAGCATGTGAGATAAGTGCAATTGTGCGGTAGTTTGAACATTCTTTGGCATTGCCTTTCTTTGGGATTGGAATAAAAACTGACCTTTTCCAGTCCTGTGGCCACTGCTGAGTTTTCCAAATTTGCTGGCATATTGAGTGAAGCACTTTCACAGCATCATCTTTCAGGATTTAAAATAGCTCAACTGGAATTCCGTCACCTAATGATGCTAAAGCTGAAACTCCAGTACTTTGGCCACCTCATGCAAAGAGTTGACTCATTGGAAAAGACTCTGATGCTGGGAGGGGTTGGGGGCAGAAGGAGAAGGAGATGACAGAGGATGAGATGGCTGGATGGCATCACTGACTCAATGGACATGAGTCTGAGTGAACTCTGGGAGTTGGTGATGGACAGGGAGGCCTGGTGTGCTGCAATTCATGGGGTCACAAAGAGTCGGACATGACTGAGCAACTGAACTGAACTGAACAGTTATATATACTCTCATGTTTATTGCAGCTTTTTTCATAATCACCATGATATTGAAACAACTTAAATGTTCTTGCACAGATAAGTGGACAAAGAAAATGTAATACATATGTATACAGTAAAATATTATTAAGCCTTAAAAGAGAAATGAATCCATTAACATTTGCATGAACATTTGGGTTTACAAAGTATTTTATAATTTCCAAACACCTTTTACAACCTTTGTCTTATTTGCTCCTCAGAAAATTTTGTGAAGGAGTCAAGATTTAATTATTGGCTTCAAGTTATAAAGGAGGACTGAGGTTGTGTGACTTGCCCAAGTCAGGTGTGACTTGCCCAAAATCCTAGGGTTAGTTCATGTTCAAAGTGGACAGGATAGAATGGAGAACTTTTGATTCTTAAGCTTGGAATATTTCCTTTTGATAAAATCATGCTGCATCAATAAGAACATTCTGTAAATGGCTCAATGACTTTTTCAACAGATGTGAGTTTTAAGATCTGATATTTCCAGAGAAAATAAGGACAATGGGCTTTAGTTTATAAAGAGAAAATGTCAGCTGAAGGAAGAGAGCATAGGAAAGGGACAGAAGGTGAGCTGGTGGGAGAAACCAGAAGTAAGAAATTTCTCATTGTTTTTAAAAAACATTCAGTAGAGATCATCCAGAGACCATAACTTCATTGATTTAGGTACTCAGCTCAGGAAGGGCCATGTATATACATAGTAAAGAATATGTCAGAGCTCTCAGTCAGAGGCTCCTGGGTCTTTCTGTTCATGCTTCAGTACCTCATTCAAAGAATCTGATTGAAATCAGTGCCCACTTTAGTTGTCTATGGACAAACAGAGGAGTCTCATAGCACCAACATGCCAGTGACCTCCCTGTCCTTCTAGAAAAGAGAAAGTATTTTAAATCTGGGGACACCCTAATTGTCTCTTACAACATATTATACAAATTAGTTCTTAAAGAACTGACAAAATGTTGGCGAGATGATATGAAGAGAAACAGAAAAACCTTGCATCATTTTTTTTTTTTTGTAGTAGTTCTCCAATTTGTATAGAACACTGGGAATAGTGAAAGAGTAGTGGAATGTGCTGAAACTGGAAAGACAGAGAAAGTAGTTATGACAGGTTCTCAAGATAAATAGACAGTTTTAATTGGCTGTTGGAAGTTGACAAGAAGACACATACTTTGCTGCATTAGGTATTTGTGTTGAAATATTACATACATTTATGAAAATCTTTTAGTCTCATAGCGCACTTTCAGTTGGAGTTAATATGAATCAGTAAGCTGTCCCATGGGGCCACAATTCCTTAACACAAAATTGCTTTCTTTAGTGTGGCCCTTCAAATTTTACTGCATTGGTATTGGGTCTTTTTTGCTAAACAGGGAAGGTGGATCGTGACCAAAATAACTTTTATTCATAGAGCAGTGGTAGTAATCACAGCAGAAGATATCTATTATGTTTACTCCAATGACAACTGTTTGTATTTATTATAAATACCCTCCCTTCAAATTGGTCTCATTGGAAAAAAATTATCTTGGAATTAAGTTATCTTCTCTTGCCAAGTCTAGAAGTTCTGTCCTTTCATCAAAAAAAAAAAAAAAAAAGTTGTATTTTCCTGGATTGAAAAGCATTCTATTATCTGAAGGGGAAAGGATGTCCTGGAAAGGAGCAGAATGAGAACTCCATCTTGGGTTACTGAGAGAATGTCCATAATTGAGATTTGAGGCTTCACCCTGAAAAAATCACCATTGAAGAAACAGCATATTCCAGTGGTTAAAAAGTACTAAACTAGAAACTAAGAACTGGTAAACATTTTTTTTTTTTATTCTAGAGCTCAGAAATGGTCACAAATTCTTTGACATCTAATTTTCTCTCTTATTGCCTCCCTCCTACATTTAATGACAAAAATAACTGGTGATGGGTTACAGCCACGTTATACTCTACAGGCACAGGAAGTGTTGATGTTAGAAGCTTCTTCAAGAGTAGAGCATTTTAGGAAAAAAAAAAGAAGATTCTTGTACCCTATTTCTGAAAGTTTCAATGGAATTAGCAAAACTATTTTCAACATTTCCAGTTTCTGAACTCCAAAATCTAGAGGGCTTTTTCTTTTTAATGTTTTTTAGGAGAGGGAGGGCAGATACCAAATGTTTTTGCTTTACCACAGTTAAAAATCAAACCATCTCGATTAATTTCCATTGACATTTAAACCCCATGTTCTCTGGAGCAAGTCTTGAGGGTTTTTATAATTTTCTCATTCCAAATGCAAGCTATATGAATTGAATTTAACATTTGAAAATATAAAAATGTTACTCATGAGTCTTTTAAAATATATATATGTGTATGTAGTGGCAACTAAAGTCTTTGAAAGTAATGTACTCTGTTCTCCCTGGAACATATATAACATATGTAATTTCATTTAAGTTAAACGCTTAAAGAAATTAACGTACACTAAAAGGAAACCCTAAGGTCTAAATTAATATTCTTCACTTGTATCTAAATACTTACCAGGGAGCCATTGAACAAAAAAGGTGTATCTTTTCTTGGCTGCACGGCATGGAGAATCTCAGTTCCGGAGCCAGGGATTGAACCTGAGCTCCCATGAGTGGAAGCATGGAGTCTTAACCACTGGACCTCTAGGGAGGTTCCAGGAATGTCTTTTTAAATTGAAAGAATTTTTGAGAACCAAAGTCATTAATGGTTACTACTTTAGTGTTTCTCACCATATGTTTGCATTTTTATGACATTGTGATATTGTCTTTAACACTGAACACAAAGTCCACTCAGCCATTATTTAGATCCATAAGTGATTAAGCTAAGCCAGTCTTTTGACTTTTTATTCATTACCTGATGGTTTTATTGGTCAGATGTTTTGGCCTGATACAGCCATCTTCTCACCTCAAGCCTTACAATCCAGTCACTGGATTTGTGGCCAGACTTGTCAATGCCTTTTCCTTTTCCGCGTGGTAGGACCGAGAAACAATTTGAAAGTTCCCTTCTTGCTTTTTTCTTAAACGCTAGCTACAAAAATGTAGGAAGGACCTCCCACAAGGGAAAGAGCAGAGTAGATCCAACTAAGGAAACTATCACATTCTAACTAGGGTTAGTTATGTGTAACCATGTTTGTTATTTAATTGCTAAGTCGTGTCAGACTCTTTGTGTTTGTAGCCTGTCAGGCTCTTCTGTCCATGGCATTTCCCAGGCCAGAATACTTAAGTGGGTTGCCATTCCCTTCTCCACAGGATCTTCCTGACCCAGGGATCGAACTCATATCTCCTGCATTGGCATGTGGGTTCTTTAACATTGAGCTACTAGGGAAGCCTGTATAATTATATCCTCAAGATACAGTTAATTTCTTTGAGAACAGAAACTATGACTTATTTACTTCTGTTTAGCACAAAATGCATGTAAATATTCAGAGCCTATTTACATAATTAAATATGAATGAATAGATGACTGAATGAATCAGTCAGTCAGTTATTTTCCCTTGACAGTGAATTACCCTAAACCTTCAAAGGGGATAGGATAAGAAAGAATAGGAAAGCTGTTCTTGCTTAGTCTCTAAGTCATGTCCAACTCTTTGTAACCCCATGGACTGTAGCCCACCAGGCTCCTCTGTCTGTGGAATTTCCCAGGCAAGAATACTGGCGCGGGTTGCCATTTCTTCCTCCAGGAGATCTTCCTGACCCAAGGGTTGAACCATTGTCTCTTGCATCTCCTGCACCGGCAGGCAAATTCTTTACCACTGAGTCACCTGGGAAGCCCATGGAAAACTGGGAAGCAATCATATATTGGACTCCATATAGTCATTCACCTGTATTATTTCATAAGGTTCAAAGATGTTCCATGACATTGACCAAAGTCACACAACTAGTACATGGTGAGATTGGGATTTAAAACTAACTCTGGCATTAAAGCCTGTGATCTTTTTACTATCCAATCTTTTTACAGTTCTTATTATACATCCTGTTTTCCAATATGTGGGGATTAGGAGAGAGTAGGAAGTGAAAGTTTCTTTTTTCACCACCTAACAAGGCTCTTCACTCATCCTAAATTTGGGAGGTTGCATTTTGGAGGACGTGAAATTAAAGCATCTTTAACACTGATTTAGAACTGGACATGGAACAACGAATTGATTTGAAATTGATAAAAGAGTTTGTCAAGGCTGTATATTGTCACTCTGCTTATTTAACTTATGGGCAGAGTACATCAGGAGAAATGGTGGGCTGGATAAATTACAAGCTGGAATGAAGATTGCCGGGAGAAATATCAACAACCCCAGATATGCAGATAATATCACTCTAATAACAGAAAATGAAGAGAAACTAAAGAGCCTCTTCTTGATGAGGGTGAAAGAGGAGAGTGAAAAGCTGGCTTAAAACTCAGCACTCAAGAAGTCTAAGATCATGGCATCCAGTTCCATTCCTTCATGGCAAATAGAAGGGGGAAAAGAAGCAGTGACAGGCTTTATTTTCTTGGGCTCCAAACTCAATGTGGATGGTGACTGCAGCCATGAAATTATAACATTCTTGCTCCTTGGAAGGAAAGGAAAGACACACCTAGACAGTGTATTGAAAAGCAGAGACATCACTTTGAAGACAAAGGTCTGTATAGACAGAGTTATGGTTTTTCCAGTAGTCATGTATGGATGTGAGAGTTGGACCATAAAGCTGAGCACCAAAGAATTGATGCTTTTGAATTGTGGTTGTAGAGAAGACTCTTGAGAGTCCCTTGGACAGCAAGGAGATCAAACTAGTCAATCCTAAAGGAAATCAACCCTGAATAGTCATTTAAAGGACTGATGCTGAAGTTGATGCTCCAATGCTTTGGCCACCTAATGTGAAGTGCCAACTCATTGGAAAAGACCCTGATGCTAGGAAGGATTGAGGGCAGGAGAAGAGGGAGGTAGAGGACGAGATGGTTGGATAGCATTGTCAACACAATGGATATGCACTTGAGTAAACTCCAGGAAATACTGAAGGACAAGGAAGCCTGGCGAGCTGCAGTCTATGGGGTCACAAAGAGTCAAACACGACTTAGTAATGGAAAAACAACACTGCTTTAGGGAAATCAGCAATCATGGAGAAAGAAAAGACTGGACCTGCTGTATGTTAAGGGACCAGGAGAGAAAAGTTTCAAAATTCTGTAAGTTTTCAATTGTTTACAGCCAACTGCCATCACCCGCATGTGGTTCATCAGTGAAGCACCCTGGCCTCAATTCAGCAAATAAATCACCAAGGCCAATAGCTGTTTGACCCAAATCAATAAATAGCATATATTCACCTTGGATAAGGATCTGAGTCACTGCATGTGTTTCTTAAAATGTAACTTCAGTCCTCTTTAGCACCAATAACCCCATGTTCTGAGGGATGTTCCTGCAGGACATATACTTTCTGCAGCATCTGCTTATCTCAGCTAGTATCCTGCAAAAAAAAAAAAAAAAAAATCTTAAGCAAGGGTCTTTTTTTTTTTTTTTATTGAAGTATGGCTGATTTACAATGCTGTGTTACTTTCTGCTGTACAGCCCAGTGATTTTTTTCATATTATTTTCCATTATAATTTATCACAAGATATTAAATATAGTTCTCTGTGCTACATAGTACATAACCTTGTTGTGTACCCATCCTATATGTACTAGTTCACATCTGGTAACCCCAGACTCCCAGTCTTCCCCTCCCCATCCCCTCCCCCTCCTGGTAACCACAAATACGATCCTTATGTATGTGAGTCTGTTTCCATTTTGTAGATAAGTGCATTTGTATCATATATTAGATTCTACATATAAATGACATGATATGCTATTTGTGTTTCTCTTTCTGACATATCACTTTGTATGATCATTTTCAGTTGCATCCATGTTGCTGTGAATGGCTTTCTTTCTTTCTATCACTGAGTTGTATTCCATTGTATCTGTGTATCAAATCTTTATTCATTCATCTCTCAATTAACATTTAGATTGTTTCCATGTATTGACTGTTGTGAAAAGTGCTGCTATGAACTTAGATATGCATGTATCTTTTTGAATGATAGTTTTACCTGTATATATATCCAGAAGTGGGATTGCTGGATCATATATCAACTTTGTTTTTAGTTCTTTTGAGGTACTTCTGTAGTGATTTTCATAGTAGCTGCACAAATTTATATTTCCATGAATGATGTAGGAGGTTCACTTTTCTCCACATACTCTCCAGCTTTTATTATCTGTAGACTTTTTAATCATGGCCATTTTGACTGGTGTCAGGTGGTACTTCATTGTAGTGTTGAGTGAGCAAGGGTATTAATGTGGGTCCAGTGCACTTTTATTGGTCTGAACTTGGATTTCAGAGAATCCAAGATAACCTAAAATTGTAGAGAACAATTGTTCTGTGTGTTCCTTTTTTTTTTTTGCAAGAATTGTTATAGCTATTATTAGATTTTAAAAGTGGTTAAAGAAAACCAAAAAGGTTAAAGATTTGGGAGAAAGAAAATACAGCTTATAGTTTTAAATTTCTACTTTGTCTTATTTTCCTGCTGCTAATCTGTATTCTCATTTATATTTTATGATTGGATAAAACCATGAAAATATTCCTCATAGTTTTAAATTTCTACTTTATCTTATTTCTCTGATGATAATTTGTATTCTCATTTATATTTTATCATTTTTGCTGTAAACTCCAAACATGAGAATTTAAACACATAGATCAGTATGTGTTTAAGTCAAAGCACTAATAACATTGCCAGTTGTTGAAAGGGAGCCTGCCAGTGCGTGCTGGCAAGAGGAATCAACTCAGAGCTCAGACTTTCTCCCCAGGGAAAGGCCTCACACAGAGAACAAGAAGAAATGCCAACAGCTTCTTAATGGAAGTTCAAGTTTATGCAAGGCATGCTACCAGGCACTGCCTTAAAGACACCAAGGTCATTGCTGTTGAGGAAGCAGTTGCCATCTTAGTATAAACATGAGAAGAACAATGATACGCAGTAGCTATACTAAATGGAGGTGTATAGCACCTCAGTAACAGAGCTGCAAGATGGAGGCCCCTTGTTGTCATAAGGCAGCTGGGGGAGAGAGAAAGGTCATTTCACTTTCACACACTGCCACTTTACTACAGTGCATCCTGTTCAAGCACTCACACTCAGTAACATCCCTGGGAATCATCAATACCTCTTTTTCCTGTGTTCATTTGAGCCAGTATGTTTTGTGATTCGTATGTACCAATTGACATAATAAACTCTAACTACACCCAAGGAACCAATATGGCATATTACATCAAGAGCATAGCATGAAAGAGTCCCTGGTGAGATTCTGTTAAGTCACGGTGTAATACTTTCAGCAGAGGCATTTACTTGTTTTGTGTCAAATAGCTGTATGTTAAAGACTCTCTAAACAGATAGCAACATGATAAGAATATATTAGCAGCTGCTTGCCATGTCAGTCATCCAAAGCTAATGTTATAAGATGTTGCATAGAAAAACCAGAAGGAAAATAGATTAGGTTTGTTAAAATTCAACTACACCTAGTTTGTGAAGTATAATAACCTTGTCAAAACCCTTGGTATTTTGAATTGAAATTATCCCACTGTACAACCTTCCCAGATTCTAACACTAAATAAGCAAGAATAAAGATTAGTTATCTGCGCTAGTTTGTTCACAGAGCTATTACTACTATCAGTAGTACAAGATGAGGTAAGGGTCAAGAAGGATCACTTAGTTTTACCCAAGTCCATGACTAAAGATAAAATGCCCAAACCCTGGACAGCGTTTTTGCTGGTGGGCACCAGGGGACCAGATAGGAAAGGGCCAGTCTTTCGCTACCAATAAGCTAGATTGGGAGTGGGGTGAGGCCCACGTTTTACAGAATTCACAACTGGTCACATTTAAAAATAGGATTACAGCTTAATTCTTTTCACTATGCCTTGCTGCCGTCTCCATTGACAGAGATGAACAGTTGTCCACACGGTGCTACTGACAGAACAGTAGCACCATTTAGAGAATTTAGGCCTCTTTTGTACTCCTCAGAGAATGTCACAGGATGCCAGGAGCTTGGGACTAGATTGTGCTGTTAGAACATATGTAAATATCTTTTTTTTAATAAGAATAGTTTTTCTCAGGAAAAAAAAAGTAAGCCAAGAATAAAGTCTCAGACACATACATATATATGTACATACACACAAATACAAATATTTTTTTCTATGCATATATATGTCTATTTTCCACAAACAGGGTCATATTGCATATACTATTTTATTATGTAATTGTTTTTTTCCCTTAGTGATATGTCAGAGAAATCAGCTAATTTAAGAGAGAGAATTTTCTTAATATGCTTAATAGTATATAGTACAAAATGGTTGGAAACAATCTTTAATGCAAGTTCCTCTTGATCTTTGGAAACCTAGAATCTGTAGACTGAGACTATAGATCTGAGACTTTGGATCAGGCAACATCCTTATCTTAACTCTCTCCTATGCCATGTCCAAACGCCTTCCTCTAATGCTGGGAAGCCATGATTCTCCTTCACTGCCAAATAATGTGAGTTTCATCTTTTAATCTAGGTTTCTGCTGTCTAAGGGCTTCTCTGGTGACTTAGATGGTAAAGAATCTGCCTGCAATGCAGGAAACCTGGGTTTGATCCCTGGGTTGGGCAGATCCCCTGGAAAAAAGAATGGCTACCCACTCCAGTATTCTTGCCTGCAGAATTCCATGGACAGAGGAGCCTGGTGGGCTACAGTCCAGGGGGTCACAAATAGTCAGACATGGCTGACAACTGACACACACACTCTGCTATCTATGTACAATAATTTTATATCTTTTAAAAACCATTACATTGATGGGACCTGAGGGCTCATCTCAAGCAGCATCTTCAGAGTCTAGGCCATCATTATTTAACGTATCATTCTTTAGAAAACCTACTAGAAGAGAAAGGAGTAGAGAAATAGTGAGTATATGCATCACAGGAAGAACATGCAGATATTGGATTACGAACTTTAGCTATATGGATGTGTGTTTGCTTGGGTCACAAAGTAAAATGAACACAAATTTTAAAACTTGAAAACAATAATGAATCTAGCTAGAGAAGCCTTTAGAACAGCAGAATTCCAGAGTTCCCCTAGAATCTCTCTGTACCTTAAAAAAAAATATAATGCATAAATTCATTAAGTCTGGAATTCCTCTGACAGCTTCAGGGCTCACAGTAGCTGGCCTCCATATTTGTTAAAAGAAGCAAACTTTTGACATTTTGTTACTCCTGCTTCTGAGCCTTACAGGAAAAAATAAAATGTGTGCAGCCTGACTTAATCATAAAACTAGGCATGTTTCTAGAATAATGAATCTTCTGATTAAAGACTGCCAAGTTCAAAGACTCGTTTTGGCTGCAGGAAAGAAATTAAATGATTCAGAATTAAAGATGAAGGAACTAAAGCAGGTGGAATGTTGAAATGGCTTAAACTACTGCTCTGGTGCTAGTCTCTCACCTGCAGTGGAATTTCAACAGGAGTAGACTATCAGAGGAGACAATTTGTATTGAAACCATTAGCCCTTGTGTATGTCTGTAAATTTTAAAACATGGTAAAAAGTTTCCATTTTGACTTTTAACAGTCAATGACTATGAAGCTAAACACAGTGATATCCATAGCCGATTGTAAGATGTCATAATACTCCCATTAACTCATTAACATAAGCCACAACTCAAAAATGTGGTCATCAATTGGGGTTGAATTGATCAGCTGAAGAGTTCACTTTGGGAATTAATTTGAGAGTTCTAAGTCTCTGTCCTTTAAAATGGTCTATTTCTTGTGAAAAGCATGAATAATTTTATGTATCTGTTTAACTCAAGATCTACAACTTTTGCAAACCTTTCCTGATTCTCTTGTCTTTCCGTTTTAACAGTAATAACACATATTCTGAACCATAAGGTGGCATGCAAATATGTATTACACTAGACTGTTCACTATATAATATTTGATTTTTTAAACCTAGCTTCTCACGGGTAAGGAGTAGTTTCATATCATAATTCTCAGATTTTATAGGACATTACTGAGCACAAACCAGTCCCTCAACAAATATTGATTACACAGTAAAGCAGAAAACAAGAAGGAAATCAGCATTTATTGAATAATGATGTACCAAGCCCTTGATGTGCATTATGTCATTATGAGCCCCAGCTTATCCTGAATAGCATGGACAGTTATCCATATTCTACAAATGAAGAAACTGAGCTCAGTAATGTTTAACAATTCACAATTCCCCCTAGGTCTCCAGAACCTGGAGATCTTCTTGCTATAGCAAGGATGGCAAATATGCGCCACATCCCTGGCAAGCAATCTTTCCTGCTGAGCCAATATATAACCTCAGAATCTGACTCAATACAGTGTTCTGGGCAGCTTCTGTCAGTTGATCATAGTTTATTCAGGAGTTGAAAACAAATTGCAAATTTGAAATCAGACATATAGTCTCCAGGAAACTTTCCAACTCTGATACCCTATACCTCCTACCTACATCCTTTAAAGAGTTTTATTATAATAATACATTTTACAATAAAAACTTTAAATGAATAAAATAGTTTTTATTATAAAATTCATTGTAATAAATTATAAAAGGCAAAATCTTAGGTGAGTGAAACATAAAACTGTCACCTTGTCAAGAGTTCAACTGCCATTCTGGACTACCTGTGCACCTTCTCTCCGACTTACATTTCCCCAACCTTCTCTGCTTCCCTGTCTCTTTTCTGGCGTTAACTTCCATCTGCTCTGACATGGTAATTCTATCCACATATGGCTTTTGAACACATGAAAAGGTAGCTAGTTCGAACTGAAATATGCCATCAGAATAAAATACTCTAGATTTTGAAGACTGGTATGAAAATGAGATCATTAAGTATCTCATTAATAATTTTGTGTTGATCACATGTTGACATTATAATAATATTAGAATATAATTGAGTTAGAGAACATATAGTGTTAAATTAATTTCATCTATTTCCTTTTACTTTCTTATAGTATGGTAACTAGAAAATGCAAAGAAACACGTGGCTCATTATTTATGGCTTGCATTATGTTTTTGTTGGATAGCACTGCCATAAAGGCTTTCATCTTCCATCTTCGATTCTTCTGTTTTCCTTGCTTCTATGTGGCTTCCTGTTCCATTTCAAGGATAGATGGTCCTTCATCTTCCTTAGCTGTTGGCTCTTGGCTGCAGCCTTGTGTCTGGCTTTCATGTGATGAGTTATTCCATCTTTCCTCAGTCCACAGTAGCCTCCCTAAGCTACAGCTCTCTGCTGCCCACTGCTGTTGCCAGGAAATGTCTGAACTCTGAGCTGGATTTCAGTTCTTCTAGCCAGACCCCATCAATTCCAGCACTCTTAGTTTCCTGTGAGTTCTTTCAGATACATGGCAAGAGATCAGATTTTAAATGGGGAAGTGAGAATATAGTCAAGCTCTTCCCCCTTTGACTTGGAGTACACCTTCTTTTGCAGGGCATTCAGCCATCATACAGTAGTCCGCCAATGGCTAATTGACTAAGCAAGTGAAGTAGGTGATCCACGCTGATAATAACTTAGTAATGGTCTGTGGAGTAGCATGGGCAGTGGTAAAAGAAGTAGAATAGCTGAGACCACAACTGAAACTGTCCAGAGCAAGTCAGATGGCTGTTAGGGTCTAAACGTGAGATTAAGAACAGGAACTGCTTCTTTGTAAGGCAGAGGGGAATGATGGGAAGATTCAAAGCTGAGAAATTCACATGTAAAGATAAAGAGAAAATATCCTAAATCAAAGATCCAACCACCAGGGGGCCATAGAAAAAATGTTAAAAGATCTGAATTTATGTTTCAGCCCTGTCTCCCAGTTACACTTCCAGTTGTTTATCATTTAATTTTTGCATCTAAAAACTATAGAGAATAATGCTTTTCTTACCTGAGCATTGTGTCAGTTATATAAAACATTCAGTGAAGAGGGAAAGTTGCAGGAGGAGAGGGTAATAGAAGAGGTGGAAGTCTCTCCCGAAATCCCAGACTGGGGGGAAATGTGTAGCTATAGGTAATATGATCTTGACCAGAAAAGCACACAAAAACATGTATGTATATTGTAAAATATAAATCACAGTCTACTTTTTTCAAAACAGTGTATAATTACAATGTGTAAAATCATGAATGAACATTTTTGAGAAGGAAAGAGAAAGTGACTCTGAGAACATTGCCTTTGGAAGGCACACTCATGACCACACCAACTTCTCCAGAAGTTTAGTCCCACAAATGAAAGTGTGGATATAAAAATTATCCAAAACCTTTGCCAGGGTGACACTAGCCTTCTTGTTTTTCCTCAGCCATGTGATACTGGTTCTTGCTTCAGAATTTCCACACTTCACTTTTCGCCCTGCCTGAAACACTTTTCCTTTGGCTCACTGCCTCATTTCTCTTCTACTCACCAGCACCAGCCCTTCTATGCCCACCAAGAGACCTTCTGAGGTTAAATAAAATGTGTAGTCTCAGAAAATTACCTTGTGCCACATGTGTCACTGGTGTCCTGAGACAGGCTCTCGACAAGAATGAAATTGAGCCTTCTAAACCATGGCCTCAGGTGTTCCTCTTCAGCAGTGGGTGACCTTGCAGTAACCCAGGTGTGACCATCCACACCAGGGCAAGGAGTAAAGACCCTCATCAGGAGCTGCCCAGACTTAAAAAGCCTCCTGCCCCACAAGAGTCAATACGTTTTGCAATCCATTCATGGACATATCTTCCAGAGTCCCCAAAACCAACACGCCAGTTATAAGACTCATGGACTCAGAAGCCCAGAAAGCTCAGGCTTCCATCAGATACTTAGAGATTATTTGCTGTACCTCCTATTTCAGATGCAATTTACCAGTATGCCATCATTTTTATCATAAGCAAGTTTGCTTAATGACATGGTTGGCACTTTTACTCAAATCAGATCACTAGAGAAATAGATCTAAGCAGTTGGACTGAAGCTCAGGTTCTGATGAAGCAGATTTGGTTAACCCACACCATCTAAAATAGCCATGGATTCTGTCCCTTCAGACTTTCAACCCTCTTGCCCTGCTTTATTTCTATTTGTAGCATATATCATTATCTATTTATCTATGCGCTTCTTCTTTGTTGCCTGGTGTCCCCCATATTAGCTCCATTAGAATGACGAAGTTGTCTGATATGTTCCCTGTTGTACCTAGAATCTAGAAGAATGTGTAGCATAGAGTAGGCACTCAATAAATATTTGTTAAATGAATAATGTCGGTATCCAGGATTTGGTGCAAAGAATTCATGCTACGGACAGGGAGGCCTGGCATGCTGCAGTCCATGGGATCACAAAGAGTTGGACACAACTGAGCAACTGAACTCAACTCAAATAGCAATTATGAGCAGATGTGTGTGGGCAAGCAATCTGTTAGCATGCCAAGTGACCCGCCCCTCCCCCCGCCCCAGAAACCTGGTCCCAAGGACACACAGGTTCCAGAGAAATAACTACACTCTCAAGAAAACTAGGGTATTGGTCAGGACTTTCATTACAAAGCAGCACACAGTGACCTAGTCTATAGGACCTAAAACACTGGAAAACAACAACAAACAAAAATCAACCAAATGCAGGAATCTGGCTACTGGAATATTTTAATTCCGACATCAAAATGGATTCACCACCAAGATGGCTTGGCTGGCAGTTTCACTTCTACAAGATGCTTCAGCACGATGGATCAAATTACCACATTTTCCACCATCATTTCCCAAAGTGTTCTGTGAGATGTTAATATATACGATTTAGAAAAGGGTTCATGCTTGGGAAATCCAGTTAAATATCTTTATTAAAAGACCTCTCTGAGAGTTTACTTTGTAAATTTCAAAGACAGACCACAAAACACAAACTTTCCCAAACTTTGCAAACTGTAGAAACCGTTCTTTCTCAGTGCATCTCACTGTATTTTGCAACAGTTTTCATAAATGTGTTTTACACTGTTTGGCAGACAATCATAAATACGTATGTTATGACCAAAATTCCCCAAATGAGGAAACAGAAACTAAGAACCGAAAGTAAAATTAATACAAGCGTCCCTTGGAAATAATGCATCCCTCATGAGTTATTTCTCAGTGCATGCAAAAGAAATGTTTACACTGTAGTCTATTAAATGGGCTTCCCTAGTGGCTCAGATGGTAAAGCGTCCTGCAATGCAGGAGACCCAGGTTCGATCCCTGGGCTGGGAAGATCCCCTGGAGAAGGAAATGGCAGCCCACTCCAGTATTCTTGCCTGGAAAATCTCATGGACCGCGGAGCCTGGTAGGCTACCGTCCATGGAAATGTACAATGCTAAAAATGCTAATCACTTGAGCCTTCAGTAAGCTGTAGTAACATCAATGATCACTGACCACAGATCATCATAGCAAATATAATAATGAAAAAGTTTGATGTATTGTGAGAATTACAAAAATGTGGCCCAGAGACATGTAGTGAGCAAATGCTGTTGGGAAAATGGCACCAATAGACTTGCTCAGCTCAGGGTTGACAAACTGTCAGATTTCAAAGTCTACAAACTGTCAGATTTCAAAGTCAATAAACTTTAAATCTGTAAAAGGAAATATCTGCAAAGCACCGTAAAGCTAAATGCAGTAAAAGGAGGTAATCCTGTATTCAGTATGTTTTTGAATATATAACTTAACTACTAAAATTTGATTTTTAATTTAAAAGGTTATTTTTTTCAGAAGAAAAGTGAAAGTTAATCACTCAGTCCTGTTCTACTCTTTGTGACCCCATGGACTGTAGTCCACCAGCCTCGTCTGTCCATGGAATTCTCCAGGCAAGGGTACTAGAGTGGGTAGCCATTCCATTCTTCAGGAGATCTTCTCAGCCCAAGGATCAAACCCAGATCTCCCACATTGCAGGCAAATTCTTTACCATCTGAGCCAGCAGTGAAGCCCTTTTTTTTTTTTTTTTTCCAATAGATATATATGTATAGTTAGTCACTTAAAAAAAAAAAATCTGTCTGTGAATAATAGTTCCCTTATCCCAGTTCTGTTCCAGTCTCCACAAGAATGAACCCTTTATGTCTTCCAGTTTTAACAACCGTGAATATTCACTGACTACAGTGCTTAAACAACTTGAATAGAATTTAGCAGCTGGCTTAATACCTACGCTTGATAATAGGCAATCTAAGAAGATAGCAGTTTTATGTTCAATCAGGTACTAAATGGAACATACTTTTCCTCACATGAACCAAAAGTGAGAAGAAAAACAAATTTGAAAATAAACCTGCCCACCCACTTTATAACCTAGACTTTCATTAGTTCTGTGAAGAGTCTAGATATCTGAAGCCCAATCCTTCCTCTGTGTCCATGGTCTGCGAGGTGGCTGCCTCTCCTCACACTCTTTTCTAGCTCCAGCCAAATTTGCTTTGACTGTTGACATATAGGAAATTCGCAAAATCCTTCTAAGGCAGAATAATGTGCTACTGCACAGAAGGGGAGCAGCATGCAATGAAGTGTAAATCAAATAGTGCTGTTTTATCACTGTGGCCCCTGGCTGCCTCTATCAACAGCCAAATTAAGCCAAAAACCATTTATTTAAATAGAGAGAAAGAACCACTAATCACTTTTCATTTAAGTTAAGCTAATAGCAAGTCGAGAATCTCACACTTGGACTAAACTTGTAAACAAGGATTGTATCCAGCATTAATATTCATCTCTGAAATACTGACTTCTTTACAGTCCCTGTAGTTCTTCACACTTCATGACAAACATTTATTATACATAAAAGAATTTTAAATGTCTACTTCTGACAGAATAATCATCTATTTTTTACAATGTGTGAACAAGGAAACATCTTAATTCCAATTTTCATTTCAATATATTTCACTGTGTGGGTCCTGGCTGCAGAGTCTCGAAATATTTGCACAAACTCTTCCCCATCTCTTATCCCAAGGGGGTGAGGTGTGTGGGGGTGATGACTTTAAAACTGCAGCTTTTTGGCAGCCAGCTTACTTTTTAAGCACAGTACAAATCATAAAACATTAAAAATGTTATCTGTTTCGAGGTTAAAAACATTTTTTTTATTGATTGGTTTATAGAAAAAGCAAAGAACAAAGTTGAAGTCATTCTGGAAACAGTTTGCTTCTGTGTTCATATGCTGATCTCATTCCCCAATTTGCCAAGGGAAAGCCTTCCATATCCAGAGGCAGCATTTTCAATGTGTGTGAGAAACCAGCTGTACATATTTGGTCATAGCAGGAAAACACAAAATGCCCAGGGAGTCTCTTGCCAATCAGTCAGCGAGCATCGGAAGGCAGCACTGCGTTCCTCCTGGGGAAGCCTCCATCATTCATTCAGCTGTTGCCTGCTTACCTCCTCATGGATTGTTTTCTCCCACTTCCAATTTGGTAATTTGTCACAGCCAAAATATCAGGTCATTACATTAAAAACCTACCAATGTTGAACAGTTTATAGTGTCATAGCAGACGTGAAGTGCTGAGAAACACTTTCTGAAAGAATTTCCAGAAATCCTTCAAGCAGCTCTAATGAACTGTCAGTTCAGTTCAGTCACTCAGTTGTGTCTGACTCTTTGTGACCCCATGAACAGCAGCACACCAGGCCTCCCTGTCCATCACCAACTCCCGGAGTTTACCCAAACTCATGTCCATTGAGTCAGAGATGCTATCCAACCATCTCATCCTCTGTCATCCCCTTCTCCTCCTGACCTCAATCTTTCCCAGCATCAGGGTCTTTTCAAGTGAGTCAGCTCTTCACATCAGGTGGCCCAAGTATTGGAGTTTCAGCTTTAACATCAGTCCTTCCAGTGAACACCCAGGACTGATCTCCTTTAGGATTGACAGGTTGTATCTCCTTGCAGTCCAAGGGACTCTCAAGAGTCTTCTCCAACACCACAGTTCAAAAGCATCAATTCTTCTGCACTCAGCTTTCTTTAATGAACTGTAGGCTTACATAAACCTAGACCAGAAGTGTCTGTTGCCTGTTTACTGTGTCTTACTATGTATGACCTTAACCTTTATTTAAGGTGTTATTCTGTTCTCCCCAAAATGTAAAGCACATGTTAACATCTATCCTTATATTTTTTCAGTATTTCTCATGTCAAAGCAGAAAATAAAGTCTCACATGAAACACATAATTTTTTATAGCTAGAATAATCATCAAAGTGTTTTCCTGAATCTTCTGGTGCCATTTAAACCTCCATTGTAATGTTTTGTCCAGAAATGACTCATGAAACAAAAAGAGAGGAAATTACATTTAAAGTCAGCAGCTCTATAAGATACTTCTGTGGAAGAGAGATTTCAAACTGATGCTTTTGGACATACCAACTAAATAAATCAGTGCAAGGGGAACTAGAGAGAAGTTTAATTTGGATGCATCTATGGTGAAATAGTCACTTGAATGGATAATAATGCTTTCCTAGTTTGTGCTTATCCAACCTCTTAGAGGGTTTGATATTAGACCAGGCAATTCAGATCCACACTGTGTACTCTCCTGAACTCACTTCACTCAGCTCTCAAGCTGTAATATCCAAAATGAATCCTCTGGCACTTTTTGTACAAGTACAGATTATTTGTTTTGACCACAATTCCTTTGGAGGAATCACATTCCCTTAGCTTAAATTACCTGCCTAAAAATAATTGAGCTTGGCACATTTCTTCCTGAGTGAGTGGAGAAAAAATTGTCAAATGTTTCAGAGATATGGTCTTGGTTTTCAAAAAGCCCATATTGAGTGTCTTTTTTAATTTACCATTGCATGGCTCTGAAAATATTTTCCTGAATCAACTGCACTATGAAACTGATTTTCTAAATACCAGATTCTTCATTACTTCCTTTAAATAAGTAAATGCTAAAGCATTTCAATGTATTGGCTTTATAAATATTAATATTACTGTCACAGTCATGATCCCACCTTACTGTGTCATCCTAGAGAAACCAATTTTTCTATCAACCTGAGCAAGAATATGAAGTAAGTCTGACTGATGTATTGAGAATAAGTATGTTAGTTAATCATTATTGAATATTTCCTAGGTGTCAGATATGAGTAATACTGTCATCTCCATCTACAGGTGAGCAAACCAAGGAGCAGAAAGGTTAAATGACTTGCTTGCAACTACATGACCAGTGGGGGCACAGCTGGGACTGGGCTTGGCTGTCTGGCATCAGACTCCATGCTGGGAACCATGGTGCTATTGTGTAATGAGGTAAGGAAGTGATTCTGCAGATGTCAGCAACACAGTTCACCTCAGGTGTCAGGTATCAACTTAACCTTCAATGGAACTCTTAGAAACACATCAGGCTCGGTATCTCCTTTCACCTACAGGAAAATTAAAAGGTAAATGTAGTAGGAATTTGGAAGACAAGTAATTACACTTTCCCAGATTTCACAAACAACGTGTAAACAGTCTAACAACCTGCTGTATAACACTTTATAAACTGTAAATCTCTAGAAACCAATACTTCTGGTCCAACCAGTATAACATGAGGTCTAGGAACTGGCACTAATGTACATGTAAGTTAGTCAAGCTGTAGTCTGTCAGGGCTGGTGGGGGTTTTCAGAGAGTTGTTATCTACGTTTCACTGGGTATTCTTTAACAGTGCTGATGTATTTCTTTATTCATCTCACAAAGGACAGTAGATGCCATAACAAAGTAGTCTTCTGAGGCAATATTATTTCTTTGTAGACATAAAGGCAATTATTAAATATAAAATGTTGATGATTTTTTTAAAAATAGTGTGTCTATTGGGTGTTTGTGAAGGTACCCAAGTCACAGTGAAAGCACAGGGAATTACAGGTATACAATGACAAAGTACAGATCTGGGTGATGGAATATGAAAATAAACTTAATTTCCAAAGTAGAGTTAACACTGAATTTTCACATTTTTAAAAAATACCAAGTGTGGTTACTCTGCTTCTCTAAGAAAATCCTCATTGCTCCTTTAAAGAACAAAGATTTAGCATTGAGCTAGCTGTTTTTATTAATATTAAAATCACCCAGCAAGTGTTGATCTTAACCAGAGGCTACACATCAACATACCATCTTCCAAAGGATCCATCATTGGCAAGTACCATGCAGATTCCGAAAAAATTATAAAAGTCTCAGTTTGATGAGCCTCTGGAGATGACTGATGAAAGAAGCTGTTCTAACAGCTTGAATTCCCTAGATGACTTGGGAAATGTCACAGAACATAACAGGGAAATTTGGAATGAAGTAACAAATTGATGATCCCTGTCAGATTAGAGCACAGATTTTTATCAGTTTCAAAGGATTTAGTGAGTACTTGCTGAGCTCTAATCATTCTAAATAATAGATCTAATTGGTTCATATCTTATTAGGCACAATTAAAGCTCTTGGAAAAGTTCAAAGTATTTTCTACATGAACAACCTTATTTTAGAGTTTTTAATTCATAAGAAAAAGTTGAAGAGGCCTTTCTTAGGAAAACATTCTGTTATTTAAAAGACCCAATGTTAACATGGAATAACCAACGTGAACAACAGAACTTTCAGGGTCAAGGCTTTGAACTCAGACTTGGTTAAATTTTTGACTTCTCTGATTAGTGACTGAGCTTAGTGCATTACTCATTTTCTCTAAGTTTAATATTTCATCTGTTCAATGATCTTAATATTGCATATTTCACAAGATTGTCCTAAGCCTGAAATGAGATGTTTGAGAAGTGTTTAGCAAAGTGTGTGATATATGGTAAAGATCTCAATATGCTGGACTTTATTTATTCAATATATAGGTATCCTTCACTGTCTCTCCCTTCTAGTAGAATAAAGGAGGCTTAGTGAGTAAGGGACGTCTTTTTTGTTCGCTGCTGTGCCTAAAGCAGTGTCTCATTAATATTATGAGGACTCAATAAATACTGTTGATTGGAGGACTAATACTTTATTACTTCATATGGAAGATCTTGTTACTCTAAAATTCATGCTTTTCATATCCTTTTATTATAAAATGTGAGAGGGGCCATCACTACTGATCCTGTGGACATTAGAAGGGTAACCAAGAAATATTATGGACAATTCCATGCCTACAATTTTGATAACTTAGATGAAATGGATCAATTCCTTGAGAGAGACAGTCTACCAGAGCTCACTCAGGGATAAATAAATAATGTGAATTGACCTGTGACTATTAAATAAATTGAGTCAATAATTGACAATTTCCAAAACAGAAAGAACTAGGCCCAGATAATTTCCTTGGTAAATGCTACCAGATATTTTAGGAAGAAACAGAAACTATTCTTGACAATCTCTCCCAGAAAACAGAAGCAGAAGGAACACTTCCTTATTCATGCTATGAGGCCAGAATTACCCTAATACCAAAACCAGATAAAGACATTACATGAAAGGAAAGGTACAGACCAACGTATGTCATGAACATGTCATGTTCGGATTTTATGAACATGAACATTTTATGAACATGTCTATATCATGAACAGACTTCATTGAACTCCTCCATAAGATAATAGCACATTGAATCCAACAGTGCTCAAAAGAATTACACACTGTGACCAAATGGTATCAGTTAACCCATAATATCAACAAGATAAAGAAGAGAATTTCTATTAGTAGAAGCAAAACAAGCATTTGAAAAAATCCAGTATCGATGTATATTAAAGACTCATAAAACTAGAAATCAAGGTGGGCTTCTTCAAATTGATAAAGCATAGAAACACCTTTGTTCATCAGTTTGTGCATTCATGAAGCCACAGTTTCCAACCCATATGAGTTGATACAAATTGGTTGAATTCTAACCTTAGTTTTCTTTATTAAATGATGGTAGAAGCAGGGCAAAGACTAATAGAGTTTTGCCAAGAAAATGCACTGGTCATAGCAAACACCCTCTTCCAACAATACAAGAGAAGACTCTACACTTGGACATCACCAGATGGTCAACAACAAAATCAGATTGATTATATTCTTTGCAGCCAAAGATGGAGAAGCTTTATACAGTCAACAAAAATAAGACCAGGAGCTGACTGTGGCTCAGATCATGAGCTTCTTATTGCCAAATTCAGACTTAAATTGAAGAAAGTAGGGAAAACCACTAGACCATTCAGGTATGACCTAAATCAAATCCCTTATGATTATACAGTGGAAGTAAGAGATAGATTTAAGGGCCTAGATCTGATAGATAGAGTGTCTGATGAACTATAGAATGAAGTTCGTAACATGGTATAGGAGACAGGGATCAAGACCATCCCCGTGGAAAAGAAATGCAAAAAAGCAAAATGGCTGTCTGGGGAGGCCTTACAAATAGCTGTGAAAAGAAGAGAAGTGAAAAGCAAAGGAGAAAAGGAAAGATCTAAGCATCTGAATGCAGAGTTCTAAAGAATAGCAAGAAGAGATAAGAAAGCCTTCCTCAGCGATCAATGCAAAGAAATAGAGGAAAACAACAGAATGGGAAAGACTAGAGATCTCTTCAAGAAAATTAGAGACACCAAGGGAACATTTCATGCAAAGATGGACTCGATAAAGGACAAAAATGGTATGGACCTAACAGAAGCAGAAGATATTATGAAGAGGTGGTAAGAATACACAGAAGAACTGTACAAAAAAGATCTTCACGACCCAGATAATCACAATGGTGTGATCACTCATCTAGAGCCAGACATCCTGGAATGTAAAGTCAAGTAGGCCTTGGGAACCATCACTACGAACAAAGCTAGTGGAGGTGATGGAATTCCAGTTGAGCTGTTTCAAATCCTGAAAGATGATGCTGTGAAAGTGCTGCACTCAATATGCCAGCAAATTTGGAAAACTCAGCAGTGGCCACAGGACTGGAAAAGGTCAGTTTTCATTCCAATCCCAAAGAAAGACAATGCCAAAGAATGCTCAAACTACCGCACAATTGCACTCATCTCACATGCTAGTAATGCTCAAAATTCTCCAAGCCAGGTTTCAGCAATACATGAACCGTGAACTTCCAGATGTTCAAGCTGGTTTTAGAAAAGGCCGAAGAACCAGAGATCAAATTGCCAACATCCACTGCATCATGGAAAAAGCAAGAGAGTTCCAGAAAAACATCTATTTCTGCTTTATTGACTATGCCAAAGCCTTTGACTGTGTGGATCACAATAAACTGTGGAAAATTCTGAAAGAGATGGGAATGCCAGACCCCCTGACTTGCCTCTTGAGAAACCAGTATGCAGGTCAGGAAGCAATAGTTAGAACTGGACATGGAACAACAGACTGGTTCCAAATAGGAAAAGGAATTTGTCAAGGCTGTATATTGTCACCTTGCTTATTTAACTTATATGCATAGTACATCATTGGAAACGCTGGACTGGAAGAAACACAAGCTGGAATCTAGATTGCTGGGAGAAATCTCAATAACCTCAGATATGCACATGAGACCACCCTTATGGCAGAAAGTGAAGAGGAACTCAAAAGCCTCTTGATGAAAGTGAAAGAGGAGAGTGAAAAAGTTGGCTTAAAGCTCAACATTCAGAAAACGAAGATCATGGCATCTGGTCCCATCACTTCATGGGAAATAGATGGGAAAACAGTAGAAACAGTGTCAGACTTTATTTTTTGGCCTCCAAAATCATTGCAGATGGTGACTGCAGCCATGAAATTAAAAGATGCTTACTCCTTGGAAGGAAAGTTATGACCAACCTAGATAGCATATTCAAAAGCTGAGACATTATTTGCCAACAAAGGTCTGTCTAGTCAAGGCTATGGTTTTTCCTGTGGTCATGTATGGATGTAAGAGTTGGACTGTGAAGAAGGCTGAGCGCCAAAGAATTGATGCTTTTGAACCGTGGTGTTGGAGAAGACTCTTGAGAGTCCCTTGGCCTGCAAGGAGATCCAACCAGTCCATTCTGAAGGAGATCAGCCCTGGGATTTCTTTGGAAGGAATGATGCTACAGCTGAAATTCCAGCACTTTGGCCACCTCATGTAAAGAGTTGACTCATTGGAAAAGACTCTGATGCTGGGAGGCATTGGGGGCAAGAGGAGAGGGGGACGACAGAGGATGAGACGGCTGGATGGCATCACTGACTCGATGGACATGAGTCTGGGTGAACTCCAGGAGTTGGTGATGGACAGGGAGGCCTGGCGTGCTGCGATTCATGGGGTCTCAAAGAGTTGAACACGACTGAGCGACTGATCTGAACTGAACTGAATCATATCTACCTCATTGTTTTATATTGAGACTTAAATAAGATCATCACTCTGTAACTCTTAACTTAGTGCCTTGCATTTAGTAAACATCAGCTGTTCTTTATTTGTTTTTCTAACTGATCTCCAAAGTAGAAAAACAAAGGGGGAAAGAAAACAGATTGTTGCTCTATTTGTCCCAGTCTGATGCTGCATCAAAATCTCTCACAAGACTACCTTTCTGCAGCTTGATTAGCACATATTTATGGTTCCTGAGGCCATCAGCTAAGATAAAGTCTAGAAAAACAAAATATTAAAGATGAATATGAATAAGTACTATTAGAGACAAAGATGAATCTTGTCAAAATTATATCTGATTGGTTCTTGCCATGAAGATTAGCCAAGAAGAAGAAACAGAGACATCCAAATTGCTAAAGAAGAAGTAAAACTATCTCTATTTGCAGGTGACATGATCTTGATTATAGACTATTCTAAGGAATCCCATTAAAAAAAAAAAAAACATTAGCACTAATAAACGAGCATAATTGCAGAATTAATATTAATTTAGAAAAAAATATATTCTATTTATATAATAGTGTTGAATGATCCAAAAAAGAAATTAAGAGAACAATTTCCATTTACAATAGAATTCAAAAGTATAAAATACTTATAAATAGATTTAACAAAAGAAATACAAAATTTGTGTAATAAAAACTACAAAATATCATTGCTAGTTTAAAGTAGATCTAAATAAATGGAAAGGCATCCAATATTCATAGATGAGAAGATTTCATATTGTCAAGATGGCAATACTCTCCAGATTGATCTACAGATTCAGTATACTGTGTCAAATTTTCAACTTCTTTTTTCTTAAATTGGCATTCTGATCCTAAACTGCATGTGGTAATGCGAGAAACTCAAGTAGCTAAAACAGTCTTACAGTCTTGAAAAAAGAAGAACAAAATGTGAGGACTCACATTTCCTGAGCTCAGGCCTTACCACAAAGATCAGTAAGCAAGACCACATGGTATTGGCATGAGAGATGTGTGTGTGTGTCTGTGTAAAAGAATAAAGAATCCAGAAATAAAATCTGCCATTCATTTATGATCAATTGACTTTTGACAAGGGTACCAAGAAAAGTTTTTTCAACAGGTGGTGTTGGGACAACCAGATATTCACATGCAAAAGAAACTGGACTCTTGCTTTGTATCTTATATAAAAATCAACTCAAAATGTGTAGACCTAACTGTAAGAGCTAGAACTATAAAACTCTTAGGAAAAAAAGCATAAACGTATATCTGTATGACTCCGTGTTAGGCAAAGATTTTCTAGATATGACATCAAAAGCACAAGGGACCAAACAGATAAACTGACACCATCAACATTTTTTTTTAATTGTATTTTCAGTGACACCATTAAGAAAGTGAAAAGAACCCATAGAATTGGAGAGGCTTTGAAATTATATACCAGATAAGGGACTTCCACAATGTATTAAAAAAAAAAAAACTTTGCAATACAACTGTAAAAAGACAAATGGCCCACTTTTTAAATGGGCAAATTTGAATAGACATTTCTCCAAAGGAGATATGCAAATAACCAATAAGCACATGAAGAGATGCTTAACATCACTGGCTATAAGGGAAATGCAAATTAAAACCACAATGAGATACCACTTTAAAGGATAGCTATAATCAAAAAGATAGGCAACTACTAATGTGGTTGAAGATGCAGGGAAAGTAAAACCCTCAGATATGACTAGTGGGGTTGTAAAATGGTGCAGCCCCTTTAGGAATTAGACAGTTACTTAAAACAGAAATATCATATACCCAACAATCTTACTCTGTACTGGCTACTTTGAAGCAAATGATTCAAGAGTCCATCTTTGATAAATCATTTCAAATCAAAGGAACAATGACAAATTATACCATTAAAATGTCACAGGTCACTTTTACGTGTATATGCAGATCATACCTGGCAAAGTCATTTTAAATTATACAGAGGCAAACTCTCACTAAACCCTTATTAATATTAGCACTAGGATTCGTTCTATTCATTGTTGGTGCTACTTTACCTATTCAGTGTATCATAATATTTTATATCCTTTTATATAATTAATGGTGTAGTTTTAGATAACATGGGTATAAATATTTACTTGGCACAGTATTTTAACATTATAAATAGTTTATAGGTTTATAGTTGTGTTATTTTTCCTTTGTCTAGCACAAAGATCTCCTTTGTTAAAGTTGGACAGGAAAGCAGCCTTAGTGTGTACTCTGAAGGCCATCTGTGTTTTCTGACCCAAACTACCTCCTGTTCCTCCCACCAAATCCGTCTTCCCCACACATTTTCTTTTCCCTTACTAGGCAGGGCACACTCCATTCTTGGAAGGTCCCTCTCTCTGGGATTCCCTTTCATTCTCATCTCTTTTCTCTGTCTCTGACTTTCTTTCACTCCTTTGGTCTCTCTTCCTCTATTTATCAAAATCCCTGTGGGCAGGGAAGGCAGGGCAGGAGCACGCCAAAGGCTGGCAGATGGAGCAGGGGCGGGAAACCTGAGGGGTAGAAGCAGACGGCAGCAGCAGAGGAGTGGGGTCAGTTCACTGTAGTGTTTGCCAATGTTGGAGTCATCTCCAGAATGTCCCTGGCAAGAAGTTTTTGGAGCCAGTGAGGGATACAGCACTTTGGTCAGTATTGTTTTAACATGCTTCAAATAAATCAGAGATCAAGCCCTGAGCCATTGGAATGGGAGCACTGACTCAGACCCTAGACTACCAGAGAACTAACCCTAGGGAGTATCAAATAGTGAACACTCACACAAAGGAAACTACTTGAATATAATACCCAGCATCACCCAACCACCAGTTGCACCCTGCGCAGGACCCCTCATCTAAACAAACAAAACAAAAATACAAACCCAATCATCAGCACACAGGATTACCGCCTCAATCAGACATGCCCATCAGAGGAAAAACAAATAAATAAACAAAAACTCACTACATATCTCACCCTATACAAAGCTCATGCAAACCACTGGACCAACCTAAGGAGGGCAGAAACCAAAAGGAAGAAGGAATTCAACCTTGAAACCTGGGAAAAGGAGAAATCAAACACAATAAGCTAAAAACAAAAAATAATGAAAAGGCAGAGAAATACTACAAAAATGAAAGAACAAATTAGAAACACAAAAGTCCAAATAAATGAACAGGAAATAGGCAAACTACCTGAAAAAGAACTCAGAATAATGATAGTAAAGATAGTCAAAAACCTTAAAATGGAGAAAATGCAAGAATGAATCAACAAAGACCTAGAAGAATTAAAGAATAAACATAGAGGAAAAACAACACAATTACTGAAATTAACAATAGAAGGAATCAATAGCAGAATATCTGAAGCAGAAGAATGAATCAATGAGCTGGAAGATAACATGGTGGAAATAAGTTTTGAAGAGCAGAATAAAGTAAAAAAAATGGAAAGAACTGAGGATAGTCTCAGAGACCTCTTCTACTACTGCTGCTAAGTCACTTCAGTCGTGTCCGACTCTGTGTAACCCCATAGATAGCAGTCCACCAGGCTCCTCTGTCCCTGGGATTCTCCAGGCAAGAACACTGGAGTGGGTTGCCATTTCCTTCTCCAATACATGAAAGTGAAAAGTGAAAGGGAAGTCGCTCAGTCGTGTCTGACTCCGCGACCCCATGGACTGCAGCCCACAAGGTTCCCCCGTCCATGGGATTTTCCAGGCAAGAGTACTGGAAAGAGTACTGGAGTGGGTTGCCATTGCCTTCTCCACAGAGACCTCTGAGACAATATCAAATGCACCAACATTTGAAATATAGCCATCCAGGAAGAAGAAGAGAAAAAGAAAGGGTATCAGAAAATTTTTAAAAAGATTATAGTTGAAAATTTCTCCAACGTGGAAAAGGAAACAGTCAATCAAGTCCAAGAGGCACAAAGAGTCCCATACTAGAAAAACCCAAGGAGAAATATGCCAAGACACATACTAATCAACTAATAAAGAATAAACACAAAGAAAGAATATTAAAAGCAGCAAGGGAGAAGCAACAAGTAACATACAAGGGAAACCCCATATGCTCAACAGCTGATCTTTCAGCAGAAACTCTGCAGGCCAGAAGGGAATGGCAGGATATATTTAAAGTATTGAAAGGGGAAAATCTACAGCCAAGATTACTGCCCCTGGTAAGGATCTCATTCAAAATTGATACAGAGATAAAAAGCTTTTCAGACAAGCAAAAGTTAAGAGAATTCAGTACTACCAAACTAGCTTTACAACAAATGTAAAGGGATTTATATAGTCAAGAAACACAAGAGAAGAAAAAACATCTATAAAATCAACCCCAAACAATTAAGAAAATGGCAATAGGAACATGTATATCAATAATTACTTTAAATGTAAATGCATTAAATACTCCAACAAAATGACACAAACTGGCTGAATGGATACAAAAACAAGACCCATATATATACTGTCTACAAGAAACCCACTTCAGACCTAAAGACACATATAGACTGAAAGTGAGAGGATGGAAATATATATTCCCTGCAAATGGGAAGCAAAAGCAAGCTGGAGTATCAATCCTCATATCAGACAAAATAGACCTTAAAATAAAGAAGATTACAAGAGATAAGGAAGGACACTACATAATGATCAAGGGATCAATCCAAGAGGAAGACATAACAATTGTAAATATCTATGCACCCAACATGAGAGTACCTCACAAACGTTAACAGACATAAAAGGAAAAATTGACAGTAACACAATAGTAGTATGAGACTTAGTAACACCCCACTCACACCAATGGACAGATCATCAAAACAGAAAAGCAATAAGGAAACACAACTCTTAAATGATACATTAGATGAGATGGATCTCATTGATATCTTCAGGACATTTCATCCAAATGCAGAAGAATACACCTTCTTCTCAAGTGTACATGGAACATTGTCCAGGATAGACCACATCTTGGGTCACAAAACAAGCCTCAGTAAACTTAAGAAAATTGAAACCGTATCAAGCATCTTCTCTGACCACAACGCTATGAGACTACATATCAATTACAAGAAAAAACTGTAAGAAACACAAACATGTGGAAATTAAATAACACTTTCTAAATAATCAACAGGTTACTGAAGAAATCAAAAGAGAAATCAAAAAATTTCTAGAAACAAATGACAATGAAAACAAGGCAACTCAAAACCTATGGGATGCAGCAAAAGCAGTTTTAAGAGGGAAGTTTATAGCAATACAATCCTACCTCAAGAAACAGGAAGAACGTTGAAGAGACAACCTAACTTTACACCTAAAACAGCTAGAGAAAGAAGAACAAAAAAATCCAAATATTAGTAGAAGGAAAGAAATTAAAGAAATGAGCAGAAATAAATGAAAAAGAAATGAAAGAAACAATAGTAATGGTTAATAAAACTAAAACCTGGTCCTTTGAGAAGATAAACAAAATTGTTTTTCGCCAGACTCATCAAGAACAAAGAGGTGAATGAAATCAACAAAATTAGAAATGAAAAAGGAGAGGTTACAAAAATACAAAAAATTATAATAGATTATTATGAATGACTATATGGCAATAAAATTGATAACCTGGAAGAAATGCAGTTTCTTAGGAAAGTTTAGTCTGCCAAGAAAAACCAGGAAGAAATAGAAATTATGAACAACCAAATTACAAGCACTGGAATTGAAGCTGTGATCAAAAATCTCCCAAAAAACAAAAGCCCAGGACCAGATGGCTTCACAGCAGAATTCTGTCAAACATTTAGTGAAGAGCTAATCCCTATCCTTATGAAACTATTTCAAAAAATTGCAGAGGAAGGAACACTACCAAACTTATTGTATGAGACCACCATCACCCTGATACCAAAACCAGACAAAGACAACACAAAGAAAGAAAACTACAGGCCAATATCACTGAAGAACATAGGTGTAAAAATCCTCAAAAAAATTTTAGCAAACAGAATTCAGCAACACATCAAAAAGCTCATACACCATGATCAAGTTGGGTTTATTCCAGGAAAGTAAGGATTCTTCAATATATTCAAATCAATCAATGTGATACACCATGTTAACAAATTGAAAGATAAAAACCATATGATCATCTCACTAGATACAGAAAAAACCTTTGACAAAATTCTGCAACCATTTATGATGGAAACTCTTCAAAAAATGGGTATAGGTGAAACCTACCTCAACATAGTAAAGGCCATGTATGATAAGCCTACAGCAAACATAATTCTCAATGAAAATTATGAAATAGGTGAATTATGAATAGGTGAAAAACTGAAAGCATTCCCCCTAAGACCAGGAACAAGACAAGGATGTCCACTTTCACCACTATTATTCAACATAGTTCTGGAAGTCCTAGCTACAGCAATCAGAGAAGAAAAAGAAATAAAAGAAATCCAGATCAGAAAAGAAGAAGTAAAGCTCTCACAGTTTGCAGATGACATGATACTGTACATAGAAAACCCTAAAAGTAGTATCAGAAAATTACTAGAGCTAATCAGTGAATTTAGCAAAGTTGCAGGATACAAAATCAATACACATTGCATTTCTATATACTAACAGTGAAAAATCAGAAAGAGAAATTAAGAGATCAACCCCATTCACCACTGCAGCAAAAAGAATTAAATATCTGGGAATTAACTTACCTAAGAAGACAAAGGAAGTGTACACAGAAAATTATATGACACTGGTGAAATAAATCAAAAATGACATACACAGAGAGATAGTCCATGTTCCTGGGTGAAGTGAAGTGAAGTGAAGTCACTCATTCATGTCCGACTCTTTGTGACCCCATGGACTTTAGCCTACCAGGCTCCTCTGTCCATGGGGTTTTCCAGGTAAGAGTACTTGAGTGGGCTGCCATTTCCTTCTCCAGGGGATATTCCCGACCCAGGGATCAAACCCAGGTCTCCCGCATTGTAGGCAGATGCTTTACCGTCTGAGCCACCTATTTTGAAAATGACTTTACTACAAAATGAAATCTACAGATTCAATGTGATCCCTATCAAATTATCAATGGCAGTTTTCATATAACTAAAACAAAAATTTTGCAATTCATATGGAAGCACAAAAGACCCCAAACATCCAAAGCAGTCTTGAGAAAGAAGACTGGAGCTGGAGGAATCAACCTTCCTGACTTCAGATTATACTACAAAGCTACATTCATCAAGACAGTATGGTACTGGCATAAAAACAGAAATATAGACCAGTGGAACAAGATAGAAAGCCCAGAAATAAACCCATACACCTATCGGTACCTTATTTTGACAAAGGAGACAAAAGTATACAATGGGGCAAAGACAGCCTCTTCAATAAATGGTGCTGGGCAAACTGGACAGCTACATGTAAAAGAATGAAATTAGAACACTTCCTAACACCACACACAAAAATAAACTCAAAATGGATTAAAGACCTAAATGGAAGACCAGAAACTAAAACTCTTAGAGGAAAACATAGGCAGATCACGCAATGACATAAATCAAAGCAAGATCATCTATGACCCGCCTCCTCAGTTCAGTTCAGTTCAGTCGCTCAGTCATGTCCGACTCTTTGCAACCCCATGAATCACAGCATGCCAGGCCTCATTGTCCCTCACCAACTCCCGGAGTTCACTCAGACTCACCTCCTAAAGTATTGGAAATAAAAACAAAAGTAAATTAAGTGGGAGCTGATTAAACTTAAAAGCTTTTGCACAGCAAAGGAAGCTCTAAGCAAGATGAAAATACGACCCTCAGGGTGGAAGAAAATAATACCAAATGAAACAACTGACCAAGGATTAATTTCCAAAATATACAAGTAACTCAAAGAACTCAATGCCAGGAAAACAAACAACTGGATCAAAAAGTGGGAAAAAGACCTAAACTGACGTTTCTCCAAAGACATATAGATGACTAACAAACACATGAAAAGATGCTCAACATTTCTCTTTATTAGAGAAATTCAAATCAAAACCACAATGAGATATTACCTCACACCAATCAGAATGGCCCTCATCAAAATGTCTACAAGCAATAAATGCTGGAGAGGGTTGGAGGCTCTTGCACTGTTTGCTGGGAATGTAAAGTGATACAGCCCCTATGGAAGATGGTATGGAGATTCCTTAAAAACTAGGAATAAAACAACCATATAATCCAGCAATCCCACTCCTAGGCATATACCCTGAGGAAACCAAAACTGAAAAAACACATGTACCCCATTGTTCATTGCAGCACTATTTACAATAGCTAGAACATGGAAGCTAGCTAGATGTCCGTCGACAGGTGAATGGATAAAGAAGTTGTGGTACAGCTACACAATGGGATATTACTTAGCCACTAAAAGGAACACATTTGAGTCAGTTTTGATGAGGTGGATGAACCTAGAACCTATTTTACAGAGTGAAGTGAGTCAGTAAGAGAAAGATAAATATCATATTCTAATGCATAATGTACAGAATCTAGAAAAATGGTACTGAAGAATTTATTTGCAGGGCACCAATGGAGAAAATACATAGAGAATAGACTTATGGACATGGGAGAGGGGAGGAGAGGGTAAGCTGTATATAGAGAGTAACATGGAAACTTACATTACTATATGTAAAATAGACAGCCAACAGGAATTTGCTGAATGGTTCAGGAAACTCAAACAGGGTCTCTGTATCAATCTAGAGGGGTGTGATGGGGCAAGAGATGGGAGGGAGGTTCAAACAGGAGGGGATATATGTGTACCTATGGCTGATTCATGTTGAGGTTTGACAGAAAACAACAAAATTCTATAAAGCAATTATCTTTCAATAAAATAATAATAAAAAAGAAAATCCTACCATATCCATATTTAAAAACTTTCCCTCTCCCTTCCATCATGATGGTGTCTTCTCTGTGCTCCAATTGAATTGAAATGGTTAAGTCTAACATGTTGGGAGTTTGCTATGTGACAAGCCCTAATGCTAAACACTACAGTGATCTATCACTTCTTTTAATCCCTCCAGTATCCTTCATGATGAAGGTTTTATTAATCCCAACTCTACTAAGGATATCAAGATGCATAAATGTCGAAGATGCATATCTTAAAAAACAGAGCTGGTATCCAAACTCAGGCAGACTGACTCTAGAACCATCCATGGGCTTTTGATCCCAGTGACAAGAATCCTACTTATATAAAAGTTACTGTTTTCTGAGCCTGCACTTTTCATTGGATAGTGAACCTAGGAGCAGGGGTGTGAACTGGGGTAGAAAATCAACATCTTATTCCTCCTCGTACCTAGCCAGCCCTTGGCACAATGCCTGTGACTCAATTCACATTCATGGAGTTAAATTATAATAGTATTCCTATGGAAATTACAATCAGCTTTACGGTAATTGTGCTTCATGATATTTGTCTAGACACTTGCAGCAAAAATACTAGACTGCAGTGATTTCCTATTTGCACACTCATTATCTGGAATGAGCTGCCTTATTAATGTTACCCACTCCTGTTCTTTGGCACTCACATGGAAAGTGGCTCTAGCCAATCATCAGATGAAAAGATGAAATGATTACAGTATAACAATTCATATCATATCATTATCAATAACAGTGTTCTGGGTGTTTAGGCATACATCCTTTCATACATACAACTTATTAAGTGTGTACTGTTATCTCCATTTTAAAGATGAGAAAACTGAGACTCAGGTTAAGGAACTATCCCAGGTCACAGAGTTTGTAAGGGAACCCAACCCTACCTGTCTCACCGTAGAACTTGGGCACACGTGCATCTCACCACATCTCCCACCAGTTCTGCCATTGGAACAGGATGTATAGGGACAGATAGCAGTTCCCAACAAATGCACTCTCTGCTCCCTGAAGTTTCCTCAAGGTCTGAGAAGTCCCGCAACACTCCTCAGCCCCAACCAACTACCTTTTATGTAAATAACCATTACTTATTTGTTAACACAAATACTATTTTGCTTTCTTTGTATGTGTGAGTGTTTGCTTTTCTATTGCTAGCCTTGACATTGCCACAAAATTGCTCACAGCATAATGATTGGATCAATTCCATTTTGAAGAACTGGGTAACCATTGCTTGGGGGTATGGTCAGCCTGGCATGCAGTCTCCCTGATGTTCTCAAGTGGCTTCATGGATTCAGTACGCATTTTAGATTTAAGTATGTGCTCCACAATCGAAGAAGTATTTATTTGTATGTTGGTGTGTTATGCATAGTATTGTCTTATCTTTTCTTATGTTACTGACATAATAAAAACTAGACTTTTTGGTGGTGAAAAACGTTTTCTGGATCATTTCAAAGTAGTCACTGGAAATTCACTTTCCAACACTGAGGGAGAATTGTTAAGCTGTTGACATCAGTAAAAAACACAGCACTTACATGCCCATGTGAAGTGCCTTGTTCCTTTTTGCATTCTTTCTCTTTTTAATCCCAGTTTTCTTCTTTGTTTGCCTGCTCAAAATGGCTTGGATTTATCCTCTGTTAACAAGATCACTTGCCAACATTCCCCAGCAAGCTGGAAAATAAGAAAATGGGCAGTCTCTCTGTAACTCTTGCTTCCCTGGGACCTTCCCACCAGACTTGAAACAATGGATTCCACAGAAAGGAAAGGACAGCATTTCTCCAAAGGAAAAAATTTTATGGATGTTTGTACAAAATGAGCTCTTAAAGAGGAGATATTCAAATGGATTAAATTTGCAATATAAATCCTCTGACATTTCCATTAATTTGTTTAATAATTAGCCTGGCATTTTTGCTGTTTAATTAGATGGAAAATAATTGTTTCTTCTAAGCCTTGCCTAATCAGTTTTAAGTAATGTTTATGTAAATTTGAAAATTGAATAGAAGGAATTAATATTATAACAAGGGTGATTCTTAAATTAAGGCATGTTTATCTGAGAAATAAGAACCCACGAGAGTGGCTTGCCCATTGTTGCCAGTTTCTCTGTTTCCTTTAGGATTTTGCAAATGGGCATCATTTCTATTTTTGGCCCAGTTTCCATTTCCTTGGTAACAAGGATCCTGCAAACAGAGGACTGTGAGTCCTATAAGGTTCACAGACCACAAGCAGGGCTCACTCAGGTCTCTCAGAGTGTGCTGAGAATCCACAGCACTGCTAAGGAGAGGAAACAAGAAGTCACTGGCCAAGGATATTGTGTTCACTGTTTATATCCTGTTGCCTTGGATTTTCAGTGTTTCACTTTACTTTCTATGCCAAATATTTTACACAGTCAATTTCTGACTAAAAGCCAGTGAAATTAAATAAACAGGGAAGTGTGGAATGAAACAGAAGCACTGAGAATTTGGGCGAGGGTTGTCTACCTCCAGGGCTAAGACGGTGATGAAGCAGGTGCTTTGGTCCACTTCTCTGAAAGTCTACCTGCTCAGTGCCCTCTGGATCCCTACATTCAAGGTCCAAAACTCCTTTCTTCCACGCCTACCTCCACTGATGGCCAGTGGACCTAGTGCCATCTGACGGAACCTTACAAAGGCTAACTGAGCAAGTGTGTATGGGCTGAGGTTTTCATAAGTTAACCTTTTGAAAATCAGTTTTTAACTCTTAAACCCAAAAAAGTTAATGTGAGATGTCAAATTTTCCCCAGTGAATTAATAATTAGTATCTGTTTTTTCAAAACTGTATCAGTTCAGTTCTTTCATTCATTCGTGTCTGACTCTGTGACCTCATGGACTGCAGCATTCCAGGCTTCCCTGTCCATTACCAACTCCCAGAGTGTGCTCAAGTTCATGTCTATCTAGTTGGTGATGCCATCCAACCATCTCATCCTTTGTCGTCCCCTTCTCGTCCTGCCTTCAATCTTTCCCAGCATCAGGGTCTTTTCTAATGAGCAAGCTCTTTGCATCAGGTGGCCAATACAAAGTATCATAGCTTCAGAACCATATAGATGCAGGTAAATAATCATTTTGCTCTGCAAAATAAAATAAACCTGTGAGGTATTTTATAGTAAATACTTTATTATCTATCATCTGTGAAGTGGAGATAATTCCTTCATAGTTGTTGGGAAGCCCAGTACAAAATAGCCGGGAGGAAGTCCTTGGGAAAATAGCGAAGGGCCAGAAATACCCCGGCTTGGTGCTGTGGGCAGAAAAACATCTCCTGCCTTTGGTTATGCCCAGCACCAAGATTTAATAATGAATATTAAGGATGTTGCTTGAGAAAACAGGTTATGGGATAAGCACATGGGTCACTTAGAGTGCGCTGTCCTTGAAATATTTTTACTGATTAGGTGTTAACCCCGTACGTGCTCTGATGGCTGTATACTCTAAGCTCTTTGTTCCTGCTTCTATAAAAAAGCTTGACTGCAGAAATAAACTTGTCAGTCCTTGCAAGAGACTGTCCAAGTGTCATTCTTTCAGGTTCATCGCTTCCAAGTCCCAGGGAGAAAATCCCCAACAATAGTCTTATCAGAATAATTCAGTTCAGTTCAGTCCCTCAGTTGTGTCTGACTCTTTGCGACCCCATGAATTGCAGCATGCCAGGTTTCCCTGTCCATCACCATCTCCCAGAGTTCACTCAAACTCACGTCCATCAAGTCAGTGATGCCATCCAGCGATCTCATCCTCTGTCCTCCCCTTCTCCTCCTGCCGCCAATCCCTCCCAGCATCAGAGTCCTTTCCCATGAGTCAACTCTTTGCATGAGGTGGCCAAAGTACTGGAGTTTCAGTTTTAGCATCATTCCTTCCAAAGAACACCCAGGACTGATCTCCTCTAGAATGGACGGGTTGGATCTCCTTGCAGTTCCAGGGGATCTCAAGAGTCTTCTCCAACATCAAAGTTCAAAAGCATCAATTCTTCGGCACTCAGCTTTCTTCACAATCCAACTCACATCCATACATGACCACTGGCAAAACCACAGCCTTGACTAGACAGACCTTTGTTGGCAAAAATAATGTCTCTGCTTTTGAATATGCCATCTAGGTTGGTCATAACTTTCCTTCCAAGGAGTAAGCATCTTTTAATTTCATGGCTGCAATCACCATCTGAAGTGATTTTGGAGCCCAAAAAAATAAAGTCTGACACTGTTTCCACTGTTTCCCCATCTATTTCCCATGAATTGATGGGACCAGATGCCATGATCTTAGTTTTCTAAATGTTGAGCTTTAAGCCAACTTTTGCACTCTCCACTTTCACTTTCATCAAGAGGCTTTTTAGTTCCTCTTCACTTTCTGCCATAAGGGTGGTGTCATCTGCGTGTCTGAGGTTATTGATATTTCTCCTGGCAATCTTGATTCCAGCTTGTGCTTCTTCCAGTCCAGCATTTCTCATGATGTACTCTGCATAGAAGTTAAATAAGCAGGGTGACAATATACAGCCTTGACGTACTCCTTTTCCTATTTGGAACCAGTCTGTTGTTCCATGTCCAGTTCTAACTGTTGCTTCCTGACCTGCATATAGGTTTCTCAAGAGGCAGGTCAGGTGGTCTGGTATTCCCATCTGTGGGGAGCGAGCTCCGCCTCTGGCAAAGGTCATGAGGAAGGAGGCTTGGCATACGCAAAGGCGGGATCAAGCCTCAGGAGTCTCCCTGGAAATTCTCGAGCAATCTACCCCCCAAACCAGAGTCTGCCTACTTTCTGCTTTGTGCTTTCACCTACACCTCTGACTTTACGGGGGGCTGTCCCCCACGACCTCTCTGAAAAAAGAGTTAGCTTACAGCTCCAGTTAATAATTCCTGGGTGTGACAGTGTTTAACCTACAAACTCCTTTGGAAATCCTCTAGCCTGCCTGAATAGGTTTTTCCGGCCACATGTGATTGTTCAGAGCCTCCCAGCTGTGAGAGGCAGCAGATGTTCTAAACTGTCTAAACACAGATTCTTTTGAGTAGTTAAAAGATTGATTAGAAGTTGTATTGGTGAAGGGATTTTCACTTGTTGAGCCAATGTTTGCTGCTAAGTTTCCATATCCCTTACCTGCTGTGTCCCTGGCAGTGTATTGATTAATATAGTTGGTGTAAGTAGTCGCTTTAATGTTTGTAACCTGGGACCCTTGAGTTAATTCTTTTTCTTGTTATAGCCCACCACACCTTTGCTCTGTAGGAATGCAACTTTATCTAATGCTTTTTGGAGGCTGGCACCTGACTTGAGAATAATCACCTTTAGAGAAAAAGGCCTCCGGGCCAGAAGATGATGCAAATCACCTAAACTTTTGCATATGATATGTTTGCAGGAAGAAAGCCTGGCTTACTGCATGACTCTACCCCTTCCCCCATTATCCTCTATGCATAACTTAAGGTATAAAAACTACTTTGGAAAATAAAGTGCGGGCCTTGTTCACGAAATTTGGTCTCACCATGTCGTTCTTTCTCTTACCTTCTGGCTGAATTATTCAGCCTCTTTTCTACACTGAATTTCCTCACTGAGCTATCCTTATTTCAGCCTCTTTTCTCCACTGAATTTTCCTACTGAGCTATCCTCATTCTATTACTCTTTATATCCTTAATTAACGTTTAATTAAGCAATTGTTTCCTGATCTTCGCCGACGCCGTCCCCGCTTCGAATTCCCTGGATCAGCCGGGGCTGGTCCCCGGCACCCATCTCTTTCAGAATTTTCCACAGTTTATTGTGATCCACACAGTCAAAGGCTTTGGCATAGTCAATAAAGCAGAAATAGATGTTTTTCTGGAACTCTCTTGCTTTTTCTATGATCCAGTGGATGTTGGCAATTTGATCTCTGGTTCTTCTGCCTTTTCTAAAACCAGCTTGGACATCTGGAAGTTCACGGTTCACATATAGCTGAAGCCTGGCTTGGAGAATTTTGAGCATTACTTTACTAGCGTGTGAGATGAGTACAATTGTGCAGTAGTTTGAGCGTTCTTTGGCATTGCCTTTCTTTGGGATTAGAATGAAAACTGACCTTTTCCAGTCCTGTGGCCACTGCTGAGTTTTCCAAATTTGCTGGCATATTGAGTGCAGCACTTTCACAGCATCATCTTTTAGGATTTGAAATAGCTCAACTGGAATTCCATCACCTCCACTAGCTTTGTTCATCATGATGCTTTCTAAGGCCCACTTGACTTCACATTCCAGGATGAGATCAAATATAAAAATCACTTAGCACATGGTCTAAAAACTAGTACACAGTTATAAGTGGTAGGTCATTTTTAATATTCTGAGCCCTATTCTGAATGTGAGCATAACAGTTTGAATGTTGTTCAGTAACTAATGTTGTATCTGACTCTCTGTGACCCCATAAACTGTAGCACACTTGGCTTCCCTGTCCTTCACTGTTTCCTGGAGTTTGTTCAAACTGATGTCCATTAAGTTGGTGATGGTATCCAACCATCTCATCCTCACTTGCCTCCCCCTCCTCCTGCCCTCAATTTTTCCCAGCATCACAGTCTTTTTCAATGAGTCAGCTCTTCACATCAGGCAGCTGAAGCTTCAGCCTCAGCACCAGTCCTTCCAGTGAATATTTAGGGTTGGTTTCTTTAGGACTGACTGGGTTGATCTCTTTGTTGTTCAAGGGACTCTCAAGAGTCTTCTCCAGCACTACCATATATACATTATACATATATGATATATATTAATATATATACATACTCTGCATGAATGGAAAATTGTTAAATGAGGATTAAAAAATGCTGATACAATTCCTGCTTTAATTCAGAGCTTGAGAAAAGCTAACATTGCTGAGATAGTTTTTTCTTATTCAGTGAAAAACTTTTACTTTTCTCTTAAGCATTGGTATTTATGATTACTTTTTCTTGTACTTTTAAAAGAAATACATAATTTTAACCAAAAAACTCAAAATGAGTTATTTTTTGTTCATTAAACCTTGATCATTCATATTCTTAACATCACATATGTCACTGTAAAGTTAATTCCAATTCAATGGTTTCAGAAAAGAGTTTTTATTGTTGATAATAAGTATTAATCATCTTTAAGCATAAAATGAAGCAAGTAAGTCTTTTTTTAGAGTATCATAACATTGCATATTGGAAATAACTTCAAATCTAATGTTTTAGCTCTGTGATAAAATTAATTACACTTGAAAGGAATTCTGGCTTTTTTGTATTAGATGAATTCCTTACTGAAATAAATTATTTTAGGCTAAAAAAATATTGGGAGCAATAAAACACTAATGGCATCTATTAGGGTCAGAAAGATTTTCGAAAGAAGCATTTTATACTGTCTCTGTCCTAATCATCCAATAAAGAGTTCTAATTCAGAGCGGGCTCTGATTTGCCATTCTGATTAGATGCATATGGTAAACATAGTGGCATTCACCTGGGAACCAGCACTGCCCAATCAATTCACTTAGAAAACAGTACTGTCCAATTCCTCTTCCTCTCAAATAGGTACATAGCCTCCCCACCTGTCTCCCAAGAATAGAGTTCAGCAGATCTCAACTTTGTGATATCAAACCTACTAGCTTTTTGGAGGGGAAACATGTCTGTTTCTTCCTGTTACCATGGAGGAAATGTTCCTTCTTTTATTTAAGATCAGTCCCTCAAATTATGTAATGAGCCTGTTTTCTCCTGCCTTTGCAGGATTCTTACACTACCAATGACCTCTTCTTTTCCTGATTTCTTCTTCTCTGTCTAGTTAATTATTTTACTCCATCAATTGTTAGACAGTCTGAAGTCTCCTTCATCCTAAAATAAATTTCCTTCTGCCTTTACTATTTATTCTCCAAGCTACTGCTCTTTGTCCTCACTTGAAGCAAAAATGACAAAATAATTGTATTATCTCAGCTCTCTATCTTTATATTCTCATCTCCCCAATCTCAACTCTCTTCAATCTGGCTTTCATCACTTTCTCTATCAAATTAGTTCTATAGAGATTGTCAGTGTCTGTGATGACAAAGAATCCAATGGGAATTTTTCAGACTTCATCTCACTTTAATCTTTCAAAAAACTCTGCTGACCTTCTTAAAACGTTCTCTTCTATTGGTTATCATGCACTTCACATCACTGGTTTCCTGTATCCACTCTCCAATCTCCTTGGTTAATTCATCCTTCTCTGCCTACCATTTTAAATAAGGAGGCTTGACTCCTCAGAGATTAAACTGTAGGTGCTTCCCTCTTGTTTTACTGTTCTCTTTGTTCAGACAACTCATGGCATCAAACACTATCCAGATGTTCCAATCTAAGTATGTAACCCAGAGCTTTTCTTTGAGTTCCAATCCCAGTACAGCCAACTGTCTATTGAGCATCAAGATGGCATCAGGACATGAGCTCTGAAGGCACATTAAATAGAGCATGTCCCAAACCAAACTCAGGATCTCCCCTCACACCCTTAAACCTGGGTTTCCTCTGGTCTTCCCTATCTCAGTGAATGGCATCCAAACCATCAGACTGTGGACACCAGAAATCTAAGAGCCAATCCTGACACCATCAACCCCACCCACTTCACGTCACCAGTCTTGCCACTTACTTCTCCCCTAACTTCATATTGTCACTTCTCGTGTCTCAGTCACTACCATCCTAAACCAAACTAGGATTTCATCCTACCTGGGCTACTGCTAAAGTTTCTAACTGACCCTGCCATGTCCAATACTGATCTTTAATCTGTTCTTCACACTACAACCAAAGTAAGCTCTTCAAAAGGCAGATGTGCATATTTCATTCTCTAGTAAAACCTTGTAACGGTTTCATTGCTCTCCTGATAAGAAACAAAATACTTTGATGTACTTGTTGTAGGAGGCTCCATATGATCCAGCCCAGACTCATGTTTGCAGCATCTTTTCTCTTCTCTCTCCCCACTTCAGCCACACTACCCTTCTTTTAGTTCTTTTTGGCCAATCTCATAGCCCTCTTCATTTTTTATTCACTGCTCTTATTGTAATTTTTATCTATCATTTTTTGAGCACTTGATTACCTGTCTCCTTCAAAAGACTGTTGTCGAAATCAGGGCCCAAATCATGTATACTTTGCTCAGTAGTTTATCTCAAGCATTTTGCTCACACATAGTAGGTTCTCTTCACATTTATTAGCTGAATGTCTGAATTGGAGATACCAGATTTGTGATTTATCAGTTAAAAGCATGGGAGTGGATGAGCTCCGCTAAAATGGGAAGGCAAGTAGATCAAAGAAATAAGCCTGTGAGAGTCCATTCAGGGACTTGAGGAAGAATGTGTAGGGTAGTCCCAATTGTAGAAAATTAAACCAATATGGACTATTTAACGGAGAAGGCAATGGCACCCCACTCCAGTACTCTTGCCTGGAAATTCCCATGGATGGAGGAGCCTGGTGGGCTGCAATCCATGGGGTCCCTAAGAGTCTGACACAACTGAGTGACTTCACTTTGACTTTTCACTTTCATGAATTGGAGAAGGAAATGGCAACCCACTCCAGTGTTCTTGCCTGGAGAATCCCAGGGACGGGGGAGCCTGGTGGGCTGCCGTCTATGCGGTTGCACAGAGTCGGACATGACTGAAGGGACTTAGCAGCAGCAGCAGCAGCAGCAGGACTATTTAAAGTAGCTCTGGAAAAGTAACTCCTTAACATTGGTTACTTTTTCTCCAGTTTAACTTATTTCTTCTGATTTGTTAACAGAACTAAATATGAAGTTTCTCATGGATATACTGTTATCCTTTCCTTGTGGAGTAGAGACTTGCTTTATAACCTAAGATGAAATGAGTACCAACTTGTTTTCACTAATGAGCAATTGTCACTGAATTCTCTCCTTAGGTTTCCAAGGCATCATTCCCTCAGAAATTGGCAGCACAGGTGTGTCACACACATCTTCCAGGTGCAAAGGCTTCACTCTCTGATAGGTGGTAGGAGTGCAGCTAAAGGACCCACTTGGGTGAAGTGGCTATTACAAACCTCCTGTGTGTTCTGAAAGTCACATGTCAATCAAACACCTTCCTTCTCCTGGAAAGGGTAACTTAAATATCCCAATAGCAAGGAAGATAAAAATACAGCAAGAATATTGAACCTCATAAAAGCAATACCAGATAAAATACAGGACTCCCAGTTAAATTTGAATTTCAGATAAACAACAGTTTTTAATATAAGTATGTCTGTGCAGTGTTTAGACATATTATAAAATAATTCATTGTTTATTGAAAATTCATATTTATTAAGCATACTGTATATTTATTGCTAAATCTGATAGCTCTAACTAAAGTCCACTTGTTCATTCATCACCTATTTGAACTTTCAGTCCATAACAAAGAACAAACCCAGGTGCATGTGGAGTCTGGCCAGCTGCCTGCCTGAGGATGGTCCCAGCCCACTACTGTGTGCAGGCTGCCCTCAGTCAAAAGATATGCAGGTAGTTGCCCTTCAAATACTTTCAACTCCTTGTCATTAAGTTTGGGAGTTCAATGATTTTTTTTTTTTTTTACTTTTTTCATTTTTCTAAATGAGGATATATTACTTATTTTTTATTGAAATATATTTGATATATGTATGGTATGACATGAGTGCTTAGTTCTGTCCGACCCTTTGTGACTGAATGGACTGTAGCTCACCAGGCTCCTCTGTCCATGGGATTTCCCAGGCAAGAATACTGGAGTGGGTTTTTCCTTCTCTGCTGCTGCAGCTAAGTCGCTTCAGTCATGTCGGACTCTGTGCGATCCCATAGACGGCATCCCACTAGGCTCCCCCGTCCCTGGGATTCTCCAGGCAAGAACACTGGAGTGGGTTGCCATTTCCTGCTCCAACGTGTGAAAGTGAAAAGTGAAAGTGAAGTCACTCACTCGTGTCTGACTTTTAGCGACCCCATGGACTGCAGCCTTCCAGGCTCCTCCGTCCATGGAATTTTCTACATGAGCAGAGCTCATTGTTCAGCTCTACCCATCTAAAAGAAAGTTCTTCAGTGATCCCAAAAGCTCTTACCCTTCTGAGAGGAGCCTGGTTGGGGATTCCAGGAGAACCAACACACCTTCTTGAGCAATGGGTGGTTCCCTTCCCATGTTTCAAAGCACGTTTCTGGCTCTTCTTCCCTAGAAGGGCTCCCACAGCATCTGTAGAGGATACATAAAAACAAAATAAAATAAATTATACTGAGCCCATGTCTCACCATTAACCAGCAGATCTGATTCAGCTTCTCAAGTCCTTATGTCAGGCAAAGCCATTCTCTCGTTCCCTTTATCTTACTGGGCAACTCTTAATAGCAAAAATCACCCATTTGGACTAATTCTTAAAAATACAAATAAAGCTGAAGGACCAAGTCAATGTGTCTTGACTCGTTTAACTGAAAACTATTCATTTTTTAAAATAGTATGTTATATCATTGATATTGGTATGGACTCTAATGCCTGAATATTTCATAACTATCTATATATGAGTTTTTAATTGAAGTTTAATTTACAGTGTTGTGTTAATTACAAGTGTGCAGCAAAGTGACTGTTATATATATTCTTTTTCAGATTTTTATGAGCTATTATAAGATATTGAGTATAGTCCCCCATGCTATACAGTAAGTCTTTGTTATTTACCTAGTTTATATATAGTAGTGTGTATATGTTAATCCCCACATTCTAATTTATCTCTCTGTCCACCACCCCCAACCCCAGCTATCCCCCTTGGTAACCACAAGTTTACTTTTTATGTCTCTGAGTCTATTTCTATTTTGAAAATAAGTTCATTTGTCTCATTTTTTTAGATTCCACAAAAAAGTGATATCATGTTATGATTATCTTTTATATATGATTTTTTTAATTCACAATGCTTAAATCATAGAATTTTATTGCAGTAAAAGTGATCAATAAGCATACTTTGATTTTCCAGCAGGAGAAACTGAGACCCAGAGAGGCATATGCACAAAGTCCATGAATCGCTTGTTATCCATTCAGTCACACATTAGTTGACACATCTTATATGCCAGCCATATGGTGGGAAGTTCAAGGATGAATCATACATGGAAAACTCCACTGGAATTAGGACTCAGGACTCCTCACTTCAAGCACAAAGTTCTTTCCTTCCACTGAAGGCAGGCTGTTAGAATGACCTCTGCTCCCTTTGGATTTTGAAGTAGAAGACCATTTAATACCTTGTTGCCCACCCAACATCCCACTCTCAGAGCTTCACTTACCATCAAGGGCTCACTTATACACCAACTAGACTAATAACCCGGAGAAGGCAATGGCACCCCACTCCAGTAGTCTTGCCTGGAAAATCCCATGTACGGGGAAGCCTGGTAGGCTGCAGTCCATGGGGTCGAGAAGAGTTGGACACGAATGAGCAACTTCACTTTCACTTTTCACTTTCATGCATTGGAGAAGGAAATAGCAACCCACTCCAGTGTTCTTGCCTGGAGAATCCTAGGGATGGCGGAGCCTGGTGAGCTGCTGTCTATGGGGTCGCACAGAGTCGGACATGACTGAAGTGACTTAGTAGTAGTAGTAGTAGACTAATAACCTCTGTTTGAAAATAAACATTTGGGAAATTAGTTGTTTCCGAAATCACACATACCACTTTGAATCCAGTGGCAATATCAAATCCCCTCATGACTTTAAATTCTTTTTCATTTCAAGCCACTGCCACAGAGCATAAAGATGCCACGCATAAACCAAAAATGAATAAGTTTCTTTCCTTTCCTATATTACTGCAGAAATGTTTATTTGCCACATCATTTAATAGCAGAGAAGAAAGCTGTAGATAGGAGAAGGGAAGCAGGGGCACTGAGCCTGCTTACTTGGGAAAAGGCTTGAAACTTCTGACCAGAGTGAATTCCTTGTGATTTTAGGGAAGGGCTTTAGCATGCAGATAAAATAGGAGACCTGACGAACTGCCTCCACTTCCCAAATGTTCTGTTTTTATTTCAATTATGTTAACTTCTGATTCTCTCCCCTTGAGCTATCCAGACCACCGCCACTGTCACTGTCATCTTGGTGTTTTCCTTTTTTAATATGTATATAACAATTATATATATAGTAATATATATTAACATATATAATAATATTACTATATATATATATTACAATTGATGGTTTTCCATGCTAAGACATCCCTTATCTATCTCAGCAAGTGTGAATCTATGTTTTTAAACTACACAGAGGAAAATCCACACACGCACACCATCAAGGAGAACAGCTGTGAGAAGCTATTTTCTTCTATAGAAGAGTTCTTAGGCAGGGATTTAGGAGAGCTGGCTTCTGGTTCCAGATCTGATATTCAAATATTAATGTCTCAGGAACTAAAATACTCACCCCCGTATGTTTCTCTCCCAGGGCCTGGCACAAGAGAGGAGCAAAAGCTACATCATCTATCAAATTTCTCTCCCACCAGAGATTCTCTTCTCCACTGGGCATGAGTCTCCCACCTTTATCCTGTTGATTCCTATTCTAAGTGCTTATTCATGCATTTGGTCATTTGATTTTCATTAGTCCTTCATTCCAGAGAAAGCAATGGCACCCCACTCCAGAACTCTTGCCTGGAAAATCCCATGGATGGAGGAGCCTGGAAGGCTGCAGTCCATGGGGTCGCTGAGGGTCGCACACAACTGAGCGACTTCACTTTCACTTTTCACTTTCATGCATTGGAGAAGGACATGGCAACCCACTCCAGTGTTCTTGCCTGGAGAATCCCAGGGACGGGGAAGCCTGGTGGGCTGCTGTCTATGGGGTCGCACAGAGTCGGACACGACTGAAGTGACTTAGCAGCAGCAGCAGTCCTTCATTCATCAAATCTAGAACAGCCTCCTTCCTCAGCATCTGTCTTATCCCATCCCAACCATCCTCAGCTGAAACTCAAATTTCACTTTGGTATAGCTTTTCAGTTTTAGTGCCATCAATCTTGTCCTGCTCAGAAGTCCCAGCTGTTTTCTACTTGTATCACATAATTTTCACTTTGTTATACAATGTCTCATATTACTATTTTAGATTATTTTGCTTTATTTATTAATGGCTTCTTGATATTTGCATTGCCTCACATCTAAATCTCAACCCCCTTTCTCTAAATAATTAAAAGTCCTAGTTTCTTGTCTAGTCTCAACTACTCCCTGCAACTCTGAGCAAAACCAATGATTTTCCACTTTCTTATATAAAAAATAAGAGATCCTTAAAATTGCTTTCAGCTCTACTAATCTGTAAGTCTGAGATTTTATTTAGTTTAACATTTCAGATTTGTTCTTTTGAGTGTTATTTGTATTACTCCTTTGATTTCCTAGCACCATCCTGGTATGTAATAGATGCTTAATCAAGGAATATGTTTAAGTAAGGTCAGTGAGATCATGTCCCAGGCTGTTATGTGCAAGTACAGGTATTCCAAGCATTAAATCGAGGTTTCTTTGAAAGTGTCCCTCAATTCCTAAGGCCTTTCCTATTATGCTGTATTCAGAAGTGTCTTTCTCCTTCAAAGTATGGGAGAGGATGTGGAAACACAGCTCAGTGTTTGTTGGAACAAAAGCTTTCCTATAAATCCAACTTCAAACTTATAATTTTCAACCAATGAGCAGCAGTTCCTTTACCTCCAGGGGCCAGAAGTCTTCTGTCTTTTTAAATAAAGGGAAAGGCATGAACTGTCACATGATAAGCTGACAACATGACCCAATTTAAGAAGAAAGAAATGAAACGATCAACAGTTTCTTTTTGCAATTTGGAAGGAGAGAGTGAAATCTGATAATCCTAGCCTGTTTCTCATTTTCTGCTTGAAGAAAAAGTAAAGGGTATTTATGAGAACTGTCCTCTGTTATTAAACTGAGATGATTGCTTCAGCCCTTCTAAACTGTTTTGTAATATTAATTTTTCACTAATGACATTTTTAATATACTGTGTGATAAATCCCTGCCAATGTCTCGCTCTCACTAGTGTCGACATGTGGGGATGTAATAAGCATGACCCCAGTCTCTTACATATATTGGAGCACTCATTACCCAATACTGTGGCCAATTTGCATCTCCAATTCACAAGCAGTCTTTCTGCAGCTGTTACCTCAATTTGTCCTTGCAACCATTTCCATCAGTTCTAGAGAATTTTATGTAATAAAACTTTGCAAGTATCATAGGAGTGGAGGTAAAGGAATGAGGAGGGAATTGTGTTCTCCATCAGAGGAAATCAGATGAGTTCACAGTCAGCTTCCAGGGGACACTCACAGGGGCAGCTCTGCTTAGCTTTTGAATCTATGACTCCCTCAATCATAGGCACCAGCCTCAAAGCTAGTTGTTGTCAGGCTCCTGCTGAATTTGGAGGAAACTGACTTCAAATATTGTCAGCATCAAGTAAATCAGATGGTTCTATACAACTACAGCTTTGAAGTTTGAGAGGGAAAAAAAAAGCAAACTTGATTAGGCTCTTTACTTTTGATTCTAACCTGTCACTTACCTGCCATGCTAAGGAAAAAAGGAAAAGGAAGATAGACGGAAAATAAATAAGAATATTGAAGGGATTCTCCGGAACACTCAGCACCTAGTCAGAAAGGACAGCCCCTAAATCACATGCTCCAATAAAACACTTCAGAGCTGCTGGGTGCTTTGAAGTAAAGTGTATAGAAATATTTGAAAAGAGTTTACTCATGATTTTATACTTTAATTTATTCATTCATTCATTAACAAACATCCTCTGTCAGACATTGGGCTAGATCTGAGGGATACATGTGTGATTAATTATTGTTCAGCAAATTATAATTATATCACCTGTAAGTTCTATGAAACCAAGTCTCTCTCTCTCTCTTTTTTTAACATATATCTCTGAGCCTGGAATAGTATGTGGCAGAAAATACATCCTTTGAGAGAGAGATTAGGATGCAAAGAGAAAGAGAACCAGAAAATGAGGCAGGAGAGAACTGAGTTTCATTCCCAGGATTTTGGAAAATATCCTGTCTGGAGTAGATGCTCAGTGAATGTTAGCTATTATTTATGCATATAGTGGAATTAGGAGAAGGCAATGGCACCCCACTCCAGTACTCTTGCCTGGAAAATCCCATGGCCGGAGGAGCCTGGTGGGCTGCAGTCTATGGGGTCGCGAAGAGTCGGATACGACTGAGCGACTTCCCTTTCACTTTTCCCTTTCATGCATTGGAGAAGGAAATGGCAACCCACTCCAGTGTTCTTGCCTGGAGAATCCCAGGGATGGGGGAGCCTGCTGGGCTGCCGTCTATGGGGTCACACAGAGTCAGACACGACTGAAGCGACTTAGCATAGTGGAATTAATTCCCAAAACGTTGACAACACTGTATGACTCTAGTTATTTATGTTCAGGCTGTATAAAAAGATCTTAATGCAAACATTTTATGCTTCTATTGATATTTGCTTAGAGGGAAATGAACACAGTAGGCAGCTACTCTTCTTCACAGTGTGTTCTTCTTTGTACACGAATTAAGTGTTAGTTACTCAGTCATGTCCGACTGTGACCCCATGGACTTGTAACCTTCCAGGCTCCTCTGTCCATGGGATTTCCCAGGCAAGAATACTGGAGTGGGTTACCATTTCTTTCTCCAAGGGATCTTCCCAACCCAGGGATCAAACCTGAGTCTCCTTCATTGCCAGCAATTTCTTTACTATCTGAGCCACTAGGAAGGCCACAATAATCATGAGTATATTTTGGCAAAGTCATTTAACTAGACCTCTTCTGGGGAAGGTTGTAAAGAAGATAAAGAAAACTTTAACTGGGAGCAAAAAGAACTGCTAGTTTTATATGAAATGCAGGGAAGAAAGATGCAAGGGGGAAGGTGGGGCCTTTAGTGGGATTTTAAAATCTTGTCTAAGCTGAATTCCAAGATTATGTACTAAGGCTTTGCTACATTGAAGACATTGAGCTAGAAGGGACAGACCCTGCACTCAAAGACCCCGTGGCTGTAAAGGACCCATACAGAGGATGAGATGTACTGGGAAGGGTTACAAGAGCAGAAAGCACTAAACTGCTCAGGGCACAGCCCTGAACCCAGCTAGGTGGCCAGTGATCAGAGGAGGGTTTCCAAATGAGGTGATGCCTCAACCAGATTTTTTAAAGAGTAAGATGTCATGATGCACGTGTATGCATGGCTGAGCCCCTTTGCTCTCACCTGAAACTATCACATCCTGGTTACTCAACTCTACTCCAATACAAAGTAAAAAGTTAAAAAAAAAATAAAGAATAAGATGCAGTGAAATAAAAGTAAGCCAAACAGGAGCAAACAAGCAGACAAAGCAGGAGAGGGTTGTTGACTGGGGGAAAAGAAAAACAAAACAAAAGTACAACCTAAAAGTTAACGATTATGTTATTTGTTCTGTAGATTTGCTGAGGATTTAAGCTCAGAATGCAACCTCTCATAGCTCTGAAGGACTGCTCTGAACAAGTAAGGGAAGAACCAGGATATAGGGGAGTTTTGCAAGCAAACAAATCAAGAAGCAGGTAGTCAGAACATCAAAAGATTGCTGTTAATTAAAGAAAACCCGACATCTCAAGTCAATGAATTTAGTGCTTTTCTATGTATGGGGAAGATTGCAAGTCTGGGCTCACTGAAACCATCTCTTCAATGTGCACCTTAACTATCTAGGCCAGAATCCTGTTTTGTACATCCTGAGTCCCCCCAGGGTATACAGGCAGGGGCAGCTGCAGTGGCCAGTGGCCTGATGTCCACAACATCTTTTGTGGATTGATATGTCACAGTCCACAGGGCATCCCAGAGGTGAAAAGAGCACGGACCACAGAACAGAGGGGAGAGGTCAGAGCAGGCTTGAGAGACTTCAGAGGATCTTTATTTGACCAGCCACTGGGAAGAAGGGGGCCACCCTAGAAACATGGACAGAGACATGATTAGGGAGGGGTGGCCATGCTGAGGAGCCTGGGTCTTCCCCTGGAGAAAACAGGAAGTGTCATTCACATGCTCAGTTAGCACAGAAACACAGACTGGTGGCAAGTAGAAAGTAGGCCTTGCAAAACCAGCTTCCTCTAAACAGCAATCCCCAACCTTATTGGCACCAGGGACTAGTTTTATGGAAGACAGTTTTTCTACAGATCAGGTTGGGGAGTGGGGATTTGGATGATTTAAAAATGGTTTGAACACATTACATTTATTGTGGACTTTACTTCTATTCTTATTACATCCGTTCCACCTCAGATCATCAGGCATTAGATACTGTAGACTGGGGACCCTTCATGGATGCAAATCACTGGACCAGTGGACCAGAGTTCACTCATCTCAAAAATACGGTAAGTAATGTGGAGAACATAAAGATGAGTAAGACATGTGCTTCAAAGACATTACAATCCAGAAAGGGAGAGTCCCGAATTGTTACTGTCCCAGGAGGAATACAGATAACGAATGCTGGTTTTTCAAACTAGGTAGGAATTCCCTCCAGCTGGGCGATCAGAAAAAGTTTCATGGAGAAGGTGACTTGGGTGTTCTACCCTACGGCAGTGGTTCTCAAGCCTGCATGTGTGTCAGAATTACCTGGAAGACTTAACCACAGACTACTGGGCCCCGCCCAGAGTTTCTAATCACTGGATCTGGAGTGAGGCCCCAAACCTGCAGCCCTCATAAGTCTCCAGGCGCCACTGACGCTGCTGGTCCAAGGGCAAGGCTTTGGAGAACGTTTACTCAGTTGTGACAGAACTGGTCACACAGAAATGAAGCTTTAAGTAGCTCATGGAGAGGAAACCATGTATGTAAGGCACATGGCTAGAAAAGCAAGGCTATATCCTGATGACAGCCATGTTGAAGTAAAATATAAGACCTATAAGTATATAAGGTATTATCAGACACAATAAACTTCGTAAATTAATTACCCAGTCAACTCCAGTTAGCTGAGAGCGGTCATACTAGAGTAGTTATCCAGCATAAGGCAATGGCCAATATGAGCATTTCCTCCTAGACTGTCTACCCTGCAGCAGTCCTAGCTCACTGGTCTACCCTCCTCTCTGAACTGAAACAGCCATTGATTGGTACCAGTCAACTCAGCCATTGTATGCATTACTGACCTTTTATGCATTCTGATCTAAACAGAATGGAACTTAAAAATCCCTTTAGTTAGCTGAAGTTGGGAATGTTTAAAAGAGCTTTTAACAAGGAAAGAAATATTATAAAAATAAAAAATGAAAGTATTCAAAGGAAAAAAAGAAAAAGAAACAGAAGTATTCTCTGTATACATCAAGTTCTCATGTCATTAAAAAAAGGGTGGGGCCCAAGCAAAGACTAGTTTGACTGATACAGTTGTACAATGGTTTGCAAGGTGTTTTGAACTGAATTGTGCTTAAATATACATTGAAATCCTAGCCCAGAAAACGTGACTGGATTTACCTCTTAGTGAATGTTGACCCAAAAGACACAACCAAGCCAAAGATTGGGAGAAGGAAGGACTTATTTCTACTTGAAGCAAGTAAGGACTCCAGGGATCTTTCCCAAAACAGTGTCTCCTGAACAGCAAAACTGGAGAAGTTTTAAACTAAGTTTTCACATGCATTTCCCTAAAGGGCTTGTGTGCATGCTCAGTCATATCCAACTCTTTGCAACCCCATGGACTGTATCCCACCAGGCTCCTCTGTCCATGGGACTTTTCTGGCAAGAATACTGGAGTGGATTGCTATTTCCTTCTCCAGGAAGGGGCTTGAGCAGTAGGAGAACTTAGCATGAAACTGAGACAGAGGTTGACAGAGTCCAATCTTTAGTTGATTGAAATCAGGAGAGTCGACATCACCATTAGTCCTGCACTGGTGTGGGGGGTCTTGGTTCCTGCAGAAGTCAAAGACAAGTATCAGATTGTTACATACATCCCCTGAGGATGAGTTAGGCCTCTGCTTCAGTCACTGCCCTCTTGTTTGCCTTTTCTCTGTTCCTGCATTCCTTTGTTCCCTTAAGATCATTGATTACTGAGATGTGTTCAAGGGTAAGCATCGTGCCCGTCTTAGATCACAAAATGGCTTAGGCCAAAATGACTTTTCTTATGTCAAGAAGGCCATTTCCAGGTCTCTTTCTCTGGGGACCCCCTAACCTATCTGCTATTATACAAAAATGTGACATTATTTGGAAATCGGGTATTTATGGAGGTAATCAAGTTAAAATGGGATTAGTGTGCACCCTCATCAAATATGGCTGGTGTCCAGTCGAGCATAATTAAGGAGGGGGACAGGTATTATAATAGATACTGTGAACTGAACTGAATTGAGGCCAGAAAACTCACACCAACTTTACCTGATATTCCCACCCTGAAGTCCTTAATTTTCGTTCTCTTTTTCTTTAACAACTTACTCTGCTATCTCTTTCTTAATTACTTGATGACTTTCTTAACTACTCTTTGACTTTGAGAGAGAGGTAGCCAGTACATTGCCATTCTTCTCAAAGTCCAAAAGGCTGTTCAGGGGCACCCTCCTACCTGTGAGAAAAGGAAGGATAATTTCCCCTACTGGCAATGGTCTTAGTGACAGAGGAAGGGGTAGAGCGGGACAGGCAAGACAAAATCAGAGCAGAGTTGGGGCTGGGCAGCCAGGGCAGAGGGTTTCCTGACCAGGAAGGGAGGGAGGGAGTCAGAAGAAGACCTGGGGTTGAGACTCGTCACTCACAACTGACTCAGGCTCAAAATGTATTCCTGCTTGTTGAGAAGCAAAGTGTCCTAATTTCCACCACACATCGAGAACAGCTAGGTGCCCCCTATTGACTGGCACACACATGGTCTAATTGGTCCTCCATATTTGAGGGGTAATTTTGATTATTGCTTTTCCACACTTGGCAAGGGCTTCCTGGGGCTTTGTTTATATGGTACCTCACCTTCCAGCCAGGAGGGCACACTCCAGTCACAGCAAGGAAAACGCTGTCTGAAGCCAATCTGAAAAGAAATCATTATGTGTGTCCATTTTCGATCAGGAACATATTAGTTAACTTGGCACAGCTTGTTCTTTAGTTTAAATTGAAACATTCATATGTAACTCAAAAAAGATAAGCCCAGACTTGATGCCGAAAGCTCAGTTCTCTATACACTGGTGCTGGGTCAATTCTCAGAGACAGAGTTTTAGGTGAACTAGAAAAGGATAGCTTTGTTGTTTTGCTGGGCAAAGGGAGAGGGATATACCAGGCTCTTGCCCTCAAAACCATGTGTCCCCACTTGGGGACAATATTGAGAGGTTGTATAGTAATTGTTCAAAGAAGATGTGATCAGCTCATGGACGTTCTTCCGACGGGTTGATGGTGAGGTAAGTGAGAGTCAGCGTCATCAACCTTCAGATCCAACTGGTCTGGTCTACCTGCTTGTGGGCAGCCTACCATCCTTAGTTATTAACTTCCCCACCTGAAGGGGGCTTCAGTATCTGCAAAATAACTCAAAGATATTGTGTGTATCCCTTGATGGGAAACAGGACCTTGTCTGAAGCCTACACTTGACTGTTTCTCTTAGTCTCACATCCCCTCCCTCCCCTAATTAACAACTGCTTGAATCTGCCCATTGAAACTCAGAGAAGGTCATGGAGGCTGAATGAAGGCTGTTTCCTAAACTCAAAGAAATGGGGGACACAGAAAGTCTATGTGCCCAGGAACCCCAGAGGTCCCTGCATGGTATCATTCTGACCGAGATTTTTGGAAATCGGAGGTTGCTTTTCCACAGTGGTGCAGGTGCTGCCTAAAAACCCGGCCTATGCTCACCAGAGGCAAGTAAAATGTGGAGACAGTGCTTTGGAGAAGTAGAAATGAGTAGCTTTATTACTTTACTGGGGAATGGGGGACACAGTGGGCTCCTGCCTTGCAAAACTGTGTCCTGTGTCTCCACTTGAAGAGGATAGTGAGAAGTTTTATAGTAATGGTTTGAAGAGGGTTATCAGCTTGTGGACATTGTTCTGTTTAGTTGGTGGTGAGATAAGTAGGAGTCAGCATCATCAATCTTCAGGTTCCAATTGGTCTAGGGTGGTCTTCATGCTTATAAGTAGCATGCCATCATTAATCGTTAACTTCTCCCACCTGGAGGCATTTTCAATATCTGTGAAACATTCAAAAATATTGTTATGTGTATCCATTGATAAGGAACTAGGACCTTGTCCCAAGGCTGCACTATTTCTCTTGATCATTTGTTTCTCCCTGGTTTCACATCTTTTCCTTTCCCTAATTAACAACTGTTTGAATCTGCCCACAGGGACTCAGGGAAGGTCATGAAAGCTGAACAAAGGCTGTTTCCTGTAATCATAAAATGGGGGACACAGGAAGGCTTTGTGCCCAGGAGTCCCACAGAGCCCTGCTTGGTATCACAGGCTGTTCTTGTCCTCCCATCTCTTGGGAACTCTCAGGGGCAAGACCAGTCAATGAGGAATGAGCAGTGTTTGTGTTAGGGTTCTCCAGAGAAACAGAACAAGTAGGGGATAGAGATATATATTTATTATGAGGAATTTGCTCACATGTTTATGGAGACTGAGAAATCCCATGAACTGCTGTCTACAAGCTAAAGACCCTGGATAGCCAGGGGTATAATCCAATCCTCTGGTAGGTGACACAAAGTGGATCTAGATGAGTGTACCTAGAACATGCAAAGTGATGACGGGGTTTTCCATAGTCTGCAATTTATGGTGATTTATATTCCACTTATATGTGAGTGCTAAGTCACTTCAGTTATGTTCGACTCTGTGTGACCCTCTGGACTGTAGCCTGCCAGGCTCCTCTGCCCATGGGATTCTCCAGGTAAGATTCATTTTGATATTTGGCAAAACTAATACAATTATGTAAAGTTTAAAAAAAAAAAAAAAGAATATTGGAGTGGGTTGCCATGCACCCCTCCAGGGATCTTCCCACCCCAGGGATTGAACCCAAGTCTCTTACATCTCCTGCATTGGCAGACAGCTTCTTCACCACTAGCGCCACCCAGGAAGACCATTCTACCTGTAGTCCTACTGAAATTATTTTCAAATGATTGGATGATTCTAGCAAAAGAAAAGACTAAGAACAGCATTTGCCCTTCCAGATCCCAAGGGCAGAGAGTTACTTTTGAAATGATAGGGACTTCTCAAAGTGGATTACACACTATCAGTGCATTTTCTCTCGGGAAACCGAATCATGTCATTGAATAAAGATGTCCTCAGAGGATTTAGCCCAGAAGTAAGTGTGAAATCACCTCATCTCAGCCCTGCTGGTGTATCTGAGGATTCACTGTTCATCATCAGGGTAGACGATTTACAATTTTCAAAAGTTTCATACCAATGATTTTGTATATTTTCATAATAACCCTTTTCCCCCCACCCGTATATTGTCGTCTCCTTCCTCTCCCCACTGGTAACCACTAGCTTGTTCTCTATATCTGTGAGTCTGCTTCTTTTTTGTTTTATTCACTAGTTTGTTGTATTCCTTTTTATTCTTATACTTAGAATCCCATGTATAATGACTTAAAGAAAGAACACCTAAAGATTTTTATGAGTTTGAGACTGTCACGAAATGAATCTATACCAGTGAGGTTGGGAAACCACATTTTCAAGGGAGTTAGTCTTAGGACATGGCTACTAATGAAAGCGTGTTCATTGATCCATTCTTTCCTCAGGGAACACTGAGTACACACTGTCTAATGCTTTCAGGATGCAGTGAAAAATGAAACATAGTCCCTGCCCTCAAGTGCTTCTAATAGGGACACTGAGTCAATAAGAGACCATTAAAATCCAATGTGATAAGTCCTGTGAGCAAGTAAATGGGATGTGATGGACTAGTGGCCAAACCCAATCCAGATGTTGGAAAGTCAGGTCCCATCCCTGAGGGCAGAGGCCAGCATTCCCTCAGTGTTGTTTGTCACCCTGTGGTTAAGTGAGTCATGCAGTTTCACTGGGAAGACACATGCTTCTTTGTTCTCTTTTTTTGCTGTTGTTAAGCTGCTCAGTTGTGTCCAGCTCTTTGTAACCCATGGACTGCAGCACACCAGGCTTCCTTGTCCTTCACCATCTCCCAGAATTTGCTCAAACTCATGTCAATTGAGTTGGTGATGCCATCCAACCATCTCATCTTCTGTCATCCCCTTCTCCTGCCTTCAATCTTTCCTGGTATCAGGGTCTTTTCCGATGAGTTGAAAAGAATTAGAGATACCTGGTTATAAGTTCTCAATGCTTTGATTAAGATTCTTAGTCAACTTGGGGAAATTGTTCACATGATAAATATTAGGCTGAATACAATCAGACGAACATTCCTGCCAAGTGTGTGAGTGCTCAGTCAGTTGTGTCTGGTTTTTTATGAACCCATGGACTGTAGCCCGCAAGGCTCTTTTGTCTGTGGAGTTTTCCAGGCCAAAACACTGGAGTGGATTGCTATTTCCTATTCCAGGGGATCTTCCCGGCCCAAGGATCTAACCTGCATTTCCTGTGTCTCCTGCATTGGTAGGTGAATCCTTTATCACTGCAACACCTGTGATGCCCTCGCCTGCTGGGAGATATTCCCAATTTACAGATGAGAAGACTGAGTTTCTGAGAGGTGGTGACTCACCAGTTCATACAACTGGTAAGTGTCAGAGCTATACCCAAATATGCAGATTCTAAAGGAAGGTCATTAAGCTAGTAAGATAAGGGCTACACTAAGTATCTGTGAGGAAACCTATTTTAGCTAAAAAGCACCACATTGTTCCTGGGCTCTGAAGACTGTCTGATTTCAATATTAAAGTGGTGCAGCTGAAGACTGTGGCCTAAAGTGAGTGATGCTGGAGGAATCACCCTTTCCAAAGGAATCCCACCTGCATACTACACAGACATGCACCTGAAACCAGCTTTCTCTCTGTATTTAAGGGCTTGGGGAGCACAGGCTCTTGGGAAAGGAAGTGTAGGACCAGAAGAGTAGTTAGTAAGACTCCTAGCATGCACCATGTGGCTGCTGCTGCAACTTGTCTGGCTCTGTTTTCTATTGTCTCTTGGTCTGAATAGCCAGCATCAGTCCAAGGTACCTGAGTATCCTGACGAACTGCGCTGTGGGCTAAGGAGCTTTCAATTCACCATAAACCCTCTCAGTCAGGAGACGGAGACTCCTCCTGGACTAGTAGCATGGGGTAAGTTTGAAGGCTGAGCTAGGCAATGGCATGTCTCCTCTCCTGTGTAAAATTGGCCTCTGTTTTCTGTTCGAATGCCTCCCTACCTTTGCTAAACTCCGCTGCTTCTCTATAGAAGTAATCTGAAGTATAACTTCACCTCTAAACCTGATTTTGCTCTTGTTTCTCCTTTCTTGGCAGCTGCTCTTGAGTCTAAGGCAAAGCTGGCTGTCCCTTCCCAGCACTGGTGACAGGGATGACTGACCATATGTGTTTTCTTCCCCATCCGCACTCCTAGATAACCATGGGCTGCCACACAACCTGCAGAATGACTCTGACTGTGGCACCTGGGTCAGTGAGGGCCCTGGCAGCTCCCTGGTGGGGGAAGCCTCCTACAGTGGCTGCTATGTCACTGAGTGGGTAAGTATGACCTGTCCTTAGGAAGGCTGAGATGCCTCTGCCACCATCCAGGCTGACTTCATGGGCCTGTCTCTCCAGGACTCCTACTACATCATGACTGTTGGAATTGAAAGAGCAGGTGTGAGTGGATCTGGAGCATTTATAGAGACAAAGCTGTTCAAGTGTCCTGTGAATCTCCCAGGTAAGGGCTGGATACTTCTGGGTTCTGGGTGGTGTGGAGCTGCCTGAAATGTGTCCTTGGGTATCTTCTACCCATTCTGTACAGTGATACCAGGCACCCATCGAGAACTTTGTTCCAGCCCTTCACAGGCGACCCTAGGATAAACACCACCTGAGCGATTACTTGGGGCTCAGGAACTTTGAAGGGTACTTCACATGTTACCTGTAACCCCAACCTAGTGCCATTGCTAGCCCCAGCAGGGAGCTTTCCAAGCACCCCTCACTGGTAGGTGGCAGAGCTGAGATTCAACCAAGAGTTATCCCAGGACCAGAGATCTTCTTCTTGAAGGGTCTGGAAGGACACTCAGCAAACGCCTTCAAGAAGCAGACTCTGTTGAGAATAGGGCTCAGTCCCTTCAGCTGGGGCTACTCGACTGCTTAACTTGGTATTTAACTGGGTGATTAACAGGCAGGTACAATGCCAGCTCAACTCCAGTGAATCTTGCCTTGCCCCCCAAGGGCCCTAGCTCAGTCATAAAGAGTCAAATTTCTGTTTTTAAACTTTTAACCATACTGTGCAGCATGTGGGACCTTAGGTCCCAACCAGAGACCAAACCCAAAACCCTTGCAGTGGAAGCACACAATCTTAACTGGCCTCCCAGAGAGGTCCCAAGAGTTGAACCTACAATTCTTCACATCTGCATTGTTATGTGATCGCCCAATGGAGTACTACTGATAAAATACATAATCGTAGGCCCCACTCCCTGCTTACTGAACTGCATTTCAAAATGATGGTAATTTAGAGTACACTAAGTACTTTTTAAAGAACAGAAGGAAGAATTCTTTAATAAAGTCTCACTGCTTCTACCAATCTTGTTCGTATTTCCTCTTCCAAAGAGTACTCATTTCAGGGCACTCTTATAAGGTAACCAAGCAGTGAACTTTATAATCCAGACTTAATTTCTAGTATGTAAATATCTCTTCCAATCACATGGATATCTATGGGAACGTAATGTTTCTTAATGAAAAGATCTCTTAAAGACTAGACTTTGTTTCCTAGTTCAAGTTACTCTTCAATATCTATCCTAGATGTCCCAAATGCTGGCCTTTGTGACTCTGTCCCAGTGTGGGACAGACTGCCATGTGCTCCTTCACCCATCACTCAAGGAGACTGCAAACAGCTAGGCTGCTGCTACAACTCTGAAGAGGTCATTTCCTGTTACTACGGAAACACAGGTGAGTCGCTATACTTTAGAAATTAGCTGAAGAGTGCCTGTAATTACCATTAACTAAACCCAAAGGAAGGTTATCTCCTTCACCCCCCATCCAGAAGGCAAATACTGAAAGATGACCAAAGGTTAATGTATAAGTTAGTACCTCCTTAGAACACTTGACCTTCAGTGACCCAGCTTTCTATAGTCTTCCATTGCATATTCTTCTAGAACCCAACAGAAAGCAAATAACATTCAATGAACTCAGGAAGCTAAGTCTATGTGCAGGATGTTAATTGATAGAAACTTAACCAGTTTCAAGAAATAGACAATCTGGTGGCTGATTGTGTATAAAGAACTTTATTTCAGAAGATGAGCCTTATTTCAAACGAACACTGTCCCAAATCATGTTCCAAGTCTTTCTCACGTAAAAATGACCTTCATGAAACAAGATGCTACATAATTCTAAGCTCTTAATCCTAGCTGATGAGTGAAACAGCAGGTATGGCTATCTTCATTCTACAGGTGAAGCTGATACAAGGAGGTTAAATACACAGTAAGTAGTGGAGGCAAGATTCAAACCCAAGTGCCCATCCAAAGCCCCAGTTAAACTCTGGATGGCTGAACCTGCTTCAAGGTCATTACCTGGAATGCCAGCTTTTCTAGCGGGAGAAGAGGAGGGTGGGGAATTTAAAATAATGAAACTATAATTTTTAGACTCTTGTCTGGCTGGATCAATCACTTGAGGTGACCTGCCTTCAGCATAGTTGCTCTGGTGTTTCAGTGACCTCACACTGTACCCAAGATGGCCATTTCTCTATTGCTGTGTCCCGGAATGTGACCTCGCCCCCACTGCTCTTGAATTCTGTACACTTGGCCTTCAGGAATGACAGCGAATGTAAACCTGTGATGGCAACACACACTTTTGTTCTGTTCCGGTTTCCATTTACTACCTGTGGTACTACAAAACAGGTGAGAAGAGCTGACCCTGGACTCTGTTTAAGTTGGTCAGGAATGCCCTAGTGATTGGGGGAGAACTGGACTGGCTTAGCTGTGAAGAATATACCTGACTTACTGCTTGTCATGTAGGATGGTCTCTAGGACAGAGGGGCCTTCATTACTGAGAAAGCAGAAACCTCTGCTGGGTACTTGGCTAAGTCATCCCACCTGCCCACTAGTGAGGGGCTAGCCCCCATTACCAAGGTGTAGAAGAACAAATAACAGGTTCCCCCCACCACACAGCCCTGGGAAAGGACCAGGGAAATCAGCTGAGATAAGTGGTATTTCTGGCTTCATTACTCAAAGCCCCTTCCTGTTCCTTTGCCCTGAAAGTAAGGTGAAGTAATAATTTCCCTACTAGTCAATGGGCATCCTTTCTGAGTGCTGGATGAAAGCAAAATTGAATGAAGCAGCATCTGGCTTGCAAGAGTGACAGGAATTCTTTACCTGCCCTTGCAGATCACTGGAAAGCAGGCGGTATATGAAAATGAGCTGGTTGCAACTCGGGATGTGAGAACTTGGAGCCGTGGTTCTATTACCCGAGACAGTACCTTCAGGTAAAGGTCTTAGTTAACCTGACCTTGCTTGACCAGAATGCCTGAATTTCCTTCCATAAACAGGAGATCTAGAGAAAACATTCATAAATGACCATAAACAACCATCTTCCTCGTGATGGCAGAATCTCTATTGCCTTGACTATCCAATCTCACAGACCATTATTTGATCTAGTAGCCCTGCATTATTACCACCGACTTGATCTAAGCCTCAGACTCGACCTGACTTCAATTTCGTTTCACTGGGTCTTTGTTTCTCTAGTCTCTTCCTTCTACCTCCAATATCTAAGCTGTAGTAAAATGAATCTTTTTAAAAACCTTAGCTAGTATACTTAAAGTTTTCTATTTGTCTTCCAGAGCTTAAACTTTATTATGAACATAACTTGCAGGGTCCTACATGAAACTGCTGCTGCTACTTCAGCCAAAACTTTCCCAATGTTCTCAATCCTTCCCTAACTGTTCCCTAACCTCAGATTGTGCTTCCATAGAGTATTCAATGGACCCCAGACTTCTTGCTTCCATACTTTACCCTTCTCTCCTCTACCTCTCAGTTACTGCTTTTCATTTTCCCTTATCAAATTACCTGCACCATCTTCCCTGACTACTGCCTCCAGAGAACACACCTGTTATCATAGAACCATATCTTTTAAAATCTATTGAAGTATAGTTGACTTATAATGTGTTAATTTCTGCTGTACAAAGTGACTTCAGTTACACATATTCATGTTTCCATTATGGTTTATGCAGAATACTGAATAGACTCCTGTCTTATACAGTAGGACTTTGTTTATCGATTCAATATATAACAGTCTGTGCTTCCCTGGTGGCTCAGTGCTATATCAAACTCCCTACATGGATCTTGTTTACCTATTGGTCTCCCCAATGATAGCTTTCACAAGGCCAGAACCAAACCCCACCTGTTTATAAACTTGTTCTAGCACCTGATACTTAAAAATTATTCCTCAAACCTTAAAGAGGTGACATGGTCTACCCACTGAAGATAATAGCTAAAATCTTTATTTCTCTGCAGGCTCCAAGTCAGTTGTAGCTACTCTGCAAGTAGCAGTGCTCTCCCAGTTAATGTCCAGGTTCTTACTCTCCCACCACCCCTTCCTGAGACCCAGCCTGGAAACCTCACTCTGGAACTTAAGATTGCCAAAGGTAAGACCCTCTTGGGTAGACTATCTGGCCTCTAGTCTGACTAAAGTCATCTTCTGGGCCGGAAGACCCTAACTTGGTAACAAGATATTATTCCTTTCAAAGGCATTTATGTGGGTGATGGTTTATCCCAAGCCACCTAGAGGTTCCAAGCTCTTTACTGCTTCAGCTTGTTTTGGCCTGTTGCAGATAAACGCTATCGCTCCTACTACACGGCTAGTGACTACCCAGTGGTGAAGTTACTTCGGGATCCCATCTACGTGGAAGTCTCCATCCATCAGAGAACAGACCCCAGTCTCGAGCTGCGCCTGGACCAGTGTTGGGCGACACCTGGTGCAGATGCCCTGCTCCAGCCCCAGTGGCCCTTGCTCGTGAATGGGTGCGTGTCTTTCTTTCACCTGTGTTACCATCCCTCCAAGAAGCCCATCTTGACTGCTGGATATCCTTGCTTAGGTGCCCCTACACAGGAGACAACTATCAGACAAAACTGATCCCTGTCTGGGAAGCCTCAGACCTGCTGTTTCCTTCTCACTACCAGCGCTTCAGCATTTCCACCTTCAGCTTTGTGGACTCAGTGGCAAAGCGGGCCCTCAAGGGACCGGTACGATGCTGCCCCCTGTGCTCTTCAGCTGGGCTCTAAACCCAACTCAAATGTTTCCACACGGTACCACTTTTCATCTAAGGTTGCCCTGTAACATTGGCTTTTGGTATTGCCTCAGAGCAATCAAAGGATGCCTGTGGCATGTGTGACATGGGTCAACTAGAGTCTGGTATCTTAGTGCTTCTGTGATGTCAGTTTGGTTTATCAATTTTATGATAATTCTGACTTCTTCCTGGGGGAGATAAAGCAGGTTTGAAGACTTAGGATGTGCTAGACCCATGATCCCAATTCTTTCGGTTCCCAGGTGTATCTGCACTGCAGTGCATCTGTCTGCCAGCCTGCCAGGACACCATCCTGTGTGACACTCTGTCCTGCCAGACGTAAGTATCCAACCTATCTATGCCAGAAGCCAGATTGAAGTGGTATTTGGAGTCCAGTGCTAACCTTTAGTCTGTGGCACATGAATCAAACTGAAGATTCATCTAATTAACGAGTCTTCTTTAAGTACTTTCATGATGTAATAGAACAGAAATACAACTAGTGTCCTAGAATTCCAGGCCTAAATATTTCAGGATTAATAGCTTATATTTATAATTTTCAGCCTTAGTTTTTCTCCATATAAATTTTTAGCAGGGAGTCAAGTGAGTTCACAGCCTACAATCTAATAAAACACTTCTGTGGTATCAGATATAAATGTAGGCTTTTATTTATCAGATATAAATGTTGGCAGGTCTGGCAACATGGCCTCAAGACTTATAGATGGCATGGGATTGCAGACTTAGTATGTGTTAATTGGTCAGGCCCAGTGCTCATACAGTCATATTCCATCTGATCCCACAACACTTGGCTCCTGAATTAATTGGGAGTCATGACTCTTAATAATCCCTGGGTTGGGAAGATCCCCTGGAGGAGGTCTTAGCAAACCACTCCAGTATTCTAGCCTGGAGAATCACCATGGACACAGGAGCCTGGTGGACTACAGTCCGTGGGGGTCACAAAGAGCTGGACATGACTGAGCAACTAAGCACAGCACAGCATGACCCCCTAAGGTTTAAGCCTGTTCTGGTAGGAAAAAAAAACTTGTATACTACTTTTCAGAACTATCATTTAGTAAACTAAATACTCAACATCTAACTGCAATATTATATATATATACTTAGATATCTAAAATTTGAGAAGTACAGAGACCCTACAATTAGCAATAGAAATAGGATTCAAACAGAGCTTTGCTGTTACCGTTACCAGGTACCTTTTATATCATAGGGTCTCAGTATTAAGACATTACTATTCAAGTACCTGTACTTAGGAAGGATGATTTGGGGATAGTCTAAAATCATAATTTCTCTGAAACTGCTAGCATTAATACAAATGAGCAAGTCTGAGACTTTGTGTCTAATGCATTAAGGTTTTTCTTAATGGAACAGAACTAAGTTTTTCTCTGTGACAAGGGACCTAGTCCTGTTTTAGTACTCCACAACCACTCATAAGTACAAAACTAACAAATCCTTAACTCATCTCTCCAACAGGAAGAAGAAGCTCTGACATCCATTTTCAGAACAACACGGCTAGCATTTCTAGCAAGGGTCCCTTGATTCTACTCCAAGCCATTCAAGACTCTTCAGAAAAGCTCCACAAATATTCAAGTGAGTGGAAGGAGAATATCTGAACCACTGGTCAAACCAAAGCTATTTGTACATCCCTACTTAATTCCTTACTGGTTTGGTCAATATGAACCTCAAAAGGAATTACCTAGTTTTCTCCCCCTATAGCTCAAGACTAGCAGTCTTTATTAGGATGTAACATCACTTGGCTTCAGCATACTAACCTACGTTTCCATCCTGCAGGGTCTCCTGTAGACTCTCAAGCTTTGTGGGTGGCTGGCCTATCTGGAATCTTAATCGTTGGAGCCTTGTTCATGTCCTACCTGGCCATTAGGAAATGGAGATGAGTTGCTCAGCCCAAATGTGTTAATAAAACCAGATTGCACTACTAGTCTCCTCAGCTCCTCATTTGACAAGTAATCTCTTTAGCTCATCTGCTGTTGGCCTCCCCTCCTTCCAACTTGTAATCTCTTCAGCCCTTCCATCTTCTGAATAGAACATTTCAGTAGAATTTCCTAGTTGGTTAACAACTCAAGCAGAACCTACAAAAATCTCAGGCTTAGCAGACATATTTACAAGCTTATGAGGGTGTAAGACAGAACTCTTCCAGAAAACCAAACTGAGGAAGAACTAGTTTAGACTAGTCATGAATCTCCTAGACCATCAGTATTCTGACTTCAGTATGCATCAGGGTCAAAGGAGAGTTGGTATAAACAGATTACTATCCCCACTCCCAGACTTTGACATCTTCAAAGAAGTTTAAAGACTATTTGTCTTATCTGTTGTGCCTTAAAATCTCCCTAAACTGCAGTGGCCTAACATTAATCATTAAGTGGGTCTGGGCTGAGGCTTATGAACTTGCATTTGTAAACATTCCTCAGGTGATACTTAGCTTTCTAGTCAAGCATCACACTTCAAAAACTAATGTCTAGGACAATGCCTAAAAAGCAGCATCAGGTCATGGATTGATCAATTGGAAGTAACTTGCTCAAAAGAGGCTTTGGTTTGAGCTAGAACCAACAAGTAATTTCCCAGTTTAGTTCTTAAGATGAATAGAAAAAGGGGAAAATGAATTATTGTGACTTCTCTATGTAGACATCCTACCCAAAGGACTCCTACAACTCAGCAGTCCCCAACCTTTATTTTTAATTGGAGGATAATTACTTTATAATGTTGTGTTGGTTTCTGCCATACATCAACATGAGTCAGCCGTAGGTATAATATGTCCCCTCCCTTCCAGCCCCCACCCCATCCCACCTCTCTAGGTTGTCACAGAGCACTGGTTTGAGCTCCTTGTGTCGTACAGCAAATTCCCTCTGGCTATCTATTTTACATACAGCCATGTATGTTCCAATGCTACTCATTTTGTCCCACCCTCTCCTTACCCCATTGTGTTCCCAAGTTTCTGTTGTGTCTATATTGCTGCCCTGCAAACAGATTCATCAGTACCATTTTTCCAGATTCTGTATAAAAAATACAATGTTTCTCTTCTTTTTTTACTTCACTCTGTATTTAGTTCAGTAGCTCAGTTGTATCTGATTCTTTGTGACCCCATGGACTGCAGCATGCCAGGCTTCCCTCTCCATTACCAACTCCCAGATGTTGCTCAAACTCATGCCCATCAAGTCAGTGATAGCATCCAACCATCTCATCTTCTGCCATCCCCTTCTCCTCCTTCCTGCAATCTTTCCCAGCATCAGGGTCTTCTCCATGAGTCAGTTTTTCTCATACGGTAGCCAGAGTACTGGAGCTTCAGCTTCAGCATCAATCCTTCCAGTGAATATTCAGGGTTGATTTTCTTTAGAATTGACTGGTTTGATCTCCCTGCAGTCCAAGGGACTCTCAAGAGTCTTCTCCAACACCATAGTTCAAAAGCATCAATTCATTGATGCTCAGCTTTCCTTATAGTCCAACTATCACATCCATACATGACTACTGGAAAAACCATAGCTTTGACTAGATGGACCTTTGTTGGCAAAGTAATGTCTCTGCTTTTTAATATGCTGTCTAGGTTGGTCATAATTTTGCTTCCAAGGAGCAAGCATCTTTTAATTTCATGGCTACAGTCACCATCTGCAGTGATTTTGGAGCCCACACAGGTTCTGTATCTTTAACGTTTTTGGTACCAGAGACCATTTCAACGAAAGAATTTTTCCACAGACTGGCATCAGGGGATTATTTTGAGATGATTCAAGGGCATTATGTTTATTGTTTATTGTGCACTTTATTTCTGTTACATCAGTTCCAACTCACATCACCAGGTATTAGATCCTAGAGGTTGGGGATCCCTGCTGTAACTAACACTGCTGGCCAAAGTCTGTGGATCTCCTCTCTTCCCAGAGGAAGGCTCTGAAAGTATGCCTCCATTAAATAAGATGCCACCACTTATCTTCCTGGAGCAACTTCCAGGTCTTTTTGAAGTATGTTGTTGATGAGCACTGGAGTTGTTTCTAGCCTGGGGTGGTTGGTAATAAAGCTGCTATGAACATTGGGGAATTCATCTTTCAGTGTCCTATGTTTTTGCCTTTTCATACTGTTCATGGGGTTCTCAAGGCAAGAATACTGAAGTGGTTTGCCATTCACTTCTCCAGTGGACACATTTCATCAGAAGAGGTGGCAAGAATACACAGAACTGTACAAAAAGATCTTCATGACCCAGATAATCACAATGGAGTGATCTCTCACCTAGAGCGAGAAATCCTGGAATGTGAGGTCAAGTGGGCCTTAGGAAGCATCACTACGAACAAAGCTAGGGGAGGTAATGGAATTCCAATTGGGCTATTTCAAATCCTAAAAGATGATGCTGTGAAAGTGCTGCACTCAATATGCCAGCAAATTTGGAAAACTCAGCAGTGGCCACAGGACTGAAAAAGGTCAGTTTTCATTCCAATCCCAAAGAAAGGCAATGCCAAAGAATCTTCAAACTACTGCACAATTGCACCCATCTCACATGCTAGTAAAATAATGCTCAAAATTCTCCAAGACAGGCTTCAGCAATACATGAACCGTGAAATTCCAGATGTTCAAGCTGGTTTTAGAAAAAGCAGAGGAACCAGAGATCAAATTGCCAACATCTGCTGGATCATGGAAAAAGCAAGAGAGTTCCAGAAAAACATCTCTTTCTGCTTTATTGACTATGCCAAAGCCTTTGACTGTGTGGATCACAATAAACTGTGGAAAATTCTGAAAGAGATGGGAATACCAGACCACCTGACCTGCCTCTTGAGAAATCTGTATGCAGGTCAGGAAGCAACAGTTAGAACTGGACATGGAACAACAGACTGGTTCCAAATAGGAAAAGGAGTACATCAAGGCTGTATATTGTCACCCTCCTTATTTAACTTCTATGCAGAGTACATCATGAGAAACGCTGGGCTGGAAGAAGCACAAGCTGGAATCAAGATTGCTGGGAGAAATATCAATAACCTCACCTATACAGATGACACCACCCTTATGGCAGAAAGTGAAGAACTAAAGAGCCTCCTGATGAAAGTGAAAGAGGAGAGTGAAAAAGTTTTCTTAAAGCCCAACATTCAGAACACTAAGATCATGGCATCTGGTCCCATCACTTCATGGCAAATAGATGGAGAAACAGTGGAAACAGTGTCAGACTTTATTTTTGGGGGGCTCCAAAATCACTGCAGAGGGTGAATGGAGCCATAAAATTAAAAGACACTTGCTCCTTGGAAGAAAAGTTATGATCAACGTAGACAGCATATTTAAAAGCAGAGATATTACTTTCCCAACAAAGGTCCATCTAGTCAAGGCTATGGTTTTTCCAGGGGTCATGTATGGATGTGAGATTTGGACTGTGAAGAAAGCTGAGGCCAAAGAACTGATGTTTTTGAACAGTGGTGTTGCAGAAGACTCTTGAGAGTCCTTTGAACTACAAAGAGATCCAACCAGTCCATCCTAAAGGAGACCAGTCCTAGGTGTTCATTGGAAGGACTGATGCTGAGGCTGAAACTCCAGTACTTTGGCCACCTGATGTGAAGAGCTGACTCATTTGAAAAGAATCTGATGCTGGGAAAGATTGAAGGCAGAAGGAGAAGGAGACAACAGAGGATGAGATGGTTGTATGGTATCACTGACTGGATGGGCCTGTGTTTGAATAAACTCCGGGAGTGGTGATGGACAGGGAGGTCTGGTGTGCTGCAGCCCATGAGTTTACAAAGAGTTGGACACGACTGAGCAACTGAACTAACTGATGAACATTGGTAGCCAAACTTCTTCTTTTGTACAACAACTTTGTACCATTTCCTGCTTGGAATCAGAATGGCCTTGTGTGACAATTACCATGGTAAACATTATGGTACTGCTGGCACTGGGTTATAAGAGATGTCACAGCTTCTGCCTTGGATCACTTCCTCTGGACAAGCTAGCCACAGTAAGGATGCTGAAGCTGCCCTGTGGAGCGGGTCTGTGGCTCCCTGGCTAACAGCCATGTCAGTGAACCTCCAGTGGTAGTCCCCATCTAATCAAAACCTTAGGAAAGACTACACCAGAACCACCCAGCTGAACCATTTCTGAATACCTGCTCCACCACAGCTGATGAAAGATTACTGTTGTTATGCCATCACAGTTTGGGATTTTAAGATAACTAAGACAAAGTCTGGAGAAGGCAATGGCACCCCACTCCAGAACTCTTGCCTGGAAAATCCCATGGACGGAGGAGCCTGGTAGGCTGCAGTCCATGGGGTCGGGAAGAGTTGGACACTACTGAGCGACTTCACTTTCACTTTTCACTTTTCACTTTCATGCATTGGAGAAGGAAATGGCAACCCACTCCAGTGTTCTTACCTGGAGAATCCCAGGGACGGGGGAGCCTGGTGGGCTGCCATCTATGGGGTCGCACAGAGTTGGACACAACTGAAGCGACTTAGCAGCAGCAGCAGCAAGACAAAGACTTTCAACTTCTTAGATGTAATGTCATCTCTTGAATACCAAGGAGCAGAAGTGTTCAAAGCGTATTAACTTTATAAGCAACTGCCAAACCATTTTCCAAAGTATTTCTAATGTCTTTACATTCTTACTAGGTTTCTAAAGAGTTCTAATAGTTCTAAATCCCTTAAGGATAGGCTTAAGATTCACTCCCAACTTCTTGTTGGGAGGGAAAATTTGGTAGAGTCAGGTATTGGCTCCTCCTTAGCTTTTACCTACTTCAACCTATGGGGGCCCAGACGTGTCTCACTTCCTCTCTGTCATCACTCAAGTTTTTGACACTGCAAGTTTAACTGCATATTTTGTTAAGACTGTTTCCTCTTCTTCAGTGTTTGCAAGCTGAGGGGGTGGGGGGTTGCTGCTTGTGTCTAAATGGCCAACAAGCAAGGGAGCTTTTAAGCCAATGAGATATACTAGAATTCACAAAAATTGCACAGCTGAGCGACAAAATTAATACCTTCAGTTGTACAGATGAAGATCTACTGGTCATCAACCATTTAGAGACTAAAGAATTAGGAAGTTTCCTTCATTTTCCAGGGGGACAGTTTTCTTAGGGTGAGTCTAAGAAAACCCAAAGCAGCTGGCAGCAGGCTGAAAACAATATCTTGACAACAGATCAGATCAGATCAGTCGCTCAGTCGTGTCCAACTCTTTGCAACCCCATGAATCCCAGCACGCCAGGCCTCCCTGTCCATCACCAACTCCCGGAGTTCACCCAGACTCATGTCCATCAAGTCAGTGATGCCATCCAGCCATCTCATCCTCTGGCATCCCCTTCTCCTCTTGCTCCCAATCCCTCCCAGCATCAGAGTCTTTTCCAATGAGTCAACTCTTCCCATGAGGTGGCCAAAGTACTGGAGTTTCAGCTTTAGCATCATTCCTTCCAAAGAAATCCCAGGGCTGATCTCCTTCAGAATGGACTGGTTGGATCTCCTTGCAGTCCAAGGGACTCTCAAGAGTCTTCTCCAACACCACAGTTCAAAAGCATCAATTCTTTGGCGCTCAGCCTTCTTCACAGTCCAACTCTCACATCCATACATGACCACAGGAAAAACCAGAGCCTTGACTAGATGAACCTTTGTTGGCAAAGTAATGTCTCTGCTTTTGAATATGCTATCTGGGTTGGTCATAACTTTCATTCCAAGGAGTAAGCGTCTTTTAATTTCAAGGCTGCAGTCACTATCTGTAGTGATTTTTGAGCCCAGAAAAATAAAGTCTGACACTGTTTCCACTGTTTCCCCATCTATTTACCATGAAGTGATGAGACCGGATGCCATGATCTTCATTTTCTGAATGTTGAGCTTTAAGCCAACTTTGTCACTCTCCACTTTCACTTTCATCAAGAGGCTTTTTAGTTCCTCTTCACTTTCTGCCAGAAGGGTGGTGTCATCTGCATATCTGAGGTTATTGACATTTCTCCCGGCAATCTTGATTCCAGCTTGTGTTTCTTCCAGTCCAGCATTTCTCATGATGTACTCTGCATAGAAGTTAAATAAGGAGGGTGACAATATACAGCCTTGATGTACTCCTTTTCCTATTTGGAACCAGTCTGTGGTTCCATGTCCAGTTCTAACTGTTGCTTCCTGACCTGCATACAGATTTCTCAAGAGGCAGGTCAGGTGGTCTGGTATTCCCATCTCTTTCAGAATTTTCCACACTTTGTGATCCACACAGTCAAAGGCTTTGGAATAGTCAATAAAGCAGAAATAGATGCTTTTCTGGAACTCTCTTGCTTTTTCCATGATCCAGCAGATGTTGGCAATTTGATCTCTGATTCCTCTGCCTTTTCTAAAACCAGCTTGAACATCAGGAAGTTCATGGTTCACATACTGCTGAAGCCTGGCTTGGAAAATTTTGAGCATTACTTTACTAGCATGTGAGATGAGTGCAATTGTGTGGTAGTTTGAGCATTTTTTGGCACTGCCTTTCTTTGGGATTGGAATGTAAACTGACAGTCCCATAAATTGAAACATGATTTTATGTTCATGTGTCAGGAAGCATTTAACAGGAGGCTTCCTGTGTGCTGTTTTGGATCTATCATGAATCCTCTGTTCCTTATTAATTCCTGAATATTCAGGGATTAAGAGGGGTGGCAAACTGCTCCCGGGGCTGAGGAATGCATGAATTTCCTTCATTAGTTTTTCCATACAGTGATAAGTACCTATTTATGACCCTCTTCCTTTTTATGAACCATACGGTAAAAGTGATTATTTACAACCCTCTCTTTTTGATATGGATTGCCTTATGTTTCCTTGATAATTTGTAAGTCTGGACTTTTGATCTTTATCTTTGCTGAAAATAGCTACCTTGTAAGACAGTATATACAGTGTCAGACTTTATTTTTTTGGGCTCCAAAATCACTGCAGATGGTGACTGCAGCCATGAAATTAAAAGACGCTTATTCCTTGGAAGGAAAGTTATGACCAACCTAGATAGCATGTTCAAAAGCAGAGACATTACTTTGCCAACAAAGGTTCGTCTAGTCAAGGCTATGGTTTTTCCTGTGGTCATGTATGGATGTGAGAGTTGGACTGTGAAGAAGGCTGAGCACTGAAGAATTGATGCTTTTGAACTGTGGTGTTGGAGAAGACTCTTGAGAGTCCCTTGGACTGCAAGGAGATCCAACCAGTCCATTCTGAAGGAGATCAGCCCTGGGATTTCTTTGGAAGGAATGATGCTAAAGCTGAAACTCCAGTACTTTGGCCACCTCATGCAAAGAGTTGACTCTTTGGCAAAGACTCTGATGCTGGGAGAGATTGGGGGAAGGAGGAGAAGGGGCGCCAGAGGATGAGATGGCTGGATGGCATCACTGACTCGATGGACATGAGTCTGGGTGAACTCCGGGAGTTGGTGATGGACAGGGAGGCCTGGCATGCTGTGATTCATGGGGTTGCAAAGAGTTGGACACGACTGAGTGACTGAACTGAACTGAAAAGAAGACAGTATATATACCCACACTATGTTGAATAAAACACCCTTGTTCCATCAGATCTTGGGTGCCTGTGTCTTTCTTTCTTTCTCTCTCTCTCTCTCCGGCTATTTCTCTGGAGCATACAAACCCGTCGTGCTGACTCTCCTGCCTGGGCTTCTAAGACCCCCTCAAGAAGGCACACTGTGCCTTCTTGACCCCCTCAGGAGGGTGCCCAGTGCCTTCGTGAGCGACGCAAGCTCTGTGTCAAGAGCTTTATTGGTTTTCTGCTTAAATCAAAGAATATCAGCCTCTTTCTCTGTCTCTTTTACTTTCTTATTATCAACTCTGGACCACCAGGTTCTGGTCCATTAAAAGACCTCAACATTCATGTTCTTAATATTCAGTGAAATAAGCTCCCTTTCATACTAGGGATTGACAGTAGAGGACTGTATTTTAGCAAACAGGAAACTTATGGATGTGTCCTGGGAACAGGAGAAGCAATAGGAAACCAGAAGTTCGATATCACAGTAGCTATTCAGGTGGAATCCTGTGATTTTTAATAGAGAATATCAGCCTTCTGCTACTTCCATCTTCACCCAGAATATTTAGAACAGGATATGGCATGACTGTTTGCCAGACATTTAATCTCTACAGATTCAACTGTCTCACTTCTGAAATAAGGACTAAATTATTTCTTTCTACCTTTGAATTCTTCATTCTTAGAATATTCTTGCTAAGTCACTTCAGTCGTATCCGACTTTGTGCGACCCCATAGACGGCAGCCCACTAGGTTCCCCGTCCCTGGGATTCTCCAGGCAAGAACACTGGAGTGGGTTGCCATTTCCTTCTCCAATTAAGAATATTCTTAATCTCCAATAATTTTCCATTGGTCCTTATTCCTAGCTCTTCCTTGGAAATTCTACTTCCCTGATTCCTTGCTCAAAATTTTCATGCTGTGAGCTGGTGATGTGCTTTTGTCTTTTAGACCATAGTATACTTCTGTCTTCTGAAAGCTAAAATTTAGCTTTTATTTAATATTAATAAAAGTCTCTGCATGCCTTACTGCAATAGCCATAGGCCAGAGGGAGCAGAAATTAAATAGTTCTACCACTTACCAACTTCTCACTTTTCCCAAGAAGTATTGCTTTTTCATCCTTGCTAATTTGAGACTGAAGACATTGCCACAGAAAAATAAATCACCTTCAAGCACACCCCAGTAGCCCAGTTCAGGTGTTGAAAAGTGGCCAAATCAAGTGAAGGCTCTCATTTTAAGCAAAGTGATTAGGAAGGGAGGGGGCAGAGAAGAAAGGACTGACTATACAAAGATTTATGGCTGTAAAATAAATAGGTTTCAATGAAATTGGATAAAAAATGTTATATATACAGAATTTTGTCTTTTCATCTCAGTAAAGGGTTGGATCATAATAGCTGCTTCTTCAAGTGTACCAGGTGTTCTTATTATGTGCCTGGTCAGTTAATTTGTCCCCTCATAGCATAGAAATGCTGCTGTCTCAGAAGGCTGAATTTGTTTTACATGTGTCAGAAAAACCTATGAGGTTAGTTTCAAATAAGGCATCCACTTTTTACCCTTGGCCTTATTGTCCTCTGTGGGATAAATGGTAGGAATTAGGGGACAAGGAGTGGATGGAGACCAGGAAAATGAGAGAGGTGCCAACCTATGGAGAGAGACCCACATGTCCCCCAGCCACAGATTCCTCACCATGGTGAAGGTATACATGAGAAGCAGTCCTGAGACTGAGGAGGTGGTTGTTGGGAAGTCTGGTTCCTGTTGCCAGTGGCCTTCATGGCTGGTTGTGCTACCTAGACTTCATCAAATTCAGACTTTCATCCAAAAAATTCCCTTGTCCTTGTCCAGGACAAAAGCCCTGGCACAGACCAGGAACTGAATGAATCACACCAAACTATGTCATAATTTAACCAGATTTAAAGAAGTCTTGAAAATTCCCAGAAATTGGATGGCCAGATTTTAACGAGAACACACTGATCTCCCAGCACAAAACTCCTGACCTGGCAGGCCTATTAGGGCATGCAGACTGTCTGCCTCTTCGGCAGCCCCTGGTGGTTCACAGAAATGACAAAAGCTTCATGATAACTAAGGACTGTCCCTTTGCACATACTTAAATGTCTTTATCTTGTGATAATTAGGAAAGCCACAGACTTCAGATTTCTCATTAAAACACTCACAACTCTTTTCTCCCCTTGAGGAAAAGTACTTAAGCAAGAAATAAAATTGCCACAACAAAACAAAACAAAAACACAAATCCAATGGCAACTGTATCATGTTTCTCTCTTCAGAATCCTAGCCTTCGGTTCTCATAGTTTAAAAGCTTTCAGTTCAGTTCAGTCGCTGAATCATGTCTGACTCTTTGCAACCCCATGAATCACAGCATGCCAGGCCTCCTTGTCCATCACCAACTCCCAGAGTTCACCCAAACCCATGTCCATCGAGTCAGTGATGCCATCCAGCCATCTCATCCTCCATCGTCCCCTTCTCCTCCTGCCCCCAATCCCTCCCAGCATCAGAGTCTTTTCCAATGAGTCAACTCTTCACATGAGGTGGCCAAAGTATTGGGGTTTCAGCTCAGCATCAGTCCTTCCAACGAATATCCAGGACTGATCTCCTTTAGGATGGACTGGTTGGATCTCCTTGCAGTCCAAGGGACTCTCAAGAGTCTTCTCCAATACCACAGCTAAAACGCATCAATTCTTCACCGCTTAGCTTTCTTCACAGTCCAACTCTCACATCTACATGACAACTGGCAAAACCAGAGCCTTGACTAGATGGACCTTTGTTGGCAAAGTAATGTCTCTGCTTTTGAATATGCTATCTAGGTTGGTCATAACTTTCCTTCCAAGGGGTTAGTGTCTTTTAATTTCATGGCTGCAATCACCATCTTCTGTGATTTTGGAGCCCCCCAAAATAAAGTCTGACACTGTTACCACTGTTTCCCCATCTATTTCACATGAAGTGATGGGACCAGATGCCATGATCTTAGCATGATTTTTCAGGATTTGAAATAGCTCAACAGGAATTCCATCACCTCCACTAGCTTTAGTGACATATAACTCACATTCAATTCATCCATTTAAATTGTATGATTATTCAGTGGTGTTTTTTTTGGATATTCAGAGCTGTGTAACTATCACTACACTCAATTTTAGGAAATTTTATTCATCATCCTCAAAGAAACCCTATTAGAAGTCACTGCCAATTCCCACCTCTCCCCAGTCCCTGATATCCACTATCTATCTCTGTAGATCTGCCTGATTTGGAGCATCTCACATAAATGAAAGCATATAATATGTGGGCTTTTATGACTGACTTATTTCATTGCATGATGTTTTCAAGATTGATTTATGCTACGAGGTGTGTCTGTACTTCAATCTTTTTTGGGTTGGATAATCACGATGGTGTGATCACTCACCTAGAGCCAGGCATCCTGGAATGTGAAGTCAGGTGGGCCTTAGGAAGCATCACTATGAACAAAGCTAGTGGAGGTGATGGAATTCCAGTTGAGCTATTTCAAATCCTGAAAGATGATGCTGTGAAAGTGCTGCACTCAATATGCCAGCAAATTTGGAAAACTCAGCAGTGGCCACAGGACTGAAAAAGGTCAGTTTTCATTCCAATCCCAAAGAAAGGCAAGCCAAAGAATGCTCAAACTACTGCACAATTGCACTCATCTCACACGCTAGTAAAGTAATGCTCAAAATTCTCCAAGCCAGGCTTCAGCAGTACATGAACTGTGAACTACTAGATGTTCAAGCTGGTTTTAGAAAAGTCAGAGGAACCAGAGATCAAATTGCCAACATCAGCTGAATCATGGAAAAAGCAAGAGAGTTCCAGAAAAACATCTATTTCTGCTTTATTGACTATGCCAAAGCCTTTGACTGTGTGGATCACAATAAACTGTGGAAAATTCTGAAAGAGATGTGATGGGAATACCAGACCATCTGACCTGCCTCTTGAGAAACCTGTATGCAGGTCACGAAGCAACAGTTAGAACTGGACATGGAACAACAGACTGGTTCCAAATAGGAAAAGGAGTACGTCAGATCAGATCAGTTGCTCAGTCTTGTCCGACTCTTCTCGACCCCATGAATTGCAGCACGCCAGGCCTCCCAGTCCATCACCAACTCCCGGAGTTCACTCAGACTCACCTCCATTGAGTCAGTGATGCCATCCAGCCATCTCATCCTCTGGCGTCCCCTTCTCCTCTTGCCCCCAATCCCTCCCAGCATCAGAGTCTTTTCCAATGAGTCAACTCTTCTCATGAGGTGGCCAAAGTACTGGAGTTTCAGCCTTAGCATCATTGCTTCCAAAGAAATCCCAGGGCTGATCTCCTTCAGAATGGACTGGTTGGGTCTCCTGGCAGTCCAAGGGACTCTCAAGAGTCTTCTCCAACACCACAGTTCAAAAGCATCAATTCTTTGGTGCTCAGCCTTCTTCACAGTCCAACTCTCACATCCATACATGACCACAGGAAAAACCAGAGCCTTGACTAGACGGACCTTTGTTGGCAAAGTAATGTCTCTGCTTTTGAATATGCTATCTAGGTTGGTCATTACTTTCCTTCCAAGGAGTAAGCTTCTTTTCATTTCATGGCTGCAGTCACCATCTGTAGTGATTTTGGAGCCCAGAAAAATAAAGTCTGACACTGTTTCCACTGTTTCCTCATCTATTTACCATGAAGTGATGGGATCAGATGCCATGATCTTAGTGTTCTAAATGTTGAGCTTTAAGCCAACTTTGTCACTCTCCACTTTCACTTTCATCAAGAGGCTTTTTAGTTCTTCTTCACTTTCTGTCATAAGGGTGGTGTCATCTGCATATCTGAGGTTATTGATATTTCTCCCAGCAATCTTGATTCCAGCTTGTGTTTCTTCCAGTCCAGCGTTTCTCATGATGTATTCTGCATATAAGTTAAATACGCAGGGTGACAATATATAGCCTTGACGAACTCCTTTTCCTATTTGGAACCAGTCTGTTGTTCCATGTCCAGTTCTAACTGTTGCTCCCTGACCCACATACAAATTTCTCAAGAGGCAGGTCAGGTGGCCTGGTATTCCCATGTCTTTCAGAATTTTCTACAGTTTATTGTGATCCACACAGTCAAAGGCTTTGGTATAGTCAATAAAGCAGAAATAGATGTTTTTCTGAAACTCTCTTGCTTTTTCCATGATGCAGCGGATGTTGGCAATTTGATCTCTGGTTCCTCTGCCTTTTCTAAAACCAGCTTGAACATCAGGAAGTTCACGGTTCACATATTACTGAAGCCTGTCTTGGAGAATTTTGAGCATTATTTTACTAGAGTGTGAGATGAGTGCAATTGTGCGGTAGTTTGAACATTCTTTGGCATTGTCTTTCTTTGGGATTGGAATGAAAACTGACCTTTTCCAGTTCTGTGGCCACTGCTGAGTTTTCCAAGGCTGTATATTGTCACCCTGCTTATTTAACTTATATGCAGAGTACATCATGAGAAACGCTGGGCTGGAGGAACACAAGCTGATATCAAGATTGCCGGGAGAACTATCAATAACCTCAGATATGCGGATGACACCACCCTTATGGCAGAAAGTGAAGCAGAAGTAAAGAACCTCTTGATGAAAGTGTAAGAGGAGAGTGACAAAGTTGGCTTAAAGCTCAACATTCAGAAAACTAAGAGTGTGGCATCTGGTCCCATCACTTCATGGCAAATAGATGGGGAAACAGTGGAAACAGCGGCTGACTTTATTTTTCTGGGCTCCAAAATCACTGCAGATGGTGATTGCAGCCATGAAATTAAAAGACGCTTACTCCTTGGAAGGAAAGTTATGACCAACGTAGACAGCATATTTAAAAGCAGAGACATTGTTTTGCCAACAAAGGTCCATCTAATCAAGGCTATGGTTTTCCAGTGATCATGTACAAATGTGAGAGTTGGAATATAAAGAAAGCTGAGCGCCAAAGAATTGATACTTTTGAACTGTGGTGTTGGAGAAGACTCTTGAGAGTCCCTTGGACTGCAAGGATATCCAACCAGTCCATCCTAAAGGAGATCAGTCCTGGGTATTCATTGGAAGGATTGATGTTGAAGCTGAAACTCCAGTACTTTGGCCACCTGATGTAAAGAGCTGACTCATTTGAAAAGACCCTGATGCTGGGAAAGATTGAGGGCAGGAGGAGAGGGGGACAACAGAGGATGAGATGGTTGGTAGGCATCACTGACTCGATGACATGGGTTTGGGTAAACTCCAGGAGTTGGTGATAGACAGGGAGGCCTGGTGGGCTGCGTTTCATGGGGTCACAAAGAATCGGACACGACAGAGTCACTGAAGTGAACTGAATGTCCCATTGTTACTTTTTGTGTGTCCATTTATCATAGGCACTTGGGTTATTTCTACCTTTGATTATTAAGAGTAATACTGCTACAAAATTGTATACAAGTCGTTGTTTGAACATATGTTTCTCTCTAGGTTATAGACCCAGGAGTAGAATTTCTGGGTCATGCAGTAACTCTGTGTTTAAAATTTTGAGAAACTTTGGAACCACTTTTTAAATTGTTCCACCATTTGACATTCCCGCCAACAATGTATAAGTGTCCCAATTTCTCTGCATCTTCACCAACACTTACTATTTGTCTTTTTGTCTCATATTGCAAAGTAAGATGAAAATGATTTTTAAACATGGAAAAAGGGAAAATAAAGGCACCCATAGTTCTACCAGTAAAAGTACTAATATGTATGACCAAATTAGAAAAATTCAAACTGTGTAGAAAAGCACAAATAAAAGGTACTCCCATTCCCTATCCCAGTCACTCCCGCTGAAAGTGAGTATGTCAGGCCAGAAGAAAGAAGCCTCGTGTGTACATGGTATACTTTTTATTTGGTATGTTTGATTTTGTTGTTGTTGTTCAGGCACTTAGTAATGCCTGACTCTTTGAAACCCCATGTAGTGCAACACACCAGGCCTCCCTGTCCTGCACCATCTCCTGGAGCTTGCCCAAACTCATATCCATTGAGTTGGTGATGTCAGCCCCTTCTCCTCCTGCCTTCAATGTTTCCCAGCATCAGGGTCTTTTCTAATGAGTGGACTCTTTGCATCAGGTGGCCAAAGTATTGGAACTTCAGCTTCATCATCAGTACTTCAAATGAATATTCAGGAATGATTTCGTTTGGGATCGACTGGTTTGATCTCCTTGCAGTCCAAGGGACTCTCAATAGTCTTCTCTAACACAACAGTTCAAAAGCATCAATTCTCTGGTGCTCAGCTTTCTTTATGGTCGGAGTCTCAAATCCATACATGACTACTGCAAAAACCATTGCTTTGACTAGAAGGACCTTTTCTGGCAAAGTAATGTCTCTGCTTTTTAATACACTATCTGGCTTTTCTTCCAAGGAGGAAGCATCTTTGAATTTCACGGATGCAGTCACCATATGCAGTGGTTTTGGAGCCCCCCAAAATAAAGTCTCTCTGTTTCCATTGTTTCCCCATCTATTTGCCATAAAGTGATGGGACTGGATGCCATGATCTTAGTTTACTGAATGTTGAGATTTAAGCCAACTTTTTCACCCTCCTCTTTCACTTTCATCAACAGGCTCTTTAGTTCTTCTTCGCTTTCTGCCATAAGCGGGGTGCCATCTGCATATTTGAGGTTATTGATATTTCTCCCAGCAATCTTGATTCCAGTGTGTGCTTCATCCATATGGCATTTCATATGAAGTACTCTGCATATAAGTTAAATAAGCAGGGTGACAATATACAACCTTGACATACTCCTTTCCCAATTTGGAACCAGTCTATTGTTCCATGTCCAGTTCTAACTGTTGTTTCTTGACCTGCATACAGCTTTCTCAGGAGGTAAGTAAGGTGGTCTGGTATTCCCATCTCTTTAAGAATTTTCCACAGTTTGTTGTAATGGACACAGTCAACCAGGACTTTCCTGGTGGCTCAGATGATAAAGCGTCTGTCTAAAATGCAAGAGATGAGGGTTTGATCCATGGGTCAGGAAGATCCCCTGGAGAAGGAAATGGAACCCACTCCAGTACCACTGACTGGAAAATCCCATGAACAGAGGAGCATGGTGGGCTACAGTCCATGGGATCACAAAGAGTCGGACACTACTGAGTGACTTCACTCACACAGTCAAAGGCTTTGATGTACTCAATAAAGCAGAAATAAATGTTTTTCTGGAACTCTCTTGCTTTTTCAAGGATCCAATGGATGTTGGCAATTTGATCTCTGGTGTCTCTGCCTTTTTGAAATCCAGCTTGAATATCTGGAATTTCACAGTTCATGTACTGTAGAACCTGGCTTAGAGAATTTTGAGCATTACTTTGCAAGTGTGTGACATGATTGCAATTGTGCAGTAGTTTGAACATTCTTTGGCATTGCCTTTCTTTGGGATTGGAATGAAAACTGACCTTTTCCAGTCCTGTGGCCACTGCTGAGTTTTCCAAATTTTCTGGCATACTGAGTGCAGTACTTTCACAGCATCATCTTTCAGGATTTGAAATAGCTCAACTGGAATTCCATCACCTCCACTAGCTTTGTTCGTAGTGATGCTTTCGAAGACCCACTTGACTTCACATTCCAGGATGTCAGGCTCAGTGTCAGGTCAGTGATCACACCATCATGGTTTTCTGGGTCATGAAGATCTTTTTTGTATAGTTCTGTGTATTCTTGCCACCTCTTCTTAATATCTTCTGCTTCTGTTAGGTCCATACCATTTCTGTCCTTTATTGTGCCCATCTTTGCATGAAATATTTCCTTGGTATCTCTAATTTTCTTGAAGAGATCTCTAGTCTTTCCCATTCTATTGTTTTCCTCTATTTCTTTGCATTGATAGCTGAGGAAGGCTTTTTTATCTCTCTTAGTTATTCTTTAGAACTCTGCACTCAAATGGGTATATCATTCCTTTTCTCCTTTGTCTTTAGCTTCTCTTCTTTTCTCAGCTACTTGTAAGCCCTCCTCAGACAATCATTTTGCCTTTTTGCATTTCTTTTTCTTGGGGATGGTCTTGATCCCTGCCTCCTATACAATGTCACAAACCTCCATCCATAGTTATTCAGACATTCTGTCTATCAGATTGAGTCCCTTGAATCTATTTCTCACTTCCACTGTATAGTCATAAGGAATTTGACTTAGGTCATACCTGAATGATCTAGTGGTTTTCCCTACTTTCTTCAATTTAACTCTGAATTTGGCAATAAGGAATTCATGATCAGGGCTACAGTCAACTCCCAGTCTTGTTTTTACTGACTGTATAGAGCTTCTCCAGCTTTGGCTGTAAAGAATATAATCAATCTGATTTTGGTGTTAGCCGTCTGGTGATGTCCTTGTGTAGAATCTTTTCTTGTGTTGTTGGAAGAGGGTGTTTGCTATGACCAATGCATTCTCTTGGCAAAACTCTGTTAGCCTTTGCCCTGCTTCATTTTGTACTCCAAGGCCAAACTTGTCTGTTACTCCAGGTATATCTTGACTTTCTATTTTTGCACTTCAGCCCCCTATAATGAAAAGGTCATTTTTGAGGGTGTTAGTTCTAGAAAGTTTTGTAGGTCTTTATAGAACCATTCACCTTCGGCTTCTTCAGCATTACTGGTCAGGGCATAGATTTGGATTTCTGTGATATTGAATGTTTTGCCTTGGAAACAAACAGAGATCATTCTGTCATTTTTGAGATTTCACCCAAGAACTGCATTTCAGACTTTTGTTGACTATGAGGGCTACTCCATTTCTTCTAAAGGATTCTTACCCCCGGTAGTAGATATAATGGTCATCTGAGTTAAATTCGCCCATTCCAGTCCACTTTAGTTCACTGATTACTAAAATGTCAATGTTCACTCTTACTATCTCCAGTTTGACCACTCCCTATTTACCTTAATTCATGGACCTAACATTCCAAGTTCCTATGCAATATTGTTCTTTACAGCATCAGACTTTACTTCCATCACCAGTCTCATCCACAGCTGGGCATTGTTTTTGCTTTGGCTCTGGGTCTTCATTCTTTCTGGGGTTATTTCTCCACTCTTCTCCAGTGGCATATTGGGCACCTACCAACCTGGGGAGTTCATCTTTCAGTGTCCTATCTTTTTGCCTTTTATATTTTTCATGGGGTTCTCAATGCAAGAATACTTAAGTGGGTTGCCATTCCCTTCTCCAGTGGGCCACAGTTTGTCAGAACTCTCCACCCTATGAACCTTTTGTGGACAAAGTATTGTCTGTGCTTTTTAATACACTGTCTAGGTTTGTCATAGCTTTTGTTCAGGAGCAAGTGTCTTTTAATTTCATGGTTGCAGTCACCATCTGCAGTGATTTTGGAGCTCATGAAAATAAGTCTGTCACTGTTTCAATTGTTTCCCCATCTATTTGCCATGAAGTGATGGGACCAGATGCCATGGTCTTTATTTTTTGAATATTGAGTTTTAAGCCAGATTTTTCACTCTTCTCTTTTACCTTCATCAAGAGGCTTGTTAGTTCTTCACTTTCTGCCATAAGGGTTGTGTCATCTGCATAACTGAGGTTATTGATATTTTTCTATGCAATCTTGATTCCAGCCTGGCATTTCACAGGATGTACTCTGCATTTATGTTAAATAAGCAGGGTGACATATACAGCCTTGATGTATTATTTCCCCATTTTGAATCTGTCCACTACTCCTTGTCTGATTCTAACTTGCTTTTTGACCTGTATACATGTTTCACAGAAGGCGGATAAGGTGGTCTGGTATTCTCAACTCTGTAAGAATTTTCCACAGTTTGTTGTGATTCTCAGAGTCAAAGGCTTTAGCACAGTGAAGCTGAAATAGATGTTTTTCTGAAATTCTGCTTTTTTTTTTTTATGATCCAATGGATGTTGGCAATTTGATCTCTGGTTCCTCTGCCTTTTCTAAATCTAACTTGAACATCTTTAAGTTCTTGGTTCACATACTGTTGAAGCTTAGCTTAGAGAATTTTGAGCATTACTTTGCTAGCATGTGAAATGAGTGCAATCTGTGGTAGTTTGAACAGTCTTTGGCATTGCTCTTCTTTGGGATTTGTGTGAAAACTGACCTTTTCCAGTCCCATGGCCACTGCTGAGTTTTCCAAATTTTCTGGCATATTGAATGCCACACTTTCACAGCATCACCGTCTAGGATTTGAAATAGCTCATGTGGATTTCCATCACCTCCTCTAGCTATGCAGTTATATACCTGTATATGGTATCACTGTCATCTCTTGCTATACGTATATGTCATCCGTCTCTTGTCCAGAAGGCCTGTAGCCTCCAAAGAATAAGGACGTGTCGGCTCAGGATAAGCAGCCAGGCTTCAGGAGTCCTGGAGGGCATAGCGGTGCCTTCTCCCTTTGTGTCTTCCCTTGGGCTCATCAAAGTATTCTGCATGTAAGAAAAAACATTTCTACAAGCTGGCTTTTTATTTAACTGTGGCAGGAAGAAGACCCTAGTGTATGTGTTGGCTTTCTTTTTCTGCTGAGCCTCCTAAAGTAAAGCCCAAGGGGTGGGGAAGCTGAGCCAGGGTCAGTGGTCCTCTTATGTGCCTGCATTGTACTCTGCACTAGGCGATTAGATCAGGCTCCATGCTTTTGATAATGCCTGCATGCTCTCAACCATATCTCCTTCAAATAGATTTTCCTGCAAGCATGCTGTTTCTGGCATTTGCTGTTGCCCAGGAAGCTACAGGGACAGGTGATAGGAAAGCATTCATAATTAAGTTTATTCATAATGATGGCTAGGGAAGAAGCTTTCTGTCAAAGGCACATTTAAATTCGATGAGTCAACCCTTTTTGCAATTACCATGCAGAAAAGCTTAATATAATCTATTGAATTGGCCTCTGTAAGATGACACAGAAACCCTTAGACACCTCCGGGATGACTCGATGCCCTTGGTGTGGGACAATCAACTTAATGTTCTGTGTTTCCTGGGAATGAACTTTCCCTCATTTCACCCCATAGTCTACATTATAAGATTCCCTACGCTGTCAAGAACCATCTTCTTTTAGGCAAAATATGGAAACAATTGAAATAGTGTAGCACAATGAAAGTACTTCCCCAGCTCAGATATGATAAAAAAAAAAATTAGTAGAATATATTAATGGAAAAGTGGAAAAAGCATAAAAGCAGTGGTATTTAAATATTATGATTGTAATAAATATTTATTTCATGCTAATGATGCATTGCATAAAATAAAAGACAAAATGAGATGCAGAATTAATCATGTGTCTACCCTGGTGATCTTAGCTAAGTGAAAAGTTATTCTATGAAACAGATGATGTGGAAAGGAAAAGATTAATTTGTGCATTTTAACCTCTGAAATAAGTGTTTAGGAAGCATAAGATAATAAAAAAGTTTAGCATATATAACATTCCAGACACTGTGTGAGCAATTTCCATGGATTATATAATGCTTACAATGCCTAAGAAGTATATGTTTAATAAATGATGATGACCATGTGATAATGGGGCTTCCAAGGTGTCACTACTGGTAAAGAAACTGCCTACCAATGCAGAAGAAGCAAGAGATTGGGGTGTGACCCCTGAGTTGGGAAGATCCCCTGGAGGAAGAAATGGCAATCCACTCTAGTATTCTTGCCTGGAAAATTCCATGCACAGAGGAGCCTGGCAGTTACAATCCAAGGGTCACAAAGAGTCAGACACTACTGAGCAACCGAGCACATGGTAATAGTAATGATAATGTTAATATAGAGAATATCTACCATTTTGTGTGCACTGTGCTAAGCTCATTAAATATATCATTATATTTAGTTCTCATAACTCTTTTCTACATATTGATGTAGTTTGTGATATCACAGTTGTTAAATATATAGACACAGACAAAAATAGCAAAACTTTCTATTTCTAGTATGCTGCTGCTGCTGCTACTGCTTTAAGTCACTTCAGTCATGTCCAATTCTGTGCGACCCCATAGACAGCAGCCCACCAGGATCCCCCGTCCCTGGGATTCTCCAGGCAAGAACACTGGAGTGGGTTGCCATTGCCTTCTCCAATGCATGAAAGTGAAAAGTGAAAGTGGACCTGAGCAAGATGGCGGAGGAGTAGGACAGGGAGAACACTTTCTCCCCCACAAATTCATCAAAAGAGCATTTAAATGTCGAGTAAATTCCACAAAACAACTTCTGAATGCCGGCAGAGGACATCAGGCACCCAAAAAAGCAACCCAACTCTTCAAAAGGAGAGCGACTGAACAAGTGAGCCTAAAAAAAAAAAAAGTGTCCTCCACCGTCCCCTTTGTGTCAGGGCGGAAACCAGACACTGAAGAGACAGACCAGCAAACAGAATAAGTTATAACAGAGGGAAACGCCTTGGAAGCTACAGAGAGAAATACAGCTCCACCCACCAGAACACAGACACAAGCTTTCCTAACCAGGAAACCTTGACAAGCCACCTGTACAAACCCACACACAGCGAGGAAATGCCACAATAAAGAGAACTCCACAAACTGCTAGAATACAGAAAGGACACCCCAAACTCAGCAATTTAAACAAGATGAAGAGACAGAGGAATACCCAGCAGATAAAGGAACAGGATAAATGCCCACCAAACCAAAAAAAAAGAGGAAGAGATAGGGAATCTACCTGATAAAGAATTCCAAATAATGATAGTGAAATTGATCCAAAATCTTGACATTAAAATGGAATCACAGATAAATAGCCTAGAGACAAGTATTGAAAAGATGCAAGAAAGGTTTAACAAGGACCTAGAAGAAATAAAAATGAGTCAATATATAATGAATAATGCAATAAATGAAATTAAAAACACTCTGGAGGCAACAAATAGCAGAATAACAGAGGCAGAAGATAGGATTAGTGAATTAGAAGATAGAATGGTAGAAATAAATGAATCAGAGAGGATAAAAGAAAAACGAATTAAAAGAAATGAGGACTATCTCAGAGACCTCCAGGACAATATTAAACGCTACAACATTCTAATCATAGGGGTTCCAGAAGAAGAAGACAAAAAGAAAGACCATGAGAAAATACTTGAAGAGATAATAGTTGAAAACTTCCCTAAAATGGGGAAGGAAATAATCACCCAAGTCCAGAAACCCAGAGAGTCCCAAACAGGATAAAACCAAGGCGAAACACCCCAAGACACATATTAATCAAATTAACAAAGATCAAACACAAAGAACAAATATTAAAAGCAACAAGGGAAAAACAACAAATAACACACAAGGGAATTCCCATAAGGATAACAGCTGATCTTTCAATAGAAACTCTTCAAGCCAGGAGGGAATGGCAAGACATACTTAAAATGATGAAAGAAAATAACCTATAGCCCAGATTATTGTACCCAGCAAGGATCTCATTCAAGTATGAAGGAGAAATCAAAAGCTTTTCAGACAAGCAAAAGCTGAGAGAATTCTGCACCACCAAACCAGCTCTCCAACAAATACTAAAGGATATTCTCTAGACAGGAAACACAAAAACGGTGTATAAATTCGAACCCCAAACAATAAAGTAAATGGCAACGGGATCACACTTACCAGTAATTACCTTAAACGTAAATGGGTTGAATGCCCCAACCAAAAGACAAAGACTGGCTGAATGGATACAAAAACAAGACCCCTACATATGTTGTCTACAAGAGACCCACCTCAAAACAGGGGACACATGCAGACTGAAAGTGAAGGGCTGGAAAAAGATTTTCCATGCAAATAGGGACCAAAAGAAAGCAGGAGTAGCAATATTCATATCAGATAAAATAGACTTTAAAACAAAGGCTGTGAAAAGGGACAAAGAAGGTCACTACATAATGATCAAAGGATCAATCCAAGAAGAAGATATAACAATTATAAATATATATGCACCCAACATGGGAGCACTGCAATATGTAAGACAAATGCTAACAAGTATGAAAGGAGAAAATTAACAATAACACAATAATAGTGGGAGACTTTAATACCCCACTCACACCTATGGATAGATCAACTAAACAGAAAATTAACAAGGAAACACAAACTTTAAATGATACAATAGACCAGTTAGACCTAATTGATATCTATAGGACATTTCATCCCAAAACAATGAATTTCACCTTTTTCTCAAGTGCACATGGAACCTTCTCCAGGATAGATCACATCCTGGGCCATAAAGCTAGCCTTGGTAAATTCAAAAAAATAGAAATCATTCCAAGCATCTTTTCTGACCACAATGCAGTAAGATTAGATCTCAATTACAGGAGAAAAACTATTAAAAATTCCAACATATGGAGGCTGAACAACACGCTGCTGGATAACCAACAAATCACAGAAGAAATCAAAAAAGAAATCAAAATTTGCATAGAAACGAATGAAAATGAAAACACAACAACCCAAAACCTGTGGGACACGGAAAAAGCAGTCCTAAGGGGAAAGTTCATAGCAATACAGGCACACCTCAGAAACAACAAAAAAAAGTCAAATAAATAACCTAACTCTATACCTAAAGCAACTAGAAAAGGAAGAAATGAAGAACCCCAGGGTTAGTAGAAGGAAAGAAATCTTAAAAATTAGAGCAGAAATAAATGCAAAAGAAACAAAAGAGACCATAGCAAAAATCAACAAAACCAAAAGCTGGTTCTTTGAAAGGATAAATAAAATTGACAAACCATTAACCAGACTCATCAAGAAACAAAGGGAGAAAAATCAAATCAATAAAATTAGAAATGAAAATGGAGAGATCACAACAGACAACACAGAAATACAAAGGATCATAAGAGACTACTATCAACAATTATATGCCAATAAAATGGACAACGTGGAAGAAATGGACAAATTCTTAGAAAAGTACAACTTTCCAAAACTGGACCAGGAAGAAATAGAAAATCTTAACAGACCCATCACAAGCACGGAAATTGAAACTGTAATCAAAAATCTTCCAGCAAACAAAAGCCCAGGTCCAGACGGCTTCACAGCTGAATTCTACCAAAAATTTAGAGAAGAACTAACACCTATCCTGCTCAAACTCTTCCAGAAAATTGCAGAGGAAGGTAAACTTCCAAACTCATTCTATGAGGCTACCATCACCCTAATACCAAAACCTGACAAAGATCCCACAAAAAAAGAAGACTACAGGCCAATATCACTGATGAACATAGATGCAAAAATCCTTAACAAAATTCTAGCAATCAGAATCCAACAACACATTAAAAAGATCATACACCATGACCAAGTGGGCTTTATCCCAGGGATGCAAGGATTCTTCAATATCCACAAATCAATTAATGTAATACACCACATTAACAAATTGAAAAATAAAAACCATATGATGATCTCAATAGATGCAGAGAAAGCCTTTGACAAAATTCAACATCCATTTATGATAAAAACTCTCCAGAAAGCAGGAATATAAGGAACATACCTCAACATAATAAAAGCTATATATGACAAACCCACAGCAAACATTATCCTCAATGGTGAAAAATTAAAGCATTTCCTCTAAAGTCAGGAACAAGACAAGGGTGCCCACTTTCACCATTACTATTCAACATAGTTTTGGAAGTTTTGGCCACAGCAATCAGAGCAGAAAAAGAAATAAAAGGAATCCAAATTGGAAAAGAAGAAGTAAAACTCTCATTGTTTGCAGATAACATGATCCTCTACATAGAAAACCCTAAAGACTCCACCAGAAAATTACTAGAACTAATCAATGACTATAGTAAAGTTGCAGGATATAAAATCAACACACAGAAATCCCTTGCATTCCTATACACTAATAATGAGAAAACAGAAAGAGAAATTAAGGAAACAATTCCATTCACCATTGCAATGGAAAGAATAAAATACTTAGGAATATATCTACCTAAAGAAACTAAAGACCTATATATAGAAAACTATAAAACACTGGTGAAAGAAATCAAAGAGGACACTAATAGATGGAGAAATATACCGTGTTCATGGATTGGAAGAATCAATATAGTGAAAATGAGTATACTACACAAAGCAGTCTATAGATTCAATGCAATCCCTATCAAGCTACCAACAGTATTCTTCACAGAGCTAGAACAAATAATTTCACAATTTGTATAGAAATACAAAAAACCTTGAATAGCCAAAGCAATCTTGGGAAAGAAGAATGGAACTGGAGGAATCAACCTACCTGACTTCAGGCTCTACTACAAAGCCACAGTTATCAAGACAGTATGGTACTGGCACAAAGACAGAAATATAGATCAATGGAACAAAATAGAAAGCCCAGAGATAAATCCACACACATATGGACACCTTATCTTTGACAAAGGACAAAGGCAAGAATATACAATGGATTAAAGACAATCTCTTTAACAAGTGGTACTGGGAAATCTGGTCAACCACTTGTAAAAGAATGAAACTAGACCACTTTCTAACACCATACACAAAAATAAACTCAAAATGGATTAAAGATCTCAACGTAAGACCAGAAACTATAAAACTCTTAGAGGAGAACATAGGCAAAACACTCTCTGACATACATCACAGCAGGATCCTCTATGACCCACCTCCCAGAATACTGGAAATAAAAGCAAAAATAAACAAATGGGACCTAATTAACCTTAAAAGCTTCTGCACATCAAAGGAAACTATTAGTAAGGTGAAAAGACAGCCTTCAGAATGGGAGAAAATAATAGCAAATGAAGCAACGGACAAACAACTAATCTCAAAAATATACAAGCAACTCCTACAGCTCAACTCCAGAAAAATAAATGACCCAATCAAAAAATGGGCCAAAGAACTAAATAGACATTTCTCCAAAGAAGACATACAGATGGCTAACAAACACATGAAAAGATGTTCAACATCACTCATTATCAGAGAAATGCAAATTGAAACCACTATGAGGTACCATTTCACACCAGTCAGAATGGCTGCGATCCAAAAGTCTACAAGTAATAAATGGTGGAGAGGGTGTGGAGAAAAGGGAACCCTCTTACACTGTTGGTGGGAATGCAAACTAGTACAGCCACTATGGAGAACAGTGTGGAGATTCCTTAAAAAACTGGAAATAGAACTGCCTTATGATCCAGCAATCCCACTGCTGGGCATACACACTGAGGAAACCAGAAGGGAAAGAGACACGTGTACCCCAGTGTTCATCGCAGCACTGTTTATAATAGCCAGGACATGGAAGCAACCTAGATGTCCATCAGCAGATGAATGGATAAGAAAGCTGTGGTACATATACACAATGGAGTATTACTCAGCCATTAAAAAGAATACATTTGAATCAGTTCTAATGAGGTGGATGAAACTGGAGCCTATTATACAGAGTGAAGTAAGCCAGAAGGAAAAACACCAATACAGTATACTAACGCATATATATGGAATTTAGAAAGATGGTAACAATAATCCTGTGTACGAGACAGCAAAAGAGACACTGATGTATAGAACAGTCTTATAGACTCTGTGGGAGAGGGAGAGGGTGGGAAGATTTGGGAGAATGGCATTGAAACATGTAAAATATCATGTATGAAACGAGTTGCCAGTCCAGGTTCGATGCACGATACTGGATGCTTGGGGCTAGTGCACTAGGACAACCCAGAGGGATGGTATGGGGAGGAAGGTGGGAGGAGGGTCTAGGATGGGGAACACATGTATACCTGTGGCGGATTCATTTTGATATTTGACAAAACTAATACAATTATGTAAAGTTTAAAAATAAAATTTTAAAAAATAAAGAAAGAAAGAAAAGTGAAAGTGAAGTCACTTAGTCGTGCCTGACTCTTAGCGACCCCATGGACTGCAGCCTACCAGGCTCCTCTGTCCATGAGATTTTCCAGGCAAGAGTACTGGAGTGGGTTGCCATTGCCTTCTCCTCTAGTATGCTATATCCTACAAAAGAGAAAAACTTTTACTTATCTACACAAAGGTCTCTTTTTAATTTATCATGGGAGGTTTACAAAGATTGTTTTGGTTTCTCATCCATCTGAATGAGAGACACACTCATTTGTGAAAGCAAAAGTAAAATTCATTGCTCACCTATATTTTCTTAAACACTCTGTGCTGGGCTCTGTGTGAGGGAGATACTAAGGATCAGAACTCAGTGTCTAAAGAACAAAAACATATTATATGTGATACAGAGATAGAGACAAGAAAGGGCATTGACTATGGCCACATACAGGTACCAAAGTATGAAGACATTGTGTAAGCCTGGGGTGTCTCTTCCACCAGCCATGAGGAGAGTTTAAATGCAAATTTATTGAAATAAAATTAAAAATACAGTTCCTCATTTATACTAGCCACCTTTCCAGTGCACAAAGCACACCTCCCTCCTCACCACTGGGCTGGGTATATAGCCTAAGCTAAAAGAAATGATCTCATTCTTCTGGACAGGGACAGTTATGGGGTCATTGTTTGACTCAGGAAGGGTCACTTTTCCATGACTGATCCAGGTGCACACAGACAGTTGTTTTGTCTTCGGAGAGCAGAAGCTCTGAGAATCATATTAGCCTAAATCTACTACAGGCCATCACTACAACCAAGTGGAGAGAACGTGACAGAGAACTCCGTCAAATCTAAAAAGAGCAGAGAAAGGAAGAGGGAGGAGGCGGAAGAGAAGGAAGAAGTGAGAAGAAGCTTTAAAGTGATTTTTGTTTGTACTTCTGGGCTCACCTGTACATGAAGTGCCAGCCTCATAAACAATCTGCTTCCACTTTGCTGGAAGGAGTCTAAGTTAGTTTACTTCATTTTCAGCCAAAGGACTTGGCTGAAATTCATTTTCTCCACATCCTGAAGCCAACTAAGTACAGGGAAGAAAATTAGCTGATAATGTAGTTTATACCAAGTTGTAAGTTACTCACAGCTCAGTGTTCCATCTGCTCACTAAAATGTCAGATTTTTGAAAGGACCCTGAAGAGTTGATGCCCTCTTTCCATAGTACTCTATATTACCTGCTTTTTCTTTCTTTTCTTCATACTCTCTTTTCCATTAGGAATTAGTTTTTTAGAGCAGTTTAGATTTATATAAAAATTGTGGAGAAAGTATCAAGAATACCCCTATACTCCCTCCCTCCCCAACAATTTCCCCACTTATTAACATCTTGTATTAGTGTGGTGCATTTATTGCAATTGATGAACACATATTGATATATTATTATTAACTTCATGACAAATAGATGGGGAAAAAGTGAAAACAGTGTCAGATTTCATTTTCTCAGGCTCCAAAATCACTGTGGACATTGACTGCAGCCACAAACTTAAAAGACACTTGCTCCTTGCAAGAAAAGTTATGACAAACATAGATATTGTATTAAAAAGCAGAGACATCACTCTGTCAACAAAAGTTACATCTAGTCAAAGCTATGGTTTTTCCAGTAGTTGTGTATGGATGTGAGAGTTGGACCATAAAGAAGGCTGAGCACTGAAGAATTGATGCCTTCAAACTGTGGTGCTGGAGAAAACTCCTGTAAGTCCCTTGGACAGCAAGGAGCTCAAATCAGTCAATCCTAAAGGAAATCAACCCTGTATATTCATTGAAATGATTGGTGCTGAAGCTGAAGCTCCCATACTTTGGCCACCTAATGTGAAGAGCCAACTCTTTGGAAAAGACCCTGATGCTGGGAAAGATTGAGGGCAAGAGGAGAAGGGGGTTACAGAGGATGAGATGGTTGGATGGAATCACTGACTCAACGGACATGAGTTTGAGCAAACTCAGGGAGATGGTGAGGGACAAGGAAGCCTGGCGTGCTGCAGTCCATGGGGTTGGAAAGAGTCAGAAATGACTTAGCAACTGAACAATAACAATGATAATTTACGTTAGGGCTTCCCAGGTAGCACAGTGGTAAAGAATTCACCTGCCGACTCAGGACACCCAAAGGACTCAGGTTTGATCCCTGGGTGGGGAGGATCCCCTGGAGGAGGTTCATGGGGTTGCAAAGAATCAGACATGACTGGGTGACTGAGCACACACACATAATTTATATTATGGTTCACTCTTATTGTTCTACATTCTAAGGATTTTGACAAATGCATGATATTGTGTATCCACCATTATAAGATCACACAGAATTAATTTCACAGCCCTAAAAATCCCTTGCTTCACTTATTCATCCCTTTCTTCACTCAAATCCCTGGTAACCAGTGATCTTTTTACTGTCTCCATAGTTTTGCTTCTCCAGGATGTCATGTGGTTGAAGTCATGAAGTACAAAGAGTTTTCATATTGGTTTCCTTCACATAGTAATATTCATTAAAGTTTCCCCATGTCTTCTCATGGCTTGGTAGTGCCTGTTTTAATCACTGAATAATATTCCATTGTCTGGATGTATCACAGTTTCTTTATCCATCCAGCTACTAAAGAACATCTTCTAAAGCTGCTGTAGATATATGACCTCTTTCTGTTATGGCTGCCTATCCTATTTTGAAAGCTGCTTCTCTTATTTGAAGAGCAACTCAGATGTCAGCTGCTTGACAAAAATTTCCCAGCTCCCCTGGATGATATAAATCACAGCAAATCTACTTATAGCATTTCTTACATGCTTCTATAATAACTCTATTATCATATTATTGGATAGTTTCTTTGTCTCTACTCTTTACCAAGTGATCTCTTTTGTGATGTCTTACTCTCTACTCAATTACTTAGTCTTTACTTCAGTTTCCTTGTCTGTAAAATAAAAATTGTCAGAATTAAATACATAGTTATAATATATACATTATATATATCTATACATTTTGAATATATATTTAGAATAATGTCTGACACACAATGTACACTATATAGGTCTTCCCTGTAGCTCAAATGGTAAAGAATCTGCCGGGTTTGATCAGACTTGGCAGACCCAGGTTTGATCTGACCCCAGTTTGATCCCTGGGTTGGGAAGATACTCTGGACAAGGGCATGACAACCCATTCCAGTATTCTTGCCTGGAGACTCCCATGGACAGAGGAGCCTGGCAGGCTGTAGTCCGTGGGATCACAAAGAGTTGGACACTACTGACCGACTAACATGACTACATACACTATATAAATTTTATTTCATTTATTTTTCACTACACTTGGGGCATGCAGGATCATGATTCCATGACCAGAATTGAGTCTGTGTCCACTGCAGTGGAAGCCCAGAATCTTAACCACTGGACCACAGGAAAGTCCCTACAATATATAAATTTTAACTGCTACTAGAGCAACCATCAGAGAAAGCAATGGCAACCCACTCCAGTACTCTTGCCTGGAAAATCCCATGGACAGAAGAACCTGGTAGGCTGCAGTCTGTGGGGTCGCTGAGAGTCAGACACGACTGAGCGACTTCCCTTTCCCTTTTCACTTTCTTGCATTGGAGAAGGAAATGGCAACCCACTCCAGTGTTCTTGCCTGGAGAATCCCAGGGACAGGTGGGCTGCCGTCTATAGGGTCGCACAGAGTCGGACACCACTGAAGCTACTTAGCAGCAGCAGTAGCAGCAGAGCAACCATCGGAGAAGGCAATGGCAACCCACTCCAGTCCTCTTGCCTGGAAAATCCCATGGACAGAGGAGCCTGGTAGGCTGCAGTCCATGGGGTCGCTGAGTCAGACATGACTGAGCAACTTCACTTTCACTTTTCACTTTCATGCATTGGAGAAAGAAATGGCAACCTACTCCAGCGTTCTTGCCTGGAGAATCCCAGGGATGGCGGAGCCTTGTGGGCTGCCATCTATGGGGTCGCACAGAGCTGGACAAGACTGACACGACTTAGCAGCAGCAGCAGAGCAACCATATCAGTTCACTTCAGTCACTCAGTCGTGTCTGACACTTTGGTACCCCATGGACTGCAGCACACCAAGTCTCCCTGTCCATCACCAACTCCTGGAGCATGCTCAAACACATGTGGTCATGCCACATGTGCCACATGGATGGCCATGCCATCCAACCATCTCATCCTCTGTTGTCCCCTTCTCCTCCTGCCTTCAATTTTTCTCAGCATCAGGGTCTTTTCCAATGAATCAGGCTATTTTCTTCACATCAGGTGGCCAAAGTATTGGAGCTTGAGCTTTAGCATCAGTCCTTCCAATGAACATTCAGGACTGATTTCCTTTAGGACTGACTGATTTGATCTCCTTGCAATCCAAGGGACCCGGAACTCTCCAACAACACAGTTCAAAAGCATCAATTCTTTGGTGCTCAGCTTTCTTTATAGTCCACATCTCACATGAATACATGACTACTGGAAAAACCATAGCTTTAACTAGACAGACCTTTCTCAGCAATGTAATGTCTTTGATTCTTAATATGCTGTCTAGGTTGGTCATGACTTTTCTTCCAAGGAGCAAGTGTCTTTTAATTTTGTGGCTGCAGTCACCATCTGCAGTGATTTTGGAGCCCAAGAAAATAAAGTCTCTCACTGATTCCATTGTTTCCCCATAAATTTGCCATGAAATAATGATCTTAGTTTTTTGAATGTTGAGTTTTCAAACAGCTTTCGCGCTCGTCTTTCAATTTCATCAAGAGGCTCTTTAGTTCCTCTTCACTTTCTGCTATAAGGGTGGTGTCATCTGAATATCTGAGGTTATTGATATTTCTCCTGGCAATTTTGATTCCAGTGCATGCTTCATCCAGCTTGGCATTTCACATGATGTACTCTGCCTATGAGTTAAATAAGCAGGGTGACAATATACAGCCTTGACCTACTCCTTTCCCAATTTGAAACCAATCCATTGTTCCATGTCTCTTTCTAACTGTTGCCTCTTGACCTGCTACAGATTTCTTAGGAGGCAGGTATGGTGGTCTGGTATTCCCATATCTTTAAGAATTTTCCACATTTTCTTGTGATCCACACAGTCAAAGGCTTTGTCATAGTCAATAAAGCAGAAATAGATGTTTTTCTGGAACTCTCTTGCTTTTTGGATGATCCAACAGATGTTGGCAATTTGATCTCTGGTTCCTCTGTCTTTTCTAAATCCAGCTTGAACATCTAAAGTTCACAGTTCACAAACTGTTGAAGCCTGGCTTGGAGAATTTTGACCATTACTTTGCTAGTGTGTGAGATGAGTGCAATTGTGCAGTAGTCTGAACATTCTTTGGCATTGCCTTTCTTTGTGATTGGAATGAAAACTGACCTTTTCCAGTCCTATGGCCACTGCTGAGTTTTCCAAATTTGCTAGCATATTAAGTGCAGCACTTTCACAGCATCATCTTTAAGGACTTGAAATAGCTCAACTGGAATTTCATTACCTTCACTAGCTTTGTTAATAGTGATGCTTCCTACAACCCACTTGACTTCGCATACCAGGATGTCTGGCTCCAGGTGAGTGATCATACCATCAGGGTTATCTGGGTCATGAAGATTTTTTTTGTATAGTTCTTCTGTGTATTCTTGCCACTTCTTCTTAATATCTTCTGCTTCTGTTAGGTCCATACCATTTCTGTCCTTTATCGAGCCCATCTTTGCATGAAATGTTCCCTTGGTATCTCTAATTTTCTTGAAGAGATCTCTAGTCTTTCCCATTCTATTGTTTTCCTCTATTTCTTTGCATTGATAGCTGAGGAAGACTTTTTTTTATCTCTCTTAGTTATTCTTTAGAACTCTGCACTCAAATGGGTATATCATTCCTTTTCTCCTTTGTCTTTAGCTTCTCTTCTTTTCTCAGCTATTTGTAAGGTCTCCTCAGACAATTATTTTGCCTTTTTGCATTTCTTTTATTGGGGATGGTCTTGATCCCTGCCTCCTGTACAGTGTCATGAACCTCTGTCCATAGTTCTTCAAGCACTCTATCAGATCTAATCCCTTGAATCTATTTCTCACTTCTACTGTATAATCATAAGGGATTTGATTTAGGTCATACCTGAATGATCTAGTGGTTCATTACTGTTCAGTCACTGTCAAATGCTCTTGGCCAGTACCAATTTGTAGTTGACAAGCAAGTGAAAATTTGTAGTTGACAGTGTTAATCCCAATCTCCTAGTTCATCCCTCCCTGCTTTCCCCTTTGGTAACCATAATCTTGTTTTCTATGTCTGTGCTTCTATTTCTGTTTGGTAAATAAGTTCATTTGTATCTCTATTTTTTGGATCCTGCATATAAGTGCAGAGAAGGAAATGGCAACCCACTCCAGTACTCTTGCCTGGAAACTCCCATGGACAGAGGAGCATGGTAGGCTGCAGTCCATGGGGTTGCTAAGGGTCAGACATGACTGAGCGACTTCACTTTCACTTTTCACTTTCATGCATTGGAGAAAGAAATGGCACCCCACTCCAGTACTCTTGCCTGGAAACTCCCATGGACAGAGGAGCCTGGTAGGCTATGGTCCATGGGGTCGCTAAGGGTCAGACACGACTGAGTGACTTTACTTCACTTTTCAGTTTAATGCATTGGAGAAAGAAATGGCAACCCACTGCAGTGTTCTTTCCTGGAGAATCCCAGGGACGGGGGAGCCTGGTGGGCTACCATCTATAGGATTGCACAGAGTTGGACACGACTGAAGTGACTTAGCAGCAGCAGCATATAAGTGAAGCCGTATGATATTTATTTCTATGTTGACTTACTTCACTTAGTATAATAATCTTTAGGTCCATCTATGTTGCTGCAAATGGCATTGTTTCATTCTTTTTTATGGCTGAGTAGTATTCCATTGTGTATACGTACCACATCTTTTTTATCCATTCATCTTTTTTACCACATCTTTTTTATGATGGACATTTAAGTTGTTTCCATACATTGGCTTCTATTAATAGTGCTTCTGTGAACACTGGGGAGCATGTATCTTTTTGAATTAGAGGTTTTTTTTTTTTCTAGCTATATGCCCAGGAGTGGGATTGCTGGATACAGTAACTCTGTTTTTAGTTTTTTAAGGGATAGCTATTTCTAAGGGTTGTTGTGGAGTTAAAGGAGGAAGCACCAGGCAGAGAGATGGCCACAAGTTCCCTTTCTTTTCCTTGTTCACCTGATTTGCCAGGACAGGAAGATTCTGAGGATGCAAATATAGCTCTTGCTTCTAAGAACCCACTCATTAGTCCAGCTGGGTTTCCAAATGTACCTCTGCCTCATTCACAGCTGACTTTCCTTAAGGTTTGCTGCTGCTGCAGCTGCTGCTGCTGCTGCTAAGTCGCTTCAGTCGAGTCCAACTCTTAGCGACCCCATGGACTGCAGCCTACCAGGCTCCTCTGTCCATGGGATTTTCCAGGCAAAAGTACTGGAGTGGGGTGCCATTGCCTTCTCCATAAAGCTTAGATATAACCAATTCTCAAAAGTTGAGTCAAAGATTAAAATTTTAGAAAGATTAAATTCCTTTGAGCCAGAATAGCATTTGAAACTTACTTTATAAATGAGTTTGATTCCTCAGTAGTGACAGTCTCTCCATCCTCCTTCCCTCCCACAGTTCAGTAGATGATGTCTAACTATCTGATCTTGCGAAGTTATTAAATATACATTTGCTAAAGTCATTCCCTTCTACCCCGACTCTCTCTGGAGATTTTATCCTAATTACCGACTTGCTTTCCTTCATTAGACTATGATTGGTTTGTGAATTTTTTGTTTTGCTAACATGTCTAAGTAACTGGAGGGCTCTGGGAATTTTGTGCCTGGATGTCAGTTGTTTTTTTCCTCTTTCCCTCCAAAGGGATGAATTGCAAATACCTGCCACCTCTTCTCAGCCTTCATGGATTGGGCCCAAAGTCAACCAGCAGTCTTATCAGTGACAAGGTTTGTGCCATGCAGCAATGTTGCCTGCACCTAGATAGGGGAGATGAAGGAGAACACCAGGTTTGCCAATCTGTAGCTCAGATCATGCTTTGTTCTTTAGTAGGAAGTACCTGTGAGCACTTGAGACTCCTGCCCTCAACTGTTCTCTTCATGCTGGTTCTCAGGGATCAGCAGGCTGCTCTGAGAATGGACCTTTGGAGGGGGTACACTTGAGCAAGCAGGTAGAAGAGGGGTCACAACTATAGTTGGTCTCAATGAGCATTTTGGAACTTCATAAGCAATTTGTGCCTTGGCCTGGGTTCTCCTGAAAGCAAAGACTGAGACAACATCCTCTGGCCAGGCAGTTTGCTTGTTGGCAGGGCATAGAAACCGAGGAAGAGGAGCAAGGGACCAAGAGGAGAGAAACAAAAAGATCAAGAGGTGATGCATGAGGGTGTTGCCATGTTAGCAACTATTCCGACAGATGGGCTCCATGTCCTGGAATTATCTGAGGAGCTTTCTGACATGTGACTCCAAGCTTTCTCCCGGGGTGTAAGAAAAGACATTATTTATCCATTGGCTCTGATTTCCCTGTCAGTCAAGGTGGGGTCCCTTAGGACAAAACTCCTTGAGTTGTACTTTTGAGCAGCACATGCATGAGTAACCCCAAAGGTGATGGGAAACCTCAGGCATGGCCCACTGTAGCCCCAGAGAAACCGAGGAAGGAGACAAGGGATGCACAGCACCAGCCAGACCCAGCACTGTTGGGGCAGCAGTCCAGAGCTGGCTAAAGGCCTATATGGAAGTACAAGGATCCCACTAGTCCTTTTAATTTTCTACTCTCAATCTCATTTCACAAATGGCACAATGCTTTCTCAAATCCTGTATCTGATGCTACTCATTTCCAACTGAAGGTTAGAAGGCAAATTAAAGGTGATTCCCAGCACTGTTTAATGATACTCTGGGTGCTGTCAATTATTTTGAAGCACATTGTAAAACTCTCCAAAATAATTCAAATCTGCATATTAACATACCCTAGAATATATTTCAGAGGAGTATTGAGGTGGGAAGGGCTGCATATTGTTAAGTCAAGCTGTGGTGAGATGTCCCTGCTCATAAAGCTTTAGAAGAGCTTAAAGAGCAACACTCATCTTGACACTGGAGCTGAGTGACTTCAAGTCCTCAAAGGTGTAGGCGGTGATGATTCAGGATGTATTCAGCAAAATAATTTCCTCCAATAATAGAGGAAACCATTGTCTGATCCTGAAGTGTCTCAAATGTGATTCAAATGGAGCATCTTTATATCTTTTCAGTGTAACAAAAAGTAAATTAGAGTATAAATTTAAATGTGCAAAGTCCTAGAGAGCAGGGAGTTGATTTATATACTTATCACATTGTGACTAATCATGTATTTGAAGGGCATGGGGAAATTATGCTAAGACAGGCAGGATGCAAAGGCCAGGGTGTCCTCAGAAGTCAATTACTTGAGTCTGGTTCAAAATCACATCATGGTAACTGACAGCAGGAGGTTTCTATTCAGATCTGTAGGGAAACCATGACCTTCACCATTTAAGTTAAGGAAAGAACACTGTGCATTACCCTGAGGAGAAACACCAGTCCTCTAGCTGGTAGAAAGGTGAGCTACTGGGCTCACATGGCTGTAGTCTTTGACTGTGATTTCTCATTCTGAGGATGTTTTCAGGAAGAAAGCATGACATTGGGACAGCATGGCAGGATATTTGCCTAAAGAGTGGGTCTAAAGCCTTAAAACATACATATATTTCAAGCGTGTTACAATTTTTGGAGAACAGGCCTTTTGGAATTTGTCTCTGCTATTTCTAATCCAGAGCAATGGGAATTTGGGCAAAGTCACTATCCCAGACATTACTGTGGAGTATCAGTGGAGGCATGAGAAAGAGAAAGGGGGAAGGGAGATCCAATGAGAGAATGTTCCAGTGAAGTAAGTTGGTATGGGTTAAAGATAATGTTGGAGACAGGATAGAAACTAGGAAGGACCGTTTATAAGACTAGTCATCTTTAGACTGTGTGGGAAGTGAAGACAAAATATTTTGAGAGGGACAGACAAAGTCAAGGCATTAAGAAACAATGGCAATTTATGAAGTTGATTTTAGAGGCTGAAGCAATATATTGGAAAGGTTATGTTAAAGGCACATTGGTATGAGTGAGGGATTTAGCTGCAAGCTATGGATATATTTGGCTGCAACTCAATAAAAATTATTAAGGATAAGAAAAGAAAGCCATGACTTGACTCTTCTGTTCCAATAATGACTGAAAAGTTTAACCTTTGCAGTTCTGGAATTGAAGACACAGCAAAAGTGCAAGGCTGAGCTTGACACTAACACAAAGAGATGGGGAAGGAGAGAGAGGAAGAGAAAGAGCAATGCTCTGGAAGGCATCCACATGAAAGCAGCCTGCCAATGTATTTATAAATGTGATCAACTTCCTTCTCTAAATTCTCATCAAGGCAGATTAAAACATTTTTAATGTAAGATACTTTATAATTGGCTTGGGAAAATTAGGTGGAAGGCAAATGCAAATCAGATAGGAGACAAATTCCAATTAAAGAACACAAGAGAAACTTTTAGATGTGATCAGCTTCCAGTAAGCAAATGAAATGATAAATGAACAGAAAAGATCATAATCTTTCTCTTAAATGCCAAAGGAAAGTGTCATCTTGAGGTTTATCCAATTTATTACAATCCCATGGTGAAGATTGCTATAATGCAGAAATCCTTGCCACAATTATATTCTGCAGTATTCTAAACTACTGAAATAACTGAAAACACTAAAGAGAATTCAATGTATTTGATTTACCACACCCCTAAAGCATGGATGCAGAATATTAACAAATATGATAAAGACTAATAATATTTGCTGAGCATTGTTCAGACACACAGTAATGTTGGGTGCTTTATCTCATTTAATTCTCCTGACAATGCAATGAGGTATGAAACTGTTATCCTCATTCTACAAGGGGAAAAACTGAGATGTAAAAGAGTTAGAAAATGTGCCATATTTGGTTTTGTTCAACCCTGTATTCATAGTACCTCCTAGCCTAGTGACTGGCAAATAAAGAAAGGCATTTAGTAACTATAAGTGATGAGTGAATGGATGAAAAAATGAATTGGTGATGCCTAAACTCATATCCTGAGCTGCCTAAGGCCAAATCTTTAAGAGTTCTACTTTATTGTTTATTACTAATAAGACTGTGAAATACAGTTTGAAATTAGTTTTATAATATTAATAACCTTCAGCAACCACCAAGACAAGTAAATCACATCCTTTCTTTGGCATTTTGATGGCTAATCTGATGGGATATCTACCAAAACAATTTAAACACCCCTGGAGAGAGTAGACAAAAGTTGCAATTTAGCCCTTTCTTCATTTTCCAAACCCAAAATTTATCCCTAATTTCAGGGTAGGCTAAAAAAAAATTCCAAAAAAATAAAATGTACATTAACAAAAAAGTGAAGTAGCTGCCAAAAAACACCTATCCTCACAAGTAAACTCCAAAGTATTCAATAATCAGGTAGATTATTAGAGCCTAAAAAGAGAGAGAGAGAGTTAGAGGGAAAGAGGGAAGGAAGGAAAGAGAGAGAAAAAGAGAAATCCTGCTTACAGGAGACAACAGTGAAGACCTTTCAGAGAAGTTTCAAAATACTGAGAAGAACAAAATCAAAGTTGTGCAACATAGGTGATCCATGTCATGTTCACCACAGCAAAGAGAAACCTTGTCCCACATTCACTTGTGAATCTCCTTCAATTCAGTAATCGATTGTCTCAACCTGATGCAACATGATTGTACAATAATTATATTAGGAGCAGAACACGCTGTGCTGATTCAAACTAGCAGCAGCATCAAACACATCCAGCAAGAGTGTTTTGCTGATGCTCCTCACTTGTTTCCTCTGTTAGTGATGCCCAGGGACACATCCAGCCTGAAAATTGGTGCTAATATAAAAGCTGAGTATGTTTAGCTCGATTCAATTGCTTTTTCCTGGCTCTGATTATACCTTGCCTTCTCCAGTGGTATTAATTAGGTTGCAAAGTTACACTGCCATGGCTGAAACAATTTCAGTATGATGGAAAGTTCCGCCAGAATCTTGATCCAGCATAAAAAGTTGGGTCTGACAGTGAAAGGCCCCCCAGATCCAAAGCCTCAGTGAGATTAAACCAAGGCCCATTCAGTTGGGTGCTATGCAAGGAAGTCAGAAGACTTAAGTCAGTCGAAAAGTACTTTTGTAAAGGTGGAGCATAAAATTCCTCTCACAGCACCAACTCAAGAGGCAAACATTCATGTAACAAACACTTACTGAAAAGCTGTAACTTACGGAAAATTGTTCTAGGCAATGCTGAATAACAGCAGAGTAAGGCAGCAATGCTGACTTTCAAGAGTTCACCATCTAATAAAACAAAAGAGATTTGCTTTTTAAAAAAGCATTTCAGTAAAGTGATATTTATTTATTTTATTTTATTTTTTAACTTTACAATATTGTATTGGTTGTTTCTTGTGGGCTATCATGATCATCTTCACTGGAAAACAAATAAAAACACCAAATGAGATACAAAAGCTGATTTTGATTTAAAAAATTTTTATTAAAGCACAACATACTTAGAGAAAAATGTGCTAATAACTACATAGTTGAATAAGCACAGAGTGACACAGCAACCTCCCAGATCAGCAAATGTAGTCCTGTGTACATTGCAAAAGCCAGCCTGTGCTCTTTCTTAGCCACAAGCCACCTCTTCTTCCCTCAAGTGGACTTTAAAACCATAGGTTACTTTTGTATATTTGTTATGCCGTATTTATTGCTTTTGGATCTGACTTCTTTCATTCCACTGTGAGATTCATCCATATTGTTGCTTGTGTGGTAGCTCATTCATTTGCATTGGTGTATAGTAGGTCATTGCATAAATATGGCATATCAGTATAGAGTTTGCTCACTGAATTATTGAGGGGTATTCTCCTACTGTATGGTCAGGCCACTCAAGGTGGCTGTTCTCTTGATTTCTGCACATCCCTGGCAGACCAATGTCTGCTTCACCTATACCTACTCACCTGACTGAACTTCCTAATCAGTAAATGCCTACCTACCTACTTATCCCAGCTGTTGATTGTTCTTGTCAAAGGGGTGTTGAAGGGTGAGCACCTCTGATGGTTTCCCTGGTAACTGATGACCCAGCTTGATATCAATACCACCTGTAATTGGCAATCTCCCCTTCCCCCTGGAGCAGAGATTGCTGTACTGTCCTGCCTTCTGTGTCCTTCCTGCTGTCTGCCACACACAGTGGGGTATTGCTCCAAGATCCTGCTTCAGACTGTCGAGCTCCCCCTACTCATTAAAGCAGTGACATCTCTGTCACTGACTGGGTTCTTTCTTCAGTCTTGAGGTTGGTTGAGCACAGGACTCGCGGTCCTCCAGTTGAAGCCCAAGAGCTGGTGGACCAGCCAGGAGACGGAAGAAACTCCTGTGAGCGCCAAGATGTTGAGAAGTAAGGATGGGAATGAAAAGTTACAGGGGTCTCCACTAACATTTGGGGCCTGAAAGTTTGCAGGGATTAGCCCAGAGTGACTGTCCACTAATATGTGGGACCCCCAAAGTTACAGGAATAACTGCAGTGTGGCCGTCCAATAACGTGGTGCCAAAAAGTTCCAGCGAAAATGATGTAAAAGGGAAAGTCGATCAGTTGTGTCTGACTCTTTGCAACCACATGGACTCACCAGAATACTGAAGTGGGTAACCTTTCCCTTCTCCATGAGATCTTCCCAACCCAGGGATTGTACCCAGGTCTCCCACATTGCAGGCGGATTCTTTACCAGCTGAGCCACAAGGGAAGCCCAACAGTTCCAGAGGTGATCCCAAAAGTTGCCGGGGTAACCCCAGGGTGGCTGTCCATTAGTATGGGGGCCCTGTGGTGGCTGTCCTTGATAAGCGGGGGCTGCCAAGAGATTTAAAGAGCAGCATTACCCTAATGTCTCTGCTGTTGAATCAAAGTGAGCCTTTTTATATTTGGTTAAGCTAGATTCTATGGGGAATGGGTCTTTCTTTTCTTGTGCTTTTGAGATGTAAATGATCCACCTGGGCTCTCAGAAACTTTAATCAAATGTGATCTCTAAAAGTGAGGGGAAAAGAACTTCTAGGTAAACTCTATAGGAATGATTGTTTGGGGGACTGTCTATCTAAAATCATCTCTCCAGATTTTGGTAACTTGAAATGAAACTAAGTTGAAATGAAGAGAATTCATTGACTATCTGTATCATTTCAAGTAGAATAAAATATTGGAACATTAATTGCTGGGCAGTCTGTTTACCTACCTTATCTTCTTGGGAGAGTTAGACTAAAGCATAAGTTTTCCAATCAGGAAGTGCTGGTATGACAGTTTAAATCACTTACTTCTTGGTTTTTGCCTGAGATTAAAAATTTTAAGGGTTATAAGATTATAACCAGTCATAATTCTGGTTATTATAACTAAGTTTCTTTATTAAGTAAATTGTAATCAGGTATTTAATTCTGATGCTTTTGCAAATGTGCTTCATCTTCAAGAAGATTCATATGAAGGACCTTTGACCAGTATGGGTCTTCAGATTATGCCTCTGAACTGGGTAAAAAATTTTAAAGTCCTAATGGAAAACCTGATGCCTTCATAAAAAGTTAACAAAAGGATTGTTTACCGAGTGAACTGGTGAATACGGTTATAATTTGTATGGTTTTAGTCTGGAGTGTTACTGATTTTGTTCTGTGTTCTCCTCTTCCCATCAAGTTAATTGTGATTTACAGCAATTTGATAAATCACACCTGTGAGTAGCATTGAAACTTTTTTTTTTCTCTCTCTCTCTGCCTGGTCCCTACATAGATTTGAGACTCTTGTGTTCTGAGCAGCCTCATCAGGTAAGTACGAATGAATGTTTCCTGACACGTACAGAAATCTTGATATTTTGGAGAACTCCAGAGGTGAACCTGATGGCAGGCCTTTGGCATTGCTTTCCTGGCCTCCAGAGCCCTTTGGGGAATTCAGTCTGAGATTCCTTCTGAAGAATTCCTCCACAACCAGTTGGAGCCAATTGACCAGGCATGTTTTAAAGACAAATTAGCCTTAATTTGCTGTGTTTGGTAGACAGTAAGGTAGTTTTAGAGAGGAAAGTATTGTTTCAGTGGATATTAAATTCTGGTTTTGTTCATTGAGATCTTTATTTATGAAAGTTTCTGCATTACCATATTTTTACCCTGGAGGGGAAAAGTAACTAATAAAGCTGTCAGAGTATAACTGCTCATGATGTGTGACATGACTTGCTTTTTGTCTGCTGTTAAAAGTACATGTACAATGCTTGTGTGACAATTGGCTATATATGATAAGATGCATGATCACCATATCTGATTAGTTTTCCCCAGTATGGATGAGTAGGAAAATATAAAGGAGGCCTAGTACTGAGGGACATGAGCTATACCCGGGGCAGGCAGCTGAACCATCCCAGCTTCCAGGGACAAATATTTTGATCATCAGTGCTTTCTATTAAATTCAGTTCAGTTCAGTTCAGTCGCTCAGTCATGTCCGACTCTTTGCAACCCCATGAATCGCAGCACACCAGGCCTCCCTGTCCAGCACCAACTCCTGGAGTTCACTCAAACTCACGTCCATCGAGTCAGTGATGCCATCCAGCCATCTCATCCTCTGGCGTCCCCTTCTCCGCCTGCCCCCAATCCCTCCCAGCATCAGAGTCTTTTCCAATGAGTCAGCTCTTCTCATGAGGTGGCCAAAGTACTGGAGTTTCAGCTTCAGCATCATTCCTTCCAAAGAAATCCCAGGGCTGATCTCCTTCAGAATGGACTGCTTGGATCTCCTTACAGTCCAAGGGACTCTCAAGAGTCTTCTCCAACACCACGGTTCAAAAGCATCAATTCTTCGGCACTCAGCCTTCTTCACAGTCCAACTCTCACATCCATACATGACCACAGGAAAAACCATAGCCTTGACTAGACGAATCTTTGTTGGCAAGGTAATGTCTCTGCTTTTGCATATGCTGTCTAGATTGGTCATAACTTTTCTTCCAAGGAGTAAGCATCTTTTAATTTCATGGCTGCAGTCACCATCTACAGTGATTTTGGAGTCCAGAAAAATTAAGTCTGACACTGTTTCCACTGTTTCCCCATCTATTTCCCATGAAGTGGTGGGACCAAATGCCATGATCTTCGTTTTCTGAATGTTGAGCTTTAAGCCAACTTTTACACTCTCCCCTTTCACTTTCATCAAGAGGCTTTTGACTTCCTCTTCACTTTCTGCCATAAGGATTGTGTCATCTGCATTTCTGAAGTTATTGATATTTCTCCCAGCAATCTTGATTCCAGCTTGTGCTTCTTCCAGTCCAGCATTTCTCATGATGTACTCTGCATATAAGTTTAAAAAGCAGGGTGACAATATACAACCTTGACGTACTCCTTTTCCTATTTGGAACCAGTCTGTTCCAGTTCTAACTGTTGCTTCCTGACCTGCATACAGATTTCTCAAGAGGCAGGTCAGGTGGTCTGGTATTCCCATCTCTTTCAGAATTTTCCACAGTTTATTGTGATCCACACAGTCAAAGGCTTTGGCATAGTCAATAAAGCAGAAAGAGATATTTTTCTAGAACTCTTTTGCTTTTTCCACGATCCAGCAGATGTTGGCAATTTGATCTCTGGTTCCTCTGCCTTTTCTAAAACCAGCTTAAACATCAGGAAGTTCACGGTTCACATATTGCTGAAGCCTGGCTTGGAGAATTTTGAGCATTACTTTACTAGCATGTGAGATGAGTGCAATTGTGTGGTAGTTTGAGCATTCTTTGGCATTGCCTTTCTTTGGGATTGGAATGGAAACTGACCTTTTCCAGTCCTGTGGCCACTGCTGAGTTTTCCAAATTTGCTGGCATATTGAGTGCAGCACTTTCACAGCATCATCTTTCAGGATTTGAAGTAGCTCAACTGGAATTCCATCACCTCCACTAGCTTTGTTAATAGTGATGCTTTCTAAGGTCCACTTGACTTCACATTCCAGGATGTCTGGCTCTAGGTCAGTGATCACACCATCGTGATTATCTGGGTCGTGAAGATCTTTTTTGTACAGTTCTTCTGTGTATTTCTGACACCTGTTCTTAATATCTTCTGCTTCTGTGAGGTCCATACCATTTCTGTCCTTTATCGAGCCCATCTTTGCATGAAATGTTCCCTTGGTATCTCTCATTTTCTTGAAGAGCTCTCTAGTCTTTCCCATTCTGTTGTTTTCCTCTATTTCTTTGCATTGATCACTGAAGAAGGCTTTCTTATCTCTTCTTGCTACGTTTGGAACTCTGCATTCAGATGCTTATATCTTTCCTTTTCTCCTTTGCTTTTCGCTTCTCTTCTCTTCACAGCTATTTTCAAAAGGGGAAATGATGGGAAAATCTGCATATATTGAGGTATAGGGAAGTCAGAAGGCTTGTGCATTATTTAAGTTAAATTTTAGTGATCAGAGCAGCCTATTTAGACATGCACTGTGCATATACTTTGTCCACTAAGGAAGGGAATGCATTTGAAAGTCAAAACTTAATAGTTCTGGTTTCAGACATTGATGGTAAAACAAGATGGACATTGCAGTTGTGATTGTTTGTTTTTGACTTGATTCACTGTCTTTATTTTTTAATCAAAGTACAATTGATTGACAATGTTGTGCTAGTTTCAAGTCTACTGCAAAGTGATTCAGTTATATAAATAAACTTTTGCAGGTTTTTTTTTTTCCTTTATAGGTCATTATAGTTCCTGTGCTATACAGTAGGTCCTTGTTGGTAATCTATTTTATATATGGTAGTGTGTATATGTTAATCATAAACTCTTAATTTATCCCTCCCCACTTTCTCATTTGGTAACCATACATTTGCTTTCTATGTCTGTGGGTCTTTTTCTGTTTTTAACATTAAGTTCTTTTGTATTTTTTTTTTTTTTTTAAAGATTCCACAAAAAAGTGTTTTCATGTGATATCAATTTTTGTCTTTCTGGCTTAGTACACTAATCTCTAGGTCTGTTCATGTTGCTGAAAATGACATTATTTCATTCTTTCTTATGGCTGAGTAATATTCTATTGTTTACATATGTCACATCTCCTTTTTCTATTCCTCTGTCAATGAACATTTAGGTTACTTCTATGTCTTGGCTGTTGTAAATCTTGCAGCAATGAACATTGAGGTGCGTGTATCTTTTTATTGGGATATAAGTACTTTACAGTATTGTGTCTGTTGTACAACATCGTGAATTGGCCATATGTATACATATATCCTCTCCCTCTTAAGCCTCCCTCCCACTCTTTCATTGCACCTGTCTAGGTCATCACAGAGCAACAAGCTAAGTTCCCTGTGCTATATACAGCAGCTTCCCGAGAGCTATCTGTTTTACACGTGGTAGTCGGAGAAGGCAATGGCACCCCACTCCAGTACTCTTGCCTGGAAAATCCCATGGACGGAGGGGCCTGGTAGGCTGCAATCCATGGGGTCGCTAGGAGTCGGATACGACTGAGCGACCTCACTTTCACTTTTCACTTTCATGCATTGGAGAAGGAAATGGCAACCCACTCCAGCGTTCTTGCCTGGAGAATCCCAGGGAAGGGGAGCCTGGTGGGCTGCCGTCTATGGGGTCGCACAGAGTCGGATACGACTGAAGCGACTTAGCAGCAGCAGCAGCAGTGTATACTCTCTCAATTCATTGCCCCCATCCCCTCTGTGTCCACAAGTCCATTTTCTACGTCTCTGCCTCTATTCCTGCTCTGTAAAAGGTTCAGTACCATTTTTCTAGATTCTATATGTATGCATTCATATACAATATTTATTTTATATAATATTTTTTCTCTTTTTGACTTCACTCAATATGACGGGCTCTAGATTCATTCACATCACTTTGCCTCAATTTCATTCCTTTTTATGGCTGAGTGATATTCCATTGTATATGTGCACCACACCTTTTTTATCCATTTTATCTGTCAGTGGACATCTAGGTTGATTCCATGTCCTGGCTGTTGTAAGTTTTGGTACAGTGAACATTGGGATACGTGTGTCTTTTTGAGTTATGGTTTTCTCAGGATATATGCCTAGTAGTGGGATTGCTGGGTCATTCTTTGTTTAGTTTTTTAAGGAACACCCAGACTGTTCTTCACAGTGGCTGTACCAAAGTACATTCTGATGAACAGTGTAATAGGATTCCCTTCTCTCCACTCCATATCCAATATGTATTATTTGTAGATTTTTTGATGATCGATGGCTGTTCTGGCTGGTGTGAAGTGATACCTCATTGTAGTTTTGATTTGCATTTCTCTAACAATTAGTGATGTCGAGCACTTTTTCATGTGCCTCTTGGCCATTTGTCTGTCTTCTTTGGAGAGATATCTATTTAGGTCTTCCATCCAGTTTTTGATTGGATTGTTTGTTGTTTTGATATTGAGCTCCATGAACTGTATATTTTGTAGATTAATCCTTTGTCTGTTGCTTCATTTGCAAATATTTTCTCCCATTCTGAGGGTTGTCTTTTTGTCTTGTTTATGGTTTCTTTGTTGGGCAAAAGCTTGTAAGTTTAACTAGGTCTTAATTATTATTTTTTGTTTTTGTTTCATTATTTTAGTAGCTGAATTACAAAACATCTTGCTGTGACTTATGTCAGAGAGTGTTTTTCCTATGTTTTCCTCTAAGAATTTTATACCATTTGGTCTTATATTTAGGTCTTTAATCCATTTTGAGTTTATTTTTGTGTATGGTGTTATGTAGTATTCTAGTTTCATTCTTTGACATATAGCTGTCCATGTAGCTGTCCAGATTTCCCAGCACCACCTACTGAAGAGGCTGTCTTTTTTCTGTTTTATAGTCTTGCTTCCTTTATCACGCGTAGATTGTGACCATAGGTGTGTGGGTTTATCTCTGGGCTTTCTATCCTGTACCATTGGTGTATACTTCTGTTTTTGTGCCAGTACCATTCTGTTTTGATTAGTGTAGTTTTATAGTATGGTTTGAAGACAGGAAGCCCGATTCCTTCTGCTCCATTTTTCTTTCTCAAGATTGCTTTGTCTATTTGGGATCTTTTGTATTTCCATACAAAGTAAAAAACATTTTTTTTCTAGTTCTGTGAAAAATGCCATTGGGGATTTAATAGGAATTGCACTGAATCTGTAGATTGCCTTGGGTAGTATAGTCATTTTGACAACATTAATTTTTCCAATCCAAGAACATGGTATATTTTCCCATCTGTTTGTGTCATCTCCGATTTCTTTCATCAGTGTCTTACAGTTTTCAGAGTGCAGTTTTGCCTCCTTAGGTAGGTTTGTGCCTAGGTATTTTATTCTTTTTGATGTGATGGTAAACAGGATTATTTCCTTAATTTTTCTTTCTATTCTTTGTATCATAAGTGTATGGAAATGCAACAGATTTCTGCATATTAATTCTGTATCCTGCAAACTTACTGAATTCATAAGCTTTGGAATTCATCCAAAACTCTAGAATCTTTGGGTTCTTTTATTTCTTCTCTTATTGCTGTGGCTCAGACATGCACAACTATGTTTACTGGAAGTGGTGAGAGTGGGCATCCCTGTCTCATTCCTGATCTTAGAGGAAATGCTTTCAGCTTTTCACCATGGAGTATGATGTTACCTGTGGATTTGTCATATGTTGTCTTTATTATGTTGAAGTAGGTTCCCTCTTTGCTCACTTTCTGAAAAGTTTTTATCATAAATGGGTGTTGAATTCTATCAAAAGATTTTCCTGCATCTATTGAGATGATCAAAATTTTTTTAACTCTGTTGAAGTGGTATATCACACTGACTGATTTGTGGATGGTGATACCATCCAACCATCTAATCCTCTGTTTTCCCCTTCACCTCCTGCAATCAGTCTTTCCCAGCATCAGGGTCTTTTCCAATGAGTCAGGGTCTTTTCTTCACATCAGGTAGCCAAAGTATTGGAGCTTCAGCTTTAGCATCAGTCCTTCTGATGAATATTCAGGATTGATTTCCTTTAGGATTGATTGATTTGATCTCCTTGCAGTCCAAGGGACTCTCAAGAGCCTTCTCCAACACCACAGTTCAAAAGCATCAGTTCTTTGGGATTCAGCCTTCTTTTCAGTCCAACTCTCACATCCATACATGATCACTGGAAAAACCATTGCTTTGACTAGATGGACCTTTGTTGGCAAAGTAATGTCTCTGCTTTTTAACATGCTGTCTAAGTTGGTCATAGCTTTTCTTCCAAGGAGCAAGCATCATTTAATTTCATGGCTGCAGTCACCATCTGCTGTAATTTTGAAGCCCAAGAAAATAAAGTCTGTCCCTGTTTCTATTGTTTCCCCATCTATTTCCCATGAAGTGATGGGACCAGAAGACATAATCTTAGTTTTTTGAATGTTGAGTTTTAAACCAACTTTTTCACTTTCCTCTTTCACCCTCATCAAGAGGCTCTTTAGTTGGAAAGTGAAAGTGAAGTAGCTCAGTTGTGTCTGACTCTTTGCGACCCCATGGACTATAGCCTACCACACTCCTCTGTCCATGGGATTCTCCAGGCAAGAGTACTGGAATGGGTTGCCATTTCCTTCTCCAGAGGATTTTCCCGATGCAGGGATCAAACCCAGGTCTCCAACATTGTAGGCAGACACTTTACCGTCTGAGCCACCAGGGAAGCTGGACTTGATACTAGTTACCCAAGTAAGAAATCTACCTCCAATAAAAGTCAAAGTAGGTGAGCACATCCTGATATTTCTGCCACTAGCTTTGATGACCCCAGAGAGAGCCACAGTCACTCCTCACCTCCCCAGGAGACCATCAAGCAGATAGATCTGATGCAGGCTCCTAGGAAGTCACCACTTTAGACTTGAGTCTCGTCACACTTGAGACCTTGTATATGCCCTCCAAGTGTGGAGTCTCTATTCTTCTCAGTTCAGTGAAGCTCTTGCATTCAAGCCCTGATGGCTTTCAAAACCAAATGCTGTGAGGGCTCCTCCTTCCAATGCCTGACCCCAAAGCTGGAAGTCTTGACATGGGGTTTAGAACTCTGTAAGAGAACTTATGCAATATTATTATTCTCCACTTTGTAGGTCACCCACTTGGTGAAGGGTGGTGTGGGATTTGATTGTATTGTGAGTGCACCCCTCCTGCCATCTCATTGAGGTTTCTTCTTGGTATTTGGATGTGGTATTATTAGTTCCAGTCTTTTTTTAATCAGTATTGTTCAGCAATTAATTGTAATTTTTTGATGTATTCCTGGGAGGAGGTGAGCTCAAGGTCCTTTTACTTTGCCATCATGTCTCCAATCTAGTAGATGTGAATTTTTTGGACACATTGTCTTGTATAAGTGAAAAATTGGGTTTTCTATACTATATTGCCGGAGAAGACAATGGCACCCCACTCCAGTACTCTTGCCTGGAAAATCCCATGGACAGAGGAGCCTGGTAGGCTGCAGTCCATGGGGTCACTAGGAGTCAGACACGACTGAGTGACTTCACTTTCACTTGTCACTTTCAGTTCCATGCATTGGAGAAGGAAATGGCAACCCCCACCCCAGTGTTCTTGCCTGGAGAATCCCAGGGATGGGGGAGCCTGGTGGGCTGCTGTCTATGGGGTCGCACAGAGTTGGACACGACAAGCGACTTAGCAGCAGCAGCAGCATACTATATTGCAGACCTCCTCAAAACCACAAGGAGCTGTGATACTATCTCGGAATGCAATTACTGCTTGTATTTTGCTTAATTGTCATGATCTCCCCTGTGTTGTGCCTGTTAGATGTCTTACATTTCGTCTCTGGCAGGAGGGAGGAAATCTATCTGGGGACTGAGTAGCAACACTGGTCTCACTACAGTGAGTCTAATTGCTGGGTCTACAGCGAGATGCTGTAATCCTCTGGACTTCCATGAAAAATTGACCTGGCTAATGACTATGTGAGGAAGCTGACCATGGGAGGAAAAAACCCTCACCATCTACCTGTCCACATGGCAATACATCAGAAAGATTCCTGTTGGTAGGCGTTTCTCTACAGCTGACAGCACATAGCACCCATGGGCTATGCAGTGTGGAATGGACTAGACTGACTTCTGGACACACCAGTCCAACTAGTGGGATTAACTGTTTTTGTTGTTGTTTAGAAGGACCTAATCAGTCCACCCCTAATGGCATGCAGCATAACTTGGGGTGGCAGACTGTGACTGCTGACTTGTGCCTAGGCCACCAGAATGTTTCTTTTGGAACCAGGGCCTTCTTCTCCCCACGGGGGTGGCTCTGCCCAACCAGTGCCTGCTTCACCTACACCCTACTCACATGAATGAACTTCCTGTGTACTTGCCCTCAGCCCCAGCTAAAGATTGCCCTTATGAAAGGGGCAGTGAGGGGTGTGCCCCTCAGCTAATCTCTTTGGTAACTGATGAGCCAGTTCAGTTTAGTCACTCAGTCGTGTCCGACTCTTTGCGACCCCATGAATCCCAGCACACCAGGCCTCCCTGTCCATCACCAACTCCTGGAGTTCACTTAGACTCACGTCCATTGAGTCAGTGATGCCATCCAGCCATCTCATCCTCTGTCGTCCCCTTCTCCTCTTGCCCCAATCCCTCCCAGCATCAGAGTCATTTCCAATGAGTCAATTCTTTGCATAAGGTGGCCAAAGTACTGGAGTTTCAGCTTCAGCATCATTCCTTCCAAAGAAATCCCAGGGCTGATCTCCTTTAGAATGGACTGGTTGGATCTCCTTGCAGTCCAAGGGACTCTCAAGAGTCTTCTCCAACACCACAGTTCAAAAGCATCAATTCTTTGGCGCTCAGCCTTCTTCACAGTCCAACCCTCACATCCATACATGACCACAGGAAAAACCAGAGCCTTGACTAGACGGGCCTTTGTTGGCAAAGTAATGTCTCTGCTTTTGAATATGCTATCTAGGTTGGTCATAACTTTCCTTCCAAGGAGTAAGCGTCTTTTAATTTCATGGCTGCAGTCACCATCTGCAGTGATTTTGGAGCCCCCAAAAATAAAGTCTGACACTGTTTCCACTGTTTCCCCATCTATTTCCCATGAAGTGATGGGACGAGATGCCATGATCTTTGTTTTCTGAATGTTGAGCTTTAAGCCAACTTTTTCACTCTCCACTTTCACTTTCATCAAGAGGCTTTTTAGTTCCTCTTCACTTTCTGCCATAAGCCAACCTGACATCATTTCCCTGCATAAATGGCAATCTACCCTGCACCAGGAGCAAAGACTACCTCCATACCCTGCCCAGCATGTGCCACACACGAAAGGGTATTGTTCCAGGGCCTTACGTGTAAATCTCCCCATCCATTAAACCATTGACATTTCTCTTGCTGACTACAGACTCTTTGTTTGGTTTTGAAGCTGGGGATGCACAGGGCTTAGTCCTTAGTCATGCGTAGTTCAGCCCAATACCCACAGTGCTTAGCTATTATGGAAAATTTTTCTATGAAAATTATTATACTTTTTGGTGTACATATGTCACAATTGGATGAATACCAAGCAGTGGGATTTCTGGTTCACATAGTATGTATCTGATTACCCTTAGTAGATATCACTACACAGAAAATTATCTTATTAAACACCCTTTATTAATTAGCAAGAACGTAAAGAATAGTCAAGGGACAAAGTTTCCTCCCTCCCATCCTTCTGTCCTCCTCCTTCCCTTCCTTAATAATTCAGCCTAAAAACCAGTAGGTGGGGCATCTGACAGGAAATGGCAATGGTAGCAACCTGGTCTGTGGTGTAGGAATCTCAGAGGAGTGAGGAGCGCAGCTTCATGGGAGAGTGAGAGTGAACATGGAGGGGAAGCCAGGAGAGGGCTGCTGAGGGATGAGAAGGGTGTCCAGATTGGAGGGAAGTGACAGAGCTGGTGGCAACAGTGACTGGGTATGGGTGGCTGCACAGTAAGAGCAGCCCAGTGAAGATATCAAAGGCTGAGTGAGATATGGAGAAGGGACTAGATGCAGAATGATGTGGAAAAGGCAGTTTAGTTACACAGATGGAGTAATGGTCCAGTGAGTAAACTTGTTCAAGATAAAGGGATCCAGGTTTCTAACTATTGGAGAAAGGAGTTACAAATATGGAACAGGAGAAACTAGATTGAACTCTACGGTGTTGAATTGGACTTGGAGATATCAGTGTATATGGTCTCAATACATAGAAATAGATATAAAATAGATATAGATGTAAGTGTGTATATATGGAAACATACATATTCCTCAGCTCAGTGCCCTGTGACTAGGAATAATTTTATATCTTCTTTGTCTCTCTGGGTGCCTTTTATTTTTTCTTGCCTAGTTTTCTTAGCCAGGACCTCTTAAATAAATAGAATAGAATAAATAGAATAAATTTTGAATAGAAATGGTGAGAGCAGATTTTTGTTATTGTTCCTGATGTTAGAGGGAAAGACTTTCACCAATAATTATGATATTAGATGGATTTTTTATTTGTTTTTTGGTAGATGCTATTATCAGGTTGAGGAAATTTCTCTCTTTCTTGTCTGTTGAAAGTCTTTATCATGAAAGGGTATTGGGTTTTGTTAAGTATTGTTTTTTTTTTTTTGCCTCTATTGAGATGATCATGTATATTTTGTGCTTTAATCAGTTAAAAAATTAACTCTCTATTTTCAGTCTTTTTTCCCTTTGTTTTATTTTGGGTAATTTTGTTTTGTTTTGTTTTGTTTTTTACTATTTCTTCAAGTTCACTTTTCTCAGGCATTCCAAACTTCTGTTAAAGTGTTAATCCCATCTCACATAACTGTCATCTCAGATACTGTGCTGTTGTATTATTTTCTCTCTACTAGTATTTGTTTTCTATTACTATCATAACAAATTACCACAAATGTGGCATCTCGAACCAACAGTCACTTATTACATCACAGTTCTATAGGTCAGAAGTCTGTGCCCCATGTGACTTGGTTAATTCTGTGCTTTGTGTCGTATAAGGCTGAACTCAAGGTGGCAGCAAGGCCGTGTTCCTTTCTGGAGGCTCTGGGGATGAACACATGTCCAGGCTCATTCAGGTCATTGGCAGGAAGTTCTGTGCTGCTGTAGATCAGAACTTCCTGTTCCCTCGCTTGAGTGATTCTCGGCTTCTAGAGGCTACCCACATCCCCTGTCCCCTGTCCCCTTTCCTCCATATTTAAAGCTAGCAACAGTGGTTGAAGTTCCTATCACACTTTCAATCTCTCTAACATTGCCTTCTGACTCATGTCTTTTTTGCCTTCAGCCTGAGAAATTTTTTTTCAGGTACTTCCTTCCCTAGCTTCAGAGTTTTCTCACTTGTGTTGATCTCTACTCAGCTGAATATGAGAAGGGTACCCTCCACACACTTGTAGAGCTCTCCATTTCTCCCTCTTTCTGTACGTTTCTTTTTATCTGCTTCTCCTTCCACAGAACACCAACCAACTTTGGCCTCCCCAGAGTCCTAGCAATGTCTTGTTAACTTGGACAAGGTGTGGTGGTGGTTGTTTCAAGTAAGAGAAATTAACCAACATTACCTTAAATAGTGGATTGATATTTACTTTGAAATGAGATACAAAAAAACTTAAATTTTTATCACATAATTTTTAAATTGAGGTATAATATACATATAGTAAAATGACAAATCTTAAAAATATAAGTTGATGAATTTTTACATATGTATATGCCTATATAACCACAACCATGATCAAGTTATAGAACAATTTCAGTATCTTTTAATATGCCTGTTTCACAACTCTGTTTCCTTTTGCTACACATAAGATAGCTGTCTGCCCAATTTTAAATTTTGTTTTTATTTTATATTATTATATATTTATAATATTGTTTTAATTTCAGGTATACAGAAAATAGATTGTTATACATACGTCCATTATTTTTTCATATTCTTTTCCCATATAGGTGATTACAGATTATTGAGTAGAGTTTCCTGTGCTATACAGTAAGTCCCTGTTGATTATCTATTTTTTATATAGTTGTGTGTGTATATGCTAATCCTAAACTCTTTAATTTTCCCTCTCCCTACCTTTCTCTTCATAATCATGTTTGTTTCTAAGTCTGTCTGTCTGTTTCTATTTTGTAGATAAGTTCTATTGTATCATTTTTTTAGATTCCACATGTAAGTGATAACTATATTTGTCTTTCTCTGACTTACTACACTTAGTACAATAAACTCTGGGTCCAACCATGTTACTGCAATGGAATTATTTCATTCTTTACTATGGCTGAGTAACATCTCATTGTATATATGTCATACATCTTCTTTATCCATTCCTCTGTTGAATTTAAGCTACTTCCATGTCTTGGATATTGTAAACGGTGCAGCAGTGACCACTGAGGTGAATGTATCTTTTTGATATTATTATAGCTTTCTGCAGATAATATGCCCAGGAGTGGGATCATATGGTAGTTCTATTTTAATTTTCTTAAGGAACCTCCATACTGTTCTCCATAATAGTTGTACCAATTTACATTCCCACCAATAGTGTAGGAGGATTCTTTTTTCTCCACACCTTCTCCAACATTTATGTTTGTGGGCATTTTGATAACGGCCATTCTGACTGGTATGAGGTAATCGTGCCTCATTGTAGTTTTGATTTCCTTTCCTCTAATAATTAGTGAGGTTGAACATCTTTTCATGTGCTATTTGACCATCTGGATGTCTTTTGACAAATGTCTATTTTTATTGTTTTTTTTTTTTTTTCTATATTGAGCTACATGAGTTGCTTAAATATTTTGGTGATCAATCCCTTGTTAGTCACATGCTTTACAAATATTTTCTCCCATTCTGTAGGTTGTCCCTTCATTTTGCTTATGCTTTCTTTTGCTATGCAAAAGCTTGTAAGTTTAATGAGGTCCTGTTTGGTTATTTTTGTTTTTGTTTTCATTATTCTAGAAAATGGATCCAAAAAGATATTACTGTGACTTATGTTTCTCTAAAGGTTTCATAGTATCTGGTCTTACATTTAGGTCTTTAATCCCTTTTGAATTTATTTTTGTGTATGGTGTTGGAGAATGTTCTGATTTCATTCTTTTACATGAAGCTATCCATTTTTCTCAGCGCCACTTATTGAAGAGACGTTCTGTTTTCCATTGTGTGTTCTTGCCTCCTTTATTGTAGATTAGGTGACCAAAGGTGCATGGGCTTATCTCTGGACTTTCTATCCTATTCCATATCCTGTTACTCTATATGTCTATTTTTGTGCTAGTGGCATATTGTTTTGTAGTATAGTCTGAATTCAGGGAGCCTGATTCCTCCAGGTCCTTTTTTCTTTCCCTGGGTTGCTTAGGCTATTTGGGGTTTTTGTGTTTCCATATAAATTAAAAAATTTTTTTGTTCTAGTACTGTGAAAAATCCTATTGGTGATTTGATAGGAATTGCATTGAATCTGTAGATTGCCTTGGGTAGTATAGTCATTTTGACAATATTAATTTTTGTAATCCAAGAGTGTGGTATATTTTTCCATCTGTTTGTGTCATCTTTGATTTCTCTCATCAGTATCTTACAGTTTTCAGAATACAAGTTTTTGCCTCCCTAGGTACTCTATGCCTAAGTATTTGAACTTTCCAATGTTATGATAAATGGGATTGTTTCCTTAATTTATCTTTCTGATCTTTTCTTGTGAATGTATAGACATGTAATAGATTTCTGTATATTGATTTTTTATCCTGCAACCTTGCTGAATTCATTTATGGGCTCTAGCAGTTTCCTGGAGAAGGCAATGGCACCCCACTCCAGTACTCTTGCCTGGAAAATCCCACCATGGGGTCGCTAGGAGTCGGACACGACTAAGCGACTTCCCTTTCACTTTTCACTTTCATGCATTGGAGAAGGAAATGGCAACCCACTCCAGTGTTCTTGCCTGGAGAATCCCAGGGACGGGGAAGCCTGGTGGGCTGCCGTCTATGGGGTTGCACAGAGTCGGACAGGACTGAAGTGACTTAGCAGCAGCAGTTTCCAGTAGCATCTTTAGAATCTTCTATGTATAGTATCATGTCATCTACAAACAGTGACAGTTTTGCTTCTTGTTTTCCAATTTAGATTTTTTAATTTATTTTTCTTCTCTGTGTGGCTGTGGCTCGGACATACAAAACTATATTGCATGTACCAAGAGTAGACATCCTTTTCTTTTTCCTGATCATAGAGGAAATGCTTTCAGCTTTTCACCATCGAGTATGATGTTAGCTGTGGATTTGTCATATGTTGCCTTTATTATGTTGAGGTAGGTTCTCCTTATACACACTTTCTGAGGATATTTAACAAATGATGTTGATGTATATTTATGGCTGATTCATGTTGATGTATGGCAGAAACTAACACAATATTGTAAAGCAATTATCCTCTGATTAAAAATAAATTTATTTAAAGAACACTTTTTCTGTATCCGTTGAGATGATCATACGGTTTTTTTCACTCAATTTGTTTTTTTTTTTTTTTTTCCACTCAATTTGTTAAAAGCTTTTCTGCATCTATTGAAATGATCATATGGCTTTTGCTCTTCAATTTATTGATTTGGTGTATAACACTGACTGATCTACTTGATCATGGTGTATGATCCTTTTAATGTATTATTAGATTCAGTTCACTCATATTTTGTTGAGGACTTTTGTGTCTGTATTCATCAGTGATATTGGGCTGTAATTTTCTTTTTTTGTGGTATTATTTTGGTACCAATACAAATACTAGACTTTGGTATCAAGGTGATGGTGATTTTGGTATCAGGGTGATTGATGGTGGGCTAATAGAATGTATTTGGAAGTAGTGTTCCTTCTTCAATTTTTTGGAATAGTTTCAGAAGGATAGGTGTGAACACTTCTCTAAATATTTGGTAGAATTCACCTGTGAAGCCATCTGGTCCTGGATTTTGCTTAGGGGTTTTAAAATCACAGATTCATTTTCAGTGCATGCCATTGGTCTGTTTATATTTCCTGTTTCTTCCTGGTTTAGTCTTGGGAGATTGTATCTTTCTAACAGGTTGTACATTTTATTGATGTATAGTTGCTTGTAGTAATCTCTTATGATCCCTTGTATTTCTGTGATGCCAATTATAACTTCTTTTTATTTCTAATTTATTGATTTGAGTTCTCTCCCTTTTTTCTTGATGAATCTGAGTAAAGGTTTATCAGTTTTGTTTATCTTTTCAGTGAACCAGCTTTTAGTTTCATTGATCTTTTCTATTGTGTTCTTCATCTCTGTTTCACTTATTTCTGCTTTGATTTTCATGATTTCTTTCCTTCCTCTCAGTTTAGGGGCTTTTTGTTCTTCTCTCTAGTTGGTTTTAAGTGTAAGTTTAGGGTGTTTAAGGTTTTTTTTTCCCCCCTTAGGTAATATTGTATCTCTATTAACATCCCTATTATAACTGCTTTTGCTGTGTCCCATAGGTTTTCGATTGTTGTAGTTTTTCCACCTATCTTTCAGTATTTTTTAATTTCCTCTTTGATTTCTCGATTGTTTAGTAGCATATTGTTTAGCCTTGCATGTCTGTCCCTTTTTGCAGTTTTTCTGGTAGTTGGTTTCTGACTTCACAGTATGGTGTAAGAAGATGCTTGATTTGATTTCAATATTCTTAAATTTACCAAAGCTTGCTTTGTGGCCCAGCAAACCACAAGTGATCTGTCTTGGAGAATATTCCATGTGCACTTGAATGTATATTCTGCTGTTTTTGGATGGAATGCTCTATAAATATCAATTAAGTTCATTGGTCTAATGTGTCATTTAAGTCCCGATTTCCTCTCTGGATGATCTGTCCATTGATGTAAGTGGGATGTTAAAGTCTCCCATTATTATTGTGTTACTATCAATTTCCCCTTTTATGATGATTACAAGTGCTTTATATATTGAGTTCCTCCTGTGTAGGATGCATATATTTATTTTATTTTATTTTATTTTGGTTTGCATAAACTTTATTATTTTTTTTCACTTTTTTGTTTTTTAACTTTACAATATTTTATTGGTTTTGCCATACATCGACACGCATCCACCACAGGTGTACACGTGTTCCCCATCCTGAACCCCCCTCCCATCTCCCTCCCCATACCATCCCTCTGGGTCATCCCAGTGCACCAGCCCCAAGTTTCCTGTATCCTGCATCAAACCTGGACTGGTGATTAGTTTCTTATATGATATTATACATGTTTAATGCCATTCTCCCAAATCATCCCCCATCTCCCTCTCCCACAGAGTCCAAAAGACTGTTATATACATCTGTGTCTCTTTTCAAGAAACAAAGGGATGGATGCATATATTTATAATTGATATATCTTTTTCTTGTATTGATCTCTTGATTATTATATAATGTTCTTCTCTGTCCCTTGTAACAGTCTTTATTTTAAAGTCTATTTTGTCTGTAATGAGTGTTTCTGCCTCAGCTTTGTTTTGATTTGTATTTACATGGAATAACTTTTTTCATCCCATCACTTCCAGTTCGTATGTGTTCCTAGATCTGAAGTGGGTCTCTTGTAGAGAGCCTATGTTCAGGCCATTTTTTTGTATCCATTTAGTTGGTCTGTGTCATTTGGTTGGAGCTTTTAATTCATTTCTGTTCAAGGTAATTATCGATGTGTATGTTCTTACTTGTATCTTGTTACTTGTTTTGCATACATTTTGGTAAGTCTTTTTATTTCCCTTCCTCTTTTATTCTCCTGTGATTTGGTGGTATCTTTAGTGTTGTATTTAGATTGCTTTTTATTTTCTTTATGTGTATCTATTGTAGATTTTTGATCTGCAAGTGCATGAGGTTTTGATATAACTGTATATCTACAAGATTGCTCTAAGTTTCTGGTCTTTAGTTTCAAATGCATTTTCAGTATCCTATTTGTACCCTGTTCTCATGATTTCTGGTTAAGGTGTCGTATTTGTGTATGGATGATTTTCTACCATTACGTATGGTATGCCTTTACTGGTGAGCTTTCCCATTTCATAATTTTCTAGTTTCTAGTTGTGGCCTTTTCTCTTTTGCCAAGAGAAGTTCCTTTAGTATCTGTTGTAAAACTGACATGGTACTAAATTCTCTTAGCTTTTGCCTGTATGTAAGGCTTTTGTTTTCTCTATCAAATCTGAACAAGAGCCTTGCTGAGTAGAGTATTCTTGGTTATAAGCTTTTCCCTTTTATTACTTTATATATATCTTGCCACTCCCTTCTTGCCTACAAACATAGCTGATAGTCTTATGGGGAATCTCTTGTATGTTACTTGTTGCTTTTCCTTTGTTGGTTTTAATATTTTTTCTGTCTTTAATTTTTGTCTATTTGAGTAGTATGTGCCTTATTGTGTTCCTCCTTGTGTTTATCCTTACTGGCACTCTGTGCTTCCTATAATTTAGTTGAGTGTTTCCTTTGCCATGTTAGGGAATTTTTTGGCTCTTATCTCTTTAAGTATTTTCTCAGGCCCTTTCTCTCTCTCCTCCTTCTAGGACTCCAATAATGTGAATGTTGGTGCATGTAATATTGTTCCAGAGGTCTCTTAGACCATCTTCATTTTTTTTTTTTCATTCTTCTTTCTTTATTCTGTTCCATGGCAGTGTTTTCCACTACTCTTGTCTTTCGTCTCACTTACTCGTTATTCAACTTCATTTATTCTGCTATTGATTCCTTCCAAAGTACTTTTCAGTTATTATGTTGTTCATCTCTGTTTGCTCTTTAAAGCTTCTATTTCTATTAAACATTTCTTGTGTCTTCTCAGTCTGTACCTCCATTCTTTTTCTGAGATCTTGGATCATCTTTTCTATTGTCTTTACCCTGAATTCTTTTTCAGGTAGATTGCCTATATCCACTTCACTTAGCTGTTCTTACAGGGTTTTATATTGTTCCCTCTTCTGTAACATGTCTCTGCCACCTCCTTTTGTCTAACTTTCTGTGTTTGTGATCTCTGTTCCTTAGGCTGCAGGACTGTAATTCTTCCTGGTTCTGGTGTCTGCTTCCTGATGGGTTAGATTGGTCCAGGGGCTTGTGCAGGCTTTCTCTTATGATGGACTGGTGCATGCCCACTGGTGGGTGGAGCTGGGTCTTGTCCTTCTGGTGGGCAGAGCTGTGTCTAAGGGTGTGTCTGTAGGCAGCTGTGGGCTCGGGATGACTTTAGGCATTGTGTCTGCTGGTGGGTGGGACTGTGTTCCTGCTCTATTGATTGATTGGACTGAGGCATCCTAGCACTTGAGCCTGTAGGCTGTTGGGTGGGGCCTGGTCTCTGTGTCAAAACTACCACCTCCAGGAGAGCTGATGCTAGAGAGTTTCCCCTGGGGTGTCCACCAGCAGTGTCCTGCAGTGAATGTAGAAGACCCTTGCCTTCCCAGGAGACCCTGAAAGACCTGAAGATAGTTCTGATCCAGGCCCCTATGGAGTCATTACTTTGCCCTGGGTCCCATTGCACATGAAACCTTGTGTGTGCCCTCCAAGTGTGGAGTCTCTGTTTCCCTCTATCCTGTGGATCTCCTGCTCTCAATCCCTGTTGGCATTCAAAGCCAAATGCTCTGGGGGTTCCTCCTCCTGATGCCAGAACCCCAGGCTGGTGAGCCTGAGAGGCTCAGAACTGTCACTCCTGTGGGAGAACCTCTGTGATATAATTATTTTCCAGTCTGTGGGTTGCCAACCCACCAGGGGATTGGAATGTATCCTGAATACTGCCCTCCTACTATCTTTTCATGGCATGACTTCTTGTTTGAGTGTACAATATCTTATTTGGTAGGTTCAAATCTTTTTTGTTGATGATTGTTCAGCAGTCGTGAATTTTGATGTGCTCCTGAGAGGAGGTGAGCTCAAGTCCTTCTACTTCACCATCTTGTCTCTTGTCTAAAATTTTAAATTCTTCTAGATAATTCCCTGACACTAAAAACCCTTGAACATTAGTTTGAGAAATGCTGATCTCTAGGAACAAATTCAAAGTTCATTACCTCAGGACAGTTATGGATTGAGTTGTTTCTCTAGCTCCCCATCTCTAACCTCAGAATGTGGTCTTAGTTGAAGAGAGTCTTTGTAGTGGTAATCAAGTTAAACTGAGGTCATTGGGGTGGGCCCTAATCCAATGTGACTGATTGCCTTATAAAAACAAGAAATATAGCCAAAGACACACACCCAGGGAGAATGCCACATAAAGGTTAGAGTTGCTTTGCCACAGTCAAGGATCTCCAAAGGCTTCCAGAAAACATCAGAATCTAGGAGAAAGGCATAGGACAGATCTCCCTTACAGCATCCTCTAGAACTGAGACAATAAATTTGTTTAAGCCACTCAATTTGTGGTGCTTTGTAACAGAACATAATATGAATAAACTGGGCTTCACTCATAGCTCAGTCAGTGAAGAATCTTCCTGCAATGCAGGAGAACCCTGATTCAATTCCTGGGTTAGGAAGATTCCCTGGAGAAGGAAATGGCAACCCACTCCAGTATTCTTGCCTGGAGAATCCTATGGACAGAGGAGACTTGCAGGCTATAGCCCATGAGGTCACAAGAGTTGGACATGACTTAGTGACTAACCCACAAGGCATTCAATATGTTTCTAAATCAACAAACTATAAATATGTCCATTTTCTACAAATTAATTGATAATTTAACAAAATTATAACCAAAACCTCAAAGGAAATGTTTTGGAACTTGAGAAAATGATTTAAAGTGGTATCTGAAAAGAATTAAAGCATTAGAAATATAGGGAGGTTAGAGAAAAATAAATTATGATAGAGGGCTGACTTTATTATTATTAAAACATACTTTAAAGTTTTAGTAATTAAAATACGGTGCTAAGGTAGAATTTGTTCAAATACTTATTATTGCCAGTAACAGAAAGCTACTTCAAATTAGTTTAAACAGTAATGTCATTGTTTAATATAAATGAAAAGATGAATGGCAGGCTTCCTGTGATGGTTTAATTTAGAAGCTCATGATGACATCCAGGATTACAGCTCTGTTTCCCTGTTATTCTCTCTTCTGCCTTTCTCCTTCTGTCAACTTTATTTTCAGACTGTCTTCTATACAGTAGTAAAATGAATATCTGACCTGCTAAAGCTTAATGCTTGTCATTCAAATCCAACAGGATAGATAGATTGATACATACATATAACTATCAAAAAAGAAAGTCCCAAGATTACTGCTTTTAACCACCTACCCTGTAACAATCACACAGTCAGTGATATAATTACTTCATTGCTGACTCTCTTTGAACTATATGAAAAAGTTCTTAGGCAATGAGAATTAGAATCAGAACAAAAGGACACTTGAAAATAATAGGGAAGAAACAAAGTTTGTTAGAATTCACTAGTGAAATCACCTTTGAAGGAATGTTTTTAATGACAAATTCAATTACTTTGGTAGATTAAGGGCTTACTGACATTTTCAATTCATCTTTTCAATGTGGTATAGTGTTTTTCAGGAATCTGTCCATTTCATTTTAGAAAAAGGCTAAATTATCAAATTTATTGCTCTACAGTTGTTAATGTTCATTATGTGTTTAATATCTGTAGTATCTTTAATGATATCTTCTCTTTTATTCCTGAAATCAATAAGTTGTGCTTTTATTTTCATGCTCAAGTAATAATACTGTAGATTTGTCAACCTTTTTATTCTTTTCAAGAACCAATTTTGACTTCATTAATCTTTTCTATTTTTCTGTTTTCATTTTGTTGATTTTAGCTCTTGTCTGTCTTATTTCATTTACTTTGGATTTAGTTCTCTTTTTTAAATTCTAGCTTCAAATATAGAAACCTGCACAATTGATTTTAAACTTCTCCTTTTTACTAATAAAAGAATTTTAAGCTAAACATTTAACTACATTCCATAAACTTTGTTCAACTTTAATTATCATCTTTTCTTGAAATACTCTGTAATTTCTTTTTTCCTTTTAAAAGTTTTAATTTCAGCTATTAAAAGGGGAGCAGGACTAAAAAAGAGGGAGCCGCACTAACAACAAAAAAGAGAAAGTAGTAAAGTCCTTATGTTAATAATTTTGGTCCCTGGTCACTAGTTCCTAACTGGCTTTTAGTCTTTGATTTTTATATTAGGCTTGGGAAGAAAGGGGTCATCAATCCCATCTCCTCATCTTCCTCCCAACTTAGAGCTTTAACCAAGACCTTGCTGTTTCCTCTTTTCACCATGGTTCCTTATCCAGTACTACAGCCAAAGAAAACATTCAAAGCAAGTGATCACTGATTGACTTCCATCTGAACCTTAAACCTGAATGGATTCAGTCGTCCTAGGAAGCTAACACTCCTTACCCTTTCTGGTTCTCCCTCAGAAGAGCGATGTGTGTGCACGCTGTTGCCTCAGTCATGACTGACTCTGCGTTTGTGGTCTCTGTAGCCTGCCAGGCCCTTCTGTCCATGGGATTCTCTAGGCAAGAATACTGGAGTGGGTTGCCATTTCTTTCTTCAGGCAGAAGAGCAATAGGAACCCTAGAAAAACCAAGCATGAAATTTACATGAAATAGTAAATATACAATCTAAATATTCCCTTTTACAACCACAGAGAATGAAGTAGAAACAAACTATCAGAATTACAGAAAAAATAGACTATTTTAGATTTGCTTAATTATTCAGAAGTTTAAAGCACCGAATTTTACAATTATGAATACACTGAATTGATTAAAATTTTTTCCTTGACCTTGGAAAATCTTTAGATTTAGGAGTGCTGATTATCTCCTGTGAAATCTCATTTCATTATTTCGGGAAAGTTTATAATATAAAATCCCTTTCTTCGAATTGTATTTTTCAGTTCTTAGCATTTACTTTGAGTTTTAGAATTCTGTCATTAAGCATCAGGTAAAGTAATCTAGTCTTAGCCAGTTTAAATGACATCATCAATGTAGATTAAATGTGTATCACTAATAAGTGTTAGAGCTGGGGCTGGAATCCAGGTCTCTTGACTCCTAGGCTACTGCTTTTACACACTACGCTTGAGGACCAGTACATCATAACATCATCAAGTAATCTTAGGCTCTCAGGGGCCTCAAGATCATGTAAACTCCTTAAATTATAATCCGTGAACCACTTGTATCAAAACACTGTGCATTGGCAGAGATTGGGTGCTGATTTTAAAAGCAGATTCCCTGACCTTATCAGACCTTCCAAATCAGAAGGGTATGGCTGAGGAATTTGATAGATTTGTAAACTTATAGCGGAGAAGGCAATGGCACCCCACTCCAGTACTCTTGCCTGGAAAATCCCATGGACAGAGGAGGCTGGTAGGCTTCAGTCCATGGGGTCACTAAGAGTCGAACACGACTAAGCAACTTCACTTTCACTTTTCACTTTCATGCTTTGGAGAAGGAAATGGCAACCCACTCCAGTGTTCTTGCCTGGAGAATCCCAGGGATGGGGAAGTCTGGTGGGCTGCCATCTATGGGGTCGCACAGAGTCGGACACGACTGAAGTGACTTAGCAGCAGCAGCAGTAAACTTACAGATTCTCAGATGATTGTTATGTACCTATATTGAGCATACTTTTCTAGGAATGCTGAAAAATTACAGTCTCTACTTAAAATCTTCTCATAAGGGCTTCCCTGGTGGCTCAGTGATAAAGAATCCACCTGCCAATGCAGGAGATACAGGTTCGATCCCTGATCCAGAAAGATCCTACATGCCTCTGCACCACAACTGTTGAGCCTGTGCTCGAGAGCCCAGGAGCCACAACTATTGAGCCCACATGCTGCAAATACTGAAGACCACGTGCCCTAGAGTCCATGGTCTGCAACAAGAGTAGCCCCCAATCACCACAAGTAGAGAAAAGCCCCCGCAGCAATGTAGACCCAGCACAGGCAAAAATAAAAAAATTTTTTTAAATTCTCACAGGAAGCACTTTACTTCTAAAACTATCATAGCCCACTGTTGGGGAAAAGCATTAAAAAGCCATTGGAAAGATGAACAAAATCCCTGTTTTTATTACTTCTAACAGTTGGTTCTAGCTTCTTGAAACAAAACAGAATAGATTTTTTTTCCCCCTGGAACTTAAAATTTTCAAATTCAGTAAACAGACTCTCTGTACTTTCATTCAAGTAATCGATCATACCATTCTCTTTGTTGGAGAAAATGGAAGTAAATTAAATGTTAAGAAAATTTTGTTCTCTTTCTGGACCTGCTAGCATTATGCCACATTTCCCTAAGATTTGAAGCTATTTTTTCTCATTCATTTTTGATTATTATATATTTCAAATGTATAACATTCCAACAAAAAAGTTACAGGATGGACACTTGTATCAGACCCAGATCTCATCTGCTTCCTTGGATCTCTTCCATGCCACCTACTTCCTGGCCTCCAGCCACTGGCTATCCCTTAGCCTCCCCCACCAGACAATTTTGTTCACGTTCTTGTGGTTCTACTGCCTGGGGCTGTAGCACCCAGAGAATGTTGGCTCCTTTTCCTACTTACAAACTTGGACCACCCTCCCATTGAGAGTATGGATCTGTTGCCCAGAGTGTCCTCTTAGAGGAACCCTGGTGATTCAGTGGAGCAGGTGTTAGGAGGAGCTGATATGTCCCAGGCTGAACTCTGACCAAGGAGGACAGGGGATAGAAGAAAAGTAATGGATTCACTGCCTGCTCTATATTCTCTCATCAACTATTACAAGACAAAATTTCCTTTACAGAATGTCTTGTGAAGTCCTGGTGGGCCAACTACACAGCACCTGCCCAGCTGCTCTCTTGCTCTTTGTGACTCATGGCAGAGTGGAGCCAGCGCATACATGGATTGATGCATTGCTGCGCAGCCGTCCTTTACCCACTCTTACTGCTTGATTGCCCCAATAAAACATAATCACTTAATATCCTTGTCTCAAGCTACATTCTAAGACAATACCATGTTGGTGCAAGCCAAGATAAACAAGAAATAGTTCCTTTCATAATATTGTACCTTAATGAATGATAGTGTGTATAGCATTTTGCCTCTGCTCATTTAAACTGAACTTTCATGACAATTTCATATGCAGACAGTCACTTCACGATTTATACTTTTTAAGCAAAATGATAGAGTTTCTATCATTTACCTCACCGGTGAGAAAACTTCTTGAATAATTGTGTTTCTTCTGTATATAATAAATGATGAATAAGCTGTCAATCTATACATTTTTATTAATTTACATCTTGCCAAACCTTCTGCTCAATTCATCTTTTTAAATTTTATTGAAGTATAGTTGATTTACAATGTGTTAATTTCGACTGTACAGCAAATGATTCAGTTACACATATATATGCATTCTTTCTCATATTCTTTTCCATTATGGTTTATCAAAGGATATGGAATATGGTCTCCTGTGCTATACAGTAGAACTTTGTTATTGATTCAATATATAATATTTTGCACCTGTTAATCCCAAACTACCCCCTTTAAGGATCACTGCCTTGTTGTGGCAAAGGGGCTTGCATAACTCAATGAAACTATGGGAATAGAGGGATAGGGAAGCCTAGCGTGCTGCAGTCCATTGGATTGCAAAGAGTTGGACAGGATTGGGCTACTGACCAGCAATAACAACAATCCCAAACACCAAATCCATCCCTGTCTTACCCATCCTCCTCCAACCACATGTGTGTTCTCTGTTAATCTGTTTCTGTTTCACAGGTAAGTTTATTTGTGCAATGTTTTAAATTCTACCTGTAAATGATATCATATGACATTTGTCTTTCTAACTTACTTAGTACATTAATCTCTAGGTCCTTCCATGTTGCTGCAAATGGCATTATTTTATCTTTTTTATGGCTGAGTAATATTCCATTGTATATATGTACCACATCTTCATCTTCTTTATCCATTCATCTGTTAATGGACATTTATGTTGCTTCCAAGTCTTGGCTATTATAAATTGTGCTGCAGTGAACATTGGGGTACATGTATCTTTGTGAATGATGGTTTTCTCTGGATATATGCCCAGAAGTGGGATTGCTAGAGTCTAATGGCAACTCTATATTTAGTTTTTTGAGGAATCTCCATGCTGTTTTCCACAGCAGGGGCACCAATTACATTCCCACCAACAGTGTAGGAGGATTCCTTTTTCTCCACACCCTCTCCAGCATTTGTGATTTGTAGACTTTTAAATGATGGCCATTTTGACCAGTGTGAAATGGTGCCTCATATTAGGTTTGATTTTCATTTCTCTAATAACTAGTGATGTTGAGCATCTTTTCATATGCCTGTTGGCCATGTATATGTTTTCTTTGGAGAAATGTCTATTTCAGTCTTCTGCCCATTTTTCAATTGGGTTGTTTGTTTTTCTGTGGTGTCCTATGAGCTGTTTATTTATTTTGAAAATTAAGCCCTTATTGGTTGCATCATTTGCAAATATTTCCCCCCATTCTGTAGGTTGTCTTTTCGTTTTGTTTATGGTTTCCTTTGCTATGCAAAAGCTTTTAAGTTTGATTGTTTCTCATTTGTTTATTTTTGCTTTTATTTTTATTGACTTGGTAGAATGACCTCAGAAAATATTGGTACGATTGTCAGAGAATGTTTTGCCTATGATGTCTTCTAGCAGTTTTATGGTATCATATTTTATGTTTAAGTCTCTAAGCTATTTTGAATTTATTCTTGTACATGGTGTAAGAGTGTTTTCTAGCTTCATTGATTTACATGCAGCTGTCCAACTTTCCCAGAACCACTTGCTGAACAGACTCCTTTTCTCATATTGAACTGTTTTGGTTGCTGTAGATTTGTAGTATTGTCTGAAGTCTAGGAAAGTTATTCCTTCTGCCTGGTTATCCCCTACCCCTCAGGATTACTTTGGCAATTCTAGATATTTGTTCTAGTTCTTTGAAAAATGTCATGCGGTAATCTAATAAGGCTGGCATTAAATCTTTAGGTTGCTTTGTATAGTATTGCCATTTTAATAATATTAATGTACTTTCTATTTCTTTGAATCAACTTAGTTTCCTTTATTAATGTTTTATACTTCTAAGCATATGTCTTTCACCTCCTTGGTGAAGTTTATTCCTAAGCATTTTTTGATGAAATTTGCAAAGGGATTGTTTACATTCCCTTTTTGATATTTTGTTTTCAGTATAAAATTTTCTTTTTTGATAATCTCTTTGTCTGATTTGGGTATCAGGGAGATGGTGGCTTCTTAGACTGTCTCTGGGAGTGTTCCTTCCTCTTTAGTCTCTTGGAAGAGTTTGAGAAGGATGGGTATGGGTTCTTCTTTGTGTGCTTGGTGTAATCTGTGTACCAAACATTGTATGTGAAGCTATCTGGCCCTAGACTTTTGTTTGTAGAGAGGTTTTGGGGTTTTTTTGTTTTGTTTTTTTTTTTTTTTAATAACAGATTCTATTTCACTGCTAGTGACCAGTCTATTCAAATTATCTGTTTCTTCTTGACTCAGTGTTGGTGGGTTGTGTTTCTAGAAACTTGTCCATTTCTTCTATCTTGTCCAATTAGTTAGTATATAATTATTGATAATATTCTCTTATGGTGTTTTGTATTTCTGTAATATTGGTTGTTATGCTTCCTTTCTCATTTCTTATTTTGTTTATTGGGGCCCTCTCTTTTCTTCTTGATGAGTCTGGCCAGAGGCTTGTCAATTTTGTTTACCCTTTCATAGAACCACCTCGTAGTTTTACCATTTTTTTCTATTTTTTAATCTTTTATTTATTTCTTCTCTGATCTTCATTATTTTCTTCCACCTGCTGACTTTTGATCTTTTAAAATTCTTTTAGGTGGTATGTTAGGTTGTTTATTTGAGAGTTTTGTTGTTCTTGAAGAAAGTCTATACTGCTATGAACTTTCTTCTATGAACTGCTTTTGTTGCATCCCATAGATTTTTGTATGGTTGTGTTTTTATTGTCACTTGTATCAAAATACTTTTAAATTTCCTCTTTGATTTCACTGTTGACCCATTAATTTTTTCACAGGATGTTGTTTATGGTCCTCGTGGTCATGTTTTTCTCATTTTTTTTTTCTGTGGTTGATTTCTAGTTTTATGCCATTGTGGTTAGAAAAGATGCTTTAAATAATTTCTATACTCTTAAATTTGTTGAGTCTTGTTTCTGTGCCCTTATATATGGTCAGTCCTAGAGAATGTTCCATGTGCACTTGAAAAGAATGTTTGTTCTAGTTTTTTTGGGGATGTAAGATCCTGAAAGTACCAATTAAGTCTAACTGTCCTATTGTATTATTTAGGATCTCCATTGCCTTACTGATTCACTGTCTTGAAAAATCTGTCCATTGATGTGAGTGGGGTGTTAAAATATCCTACTATTTTGTATTCCCATCAATTTCTTCCTTTATGTCTGTTAGTATTTGTTTTATATATATGGATGTTCTTATATTGGGTACGTATATGTTGACAAGTATAATATGCTCTTCTTGTATTGATCCTTTTAACACATTATTGACCAGAGACATATTAATATGTCTTTTGCTATCCAAATGCTATTGACTAGAGGGTCACCCTGCTTATTTAACTTATATTCAGAGTACATCATGAGAAACGCTGGGCTGGAAGAAGCCAAGCTGGAATCAAGATTGCTGGGAGAAATATCAATAACCTCAGATATGCAGATGACACCACCCTTATGGTAAAAAGTGAAGAGGAACTAAAAAGCCTCTTGATGAAAGTGAAAGAAGAGAGTGAAAAATTTGGCTTAAAGCTCAACATTCAGAAAACTAAGATCATGGCATCTGGTCCCATCACTTCATGGGAAACAGATGGGGAAACAGTGGAAACAGTGTCAGACTTTATTTTGGGGGGCTCCAAAATCATTGCAGATGGTGACTGCAGACATGAAATTAAAAGACGCTTACTCCTTGGAAGGAAAGTTATGACCAACCTAGATAGCATATTGAAAAGCTGAGATATTATTTTGCCAACAAAGGTCCATCTAGTCAAGGCTATGGTTTTTCCTGTGGTCATGTATGGATGTGAGAGTTGGACTGTGAAGAAAGCTGAGTGCCAAAGAATGGATGCTTTTGAACTGTGGTGTTGGAGAAGACTCTTGAGAGTCCCTTGGACTGCAAGGAGATCCAACCAGTCCATTCTGAAGGAGATCAGTCCTGGGTGTTCATTGGAAGGACTGATGCTGAAGCTGAAACTCCAATACTTTGGCCACCTCATGCGAAGAGTTGACTCATTGGAAAAGACTCTGATGCTGGGAGGGATTGGGGGCAGGAGGAGAAGGGGACGATAGAGGATAAGATGGCTGGACGGCATCACCAACTCGATGGACGTGAGTCTGAGTGAACTCCGGGAGTTGGTGATGGACAGGGAGGCCTGGCGTGCTGTAAATCATGGGGTTGCAAAGAGTTGGACATGACTGAGTGACTGAACTGAACTGAGAGGATTTCAATATTCACTTACATAACAAATGGCTGGCCACAGACATTAGTTTCTGCAAAAATCCCCCAGTCAATAATGTGTTAACATTATATAGTATCTTGCTTTATGTTTCCTTATGGCCTATGTTTTAAAGTCTATTTTGTATGAATATTGTGACCCCCTACTTTCTTATCATTTCCATTTACATGAAATATCTTTTTTAAACCTCAGTTTCATTCTGTGTGTGTCCATTGCCCTAAGTGGGCCTCTTATGCACAGCATATTGTAGGCTTTTGTTGTTGTTGTTGCTGTTAACCAATCTGTCACTCTGTCTTTTAATTGGAGCATTGAGTCCACTGACATTTAAGGAAGTTATTGATAGATTTGTATTTATTGCCACTTAAATCTCTCTTTTTTTTTCCCATTGACTTTGTATATCTTCTTTTTTCCTTCCTTTTTGTTTTTCCCTTTATGGTTTTGTTTTCTTCTATACTATGCTTGCATTCTCTTCTTTTGTTTTTTTGTGAATCTGTTTTATGTTGTTGATTTGTGATTATCCTATTTTTCAAGTATGTTAACCCATTGCTGCATTTACTTGCTTTAAGCTGATAGTCATATAGGTTCAAACACATACTAAAAAAAAAGTATACATTTCTTACTGTCCTCCCCAACATTTTATACTTTTGATGTCCTTCTTTGCATCTTCATGCTTTTCTTTTTGCTGTTCATTTTGGTTATCATCACTTTTACAATTTTTTTATTTTAATTTTTTAATCTGTGTACTGTCTTATTTAAGTGATTTACTTATTCACTCTATTTCTTAAACATTCTTACTTATTTTCTATTTTTTTCATTTCTTTTAGGATATCTTTAGTATCTCTGTAGTCTTTATTTTTTGCTTGTCAGAGAAATTCTTCCTCCTTCTGTTGTAAATGATAAGCTTGCTGAGTAGAGTATTCTAGGTTGCACATTTTTCCCTTTCAGGATTTTGAATATATCTTGCCATTCCCTTCTGGCATGCAATGTTTCTGTAGAGAAACCAACTGACAGCCTTATGGTGGTTACCTTGTAGTTAACTCTGATTTCTATTGTTGGACTTATAAAACTATGTTGAAAAAAAAGTGGAGAGTGGACATCCTTGTCTTCTTTCTGATCTTAGAGGAAAGGCTTTTAGTTTTTCACCACTGAGAATGGATTTATCATATATGGCCTTCATTATGTTGAAGTAGTTTCCCTCTATGCCCACTTTCTGGAGAATTTTTATCGTAAATGGGCATTGAATTTTGTAAAAATCTTTTTACACATTTTTTTCAGATGATCATATGATTTCTAGTCTTTAATTTATTAATGTGGTGTATCATCGATTGATTTGTGGATGTTGAAAAGCCCTGTCCTTGCTGGGCTACATCACTTTGTATCATGGTGTATGATACTTTTAATGTATTTTTGGATTTGGTTTGCTAATATTTTGTTTCAGATTTTTGCATCTGTGCTCATCAGCGATATTGGCCTGCAATTTGTGTGTGTGTGTGAGATATCTTTGGTTTTGGTGTCAGGTTGTTGGTGGCTTCATAGAATGAGCTTAGGGGTGTTACTTCCTCTGCAGGTTTTTGAAATAGTTTGAGAAGAGTAGGAGTTAACTCTCCTCTCACTGTTTAGTATAATAGAATTTGCCTATGAAGCCATCTGGTCCTGAACTTTGTTTGTTGGAAGTTTTTTAAATCACAGTTTTAATTTTAGTACTTGTGATCTATCTGTTCGTATGTTCTGTTTCTTCCTGGTTTAGTCTTGAAAGGTTGTACCTTCTAAGAATTTGTCTATTTCTTCTTGTTTGTCCATTTTATTGGCATTTAATTGCTTGTAGTAGTCTCTTATGATCCTTTGTATTTCCGTGATGTAAGTTGTATTTTCTCCTTTTCCATTTCTAATTTTATTGATTTAAGTTCTCTCACTTTTTTTTCTTAATGAGTCTGGATAAACATCAATTTTGTTTATCTTCTCAGAGAAGCAGCTTTTAGTTTCATTGATCTTTTCTATTGTTTTCTTCATCTCTATTTCATTTATTTCTGCTCTGATCTTTATGATTTCTTTCCTTTTACTAACTTTGGGTTGTGTTTGTTCTTCTTTCTCTAATCACTTGAGGTATAAGGTATTTACTTGATATTTTTCTGGTTTCTTGAGGTAAGGTTGTATTGCTATAAACTTCCCCCTCAGAACTATTTTTGCTGTGTCCCATAGGTTTTAGATTCTTGTGTTTTTGTTCATTTGTCTCAAGGTATTTTTTATTTCCTCTTTGAGTTCTTCAGTGATCCATTGGTTGTTTAGTAACATTGTTTATACTTCATGGGTTTGTGATTTTTACCATTTTTCCCCTATAATTGATTTCTAATGTCATAGAGTTGTGGTTGGAGAAGCTACCTGATATTACTTCAGTTTTCCTAAATTTACTGAGACTTGACTTGATTTGTCACTCAAGATGTGATCTAACCTGAAGAATGTTCCATATGCTCTTGAGTAGAAAAGTGTATTTTGTTACTTTTGGATGGATTGTCCTATAAATATCAATTAAGAATACAACACTGTTAAGTAATTATCCTCCAATTATTTATTGATAATAAAAATATCAATTAAGTCTGTCTGGTCTAATGTGTCTTTTACAGCTTTCATTTCCTTATTGACCTTCTGTTTGGATATCTGTCCATTGGTGTAAGTGGTTGTTAAGTCCCCCATTTTTTTCCCCTTTTATGGCTCTTCAGTTCAGTTCAGTTCAGTTCAGTCGCTCAGTTGTGTCCAACTCTTTGTGACCCCATGATTCGCAGCACGCCAGACGCCCCTGTCCATCACCAACTCCTGGAGTTCACTCAGACTCATGTCCATCGAGTCAGTGATGCCATCCAGCCATCTCATCCTCTGGCGTCCCCTTCTCCTCCTTCCCCCAATCCCTCCCAGCATCAGAGTCTTTTCCAATGAGTCAACTCTTCCCATGAGGTGGCCAAAGTACTGGAGTTTCAGCCTTAGCATCATTCCTTCCAAAGAAACCCCAGGGCTGATCTCCTTCAGAATGGACTGGTTGGATCTCCTTGCAGTCCAAGGGACTCTCAAGAGTCTTCTCCAACACCACAGTTCAAAAGCATCAATTCTTTGGCGCTCAGCTTTCTTCACAGTCCAACTCTCACATCCATACATGACCACTGGAAAAACCATAGCCTTGACTAGATGGACCTTTGTTGGCAAAGTAATGTCTCTGCTTTTCAATATGCTATCTAGGTTGGTCATAATATGTTGAGGTGCTTCTATGTTGAATGCATGTATATTTATAACTACTATGTCTCCTTCTTAGATTGATCCCTTGGTCATTAGGTAGTGTCCTTTCTTGTCTCTTATTAAAATCTTTAAAGTCTATTTTGTCTGATATAAGCATTGCTACTCAAGCTTTATCTTGATTTCCATTTGTATGGAATATGTTTTTCTATACCATTGCTTTCAGTCAGTATGTGTCTCTAGGTTTCAAGCTGATCTCTTATTAGAAAGAGCATATATACAGGTCTTTTGTATCCATTCAGCTAGTCACTATCTTTTGGTGGAGCATTTAATTCATTTACATTTAAGGTAGCTATCAATATGTATGTTCCTATTGCATTGTTTTCAGTGTTTGGGGTTTGTTTTTGTAGCTGTTTCTCATCTCTTTTTGTTCTCTTGTATTTTGATGACTAGTGTTATGTTTGGGTTGCTTTTTCTTTTGTGTGCATGTGTCTCTTGTACTTTTTGGTTTGCATTTCCCATGAGGTTTTGGTAAAGCAGTCTATACATATGCAAGATTGTTTCAAGTTGCTGGTCTCTTAATTTCAAATGCAATTCTCATTTCCTGCATTGTACTCTCCTCAAGGTTGCTGGTTTTGATATCATATTTATGCATGGATGGTTTCCCACTTTTACTGTATGTTTACCTTTAACAGTGAGCTTTCCCATTTGTTATTTTTTATTTCTAGTTATGGCCTCTTTTTTTCCCCCTTCCTAGAGAAGTTTTTTAACATTTTCTGTAAAGCTGGTTTGATGGTGCTGAATTCTCTTAGGTTTGGGTTTTCTGTAAAACTTTTGATTTCTCCATTGAAGCTGAATGAAAGACTTGCTGTGTAGAGTATTCTTGGTTGTAGATTTTTCTGTTTCATCACTTTAAAGATATCATGCCACTTCCTTCTGCCTGCAGAATTTCTGCTGAAAAATCAGCTGATAACATTATAGAGATTCCCTTGTATGTTATTTGTTGCTTTAAAAAATGTACTTATTTTTGGTTGTGTTGGGTGTTTGTTGCTGCATGCGGGCTTTCTCTGGTTGTGGTGAGTAGAGGCTACTCTGTGCTGCAGTGCACAGGCTTGTCATTGAGGTGGCTTTTCTTGTTGTGGACACGGACTCTAGGCACATGAACTTCAGTAGTTGCAGTATGGGGGCTCAGTAGTTGTGCCTTGTGGGCCCTAGAGCTCGAGGGCTTCAGTCGTGGCGCAAAGGCTCAGTTATTGCAGCTTGTGGGCTCTAGAGCCTGGGCTCAGTTGTGGTACTTGGGTTCAGTTGCCCCACAGCATGTGGAATCTTCCTGGACTGGGGATCAAATCTGTGCCCCATGAACCCACATCCCCTGCGTTGCAGGCAGATTCTTATTCAGTGTACCACCAGGAAAGTTCTCTTGTTGGTTTCAGTCTTTTGCTTTGTATTTAATTTTTGTTAGTTTGATTAATTTGTGTCTCAGCATGTTCCTCCTTGGCTCAGATGATAAAGAATTGCTTGCAATGCAGCAAACCTGGGTTTGGTCCTGGGTTGGGAAGATCCCCTGGAGAAGGGAATGGCTACCTGCTCCAGTATTCTTGCCTGGAAAATCCCATGGACAGATGAGCCTGGCGGGCTACAGTCCATGGGGTCACAAAGAGTTGGACACAACTGAGTGACTAACACTTTCGCTTTCATCTTCCTACTTAGATTTATCCTGTATGGGACTCTCTGTACTTCCTGGACTTGAGTGACTGTTTACTTTTCCATGTTAGGGAAGTTTTTGACTAAAATCTCTTCAAAGATTTTCTTAGACCCTTTCTGTTTCTCTTCTGGGCCTGCTATGAGTTGAATGTTGATACATTTAATGCTGTCCGAGGGGTCTCTGATACTGTCCTCATTTCATTCTCTTTTCTTTATTCTTTAATGCAGCAGCGATTTCTACCATCTTGTCCTCCAGCTCACTTATCCATTCTTTGGCTTCAATTATTCTGCTATTGATTCCCTAGAGTATATTTTTCACTTCATTTATTTTACTGTTCATCTCCGTTTTTTCTGTGTTTCTTCTCGGTCTTTGATAAATGTTTCTTACATCATCTTCATCAGTGCCTCCATTTTTTTTCTCCAAGACCTTGAATCATCTTTACTGCCATTGCTCTGAATTCTTTTTTCAGATAGATTGTGTTTCCTCTTGATTTAGTTCTTGTAGGTTTTTATCTTGCTCTGTTATCTGTAACATATTTCCCTGTTGACTCATTTTGTCTAACATACTGTGTTTGTGGTCTTTCTTCCACAGGCTGCAGGATTGTAGTTCCCCTTGCTTCTGGTATCTGCCCCCCCCCCAACCCCGGTGGTTGAGATTGGTCCAGAGGCTTGTGCTGTAGCCCCTTGATAGGGGGTTTGACTGATGTGGTGACCAGAGCCTGCCCTGGATATTGAGCAGGACCTTCCCTTTGCTCTATGGTTGTCACCACCATGTCAGGGGTAGGTCTGCTCCCTAGTTGCTGATCTGTTTCTTAGCTGTGTTTCTGATTTTCAGTGCAAGGTGGGCAGGATTGGAGCACTCCCACTGGGAGAGATGTCACTGAGTATTCCTCTTCTGAAGCTGTTCTCCTGGGAATGTACTCTGTTGAGTCCCCTTTGCCCACCGTGCAGGCTCACAGAGTACTTGTTGGCACTGCTCTTGGTCTCACCTTAACTCTGAGTATGCTGGCAGTTGGCCCTGGTAATTCTCAGATGTTATTTTCACCAGGCCTCCGGGGCAGATCCAATGTATTCAAGCCCCAGGACTGCAGTACCCAGGCACCTGGGTCTGCTATGGGAGCTATGGAGGTAGCTCAGACTCTAGCTTGATCCAACCCTCACATGTAGATCCCCACAGCTGCTAAAGCCAGGCACATCTCAGCAGCAGGAACACCTGTCCATTTAGATGTTCTGCAGGTGCTGAATTTAAAAAACTGTCAGCAGAGCTGTAACTCTGCAGTTCACACAGCCATAAGGAAAATTTTTAACTCTTCTTTAGTCACAGGGCTCCTGGGGCTCAGCTGTGGTTTCAGCCCACCTCTGTGTGTGTTCCTTCCACTGGAGTCTGCTCTATAGGTTGCCAGAGCGCACAGGCTGTCAGGTAGGAGGAGGCTAAGGCAGTAATCAGAGCCAGTGGGTCACCCCGGTGGGAAGATGCTGGCAGTAGTAATTGGAACCCATGAGCCTGTCAGTCTAGAGGGAGCCGAAGCAGTGATCGTGAAGCAGGTCACCAGGTAGGAGGGGAGGGGCCAAGAGGTGATGATAGGGGCATGCTAGCCAGTTCCAAAAGGAGACTCCCTCCCTCAGTGCCCTTGCTGGCACATAAGGAGAGAGAGATCGCATTGGTGGCCCCACTTTTTGCACATCACTCAACAATGGCACCTTGCTTCTGTGTCAGTCTATGCTTCCTCCACAAGCATTCCTGGCTGCAGAGCTCCTCACTCCCATCCCCTCAGGCCGCCCCCTCGCTGCCAGCGGCCTTCCCCTCCGCAGGTCTGCTCTCCACACCCCACGTGGCAGCACCCAGCTGCCGTGTGCACCAGACGACACCCAGCTCAGTTTGAAGCACACAGAGCTGTAGCGCGGACTACCTGTGTAGGTCTCACTCTGTCCTGACTGCCACAGACAGGTGGCTGTGCTCTCTGCCAAGGTCCTGATGCTCCCCTTCTGTCCTAGCTGATCTCTCTGCTTGTGAGGGGGTGTCACCCAATGCAGGACCCTTTCCTCACCTTCAGTGTCCCTCCAGGGATGCAGGTTCCATCCTGCTTCTCCTCTTCCTTTTCCCTTCTTCATTCTGTCCTACCAGGTTATTTGGGGGTCTTTCTCATCCTTTTCAATGTCCAGGGTTCTCTGCTAGTGTTCAGCAGGTGCTCTGTGAAAATTGTTCCCTTTGTAGATGTATTCTTGATGACTTGTGAGGAGAGATGAACTCCCCACCCTCCTGCTCCTCTGCCGTCTTGAGGATCTCATGTCAGCTTTTATAATTAGTTATCATACAAGTTAACATTCTCATTACATTTAAAGAGCACTGACTTTGACAAAAGCCAGGTCTTAGCCAGTATGTCACCTAGCTGTGTAAACTCAGACAAGTTGCACCTTTCTGAACCATAATTTTCTCATCATGAACGAGGAGCTGTGGCCACGCATGCTTTCCTGCCAGACACTCATACAAGATTCTGAGAGCAAGACGGAGATCAGGGAGGACAGTAAGTATCCAAATTCTTCAGCACAAACTGGTTATTTAAGAGGTGGACTGGGGTATTGGGAGGAAAAAAGGAAAATAGTGACTATGGATACTCAGCTTTGGCTCCATGAAGTTTCTTTGTCCTTTTTGAATAAGAGTTTCAGGTTCTGAAGAGGCTCACTCATGCACTTGGCCTCTTCCGGCCATCCAAGGTCCACTGTGCCCTGTGAAGATTCGGGGAGAAGGGTAGCTTGAATTCTAGAGCGGTGCACCCGACTAGTGCCCCCTTTAGTTCTACTGTGGTGGAAGTGCTGAGAAGGACCTAACTCGGCCCTTGCACTTGGGCAGTACTTAATCAGAGGGGGACCTTTCTCTCTGTGTTTTTAGAAGAATAAAATCTCCCAACTGACTCTGAATGGGGCCCGTTTCTTAGCTGGGAACCAGCAAAATCCAGTTTCCATATTCTGAAATCACCATCTGGACTTGTCATAATTAGGTACTTAATGAGCTCACTGGTTTTGCCATTCACCAAAATGTGAGGATAGGAAAGGTCTACCATAAGTCATTTCAAAGGAGCTGAGCTTAGCCCCATTTCAGGTGCAACCCTGATTCTCAGGAGGGCTATGGATAAAAGCTATGACCCAGAGGGATGGTATGGGGAGGGAGGTGGGAGGGGGGTTCAGGATGGGGAACACGTGTACACCCGTGGCAGATGCATGTTGATGTATGGCAAAACCAATACAATATGGTAAAGTAAAAAAAATAATAAAAAACAAACAAACAAAGAATATGTAAAGTAAAAAAAAAAAAAAAGCTATGTCCAAGTTTATGATGTCATTTTTTATTGGAAGATAATTGCTTTACAGTGTTGTGGTGGTCTTTGCCATACATCAGTGGGAATCAGTCATTACTGTGTGTGTGTGTGTATGTGTGTGTATCCCCTCCCTCTTAAGCGTCCTCTCCCCGAGCCCCCATTACACCCCTCTGGGTCTTCACAGAGCACCTGGCTGGACTCCCTGTATTGTACAGGAGCTTCCCAGTAGTTGTCTGTTTTACACATGATGTTACATATATGTCAGTGCTACTTTCTCAATTCATCCTAGCCTGTGATATCTCTTAATAGAGTTTAGCCAGGATTGTATTTATTTTTCTTTCTTTTTTAATTGTAATATTGTTTTCAAGTGTACAGCAGAGTGTTCAGATATATATAGATAGGTAGATATAGATATATATGTGCTTCCCTGGTGGCTCAGCA